>NC_133116.1:13410949-14610949 GCF_022965805.1 Primulina eburnea
CCCTGGACAAGATAATGAAGAATGAATCCTTCATTGACCTCCGCATTCACGAATTAACTAATTGGATAACGGAGTGGCAGGATTCTGTATCTAACATAATGGATCCCATAACTTTTCGCCGCTATTTTATGTAATGGAAATTTTATCGACTCCTATTGCTTTATTCTTCTGCAAATAAATCTTGTGCCAATTTATGCGGACCGAATCAATAGACTTACAGTTATTTGTAATAACCCGATCCCCCTGAACTTAAAATATAATCCCGGGCTATGAAACAAACTTGTCGGGTTCTCCCGAACCTCCCGGCCTATCCATACGTCATTACAATGACACGTGTTCATCTATCCCAACGGCTAGTAATGTTTCGTATTCCGAGGAGATAAAACATCATGACATCTCGATCTGTGTAATTGTCTTTTCGTTCTGCCCGTCGCGACTTTCGAGGCGCATCGAAACCGCACACGTGTTCACTCAATCGACGGTCCCGACCATTCCCCAATCTCCTATATATAGCGACCCTAGGTTTCTCGAAAAGTACTCTCAAATCACCATTGTCGGCGAAGCCCTTGCCAATTCTTCTCTTGCAGTTTCCGGCGCTTGAAGCCTCCCTATTCCGACGATCTTCTGCCACTTCCGCCCTAAATACTCGTAAGTTTTCTCTTTTCCTTATGTCTAATTCTACTTCTTCTACTTCCGGGGCCAATGCCCGAGGTTCGTCAGGGTATGAATCCGCCGCCCTTCGTTCTGATTCGTCTCCTTCTCCTACTTCTCGTCGCCCTTCTACCCAGACTGTCCGAAAACCTATAAGCTTAAAACCCCAATCTTCTTCGAGACCTTCTAAACCTTCTTCTTCGGGCATATCCCGGATCCCCAAAAAGGATAAGGGTAAGGGTAAAGCCCGGGCTTCCGACCACCCTTTAACCGAGGTCCCCGAGATTCCCTGGTTCTCATCTCTGAAAAGCTCCTTGCGACCCGGAGCAGAGAAAGAACTTCGAACCTTAGGGGTCATTCCCTCTTATTATCCTATTCTCATACCTGGATCTTCTGACCGGGCATATCAACCCCCCTCGGGTTATATTACCTTTTTTCGGGACCAGCTTCGCAATGGTCTCCGATTTCCCATTGCCCCGTTCTACATCGAGGTTGCCAAATTCTTTGGTGTACCTATTAATCAATTTCATCCCAATTCTTTCCGGATCATGGCTTCGGTTTTTGTTCTCTTCCGTACGCATGATCTGGTAATAAATTCCAAAGTTCTGCATTATTTCTTTATTTGTAGATTAGGAGATAATGCCTTTTCCCTTTCTGCCCGGCTTAATGCCCGCTTTCTTGATGACATCCCTTCCTCTCAAAAGGGGTGGAAAGGAAGATATTTTTTCATTCGTCTCCCGGGTTCTCTCGATTGTACAACCGAGTTCCTCTCTTCTCTTCCCCCTCAGCCAGAACTTCCTCAGGCGTACAAATCTGAAGAGTTTTACATCTGAAGCCTCGCCCTGGTAGAGGGTAGAAAGTTTTCTTCCTCCGTCCTTATTGCCCAAGAACAACTGGTTACTTATCATTTAAGTGCCCGGGTTGAGGACCCGATTGACCAAGTGATTGATGAAGTTGCTGGCTCGGGCCTTCAACCCGGTAACTTCCCTTTATATGTTATGCGATTCTTCCCTGGCTTTGTATTTGCATTTGGATTTTACCCTTTCCTGCTCTTTATGCAGATTTAATGGAAGAGGATTTTGCCAAAAGATGGGCAGCCGAGAAGGCGGCCAAAGAAAGGAGGATGGCGGCTCGGAAGGCTGCAGCAGAAAAAAGGGCTGAGGAGGTGGCAGCTCGGACAAAGAAGGTGTCCCGGGCAGAAGTTGAACAGAAGAGAGCGGCGCCCGCCTCTCGGGAAGAAGAAGAGGACCTCCTGCCCCTCCGCCAGAGACAGAAAAGAGTTGCGACCACCCCGGTTGTGACTCTTTGCGAAGATGAGCAAGTGGGAGACCAGGCTTTCTCCCAAACGAATCAAGCGTTTTCTCTTCCGCCTACTAATCAGGCGCCCCTCCATAAGCCCTCCCAGGAGTCCTCCCAGGAGCTTCTTCCAGAATCTTTCCAAGGGCCCTTGCCAGGGCCCCTCCTCCCTTCGCAGCCCAGCGGGTCTGTCTTCTTTGCTGAAGGAGCCTCCCGGGTCGGGGCGGACTTCCTTAAGCAAATGCTCCTTCCTACTGATCAAGCCTTCCTGAAGAGCATGCCGCCAACCCCTCGATGCCTGGATGGTTTGAACAAGCTTCTGGCTGTAAGCTTCTTTCTTCCCCTCTCTTCTCTCTTTTTTTTTTATTTTTTTTTACCTTGCCAACCCTGCCTTCTCTTTGAAAAATAGGGTGCACATATGTTAATGTCAGCCTATGAAGAGGTGTCCTCCTTAGCCAACCACCAGGCTCCCCAACTACGGGTCTTTCAAGAGACGCACGAGCTTATTCAAGCGGAGCTTGCTCAATTGAAGGGATTCCATTCAGAGACAGTGGCAACCCTTCAAGGCTCTGTGGAGTCTGCTCAGGCGGAGCTGGCCAAAGCCCGGGAGGAATTAAATGAAAGTCATATCAGGGAGGAAACTCTTCAAAGGCATCAATCGATTCTTGATCGCAAGAACGCCTCCCTGATAGATGCCATAGAAGAACAAATGTCCCGGGCTGAAAGAGCCGAGAAGGCTCTAGCCGAGTCTGAGCGCCAAAAAGAGCAACTGCGGACTTCCTTCCTGGAATCCTCAGAATTCAAGGCGGCCGTTGAGGATTGAGCTTATCCTTTCTTTAAGACCGGCTTCAAAAGATGCCTTCAACAATTCCAGGAAGCCGAGCTTATCCCCAAGGATAGAGCCAACTTTCCAGACTTCGGGCTAGCCATTGCATCCCTTGCAGGAGCCAGGGTGGGAGACAATGAAGGTACATCCGAAGAGGAGGAAGGGGAGGAAGAAGAAAAACCTGGAGAGGGGGAAGCAGAGCAAATAGAGAAGCCGACAGAGGAGGAGAAAAAGCCAGAAACCAGCCCTGTAGATATAGAATAGGCTTGTAATATTTTTATTTTTAAGTTCATTCTCTGTCTTTGGGCTTCGTAGTAATGCGATTTTTTCTTTCCTTTTATCCTTCTTCGCAATATTTATAAAAATTCAGCATTCGATCCTTATATGATCAGGATATTCTTGTTCTAGCAAATCTCACAATTTTACAAGTGTTGAGAACTAACCAAGATACCAAATTATGTGAACGGGTGTTAGCCTTCCACACTTTAAATGGATATCTGTGATGTAAATGCTTGAAACGAACGGACGCTTAACAGGATGTAGTGCCCTGGGTTTATGAAGAGCTAAGGTGCGGAACCTTAGGCCGGGGAACCGGTCCCGGGACTTTGGAATGGTCGAGGTACGGAGCCCCGAGCCAGGGAGTAGTACCCTGGGCTTATGTAACACTAAGGTGCGGAACCTTAGGCCAGGGAACAGGTCCCGGGACTTTGGAATGGTCGAGGTACGGAGCCCCGAGCCAGGGAGTAGTACCCTGGGCTTATGTAACACTAAGGTGCGGAACCTTAGGCCGGGGAACAGGTCCCGGGACTTTGGAATGGTCGAGGTACGGAGCCCCGAGCCAGGGAGTAGTACCCTGGGCTTATGTAACACTAAGGTGCGGAACCTTAGGCCGGGGAACAAGTCCCGGGACTTTGGAATGGTCGAGGTACGGAGCTCCGAGCCAGGGAGTAGAACCCTGGGCTTATGTAAGACTCAGGTGCGGAACCTTAGGCCGGGGAACAGGTCCCGGGACTTTGTAATGGTCGAGGTACGGAGCCCCGAGCCAGGGAGTAGTACCCTGGGCTTATGTAACACTAAGGTGCGGAACCTTAGGCCGGGGAACAGGTCCCGGGACTTTGGAATGGTCGAGGTACGGAGCCCCGAGCCAGGGAGTAGTACCCTGGGCTTATGTAACACTAAGGTACGGAACCTTAGGCCGGGGAACAGGTCCCGGGACTTTGGAATGGTCGAGGTACGGAGCCCCGAGCCAGGGAGTAGAACCCTGGGCTTATGTCTCCTCAGTTTTACGCAATATCACTTATAGTAGGCAAAAGTATGAGGAAAACGATCCTTTATTATTTCTTCAAAGTGAAAATTACAGCTGTACATTGGCTAAGCATAATATTTCTTCAAATGAAGTACATTCCAAGGTCTCTTAAGAAGTTTACCCTGAGCATCTTCTAGGTAAAAGGATCCTGAACTGACTCTCTTAATGATTTTGTAAGGCCCCTCCCATCGAGCTTCGAGCTTGCCCACGTCCCCAGCTGGATTAACCTTCTTCATCACCAAGTCCCCTATCTGCAAGTCTCGAACTCGGACTTTTTTGTTGTAGGATTTCATGACCCGGTTTCGATATGCCTCCATCCGGATCATGGCTTGGTCCCTCTTTTCTTCTAATAGATCCAGTTCCAATGCACGGCTACCCTCATTGTTGCTCGGGTAAGATTCTACCCGGGCAGATGTTTGACCGATCTCAACAGGAAGGATGACCTCAGATCCATACACCAAGCTGAACGGAGTTTCTTGAGTAGGTGCCCGAGGAGTAGTCCTGTATGCCCATAGTACACTGGGTAATTCTTCTACCCAGTCCTTCCCTTTGCCTTGCAGTCTGGTCTTTAAAGCCTGCACAATGATTCTGTTTACAACTTCTGTCTGCCCATTGGGCTGAGGGTACGCAACAGAAGTGAAGGACTGGGTGATCTTCATTTCCTGGCACCAAGACGTTATTTCTTTTCCTTGAAACTGTCTCCCATTATCCGAGATCAATCGCCGGGGTATGCCGAAGCGACATACTATATTCTTCCATAAGAATTTCAAAACCTCTTGCTCGGTGATTTTAGCCAAGGGCTCGGCTTCCACCCATTTGAAGAAATAATCCACAGCCACCAACAGGAATTTTTTCTGGGCCCGAGCAACTGGAAATGGGCCGACTATATCCATACCCCACTGATCAAAAGGACAAGATGCCCAAATAGGCTTCATAGGAGTGGCTGGGCTGTGCTGAAAGTTGGAATGATGTTGACAGCTTTCACAAGTCCGGACCACTCGAGCCGAATCATGGTGAAGAGTCGGCCACCAGAACCCGGCTAGCATCGCTTTCCGAGCTAAAGATGTTCCCCCCAAATGCTCACCACAGCATCCTTCATGAATCTCTTGAAGAACATAAATCTCTTCCTTCCCGCTCAAACACTTCAACAATGGTCCCTGGAATGATCTCCTGTATAAGATATTATTTAAGAGAACAAACCTGGGGGCTTGTCTTTTTATTTTCTGTGCTCGAGCTCTCTCCTCGGGCAATTCATTGTCCCGGATGAATTTGATCAGAGGGGTCATCCAAGAATCCTCGGGTATTGTCAACATTTCTTCTTCTTCAATAGTTAAAACTGCTCGGGAAACAAATAAAACCTCCCGGGTGCTGTCTTCCGACAAAGAAGCAGCCATTTTTGCTAGGGCATCAGCCTCTCCATTTTCTTCTCGGGGTATCTGTTCGATGCTCCAATCCACAAATACGACTGCCTGGGCTTTGATGAGATGCAAATATTTGAGCATTTTGTCGTCCTTGACCTCATACACGCCCTTGATCTGCTGAGTAATCAACTGTGAATCGGAATACAATATAATCCTAGCCGCTCCAATTTCTCGGGCAGCTCGGATGCCGGCTAGAACAGCCTCATATTCTGCTTCATTATTTGTTACCCGGGAACCAATTTTGACTGCCAATTTAATCTTCTCTCCCGATGGGGAGATTATCACGACTCCGACTCCACATCCAACCAGGCAAGAAGCCCCGTCTACAAACACCCTCCATCTCTCTTCCTCAGCAGGTTGAATCATCTCAGATAGGAAATCGGATAAAGCCTGCGCTTTTATGGCCAACCGGGGCTTATACTCAATATCGTATTCCCCCAATTCCACATTCCATTTGATCATCTGCCCGATACTTCAGAGTGAGTCATAATTCTTCCAAGTGGGCTGTTAGTAAGAACAATAATAGGATGTGATAGAAAATAAGGCCGCAATTTCGGGCAGTCACAACTAAAGCCAGGGCCATCTTCTCCACTTCACTATACCGCAGCTCGGGACCTCTTAGGGCGTGACTGACATAATAGACAGACTTTTGATCCGAGCCTTCTTCCTTTATTAAGACAGAGCTGACAACATATTCAGTAGTGGATAAATAGACAAACAATTTATCCCCGGGCTCAGGCTTTACCAGAACTAGAAGCTCGGCTAGATGCTTTTTAATATCTTGGAAAGCCTGCTCGCACTTGTCATCCCATCCGAACTTTTGGGCTTTTCTGATAACCTGAAAGAAAGGATAACTTCTGTGGGCTGACCGAGATATAAACCGAGATAGAGAGGCAATCCTCCCGGTCAACTTCTGCACTTCTTTGACAGATCGGGGAGAAGGCATACATAAGACGGACTTCACTTTTTCTTGGTTGACCTCGATCCCCCGCTCTGTCACTATAAAGCCCAAGAACTTACCACTCTTGACTCCGAAAATACATTTAGCAGGATTGAGCTTGACTCCATAAGACGTCAGAGTGGTAAAGGTTTCTTCCAAATCAGCAATAAAATCCATCACCTCTTTTGACTTTCCCAGAATATCGTCCACATAAACCTCCAGATTCCTTCCCAGCTGCTTCTCAAAGACTTTATCCATTAAACGCTGATATGTGGCCCCTGCATTTTTTAACCCGAAAGGCATCACAACATAACAAAATGTACCTCCCGAGGTGATAAAACTGGCCTTGTCTTGATCATTTTTTGCCAAGGGAATTTGATGATATCCCTGATAGGCATCCATGAAACTGAGCAGCTCGAAGCCTGAGGTGGAATCCACCAACTGGTCAATCCGGGGCAGTGGGTAATGATCCTTGAGACAAGCTTTATTGAGGTCCAGAAAATCAACACACATCCTTCATTTCCCGGCGGCTTTGGGTACCAGCACCACATTCGAGAGCCATGTAGGAAATTGTATCTCCCGGATGTGGCCGGCTTGCAGCAACTCTTTCACCTGTTCATCAATCACTTTGTCTTTCTCGGGACCAAAGTGTCTCTTCTTCTGTTTGATCAGGGTGAGCTCCCGGGAGAATGTTTAATTGATGCTCAGATATCAGGGGTGAAATCCCTGTTAGTTCCTGGGACCAGGCAAACACATGAATATTAGTCTTTAAACATTTAAGTAAACTGACCCGGGTGGATATATCGAGGTCTCGGGCCACCCGGATCTGTTGGCCTGGTCCTATCTCCACAGCTTCCTGCTCTTCCTCTGCCACAAAGTGAACTTCTCCTTTCTCCACTCCACCCTTCCAAACTTCCTCCACCCTGGGTTTCTTCCCCTCCTTTTTCGACTTGCCCTGATCTGCCCGGATACCTTCCACATAACATTTTCGGGAAGAGGGTTGATCTCCACGAACTTCTCCCACCTGGCTTCCCACTGGAAATTTGATCTTTTGATGATAAGTAGATGCTACTGCCCTCAACTCATTCATGGTCGGCCTCCCCAGAATGATATTGTAAGATGATGGGGAGTCCACCACTGTGAAGGTGGTCATGACCATTTTCTTGATGTCCCGGGAGCCTAGAGTGAGTGGCAGAACAATTTCTCCCTCCGGATAAACTGCATGTCCAGCAAAACCAAAAAGGGCAGTCTCCACAGCTTCCAACTTAAACCCTTGCAAATCCATCTGCACTAAGGCATCTTTGAAAATCACATTGACTGAACTGCCGGAATCCACGAAGACTCTCAGAATGTCGTAATTGGCCACCCGGGCTTGGATAACCAAAGCGTCATTGTGGGGCATGTTTATTCCCTTCAGGTCCTCCGGGCCAAAGCTGATCACGGCCTCGTTCCTCCTAGATCCTTCCACCTCCAGACACTCCCGCCTACTTCTTGATTTCTTGGCCCGATTTGAATCTCCATCGGTGGATCCTCCCGATATCATCTTAATCAATCCAGCAACAGGGGACGAAGGGCTCCTCTTCTCAGGTTCTGGCTCCCTCCTCCTACCCATATGGTTTCCCGGGTTGTTTCTTGAGTCTACTCGAGCATGAGATACTGGTGGCCGGGGGGTCCAAGGTGGACCTCTCGACCTTTTGGTGTACTGGTCGTGCCCCTGATTGGTGGGTGGGACATAACTTCTTTTCAAAGCTTTACAATTCTCGGTGCTATGCTGACACACACCATGCCTGGTGCAAAATCCACTTTTCCCGGGTTGGGACAGCTGATGACTGGGAACCCGATCCCTACTGCATTCCTGCACTTCTCTTTCACGGATAATTTTCAAAGGCACATGCGGGGAAAAGTGCTCTGGATTACCCCGCCGTGGTCCCCTCTCCTCGGGCTTAGGTGCCCGGTCCCCTCTTTCCTTCCTGATGGCTTCCCTCTTTTGTTTCTGGGCTTCTTCCATATTGATATACTTCTCTGCCCGAGACAGCAAATCCTCAAAATCTTCAGGCACTTTTTTCGTTAATGACTTGAAAAACTCACTCTCTTTTAGGCCTTGAGTGAAGGCAGTAGTTTTTGTCTCTGCAGCACAAGTTGGCACATCCAAAGCCACTTTGTTAAACCTCTTGATATACATCCTCAAACTTTCCTCCGGTCCCTGTCTCACTTCGAACAAACTGAAAGCAGTTTTCTTATACTTCTTACTGCTGCTGAAATGGTGTAAGAAGGCTTTCCGAAAATCCTCAAATGATTTAATACTCAATGGAGCCAATCCATCAAACCATCTCTGAGCTGAGTCCACCAGCGTGGTTAAAAACACTTTACACTTGATCCTATCAGTGTAACAGTGCAGCATAGCCATATTCTCGAACCTGGCCAAGTGTTCTTCCGGGTCCTCGTTTCCATCATACGCCCTTACTTTAGCAGATTTAAAGTTTCCAGGAAGAGGTTCCCGGATGATAGCCTCAGCAAACGGGCGTCCTTTGACAGACGCTCGAGAAGTTCCACGATTTTCCAGCTGTCCTTCCAAGACTTTCATTTTCTGTTTTAACTCCAGCATCTCCTCGACTATCGTTGGTGACTTAGAACCAGCAGAGGATTCCTCCACTTCTCCCCTCTTCTCCTCCTCCCTCAATTCCTACTGCTGCTCCTGCTCTTTTTCTGGTTCCTTCTCGAGTGGTATATCATGGTGGGAAGCTTCCCGCCTAGCCATAGCTCTCTCTACGGCTTCATTAATGCGTTTATCAAACTCCGCTGGAGTCATAGTGATAAGATCGGGAGGAGCGTCCTCTTGTCTTGAATGATTCGCGTCAATTCCCTGGACCCGGGAAGTGTTCTGGTTAGTTTTCCTCGTGTGAGCCATATCAACGCCTTAGTCTCAATTTCCCACAGACGGCGCCAATGATATGATCCGGGTAAAATGGATGAGCAGGGTCGGGTGCTCCACCGGGTCAAATCAAGAATTTATAGTGTTGTTTAGGAAAATGAGCAAGGTAGATGGCTTCGATCGTGACCTGCAAACAATGAAAGGAACTCGTGAATGGGCGCCGGAAGGGTGTCCGGCGTGACCACTCCGATGCTTAAGTCAGCAGGTTTGTCGAGAGGGAAACTTAAAGCAATATGTATGGATGCTTGAGAGTGAAGAAATTTCAGACCTGTAAAATGTCAACGATACCTGCTATTTGAAGAGATGCTAGGGTTACCTTGATGCGCGTGCTCACCTACTACTTGTACCCTCGGACGTTGACGGCCTGTCGGGTCCCTTTCTATCCGATAGCTTCGTGGGTACTCCAAGAATAAGGGACGTTGACTGCATGTCCAGTCCCTTTCTTCTCCATATTTTCGGGGATACGTTCAGGTGAAAGACGTTGACTTCCCGCCCAGTCGCTTTCTTCCCTACAACCTATAAGATCCTCTAAGTAAGTTACTCGAGTATTGAGCCCTCGGCTTTAGCATGAAAGCCCGGTCCCTAGTTGCCCAGGAGGTAAGTAAATACCCGGTCATGCATGAAGCGCCCAGTCGCGTGGGTAACAATCGCCCTCCCGGTTTCTATATGGGCTACTCAATGAAACTTCCCGGGTCCTCCATGACCCGGGCCCTTATAGGGGTATCAAGCAAGATTAAAATTATGTAACTTTCGAAAACCCAAGCCTCCCTCTTCTTTTCGCAGCACAAGTTTTCCCAGATTCAAGAGTTTCCTCATCAAAAGGAGTTCATCATGTGCTCAAGCTCCATACGATGGGAGAACTTGCACAACTGCTTTCATAAAACTTCTTACCTATCTTCACAGAAAGATAAGGAAGGCTTATCAAAATTTCCTATCTGACCTGAAGCAAGTTCATATTTCTGAAGCGTTGGGCAAGTCTTTTCGCTTTACTCAACAGTGGCTCGAAAGAAGAAAGAAAAATTGTCATTGGCAAAAAAGAAGTGAGAGATTTCTGGGGTTGTTCTGGCCACTTGGATCACATGACGAGTTCCTCAGTTCATCTCACAAGTTCAGAGAGGGTATAGACCATCTATCCGCACAAATGTAAGAGGATGCAAGATTGGGCCAATATCAGGCCAATTGTTAATTAATTTGTTATATCCAAATAACATAAATTTCAATTGTTTAACAAATTAATTCTGGTTCGAATACACTGAATATTATTAAAGACAGTTTCACGGATGGTATTTTATGATATAGATTTCTTATTTGGGTCATGCGTAAAAAAAAATGGTAAAAACTTGTGTGAGACGGTCTCACGGGTATTATTTGTGAGATGGATCTTTTATTTGGGTCACCAATGAAAAAGTATCACTTTTTATGCTAAGAGTATTACTTTTTATTGTGAATATGGGTAGGGTTGATCCGTCTCACAGATTATGATCCGTGAGACGGTCTCACATGAGACTCACTCAAAAAATATTACTTTTTATATTAAGAGTATTACTTTTATTGTGAATATCGTTATGGTTGACTCGTCTCACTGATAAAGATTCGTAAAATCGTCTAAAAGAACTACTCTTTTTTTAAAAATGAAGTTTGATTAAAGTTATTATCCAAATATTTCTAATTATACTCCCACGGTTCGAAATCTAACCAAGTTTGTGTATTTAAAAACATTTTTTTATATTATTTTACTCTGTATATTACATTAGCTATTTACGATAATTTTTTATACTATTAAAATATATTTATTAATAAAGATGCTAACGTATTCGATAAGAACAGAATCTTCTGGTAAGCCCATAGATCCCAAATTTTATGGGCCGGGGCAATTTGAAGTAATGATTGGGCCATACGGAAAAGCAAACAGCCCAAACATTAGATAGTCCAATTCAAAATGTAGGGTTTTTCCACTGCTGTTTATACAAAACCTGCGCCCGTAGCATTTCAAGGCAGTGCTCAGTTTCGTGGTTTCGCCGATCTCCGCCGTCAGTCTGAAAACCCTGTTCTCATTGCAGCCAATATATCTCGTGTGTTGTACTTCATTTGTTATATCTCTCGATGTGAAGCTTATTTGAATCGAATTTCACGACACGAATGTTTTCCGTTTTGGATTTTTATATTGTCTAATTATGTGAATGGAATGATTATTGGCTATTTTTGAACGCTGAAGCTAGTATATGCACGTCTAGTTTTTTGTTGGATCTGTTGATAGTATTAATCTGAGATAGCCTTTTTTTGAATGCTGATTGTGGATAAGAATTTTGTATTTCTGTTTTTGGGATCGACATATTTGATCTTTTGATAACTGGTATAATCGATGGTGGAAAGTGACAGGTTCAAGCCAATGATGTGTGATTGATACTTTAATTTTATCAGTTTGTGTTCTCCTGTATATGCTAGTCTGAATATACACATATATTTTTTCTTTGGCCTAATTGAGGTTGCCAAAAGTTGTGTGATTCAATGAAGCAGGCTTGGACTAGTGCCTTTATTTTATTTTTATAATGTAACGTATCACTGAATCATTTTTTTTATTTGCTAAAAAGATCCTTGATTTAGATCAATTCTTGTGTAGTTGAAACTAGCCATTAATGTGTATCTAGGTAAACCATGGTTAAGCACAACAATGTTGTGCCAAATGGGCACTTCCGGAAACACTGGCAGAATTATGTGAGAACTTGGTTCAACCAGCCTGCCCGCAAGCAGAGAAGAAGAATCGGTAGTCATTCCTTTTGATGTTACCTACTTGTTTTATTGTTGTCTTCTGACTTTTTATTCTGTACATTTTCTTCCAATGCTTCTTGCGCAATCACATAATCCGCTGCTCTTGATTTATGTATCGCTCTTCTTTAGCAAGACAAACGAAAGCCGTGAAGATTTTTCCTAGGCCTATAGCTGGACCCCTTCGCCCTGTTGTTCATGGGCAGACACTGAAGTACAATATGAAAGTCAGAGCTGGTAGAGGATTTTCTCTTGAGGAGCTGAAGGTCTGTTAAATATACCATGCCATAAATCATTCTTTTTGCATATGACATGGTTGTCTGGTGATTTAATTCGATTTACATTCGTATCGACCTAATTGTATGGAAATTTACTTTTACTTTTCTGAGGTTAAATTAAACTATATTAATTTTTACCAGTTGCTGCTCAATTAGAAATGTGGTTAAGCATTCAAGAGCCTGAATTTTCATTTTCCGATTGTTAATATGTTTTGCAGTTGTTTTCCTTCCTATGCTAATATTTTTCATCATCTGTTCAGTGTCACTGGAATTATTTTGGTTGGGGATACATAGGATCTCAAAGTTGCTCCGAATTTTCTATCTAGAAAATTTGTAATCTCTGTTTTGATTTGTATAAACCAGGCTGCAGGTGTCCCAAAGAAACTCGCCCCAACCATTGGCATCTCTGTCGATCATCGGCGCAGAAACCGTTCCTTGGAGGGATTCCAGACTAATGTCCAGAGGCTGAAAACATACAAGGCAAAGCTTGTTGTTTTCCCAAGACGCTCACGCAAATTTAAGGTGACCATGATAATTTTACCTTAATTTTTCATTAAAAAAAAACTTGTTTGTACTTTCAGAATTCTGTAACTTGTTGTTTCCCACAGGCTGGTGACTCTACACCCGAGGAGTTGGCAACAGCAACACAAGTTTCTGGCCCTGTCTTGCCAATTATACGTGAGAAGCCTAATGTTGAGCTTGTGAAGGTCACAGCAGAGATGAAATCATTCAAGGCATATGACAAGCTGCGTCTGGAGCGCACCAATGAGCGCCATGTCGGTGTTAGAGCCAAGAGAGCTGCGGAGGCTGAAAAGGAAGAGAAGAAGTAGTGAGGAGTGGGGGAGGGATTGAAGACAAAGTGAGTTTCCTTGGTATTCCAACAAGAGTATTGTGCATCTCGTATTTCTTTTGTTTTTAAATCTTAACCTACCATCTGAGTTTTGTTTTGTTTTCTTTTGTTTTATTAGTACTTACAAATTATGCGTCAGGTTTAATATATGGGTTTCCAAGATGTTATCTTTATGTTTATATCATTTTTATTTTGACTACTGATTATCGTGCAATGAACTTTTGAGTCTCTGATTATTTTTATTTGTGTAAATATACACACTATTCCTGAAGGATCACACCAAATTTCTTCATGGATTACACTGATCACAGAGAGGTTACTGGTTAATCTTTCGGCCGACATGATGACTTGTATTTTATGTTTGCAAAATTATTGCAGCAACCATTTTGTGTCATTTGAAGCACAGAAGCAACAAAGTACAGTCATTTGTGACATACCCGATGAAAACATTGCGGCTCTATGTTGTTCATATGTTATTTATTATTTATTTTGATATATGCTAAAACGTTCACCGTTCGTTTTTTTTAAAATATAATAAAAAAATATTTTTTTCTTTCCAATTCGTTAGGCCGAAATTACTATGGATATACAAATATATATATTTAAAATATTTTTGCATCATTTTAATTAAAAACCAACTATTATATGAAAATCCAAAAGAAATACCTCATTAGATATATCATCACACACTAATTTTCAATATTTACTATTTTTATTTTAAACATTCAAATATTTACAACTTTTATTTTTTAACATTCAATAATTATTATTTTCAACACTCCCCCTTGTGATGATGATCATGATACAATAATGTCTTCATTACGTGTTTTTATACTGCCTCGTTAAAAACCTTACTAGGAGAAACCTATTGGGATAAAAACCATAATAAGGGAAAAAAAGTGCAGTCACGTAAACTCCCCATCATGTTAACACGAACGATTATTCACAAATTTCGTAGATTGCGCATCCCAACTGATGAGTTTTTACTTGATTGAATGTAATGAATATCAATATTTTTATTCTTCTCAAGCTCTTGGGTGAATGCGAAGAACTTAGGAGGAATATATTTAGTTCTGTCGCTTTTTATGTATCCTTCTTTCATTTGAGCAACACATACATCATTATCTTCATATAGTATCATAGGCTTCTTGTCGAATGATAATCCGCATGAGATTTGGATATGTTCGGTTATTGATTTTATTCACACACATTCACGGCTTGCTTCATGTAGTGCAATAATCTCGACGTGATTTGATGAAGTTGTTACAAGTGTTTGTTTCTGTGAACGCCAATAAATTGCAGTGCCTCCACGAGTAAATACATATCCGGTTTGGGAACGTGCCTTATGTGAATAAGATAAATACCCAGCATAACAAATTATGCTTTGATTGGTTACTTTTGACTACAAAAATCTCAAGTTTGTCGTTCCTCGTAGATAATGAAATATATGTTTAATTTTGTTCCAATGTCTTTTTGTTGGATATGAGCTAAATCTTGCCAATAAATTTACAGCAAAAGATATATTAGGTCTTGTGCAATTTGCAAGATACATAAGGGCACCAATAGCACTTAGATATGGTACTTCTGGACCAATAATAACTTCATCATCTTCAAATGGACTGAATGGATCATTTTCTATGTTTAATGATCTAACAACCATTGGAGTACTTAAAAGATTTGATTTATCCATATTAAAACGTTTAAGAACCTTTTCTGTATAATTTGACTGGTGAAGAAATATTTCACATTCTCAATGTTCAATTTACAAACCCAGACAATACTTTGTTTTTCCAAGGTCCTTCATTTCAAATTCTCCCTTCAAGTACGACACAACTTCTTGAATTTCCTTATTCGTTCCAATGATGTTTAAATCATCAACATATACAACAATAATTACACATCCGGATGTTTTCTTAATGAAAACACAATGACATATTGAATTGTTTACATATCCCTTTTTCATTAAGTGTTCACTTAGCCGATTGTACCACATTCGGCCGGATTGCTTTAACCCATATAATGATCTTTGCAATTTCATAGAATAACATTATCTGGGTTTTGAACTTTGTGCTTCATGCATCTTAAATCCTTCAGGGATTTTCATATATATATTTCTATCAAGTGATCCATATAAGTAAGCTGTTACAACATCCATAAGATGCATTTTTAAATTTTTAGATACCGCCAAACTAATCAAATATCGAAACATAATTGCATCCATAACAGGAAAATAGGTTTCTTCATAATCAATTACAGGCTTTTGAGAAAAACCTTATGCAACAAGTCGAGCTTTATATCTTACTATTTCATTTTTCTCATATCGTTTTCGAAAGAAAACTCATTTATACCCAACAGGTTTTACACTTTGAGATGTAAGGACTATAGGTCAAAAACGTTACGCTTATTTAGCGAATCCAATTCAACCTGGATAGCATCTTTTCATTTTATACAGTCCTGTTAATTTTTACATTCATCAAATGATTTTGGTTCATGATCTTCATTGTCATTTATGACATCAAATGCCACATTGTAAGAAAATATCTCATCAATTTCTTTTATATCTTTTTGGTTTCATATTTTTTTCCAGTATTAATATAATTGATAGATATTTCACGATTCTCATCAGTTTGTGGTTCTGACGGAAGATTTTCATCATCATGTATTTCTGCTGGAATATCATTCTCTATTTTGTAATCATCATGTTTCTCTATGTTTTTTCTTTTTCGAGAATTTTTATCCTTGGAACCAATTGGTCTTCCACGCTTCAAGCGTTTAATGACATCATTAGTGTCTTCAATTTTTTTCTTTGGAATTTCAATTCGAGCAGGGGCATTTATAGCATTTATATATGATTTAGTTACCCCTTTTGTGTCTGCTGCATCTGGTATTCGATTTGCTAATTCTTTGCAAGTGCACAATTTGATGTACATCTTTTTCAAATTGTTTAGTTCGATTTAGATGTAACAATGATGATGTATACCATGTAATTTTTTTTTCGATATTTTTCTTTTCTCCCCCTAACATTGAGAAGATTTCCTCATTAAAATGACAATAAGAAAAACGTGTTGTAAACACGTCGTCTGTTTGAAGTTCAAGATATCGAATTATTGATGGGCTATCATAACCAACATAAATTCCGATCTTTCTTTGAGGTCCCATTTTTGTTCGTTGAGGAGGTGCAATAGGCACATATACCATACATCCAAAAATTCTCAAATGATAAATATCTGGTTCTTTACCAAATGCAAGCTGCAATGAGGAGTATTTATGATATACACTTGGTCTGATGTGAATTAATACATCAGCATGTAAAATTGCATGACCCCATATAGAAACAGGGAGTTTTGTTTTCATAATCATTGGTCTAGCAATCAGTTGTAGATGTTTAATCAATGATTCAGTTAATCTATTTTATGTATGTACATGAGCCACTAGATGCTCAACAGTGATTCTCAGTGACATAATAATCATTGAAAGTCGGAGAAATAAATTCATCAGCATTATCAAGTCTAATTTTCTTGATTATATGATCGGGAAATTGATTCCACAGTTTTATTATTTGAGCAAGTAATCTTATAAATGCCACATTGCAGGTTGATAATAAATATACATGTGACCATCTGCTGGAGGCATCGATCAATACCATAAAATATCTAAATGGTCTAGATGGTGGATGAATTGGCCCACAAATATCACCCTGAATACGTTCAAGAAACATGGGTGATTCAGTTTGGATTTTAGCTGGTGATGGTCTTATAATAAGTTTTCCAAGAGAACATGTTTTGCATTGAAACTTTTTATTTTAAAGATCTTCTGGTCTTTCAGCGGATGACCATGTGTATTTTATATAATTCTTCGTATCATTGTTGAACTAGGATGTCCTAATAGATCATGCAATTGATCAGTATTTAAGAATTATCAACTACCATATTTGATTCAATTGGACTTATATATGTATAATACAATCCAGTAGGGGGCATTGGTAGTTTTTCAACTACATGTTTTTTTCCTGATTTATATGTAGTAAGACACATATTGATAAGTGAAATTTATTGTACTTTTATTACTTATTTTTAACTTGGACTTATGTGATTCTTGAGCAGGTTTTATGTGATTTGTTGTTGTTTTTGTTGTTATAGTTTGGAAGCTTAGAATGAGAGTTTGGAGTAGTAAAGTGTTGAATTGGAAAGTGCAAAAGATAAAATGGCCGAAGCATTACCGCACCCGCGGTCACTGAAGTTCCAAATTAAAAGGTTTCCCCGAAGCTGCACCGCACTTGCAGTCCTTGTTCTACCGCACCCGCGGTCTTCGCAAAAAAGAGTCCTGAAAATCTGTAACTTTGTAGGCTGCGCAAGAAAGTCTATGAATTTGGTGTGCTGCGATGGGAGGTTTGTCTGGACTATAAAAAGACATCATTTACTTACCATCTAGGGTATTGGGGGATCCAACCAAGGAGTGGAGGCTGCTGGAAATGATTGAAGACTCAAGTTCTTCTAGTTCTTGAAAAATCTTTTGCACAAATCCGGGGACGGAAACAACACTTCAAAATCTTGTTATAAGTTCTTCTTTATTTTATTTTTCATTTGATATGTCTTATTTTATAACTATGTTTTATTATTTTATTTGTGCTATTATGAACTAAGTTTTAATTCTAGAGGAATGATGGAACAAAACTAGAAACCATGTGTTGGAATCTATGAACTAAGTTATTTAACTTCTTCATATTGTTCATTTGTATTGTTCTAATCTTAATGCTTTCAATTTATTGGCCATGAGTTGAATGATTTATATGTTTACAATTTATCACTTGGAAAAGGAAATTATAAACAAGAAAAGAGAAAAATACATCAATGGTATTTATAGAGTTTGGGAGGGCCTATATTGCTATTGAAGCCTATAGAGAATCTAGTGCTTGATGTGTTATTTATTTGTAGATTGTTGATGGTAACATTGCAATCAAATTTTAGATAACCGATATCTATTTAACACTCGGGAGAGGGAGTAGATAACTATAGGATTCTTGGCTAATGAATAAGAAGGATTTTTATAACATAGTTACAAGAAATTACACATGGTGGATAATTGAGTGAAATCGGACCTCTAGATCTTTTATTCCATTGTTATTTGCTAAAGTTTGGTCTTATATTTTATTTAAAAATCCATTTTCAATTTAGTTATTTTTGCAATCAAATCTTTTAATTGATTTTTCTAAATAAAATCTAGACAATTTTAATTACAAGCATTAATATACATTTATATACATACTCCTCGTGGGATCGACACTTGTACTCGGAAATACATTTTATTACAACTTGACGTTGTGCACTTGCAAGCAATTAAGAAAATATTCAACAAGTTTTTGGCGCCGCTGCCGGGGAGTGTTTATTTTAAATTTATATTAGTATTGTTACCAATTAGTCTTGATTTTAATTTAGAGCTGCTTCTATTTTATTACATTAAACATTGATTTGTTTCTTATCTTTGTTTGATAGTGCATGAGAAGATCGCAAAATCTTGACTTGCTTATCTTTGATCCTGAGATCGAAAGAACCACAAGAAGATTAAGAAAGGCAAGAAGAGAAGAGATTCGAGCAATGGCTGACAACAGAGATAACGAAAATCCACCCCCCTGCAATACCCATCAGAGATCATTTTAGGCCGGTACTAAATGCTCATTACTCGGGCATAGCACGAGGGAATATTAATGCAAACAACTTTGAGCTCAAACCCGCATTGATAAACATGGTTCAACAGAACCAGTTTGGGGGAGCCGCTACTGTAGATTCTCATCTACATCTCAGAACATTCATGAAATCACTGACACGGTAAAAATAAATGGTGTTTCTGATGATATAATTCGATTGCGCTTGTTTCATTTTCTCTTAGGGACCAAGCAAGAGGATGGCTCCAATCGCTTCCTTTGGGGAGTATCACTACATGGCAGGAATTAGCAACCAAGTTTCTTGCTAAATATTTTCCACCTGCGAAGTCTGCACAGTTGAAAATTGAGATAAGTACTTTTAGGCAGACTTACTTTGAGCAATTATATGAGGCATGGGAACGGTATAAGGAGTTGTTGAGGAGGTGTCCAAACCATGGTTTTGAAGATTGGGTACAGATTGAATTTTTTTACAATGTTTTGAATGGACAAACAAGAGGCACTGTGGATGCAGAAGCTGGTGGCACGATATTTGCAAAATCACCTGATCAAGCATATGATTTGCTTGAACAGATGACCATTAACATTTATCAATGGCCGTCTGAGAGGTCAGGAGTAAAGAAGCCAGCTGGAATGTATGCCATAGATCCTATTACATCACTCACCGCACAAGTTTCAGCTTTAACAAATCAAATTGCAGCTATGAATAAAGCTAGTACAACAGAGGTTAAAAATGCATCGGTTGTTACTGAAGAACCACATATTCCTAATAAGGCTCATTCTATCAACAATAGGAATTTTGGTGGCTACAGAGGATATCGAGGTAACCCTCCCCCTAACACTTATCATCCTGATTTGAGAAATCATGAGAATTTTTCATATGCTAATAATAAGAATGTGTTGAATCCTCCATCAGGGTTCAATACATCAAAGGGGGAAGGAAAACCTTCACTTGAGGATCTAGTTGGGACATTTGTTGTTGAATATAGTAAAAAAATGGCTAGGACTGAATCTCGTCTTGATGACATGGAAACTCACATGGGAAATATGGGTGCCACAATGAAATCATTGGAGACACAGATTGGACAATTGGCTAATGTATTGAGAGATCAAAATAGAGGTCAATTCCAAAGTAATACTGAAGTGAATCCAAAGTAGCAATGCAAAGCTGTAACTTTGAGAAGTGGAAGAGAACTAGGGGTGCAAAGTTCCAAGGAGAGAATGGACAAGGAGAAGACAGTTGAAAAAGAGGAAACTGAGGGATCCAAAGCTGAAGTTGAAGTTGAACAACCTCTGGCATTTAAGCCAACTCTTCCATATCCTCAGAGGTTCAAAAAGAAGAAATTGGATGTTCAATTTTCAAAATTTTTGGAGATTTTCAAGAAGATTCACATCAACATTCCATTTGCTGATGCTTTAGAGCAAATGCCAAACTATGCAAAGTTCATCAAAGATGTGATGTCAAAGAAGAAGAAGTTGCAAGATTTCGAGACAGTGAAGTTGACCGAAGAGTGTAGCGTCATTCTCTAAAAGAAACTACCACAAAAACTAAAAGATCCAGGGAGTTTTACTATACCTTGCATTATTGGTGGTACTCAAGTTAATAAAGCTTTATGTGATCTTGGAGCAAGTATTAATCTTATGCCATTTTCTACTTATAGGGACTTGAAGCTAGGGGAGGTAAAACCAACCACTATAACTTTGCAACTTGCAGATAGGTCACTCACTTATCCTCGTGGAATTGTTGAAGATGTTTTGGTAAAAGTTGACAAGTTTATCTTCCCTGCTGATTTTGTAATACTTGAAATAGAAGAAGATCAAGATGCTCCATTGATTTTTGGGCGACTCTTCTTAGCCACTGGAAAAGCATTGATAGATGTACACAAAGGAGAACTCACCTTGAGAGTTGGTGGAGAAGCTATCATTTTTAATATCTGTCACGCCATGAAGGAGTCAGATGAGGTAAGCACTTGTAAAAGCATTGATGTTTTAGACTCATGTATGTCCTTTGATTGTGCAGGAACTAGGGATCCCTTGGAGAGCTGTTTGATAGGTGCTGCTGGAACTGTGCTTCACTGCAGAAAGAAAGGAGAAAAGATGCACCGCCTGAAGAGTTTAATGTAAATGAGAAAATTTAGGTAAAAGCACCTTCTCCTGAATTAAAGGAACTGCCAAGACACCTTTGTTATGCATTTTTAGGTGAAAATTCGACATATCCGGTAATCATCACTTCCTTTCTTACTTGTACTGAAAAAGAGAAATTGTTGAGAGTGTTGAGGAAATTTAAAACTGCATTTGGTTGGTCTATTTCTGATATCAAGGGGATTAGTCCCACTATATGAATGCATAAAATTTTGATGGAGGAGTCGTATACTCCTTATGTGGATCACCAGAGGAGGCTAAATCCAGCCATGAAAGAGGTAATGAAAAATGAAGTGTTGA
This sequence comes from Primulina eburnea, assembly GCF_022965805.1. Classification (NCBI taxonomy): domain Eukaryota; kingdom Viridiplantae; phylum Streptophyta; class Magnoliopsida; order Lamiales; family Gesneriaceae; genus Primulina; species Primulina eburnea. The sequence continues at coordinate 13,432,317 of NC_133116.1, forward strand.
AATTGTTAAATGCTGGAGTTATATATTCTATTTCTGACAGCAGTTGGGTATCTCCTGTGCAAGTAGTGCCTAAAAAGGGTGGAATGACTGTGGTAAAGAATGAAAATGATGAACTATTATCTACTCGTATTGTGACTGGATGACGAGTATGTATTGATTATATGAAGTTGAACAATGCCACACGTAAAGATCATTTTCCAATACCTTTTATTGATCAAATGCTTGATAGACTTGCTGGTTATTGTCACTACTATTTTTTAGATGGTTATTCAGGTTATAACCAGATTTCTATAGCACCGGAGGATCAAGAGAAGACAACTTTTACGTGTCCCTATGGCACGTTTGCTTTTAGGAGAATGCCGTTTGGGTTATGCAATGCACCTGCTACTTTCCAGAGGTGCATGATGGCCATTTTTGCAGATATGGTGGAGGAAATAATGGAAGTCTTCATGGATGACTTTCGGTACTTGGTTCGTCGTTTGATCACTGTTTACATAACCTTTCCCTTGTTTTGCAGAGATGTCAAGAAAAGAACTTAGTTCTTAATTGGGAAAAGTGTCATTTTATGGTCCAAGAGGGTATTGTTCTTGGACATAAAGTGTCTTCAAAGGGATTAGAGGTAGACAGAGCCAAAGTGGTTGCAATTGAAAAGCTTACATCACCGAAGAACATCAAAGGGATAAGGAGTTTTTAGGACACGCCGGGTTTTATCGTAGATTTATCAAAGATTTTTCTAAGATTTCTAAACCTCTGTGTAACTTGCTTGAAAAAGAGTCAACTTTTATATTTAATGATGATTGTTTGCAGGCATTTGAGAAGATCAAAATGGCATTGGTAACTGCACCGATTATGATAGTGCCGGATTGGAAGGAACCCTTTGAGCTAATGTGTGATGCAAGTGATTATGCAGTAGGTGCTGTATTAGGCCAAAGAAAGGAGAAGATGTTTAGGGCGATTTACTACGCAAGCCGCACGATGGATGCTGCACAGCAAAATTACACTACAACCGAGAAGGAGATGCTTGCAGTAGTATTTGCTTTCGACAAATTCAGACCTTATTTGATTGGCACAAAGGTAATCGTTTTCACTGACCATGCAACTACTCGCTACCTATTCGCCAAAAAGGATGCAAAACCACGCTTGATAAGGTGGATTTTGCTATTACAAGAATTTGACTTTGAGGTCAAGGATAAAAAAAGGTAGTGAAAATCAGGTAGCTGATCATTGGTCAAGGCTTGAGCTGGAGGAGAAGAAAGAAGAGGGAGCTATACAAGAAACATTCCCTGATGAGCAACTCTTCAAGGTAAATTCTATACTTCCTTGGTTTGCTGATATTGCTAATTTTTTGTCTTGTGGCACCCTTCCTCAAGATTTGAGCTATCATCAGAAGAAGAAGTTCGTCCATGACATCAAATTCTATTGTTGGGATGATCCATTTGTATATAAGAGGTGTGCTGACCAAGTGATTAGGAGATGCGTGGAGGGTATCGAAGCTCAAAAAATTTTTGAGAAGTGTCATTCTTCACCATATGGTGGACATTTTGGAGCATCACGAACAGCAGCTAAGGTATTGCAATCGGGTTTTTATTGGCCTAGTTTGTTTAAAGATAGTTATACCTTAGTAAAGTCATGTGATAGATGCCAGAGGTTAGGAAACATATCTAGGCGTCATGAATTACCACTGACAAATGTTTTGGAAGTGGAATTTTTTGATGTTTGGGGCATAGATTTCATGGGACCCTTTCCCCATTCTTTTGGTAATTCTTATATTTTATTAGCTGTTGATTATGTGTCGAAATGGGTGGAAGCAATCGCCACCAATACTAATGACTCTCATGTTGTAGCGAAATTTGTGCATAAGAACATCTTCACTAGGTTTGGAACACCGAGAGCCATCATAAGTGATGAAGGTACGCATTTTTGCAATAGAATTTTCAACTCACTTTTGGCTAAATACAATGTGAAGCACAAAGTGACACTAGCATATCATCCTCAGTCGAATGGACAAGCTGAAGTTTCCAACCGGGAAATTAAGCAAATACTGGAGAAGACTGTCAACACCAATCGGAGAGATTGGGCTATGAAGTTGGATGATGCGTTATGGGCTTATCGGACTGCATTCAAGACGCCTATTGGGATGTATCCCTATAGGCTAGTGTTTGGGAAAGCATGTTATCTGCCGTTGGAGTTGGAGCATAGAGCATTTTGGGCTGTGAAGAAATTAAATTTTGATTTGAAAGCTTCTGGGAATGTTAGAAAACTTCAGTTGAGCGAGTTGGATGAATTCCGAAATGACGCATATGAGAATGCCAAGATCTACAAAGAGCAAACTAAGAAGTTGCATGACAAAATCATTGTCCGAAGGGAGCTCAAACCAGGACAACAAGTACTACTGTTCAACTCTCGTCTGAAGTTGTTCCCTGGTAAGCTTAAGTCGCATTGGTCAGGGCCATTTGTTGTGGAAACGGTGTCTCCTTATGAGGCTATCGAGCTAAAGTGCAGTGATGGGAGAACCTTCAAGGTCAATGGACAGCGGGTTAAGCCGTACTATGGGACTGAAGTAAGGAATATAGACAATGTCAAGCTGAGCGAACCAAACTGATCAGACTAGTGACAGTCGGGCTGAAGACGTTAAACCAAGCGCTTATTGGGAGGCAACCCAAATTTTTTGTTTCTTTATTGCATTTTGTTTTTGGTTTTGCTTTTATTTTTGTATTATTATTTTGGGTTGTGTACTTTTGGTATATTGTGTTCATGTATCTTCCCAAATCTTATGAATCCAAATTGTTTTCTTTTCAGGACTCAAAATTGGAGAAGAAAAAAATTTCCCGAAGGTAGAGTGCACCAGCGCTAACAAATTACCGCACCCGCGGTAGCTTTGAAAAAAATAATTAATTAAAAATTTGCCGAAGCCATACCGCTCCCGCGGTTGTTTATGGAGCGCACCTGCTTTGTATTAACCGAGAGTGCACCACACCCACGGTACAATTATAGTGCACCCGCGGTGTCTGAGGAATCAAATACAGAAATTTTTTTCGAAGGCATACCGCACCCGCGGTATAATTTGGAACGCACCTGCGGTACATGAAGACTCAAAATACTGAATTTTCCCGAGAGCTTACTGTCACGCCCCGAGTTCGAAGCATCGGTGACATCCGGCATTGTTTAACAATTAAATTGAAAACAATAAAGCCTCGTATCAAATCAAACCAGTCTTTTTCATAAATGAGATATCGTCTTACAATGACAAAGGAATAAAATACATCAGAGTTTCAAATAGCGGAAACGAAAGAAAGTAACATGTTGAATTCTGATCTTGATCTCCGGTTCACCAACCCCAGAAAGCGTTTTGCTCTTCCTCATCCAATTGTTCCTCATTTTTATCTGAAATTGTAAGGGGTGAGTGTTTTGGGAAACACTCAGCAAGTGGGGGTCGATCGATTCCAAAGATACATATAGAACTTAGTCCTTAAAACATTTCTTTATCAAACTTTCAAATCTTATAATAGTTAACTTATCATATCGAAACGAACAATTATAACAGATCAGATTTTACAGAATGGTTCAGAAACAGATCAGATCATATGCAGAATATAACAGATCGGAACAAACAGAACACTGTTACTCATCTAATTTCCATGGTCAAATTGTCCCCAATATGTTAGTCCTCTAAGGGGTGAGGCCAGAACATGGTTTTATACCCACCAATGGGGGCCAGACAGAACATGGTTTTATACCCACCAATGGGGGCCAGACAGAATCACAATTCTCGTCCCATTTCAAATTCGAATCGTAACAGTGCAAATAGAATTCAGAAGTAACAGACAGAACTTTTCAGATTTTCAGATTTCATAGTTTTCATACGGACACAGCGGAATCAACGAATTTCGAAGCATAGAAGAGAACACATAATCGATCGAAATTTTAAACAGAATGGCTTAGCAATTTTCGAAAATGAAGACACACATACATGCATGTCATGATATACATATTCAAGTTTAAGAATACAAACGAATATATATCAAAAGCCCACTTACATGAATTGTTATACGAAATTCCATCTTGGAATTTCGGCAGCACTTCGGCGCAACCTAGACAATTAAGATCTTCGGTCGAGCAGCTCCTTGACACAGAATGGCGACACTGGACTGCACAACACTTCCTCCTTCTTTCTTCTTGAGTTCGGCCGAGGGGCTAGAGAGAAGGGAAGAGCCGAAATTTTGGAAGGTGAGGGGAAGGGGAAAAACCGAAATTTGAGAGGTTTTTGTGGTGGTCTAGAATGCATGGGATCACATGTATTTATAGAAGGATTTTTGCCTCTTGATATGGCCATGATCGACCACTTGCTCCCCAAGTAAAGAAATAATTGCTTTGATAATCCCCATGAGTCACTTTGATTATATCAATAGTCATTTCTTACACCATAATGTTGTAATGTTTTCCTAACCCTTAGCTTATTCCCTTAGCTCTTTTATGGGTTTACTCAAAAGCCTTTTCTTGCATGTTTAATTTGTCCAAAACTTTAGCTCATCTTTTAGCTCCTTTTATGGTCTTGTTAGGACAAGCTTGGTTGAGCTTCCTCGAGCTGGAAGTTTGCGTCTTTGTGCTGGGGTTTTACTCCTCTCATGAAAACTCTTTGATGGACATGGTTAGTTGCAGCTTGGCCTCCCGTTGAGTTTCTTCTCGAACTTTGAAACCACTTTCTCGAGTTACACTAACTGAAAATCTTATTTACTTTGGATCGAAAATATCGGGTTCTCACATCCCTCCCTCCTTATTAAAAGTTTCGTCCTCGAAACTTGCATTAGCTTGATCATTCAAATAGGTGAGGGTATTGCGACCGCATCTTCTCTTCGAGTTCCCAAGTTTCCTCTCTTTCAGTATGATTTGACCACTGTACCTTGACATAAGGTATTGTCCGGTGTCGCAATGCTTGTTCTTTTGTGTCCACTATTCGGATAGGGACCTCTTCATATTTGAGTTCCTCATTCAGATTACCTTCGATCATTAGTGGCGTAACTTTAAGTACATGGTTCGGGTCTGGGACATACTTCCGTAGTTGTGAAATGTGGAAAACATTATGTATTCTGGTCATCTCAGGTGGTAAAGCCAGTCGATAAGCTAAAGTTCCCACCTTGCCTAGTATTTCGAACGGTCCCACATATCTTGGGTTCAACTTGCCGGATTTGCTGAACCGAACTACTCCTTTCATGGGAGAGACTTTGACGTAAGCTTTTTCACCAACCTCTAATTCGAATGGTCTTCTTTTCAAATCTGCCCAACTTTTCTGCCTATCCTGGGCTGCCTTGAGTCTCTCCTTGATTATGGTTACTTTATCAACGGTTAGCTGTATAAGTTCTGGTCCGGTAACGGCTTTTTCTCCGACTTCGTCCCAATATAGGGGCGACCTACACTTCCGACCATATAGGGCCTCATATGGGGCCATCTCAATGCTACTGTGATAACTGTTGTTATAGGCAAATTCAATCAGAGGTAACTGTTCGCTCCAATTTCCAGAAAAATCCAGTGCACATGCCCTTAGCATATCTTCAAGGGTTTGAATTGTTCGCTCGGTTTGGCCGTCAGTCTGAGGATGATAGGCCGTGCTGAGCGTAACTTTGGTTCCCATGGCCTTTTGAAAACTTTTCCAGAATCTTGACACGAATCTTGGGTCTCTGTCAGACAGTATACTTGCTGGTATTCCATGTAGTCTCACTATGTTGTCCATATACATAGTGGCTAATTTATCCAAATTATAATTCATCCGTACTGGCAAGAAATGTGCGGACTTAGTCAATCTGTCAACGATCACCCATATCCCATCATGGCCTTGCCTTGATCTTGGTAGTCCGACTACAAAGTCCATGGAGATGTTATCCCACTTCCACTTCAGTATTTCTAATGGTTGTAGGAGTCCTCCAGGCCGCTGATGCTCCGCCTTGACTTGTTGACAGGTTAGACACTTTGCAACGAAGACTGCTACGTCCTTCTTCATTCCATTCCACCAGTAGTTGTTTTTCAAATCCCTGTACATCTTGGTGCTTCCCGGGTGTACTGAAAATCTTGATTTATGTGCCTCAGCCATTACCTCTTCTCGAATTCCATCGATGTTTGGCACATATAATCGCCCTTTCATCCAAAGGATACCATCTTTATCAATTTGAAATTCTGGAATCTTTCCTTCCTGAATTTGTTCCTTTAGCTTGGAGATATTGATGTCTTGACTTTGTTTTAGTTTGATGGTCTCTTGGAGACCTGGTTGCACTGATAGTGACGATAAGCTCACCTTTCCGGGGTTCTTCCGACTCAATGCATCTGCCACTTTATTTGCTTTTCCGGGATGATAGCTGATTACCAAATTGTAATCTTTGAGAAGTTCCATCCACCTTCTTTGCCTCATGTTTAATTCCTTCTGAGTGAAAATGTACTTAAGGCTCTGGTGATCAGTAAAAACTTCGCATTTTACTCCATAGAGATAGTGCCTCCAGATTTTAAGCGCGAAAACTACTACGGCTATCTCTAAATCATGAGTGGGGTAATTCTGCTCGTATGGTTTCAATTGTCGTGAGGCATACGCAATTACCTGACCCTCTTGCATAAGCACACACCCTAACCCTCCCTTTGAAGCATCACTGTACACAATGAAATTCTTACCATCCTCGGGGAGAACTAGTACTGGTGTGGATGCGAGTTTTGACTTCAGAGTCTCGAAACTCCTATCGCATGCTTCGTTCCAAATAAATTTTGAATTTTTCTGAGTAAGTTTGGTGAGTGGGATAGCTATTGACGAAAATCCTTCTACAAATTTTCTATAATAGCCTGCTAATCCCAGAAAACTTCTTATCTCTGTCACTGTTTTAGGTTGAGGCCAATCTTTAATTGCCTCCACTTTCTTAGGGTCTACTGACACCCCTTGTTCTGAGATTATATGACCTAGGAACGCCACACTTTTCAGCCAGAATTCACACTTCTTGAATTTGGCATAGAGTTCTTTCTCTCGTAATGTTTGCAAAGTGAGACGCAGATGCTCACTATGTTCTTCCTCACTTGGTGAGTACACCAAGATGTCATCTATGAACACTACCACGAACTTGTCGAGATACGGTTTGAATACTCGGTTCATAAGATCCATGAATGCTGCAGGAGCATTGGTTAGACCAAACGGCATTACCGTGAATTCGTAGTGCCCATACCTTGTCCTAAAAGCAGTCTTAGGGATATCTTCTGCTTTGACTTTTAACTGATGGTACCCTGATCTGAGATCAAGTTTTGAGAAAACTTTGGCTCCTTTCAGCTGGTCGAAAAGGTCATCTATTCTCGGGAATGGGTACTTATTCTTTATAGTGATCTTGTTCAACTCCCTGTAGTCAATACATAGTCTCATGCTCCCGTCTTTTTTCTTTACGAAAAGCACCGGGGCTCCCCACGGTGATGCACTGGGGCGAACCTGCTTCTTGTCCAGTAGTTCTTGCAGTTGTTCCTTTAGCTCTTTTAATTCAGCTGGAGCCATTCGGTATGGTGCCTTAGAGATTGGTGCAGCACCAGGGACCAAGTTGATTTCAAATTCTACTTCTCTATCGGGTATCTCTCCTGGTAATTCTTCGGGAAAAACGTCTGGAAATTCTTGAACTATTGGAATATCTTCCAACTTTGGGACTTCTTCCCCTTTGACTTCATTAATTACTGCCAGATAAATCTCTTCTCCTCCTTTTATGGCCTTCCAGGCTTGCGAGGCAGATAGCAGAGATTTTATTTCCTTGGATTTCCCTTGATATACGACTTCCCTCTTTGCGGGAGTTTGAAGTCTAATTTCTTTCTTCTGACAGTCTACTATGGTATGGTTTTTAGCTAACCAGTCCATTTCAAGAATGATGTCAAACTCCACCATATTGAGTTGAATCAATTCTACTTCGAAAATTTGTTTGCCGATACCAATTTTACAGTTTCGATATACTTTGTGGGTTTCGATTATTTTGCTAGCCGGTGTTGCTACTCTTAACGGTTCACTAAGAATATCATGCTCAAGTTTAAGCTTCTTAGCATGTCTTCTAGATACAAACGAATGTGTGGCACCACAATCAAACAAAACATATGCAGGCATTTTATTGAATAAGATGGTACCTGCCACAACTTCGTTGCTATTATCGGCTTCCTCTTGGGTTATGGCATACACTCGAGCATTTGTCTTGTTTTCATGTTGTTTGCTGGGCCCCGACCCTTTGTCCTTGTTGTCTGGACAGTCTTTAATTCTATGGCCCATCTTTCCGCACTTGAAACAAGCGCCTGTCTTCCGATAACATTCCCCAATATGTTTTTGTCGACATGTATCACACCATTTTCCTTCGGTGTTACCAGTACTGCCAGAACTTCCTTTGAAGGACCCACCTGAATAATTTGGTTTCTTGAACTTGAGATTATTCTGTGTGGATTGATTGTTCATCGGTCTCTTGTTCTTGTTTTCTTCTTCACATCGCTTGATATCGGTTTCTGCGCTCATTGCAGCGCCCATTAAGTCCGCCAAGCTGCTTGGTTTGTACACTGCCAGTGCCGACTGAATTCGGCTGTTGAGTCCCTTCTTGAAACGGTGCATTTTTAACGTTTCATCTGACATGATTGTCGGGACGTAAGTTCCCAAATCGTTGAATTTTGACGTGTACTCCATTACCGTCATATCTGGTGACTGTCTGAAATTCTCAAACTCATTTAGCTTTTGTAGACGAAACTCGACCGGATAGTATTGTTTCAGAAATTCTCTCTTAAAGATCTGCCATGTGATTTACTCTACTTCTGCCAAAGATGGCGACACGGTTTCCCACCATTTCCTAGCTCGATCTTCTAAGAACGGCGTTACGACTTCTACTCTCAATTCTTCCGGTATTTCTAGCAAATGTAGTTGTGTTTCCACGTTCTTGAGCCAGTTGTGGCTGACTTCTGGGTCTGGGTTCCCATCAAAAGTTGGAATTCGATTCCTCCTCAGAGATTCGTAGTGATACTTAAGCCCACGTGGCTGAGGTTCTTGGGGTGGTTGGATGGCGTTGGCCAGTGGATTCACAAATCCTTGTAATGTTGCAGCGACGATAGTTGCTATTGCCATCATATCCTCTTGACTGAGGTTCACCCTGGGGGGTGGCGGTGGTGGTGGATTATCGTTTTGGTTGGCGTCCCGAGCGTTACGGTTGTTTCGGGGTGGTCTGCCTGCCATTTCCTATAAACACGTATCTTTTTATTAATTTGTTTGCCACAAAATTTAATCAAGAAATAATTTCATTTAATATTGAAAAAGATGTTCATACAACCAATGATTAAATTAATACAATCAAAATCTATTCTAGAGTTCTTGTCTCCCTATTCATCTAACACTTCGCCGTCCCCTACAGCTTCGTTAATTTCTTCTTCCATTGGATTCTCTTCAAATTCTTGCATGAGTTCCTCCATGTTGACTATTTCGTTTTGTAAGTGATCAATGTAATTCTGTAGTTGCGTGTTGTGGTGATCAAGGTTGTTCACTTGGTCTTGCAGTTCTTGTATTGTCGATTGGCTTACTTTCTCATCGATTTCTTGTTCCCCAATCTTTTCCTCAAGACGATGTTGAATACTGAGAAGGCCATCACTCCGGATTTGGAGCGTAAGAATCCTATCTTGCGCTTTCTTCAGTTCTTGTTTGGTGATCTCGTGCTGATGTTCCGACTCCAGATGATAAGCGGCGTATCGTCTAACGTCTTCACGTAGTTTCTTCTCTTCGACTCTGGCTTCTCGAAGATCTTTCCCCATGCACACGTTATTCCCATCTAATTGGTAGTTATCTCTTTCAAGTTTTTCATTCTTTTCTTTCATTATTTTAATTTCTGACTCCTTTTCCTGAAGTTGTTTTTGAAGTTCCTTTATAACACTTTGGAGATCCATACTGGATTCCTATAAAGATACAAAAACAAAAAAACATTTTTATAGATAACATACTCGTCAAATTGTTAATGTGCAATAACAGAAAGTATTAAAATAATTTGATTCACATAATAATTTCTTAGCCACAAATTTAATATTTTACGATACTGCTAATCTAATCGAACATCTCTCCATTATCGCTGTCATTGGCAATGTCGTTTCCATCCACCTCCATCGGTGCTACGTCTTATTCCTCCATGTTCTCTATTACTGAATGTAGGTAGTTATTTTGGTCTTGAAGTCTGTCCATAGCTCCGTGTATCTTCGAAATGTACCGATCCTGTCTGGCGATGAACTCTTCTTGGCGCTGACGGGCTTGAGCAGCGCGATCCTTCTCTGTCTCGATCCTCTCAAGTAAATCCTTGTTGATTGAAACCAAGCGCGCAAAGCGAATCGAATTCGTCGGTATCTGTAGCATTTGACTTTCAGCCACATCCAAATGATGAGCGAGTCATTGTATGTCCGACTCCAGCAGGTGTCTAATCTCATTAAGCTCTTGCCTTTCCAATTTCTCCTTGGCTAGTTGTGCCTTTAAAGTTGCTATTTCCCTAGCGTGGTTATCGATGGTAAGCTGTCGCATGTGCAGAGCAGCCTGTGCGCGAGTACGAGGGGCAGCCATTTCCTAGTATAAATAAATCATCAGAATTGTACAAAGAATAGAAAGGCACAAAGCACAAAGTTGTCGTGGAATAAGGATTTTCGGAATGACTGACTGAAAAGATAGATTTTTGGAGCTGTTCAAAATTTTAGGGAACAGATGAAATTTGGGTTCGGATTGGGATGCACTAGGCTTTTGCCAAAATTTGACTTTGTCAAATTTTGTCTGTCAAAATCCCAGCGGGATTATGAACCTGGTGGCTCTGATACCACTTAAATGTCACGCCCCGAGTTCGAAGCATCGGTGACATCCGGCATTGTTTAACAATTAAATTGAAAACAATAAAGCCTCGTATCAAATCAAACCAGTCTTTTTCATAAATGAGATATAGTCTTACAATGACAAAAGAATAAAATACATCAGAGTTTCAAATAGCGGAAACAAAAGAAAGTAACATGTTGAATTCTGATCTTGATCTCCGGTTCACCAACCCCAGAAATCGTTTTGCTCTTCCTCATCCAATTGTTCCTCATTTTTATCTGAAATTGTAAGGGGTGAGTGTTTTGGGAAACACTCAGCAAGTGGGGGTCGATCGATTCCAAAAATACATATAGAACTTAGTCCTTAAAACATTTCTTTATCAAACTTTCAAAGCTTATAATAGTTAACTTATCATATTGAAACGAACAATTATAACAGATCAGATTTTACAGAATGGTTCAGAAACAGATCAGATCATATGCAGAATATAACAGATCGGAACAAACAGAACACTGTTACTCATCTAATTTCCATGGTCAAATTGTCCTCAATATGTTAGTCCTCTAAGGGGTGAGGCCAGAACATGGTTTTATACCCACCAATGGGGGCCAGACAGAACATGGTTTTATACCCACCAATGGGGGCCAGACAGAATCATAATTCTCGTCCCATTTCAAATTCGAATCGTAACAGTGCAAACAGAATTCAGAAGTAACAGACAGAACTTTTCAGATTTTCAGATTTCATAGTTTTCATACGGACACAGCGGAATCAACGAATTTCGAAGCATAGAAGAGAACATATAATCGATCGAAATTTTAAACAGAATGGCTTAGCAATTTTCGAAAATGAAGACACACATACATGCATGTCATGATATACATATTCAAGTTTAAGAATACAAACGAATACATATCAAAAGCCCACTTACATGAATTGTTATATGAAATTCCTTCTTGGAATTTCGGCAGCACTTCGGCGCAACCTAGACAATTAAGATCTTCGGTCGAGCAGCTCCTTGACACAAAATGGCGACACTGGACTGCACAACACTTCCTCCTTCTTTCTTCTTGAGTTCGGCCGAGGGGCTAGAGAGAAGGGAAGAGCCGAAATTTTGGAAGGTGAGGGGAAGGGGAAAAACCGAAATTTGAGAGGTTTTTGTGGTGGTCTAGAATGCATGGGATCACATGTATTTATAGAAGGATTTTTGCCTCTTGATATGGCCATGATCGACCACTTGCTCCCCAAGTAAAGCAATAATTGCTTTGATAATCCCCATGAGTCACTTTGATTATATCAATAGTCATTTCTTACACCATAATGTTGTAATGTTTTCCTAACCCTTAGCTTATTCCCTTAGCTCTTTTATGGGTTTACTCAAAATCCTTTTCTTGCATGTTTAATTTGTCCAAAACTTTAGCTCATCTTTTAGCTCCCTTTATGGTCTTGTTAGGACAAGCTTGGTTGAGTTTCCTCGAGCTGGAAGTTTGCGTCTTTGAGCTAGGGTTTTACTCCTCTCATGAAAACTCTTTGATGGACATGGTTAGTTGCAGCTTGGCCTCCCGTTGAGTTTCTTCTCGAACTTTGAAACCACTTTCTCGAGTTACACTAACTGAAAATCTTATTTACTTTGGATCGAAAATATCGGGTTCTCACACTTACCGCTCCCGCGCAAACAAAGTACCGCACCCGCATTCCATGAAAATTGAATTTTCAAGAAATTGCCGAGAGAACACCGCACCCGCGGTCTATATTGGAGCGCACCCGCGGCCGTTGAATATTGAATTTTAAAGATTTTTCGAAGGCAAAGCGCACCCGCGGTCATTCTTATACCGTACCCCGGGGTCCTTCTTATACCGCACCCGCGGTCGATGGTTTTAAAAGCTGAAATGGGCAAACATCGGACATAAACGAAGAACACTCTTAAAAATTTCTTGTCCAACTTCGAAATTTCTCCTCTCAAAACACACTCCAAACTCAAATTTTGTTCTTCCAAGCATAAATTTTTCACTACACACCTACATTACTTCAATAATTCCATCCAATACCCATCTTATTCCAAAAATTCAAAACAAAACCTAGGGTTTGAAAGGGGGCTCGAAAATTTTATCAAGGATTGAATGGAGCTTTGATTTTGTTCTTCAAGAAACATTTCAACACACAAGGTGAGAAAATCCAAGTACATTTGTTGAGATTCGAAATTATTGGTGTTAATGGCTATGGAAGAAAAAAATTGAATTTTAGTGGAATACATTGTTGATATTGTTGATTGTATTGATGTGTATATTGTTGAGGTGTTGTTATTGTGGTTAACAAGTTTGGGGGTGTGAATAATGATCTAGTTTTGTGAATTGGATTGAAGGGGAAGTTGGTGATTTGAAGGTGTTTGATAAAACGCCTCCAAGAAAGAAACAGTCCAAGGGTGCATCATCATCTGCAAATTATGATTCAAACAGGTTTTGGGACGAGAAAGCGGAGGAAAACTATGGAAAATTTTTGAACAAAAGCATTATAAAAGAGAGGGGATTTGATTTGAGTTTCCCCGAACTGAAATTGGATCAATGCTTACTGCTCGGCATTGGGAGGAGTTTGGCAAGCAGCCACAAGATGCTGTCATTTCGTTGGTAAGAGAATTTTATGCTAACCTTAAGGTTAAGCATGAGCAATTCGAGGTTTTGGTGCGAGGTAAAATGGTAGCTTTTGATGCACATACTATCAATACGCTGTTTGGTATACCTCCATGTATGAATGATGAATATGAAGAATATCGGACTGAGCAAGTTGATTATAATAATATTCTTCAAACAATAAGCATAGAGGGAGCGAAGTGGAGAATGAGAGAAGATGTGCATGTCAGCCTAGCCAAATCTGATCTGAAAAGAGTTGCCAAAGATTGGTATTCCTTTATTTCTTCTAGGATTAAGCCTACCGAGCATACCACTACCGTCATCAAGGAGAGGGCAATCCTGACCTTTTGCATCATGACGGGGAAGACAATTGATTTAGTTCAATTGCTTCAGATTTCGATGCTTGATTATGCAAAAGGTAACTCTCCTAGTGGAATCCTCCACCCTTCTCTTATCACTGCATTATGCCAGAATGAGGGAGTGACTTAGGCAGTGAATGAAGAATTGTTAAAGCCGAAAAATGTCATTGTGGTAGTTCCACCACATAGGGCAGTGAGAGGTGAACAAGCTGAGGCACGTCGAGCTGAAAGGGAATTCAACAGAAGAGCTGCAGAAAGACGTGCCCAGGCTCAAGCTCAAGAACCACAACCACAACCGCAACAAGGAAATATGAGAGATAGGTTGACCCATTTGGAAGAAGAAATGAGAAATCAACGCCAAGACATGGATGAGTTTCGGTTTAGGACCGATACATTTATGGGATATATGATGGATTTTACGTCTGTCTTGGCTCAGCAATTTCCATCAGCTTCAACCTCTGATAATCCATTTCCACCTCCTCTACAGTGGCCACCCATATACCACCCGCCGGAGTTTTAACCACCACAAGATGACGCAGATGATGAGGATGGCGATGACCACTGACGGTCGTTGCCCGAGGTATGTGTATTCGTCTAACATTCATGATCATTTACATCGAGGATGATGCACATATTTAAGTTTGGGGGAGAGATATTAATTATTTTGTGTGTTTTATTTTGTGTTTTGTTCATTTTATTTAGTTTTTTTTGAGTGTTTTATTTTTTCTTGTGAGTTTATTGCTTGTGTGTTTGTAGTGTCATAGTCATGAATTTTTTTTTTAAAATGGCCAATGATAAAAAAAAAAATTGTATTGAGAAGAAAGGTCATGCATTTCATTAATGTTCATCAATCAATTTGAAAATTTTAGAGAACAATCATGAAATTTGGTAATTTTGAGACTTATAAATTCTAAACAACTCTGCGATTTTCATTTGATATTAAATTAAATTTTTGCAAATACATATATGATTGAGGCAATTTTTGATTTTATTTGGGCCTATTTATATTGTTCATAAATATTCATTTGAAGCCCTCTTGAGCCTATATGAGAAAAGAATTGTGTTCTTGAAATTTCTTGGAAGCCAAGCACTTTTCTTTTGAATATATATGTATTTGGTTGATGCATTGAGACATCACTTTTCACGATGATTAGATTCTATTTTGTGTTAGTGAATTGAGAGTTTGTCTAGAACTATCCAAACAACACTCGAGGCGAAATAAGGACAAACTATGATTTAGGAACGATTTAGGTAATTTTTTTGGATCGATTGAGCCTTTCAAGCTACCAAATAAAAATAATTTATCATTTGTCACCTCTTTGAGCTTATATGAATTCGAATGGCACACGTTAATATGTGTAAAAGACCCCCATTCGATATCCTTTCATGTAGCCCACATTTACCAACTCTTTGAATATCTTATACAATTATTTCCTACCTTCTCAAGGGAGTAAGAATTCAAAAGATTAAAGAAAGTGATATTCTTCTACAAAAGAAAAGAAAAGAAAAATGATGAATGATGTTTGATTGAAGAAGTTGGAGAAAAAAGGGAGAAAAGAGATGAAATGAATAAAAAATGGAGATAAAAGAAAAAGTGGAATATGCAAAAGAGATAAAAATTCAATTTACTCCCTTATTTGAATTCCTAATCTTTATTTGAGCTATAAACCAAGGCCTCACATTACAACCATAGAAAATCCTATTAACCTAGTCATAGTTGTCCAATATACTAGTGGAGAGCGATTGGGAGGATCTAGCCTATGGACAATCGATAAACACTTCCATTGAGTACGAATCTTGATCATTTTTACACACCTCATTGCATCAAATATTTATTGGGTATTCCTTTCTTGAATGAATATGGCTTTGAACTCAAGCTTTACTAGAAAAGACCTCTTGATTTGTATTTGTAAAAATTGAAATCGATTGAGAATGTTTTGAAACATGAGTTGAAGAGATTAGAAGTTAAGAAAATTAACCGATTGCATGATTATATCCGGATAAAAAAATTGGTTGGATTGATTTGACTTGTTAATGCATGAAGAGTTAGTTAATTTATCTCGAGGCCAAATTCTTTAAAATATTTCATGACTTGTTTGTTTGTGTTGTTTTGTTTTGCTCGGACTAGCAAAATATTAAGTTTGGGGGAGTTTGATAAGTGCAATTTATTGTACTTTATTACTTGTTTTTAACTTGGAATTTTGTGATTCTTGAGCAGGTTTTATGTGATTTGTTGTTGTAGTTTGGAAGCTTAGAATGAGAGTTTAGAGTAGTAAAGTGTTGAATTGGAAAGTGCAAAAGATAAAATTGCCGAAGAATTACCGCACCCGCGGTAACATATGGACGCACCCACGGTCACTGAAGTTCGAAATTAAAAGATTTCCCCGAAGCTGCACCGCACCCGCGGTCCTTGTTCTACCGCACCCGCGGTCTTCGCAAAACAGAGTCCGGAAAATCTGTAACTTTGTAGGCTGCGCATGAAAGTCTATGAATTTGGTGTGCTGCGATGGGAGCTTTGTCTAGACTATAAAAAGACATCATTTACTTACCATCTAGGGTATTGTGGGATCCAAATAAGGAGTGGAGGCTGCTGGAAATGATTGAAGACTCAAGTTCTTGAAAAATCTTTTGCACAAATCCGGGGACGGAAACAGCACTTCAAAATCTTATTCTAAGTTCTTCTTTCTTTTATTTTTCATTTGATATGTCTTGTTTTATAACTATGTTTTGTTATTTTATTTGTGTTATTATGAACTAAGTTTTAATTTTAGAGGAATGATGGAACAAAACTAGAAACCATGTGTTGGAATATATGAACTAAGTTATTTAAGTTCTTCATATTGTTCATTTGTATTGTTCTAATCTTAATGCTTTCAATTTATTGGCCATGAGTTGAATGATTTATATGTTTACAATTTATCACTTAGAAAAGAAAATTATAAACAAGAAAAGAGAAAAATACATCAATGGTATTTATAGAGTTTGGGAGAGCCTATATTGCTATTGAAGCCTATAGAGAATCTAGTGCTTGATATGTTATTTATTTGTAGATTGTTGAAGTGAACATTTCAATCAAATTTTAGATAACCGATATCTATTTAACACTCTAGAGAGGGAGTAGATAACTATAGGATTCTTGGCTAATGAATAAGAAGGATTTTTATAACATAGCTACAAAAAACTACACATGGTGGATAGTTGAGTGAAATCGGACATCTAGATCTTTTATTACATTGTTATTTGCTAAAGTTTGCTGTTATATTTTATTTAAAAATCCATTTTCAATTTAGTTATTCTTGCAAACAAATCTTTTAATTGATTTTCTAAATAAAATCGAGACTATTTTAATTACAAGCATTAATATACATTTATATACATACTCCTCGTGGGATCGACACTTGTACTCGAAAATACATTTTATTACAACTTGACGTTGTGCACTTGCAAGCAATTAAGAAAATATTCAACACATATATTTCTCATTTACTTCATTTATTGTCTGAGTATCATACCGATTAGAATATATGTCCTTAAAACTCAACAAATTTCTTTTCGATTGTGGTGAATACAAAGCATCATTTATCAAAGATTTTGTACCATTAGGTAACAAAAAATGTGTTTTACCACAACCTTTTATCAACTCTACAGGACCTAATATTGTATTCATCATTGTTTTTGTTGGTTTTAGTTCCAAGAAATATATTTATCTTGGAGAATAATGTACGTTGTACCACTATCAGGTATGCAAACTTCAATGAGATTAGTTCCTTGTTTAGCTTTGTTCATAGCATTTTTCATATTTGAACTTCAAAAAAAAAATATGCAATGAAAAAAAATTACTGACAATACATATGTAATTTATTTAAAAATATAACACATATCATAATTATACAATAAAACATTATTATATGAGTACATGAAAAATAAATTATTTTACAATGAGATTAGTTCCTTGTTTAGCTTTGTTCATAGCATTTTCCATATTTGAACTTCAAAAAAAATATGCAATGAAAAAAAATTACTGACAATATATATGTAATTTATTTAAAAATACAACACATATCATAATTATACAATAAAAAATTATTATATGAGTAAATGAAAAATAAATTATTTTACATTTACATTCCACCAATATATTGTTTATTTTCAGAGAAATCGTTGAGAAAATTTGTAGCAACAATATTTTTTCATTTCTATTCCACCAGCATATTGATTATTTCCAAAGAAATCATTCAGAAAATCTGCAGTATCAAAATGAGTTGAATCACTCAAACGGTCACTTTGTTCAGTGAAGTTGGTCTCTTTTTCTTTCCCATTTATCGATTCTTTATAGAGTTTGCAAAGGTGCTCGGTGGCTCGACAAATACGAGACCAATGTCCTGGAGTGCCGCATCTAAAACAAAAACTTTCAAATCGTTTTGAGTAATTTTCATTATCACTCATGTTCTCATGATGGCTTTTCAGCGGGTGGTTCGTGACACCCTTTTGAGATGAGTTATGAAAATAACTATCTCGATTGTTTTCAAACCACGGTTGCGACCACGACCACTTCCACATCTACGTCCACGTCCACGACCACAGCCACGACCTCGACCTTGAACAAAACCTTGTCTCTGAATTTGATTTTGGTTATCAAGTTTAAATTCATTTTTATTTACAGAATTTACTTCTGGAAATGCTGTTGATCCAGTGGGTCGGGACTGATGATTTCTTATTAGCAGCTCGTTGTTTTTTTCCGCCACAAGAAGACAGTCAATAAGTTCAGAATATCTCGCAAATCCACGCACTCTATATTGTTGCTGTAGGCTTACATTTGATGCGTGAAACATAGAAAATGTTTTTTTCAAGTATTTCCGATTCCGTAACTTCATATCCACAAAATTTTAAATGCGAGATTATTCGATATATCGTCGAATGGTAATCACTGACTTTCATAAAATCTTGGAATCTCAACATTTTTCATTCATCACGGGTGGTCGGAAGTTTAACTTCCCTTATATGTTCGAATCTTTCTTTTAATCCTTTCCACAGAGCCATGAGATCTTTTTCGATAAGATATTCACATTTTAAACCTTCATCAAGATGTCGACGCAAAAATATTATAGCTTTTGATTTTTCTTGTGATGAAGATATACCATTTTCTTTAATGGTTTCGCTTAGACCCAATGACTCAAGATGCATTTCTACATCAAGAGTCCATGGTATATAATTTTTTCCTATAATGTCGAGCGCAAGAAATTCGAGCTTTGCCAAATTTGACATGGTGGTACTAGAAAATAACAATGCATTTTATTAGTTAAGTTCTATTAATATGACAATAAAAAGTGACAGATAAATTACAAGTACAAACATTTTTAAAAATAAAGAAAAAATGCGATGCGAATATTCTCCGATAAATACAAAACTAGTGAGTATAATAACCAAAATAATTATACAAAATAACCTTGAAAGGGCCTTCTTCTTCTTCTTCTTCGAAATTTTGATGAAGAAAATTTTTAGGGCGGAAGAATAAGTTTGGAGTGATTGAATGTGTTTGTGAAGTCATATTTATAGGGTAAAAACTAGTCGTTTATGACCATTACAAATTCTTAAAAAATAAATGTATTTATGTATAAATTTTATGGTAATAATATGATGTATATAATGTTAATCATGTTTAAATAATTATGTATATCATATCACAATATTATAATGAGGTGTCAGAGACTCCTTTTATATAATATGTTACATTATACAAATATATATATAATTATTATATAACACAATAAAAATATATAAATAGTGAAATAATCACATCGCGTTATTATAGTAAGGTGTAATAGACTCCTTTTATTTAATAACATGAAACTATTCAAATATATATACAATAATTAAACAATAACACAATAAAATTATATAATCAGTATAATCACATCACGTTATTATAATGAGGTGTCATAAACTCCTTTTATATAATAACATGATATTATACATTAAATATATATACAATAGAAATAAATAAACAGTAAAGTAAATACACTTACTTTTGAATATTGTTACCTTTTTCTTGTGTTTTGGAGCTTGGAAAAATATGGAGAACCGAACCTTCGAGTATCGTGCTGATAACGTGTTAAAAGTAAAAATTTATGGTAAAAAGTAAAAATCTCAAACTCTCAAAATTATCAAACTACACACTATAAAATTTTATCTCTACTCAATTGTGATTTTCTTTACACATTGAGAGATCTATCTGTATAATTTCTTTAAAAATAATCCAAAAATAAATACATCGTTACATACATCATCAAACATTAATTTTCAATATTTACAACTCTTATTTTCAACATTCAAATATTTACAACTCTTAGTTTTCAACATTCAATAATTAAAAAAAACATTCAATAATTATTATTTTCAACAAATTAACATTATTTCAAAAATAACTTAACTCGAATATCTTTTCATAACCTCTTAAAGGCATCATAAGTCATAAAATATTTCAAATAACTTAAATCATTAGCATAAGTCACAAACATAAATCATAAAAGTAAGTCATAAACGTAAGTCGTAAGTGCGGAAAACTAGCGTTGGTCATCGAGTTGTGTGCACCTTCAGTCCAGTAAGATCAATCATCAAATCCATCACTAACATCAACATCATTCTCCCCTGTATCAATCACACATACTAAGTCTATTGACTCTAGTCTCTAGTGTTGGGCATAAAACCCGAAAAACTGAAAAAACCGATCGAACCGAATAATTCGGTTTAAATGGTTCGGTTTTATTGTTTTTTCGGTCGGTTACAGTTTTAAAATTTATGAAATTCGGTTTTTCGGTTCGGTTTTCGGTTTTAATCCCCGAAAAAACCGAAAAACCGAACCGGCCATATTATTGTTAAGTATAAGGTTTTTATGTATAATGAGTCATATTATTGTTAATTATAAGACTTTTTATGTATAATGGGCCTATTAAGATTTAATAAATTAGTATCATTATCTCTCAATTTTCAATCCGATCGTTTTTTCTTCTTTCTCACCAATCACCAGTCGATGTTTTCTTTTCTTTTCTGTATATATTTCTTTAATTTTTTATATAAAAAATTAAGTCTCACAAATTAAATGTTTGAAAAATACTACGATTTAGATTTTAAAGGCATAAAGTGACGTATAATTTTATTTCGTAACAAATTTTAGCTAACCGTATATAATCGGCCGTATAAACCGAGCCGTACTACAAAAAAACCGAACCAAACCGTAATAAAATGGTTCGGTTTTGGACTAGAGATATTCAAAACCGAAAACCGAAAAATCGAACCATTGTAGAGTAAAACCGGACCAAACCGACCGTTGTCACCCCTAATTGACTCAGCATACCTTAACCGTGATAACAATTACTACGTATATATCCACATGCAACAATGAAAATATTTTTACTTAAAATAGTTTTTCATTAACATGCATAGCTTAAACATTTTTCCTTTCATCATATCATATCATATTTCCTTTTCATCATATACATTTTCCTTTTCATCGTATACGTATATGTTTTCCTTTTATTGAATTCAGCTAGTTAATTATGACTTTCGTTTCAGCTGAAGGTCGATGGATCCATTTACGTATAACCACAGTACTGGGCGACGAGGAGATCAGCCACACTCTCACCCGTCAACTGAGCCTTGTCCTATCATATCATGTCAATGGAAATACAATCGTCGGGCTTCCTCTGGGGCCTTTTCCCTCACAATATCTCCAATCATATCATCGTATTAGTTTATATATATGTATATATATAAATCATTTTTTTTTTCTTTTAAACCAAGCATGCATAACGTATTTTAGCGTTAACGTTTCATCATAAAATTTCATAAACTTTCAAAATAAACATTTTAGCATATATTTCAACATTCAGGGCTGTAATGCCCGAGATTTTGATTCTATTAATCTGAGATTATTGATTTTGAATTGATATGATTATAGATGGACCATTCTGAGACCAGATTGGGTGAAGCATGTGATTTATGTATATTTTGTACAGAACTGTTGGCGCCCGAGCGGTAGAAAAGGGCTGCCCAAGCGCCAATGCATCACAAGAATGGATTTTGGACAGAACTGTTGGCGCCCGAGCGGTAGTTTTTGACCGCCCGAGCGCCAGTGGTCAATAGAAGTATTTTCGGACAGAAGATGTGGCACCCGGGCGGTAGTTTGTGACCGCCCGAGCGCCAGTGCGTGACAAGAAAATGTTCGGGCAGAACACGCCGCGCCCGAGCAGGAACTTGCAACCTCCCGAGCGCCACCTGAAAGTGGTGAAAAATGATGACACGTATCTTTTCATGAAATTGGATATATATATATATATATATACAAATCCCTCAGAATTCAGAGAAGGAAAGAGGAAAATAAGCTCGAAAGTTCGCAGAAAATCCTTACGCCTTTATATTTTGATCCGTCAGTCAGATTTTCAATCCGACTTCAGTACCGTGTTCCTATCGACGAGAGCTTCAACTGGACGTAAGTTTTGTTATGATCTGAAATTATGATACTGTCAGAATCGGATATGATTCATATATGGTGTTTCTGCTATGTTAGACATCGTATAATCGAAACTGGATTGAAGAACGGATACCGTATAGAATTGTTATGAATTTCAGAGTTGATTTGACTGAGATGTGATATCATATTTGCATCGTTATTGATTATGAGTTGGGGGAATTGATATCTGTTGAATTGTATTGCTGGGTATATTGAGATTGTGCAGTTATGCCGTTGAAACAGAATTTGATTTAGTTCTGATTATATCCAGTATCGATTGATTGAGATTGTAACGTCCCGAAAATCAGACTACGTATAAGCCATGCATAATTACTGTTATTTAAATTAAAATGCTTTTTATGCATGAGAGTTTAAATTCATTCTTTTAAGTTTATTGAGTCATGATTATTTATTTTTTTAAAAAATAGATGTTTAGTTTTATCTTTTCAGGATAAATACGCGAGGCCGGGCCGGAGTTGGAAGACTAAATATAAGATTAATAATAAGAAAAATATTCATAAATTTAAATTAAGTCAAGAAATAATTTAATTTAAAGAAAAAGAATGTTTAGGATTTATTAATTAATTAGAGCTAAGTTATTAAATAAGTACTTTAGGTTAATATTTAATTAAAGCTTAAATTAAAACGGGTAAACAAATGGAGATGAATTAATATAGGTCAAATATATTCAAGAAATTAAACATAACATTTAAATACTTAAATTATAAACCATGCATTGTCATGCAAGAGCATATTCTAAATTAATGTGGTAATTCATTAAAATGTATAATGAGTATTTAAAACCTTAAGAATTTAAAATACAAGAATTTAACAATATTTTACCATGCAAGAAGTAGTAATAATATTTGGTCAAGACAATTCAAGAATGTAGTAAATCCATTCAAACCATCTCTAATTGCACATCAAGTTGAATTCAATCCCCATTTTTATTCACTAGTTAGTAGTAAATTCAAATACTATAATACCCATCATTTTTCCTCAAATTATTATCTTAGCAAACTGTCGAGTACATGCAGTAGAAAGGAGAAAAAAAATTGATGGCAGCTAGGGGAGGAAATAATTCAAATGCTATTCAACTCTTTCACTTGTAACCTCCCACCTTAATGCATATTATTACACCTTTATCACCCCTTATAACACTCACCTTTATTAGTCTAGCAAATAAAAGAGAAAATGCAAGAAAAATGAGAAAAGAATCGGCAGATAGTTGAAGGAGAAACTATTCAAAAACCCATTCAATCCCTTGACTTGTAACCTCCAACTTAATGTGTTTTATAGCACCTTTAACACCTATTATATTATTCACCTTCATCACCTACATTCCCCAAAACCTCACCTTCGAAACGTAGCAGAAAACAGCAGCTCAAAAATCATAAAAGTAGCAGCAGAAAACAAGAAAAGAAACCAACTCAGTTCCGTCGCGTCGTATTGTCGTTTTGATTTGTTTTCTTCAAAACAAATTCCAGGCATGTATATATTACTTCTTTGCTCTTCAATCAAGTTATACTAGCTATTTTAAAACAATATATGATCAAGAATCATGAGACATCACGAAATTACAGCAAGGTTTACCAAGCAAAATGTGTACAGATTTTTCCTAAACTCTTTTGTTTCCAACTTCACGGGTTTGCTAAGTTTTGTTGATTTCAGGATGTTGCTCGGTTCCAGGCTCACATGGCTGATACTAGGCATGAATTAGAATGTGTTAGGGTGTTTTTGGGTCAATGGTTCAAGTCCATACACGCACAACAAAGAATTGACAGCAACATTTCAAGGAGTTACAGCTTTGTGTCAAAATTTTTGTCATTGATTGTCTAAGGGATGTGTTCGAATCCTGGCAGTCCTAGGGGCTGTAGCCATGGTTATAACCCTCCCTTAGCATGTCTAGGATGTGGCCAAGGAGTCCTTTCCATGTTTGGTTCACGTATCCATCAGAATTTCATCAAAACAATACAATTGCATTCTGTTTCTTCAAAATTCTGCATGAGCACACTTTCGGTTTTGGGTGTTTTGTTTGGATTATGGTTGGCTTCTAGCCCATAGCCATGGTTTATACAACACTCCATCATGTCTAGGTCGAGCCATGGTTGATAAAATTGCCATTGGAACGACCCAAGACAGTAAAACAAGTTAATACATCTCAAGACAAAGCAGGCTGCATTTCTCGGCTAGCATGATGCATTGTCCTAGGTGTTGGCTCGGTTTATGGTTGGCTTTTAGCCCTTACCATGGTCCAAGCCATGCCTTGGGATGTTGGTAAGAGTCCTTGGGCGGTGGTTCAAGCCCATAATCAATTATTTTCAGAGTTTACTACAAATACACACAAGCTACCACTGCTGCACTTTTGACAGCAACTATGGGATCCGGTTTTTGGGGTTGTTTGAGTTCTTGGTTGGCTTTTAGCCCATGGCCTTGGACTGGACAGTACCTCAATGAGTTTGGAAGGTCATGTTTTTGGCCGTTCGTGATTTGGTCGAGTTTAAAGGTCGTACGAGAATTTACGGTGAAAGGTGCCAAAATGACTCTTGAAAGAGTGTTTTATGTTTTTGAATTCCTTTCACCTATTTTCGTGTTTTACAGTTATTATGCATATTTTTCAATATGTTTGGGGTATTTTTAATGATGGTTAAACGTCGGTTTAATATTGGTTCGGATTGGTACGAAGCCATGGTTAAAAATCAAGTTGTTGGTTCGAATCGTCTCGTTTTTGGTTCTATTGTTAAATTTTTGTCAAGTTAAGATTTATTGTATGTGTCACATATTAGAAGTAAGTCGCAGCAAGCCTGGGAACGATTCAACTCATCCGGTAAAAATAAGGTTTTACGTGCATAAAAATATAAAATGTTTATTTTTGAGATATATGATATATGTCTTGTGGCCACCTTATGCTTATGGTTATGGAAGTCGGTAGGCGCAACCGAGGACCTCTCCGCCCGGTGACTTACGACCGGTTTATGATTATGTATGTGTACGGACATCCAGTCCAAGGGCTGTGATTGATCTCTACCGCCCAGTATACTGTGGTTTAGTCTGATCAGGCGCTTACGCTATGTTATGGGCCACTAGCTTAGAAACATTATCTCTACCAGAAAAATTATGATATATTATAACAGAGCTCTATTGAGCAAAGCTTTTACGTATGAATTTTCAGATATGCACGTAGTTATAATTATTCATGATACGATTTTCACCGTACGCTCTACGATACTTTATTTTTATGATGCATACGATTTTATGATATATTTAGTTGTTATTCACGATATATACATGTTGAGTCTTTAGACTCACTAGACTTGATTGTTGTAGGTATTGATGAGGTCGAGACCGCGGGCGGAGACCAGTGAGCGATCTTGGGACAGCAGTAGTAAACCCGAGGACCTCATGATTTAGTTTATGCACCTTTTATTATTCAAACTCAGTTTTAATACGTTGGATTATTTTTAAATTGATGTTTACGTTGGATTATTTTTAAATTATTGGTTGAAAACAATATTTGCTTCCGCTGTTATTTTAAAGTTAAAATTATTTACATATTTATTTTAATTAAATGAGAAAAGATAATTATTTATTTAGAAAATTTTTAATAATTCCGCAAAATTATGAATACGAAATACGGGCCTTTACAGAGATCTTGATATTATATTCCTCGTTATTGTCATTGCCAGTTTGATTATCTACAGATTAGAGTCCGAGATTTCGACAGAATCAGATTGAAAAAAAAAGAAAGGTATAAATCAATGTTGATTCGGATTGCACAACTCGAGTTAGATTTGACTTGAATTTCCCATAATCACATACTGAATGATTATTGCATTGATATTTGCAAGTCTTGATATTGATATGCCTATTCTATTGATCTATAGCAAAGCATGACTTAGAGTTGGGCAGATCCGCATAGTCTTTAGCAGAATCGCCATGGCAGAATTGCCAAGTCACTGGACTTTTGGATATATATATCGATATACTGAGGAGAAGACCGACTCCTATTGCGGATCTTCGATATAGACAGTAAAAGTCTGGGACTAAAAACGTACCACCATCTAGCTGGGGTAAAGTAGATGAGAGAACGTTGCGTTCTTATTCAGATCGAGATCCCTAGATTAGAGATGAGTCGAGTCTGAGATGATGAGTCCAGAGTTTGATTTACAGTTTTATATCGATTCATGTCTTTCAGATTTGATACATGTTATTGATATATTTTTCATGCTTTTATATATGTTTTATATGATGGCATGTTTACATTATTTATACTGGGATGTATTTCTCACCGGAGTTATCAGGCTGTTGTCTTGTTTGTATGTGTGCATGACAACAGGTGGGGCAGGATCAGGATCGGGAAGAGGATGAGAGATTACAGTTAGCGTGGAGATCCGGATTTAGAATAGATGGCTTTTCAGTACTTGAGATAGTAACTGAACTTTAGTTTGAAATAAATAAATGTTGTACAAGATTTGTACCTTTATACTGACATGTATATTAGATTGAGTATATTACGTTTCCGCGCCTACATTTAAAAAAAAATTATGTCCCACATTTCTTAATTGTTATATTGATTCTTAATAATGATTAAGAAAACGAATTAGGTTTGGGTCCCCACAAGGGCACTGTCAGAACGTCT
This sequence comes from Primulina eburnea, assembly GCF_022965805.1. Lineage (NCBI taxonomy): Eukaryota > Viridiplantae > Streptophyta > Magnoliopsida > Lamiales > Gesneriaceae > Primulina > Primulina eburnea. The sequence continues at coordinate 13,459,252 of NC_133116.1, forward strand.
ACCAATTTTAGGGTGTAAAATGATCGTTTTACCCCTAAACGCATAATTTTCCATAATTATCTTTAGACCTCGAAACGACATCCCAAATAATTCCAAACTTAACATATTACCTTAAAACACTCCCTTAAATAATCCTTAGGCTTAAAATTTAGGTTTTCGATAATTTCCTTGATTCGTTTTTAAACTTAGACGTACATACCTATTTTGACTAGTATTGACTCAAAACTTAACCAAACTTGAACCAAAGCTTAATAACAACTAAATAAACCATATTCAATCTAAAGTAAGACAATTTGGATCCTCAAATCAGCCTAGAACACCTTCTAAATTTCAGCTTCTATTTTTAATTTTTCCGAAACCCTAGTTCACATGCATGCACTCTTCGACCCTAGCTTTCAACAAGACCATCCCCTCGTTGACCACCCTAGGACCCTACTGGACCCATATGGACCCTACTGGATCGAGCCTAAAGGACATAGAAGCCTAGCCCCTCAAACCCGATCACCATCGCATGCACATGGTTTCCTCACTTCACGCAATTGTCCTTGCCATCGAGCCAAGCCTCGTGCCGACATCTTGGGACCATCCTGCAGCCCTCTTGGGTTTCCTAGTCATGCTCTAACAGTAACTAGAAACCATAACCAAGAAGGACTCCAAGCCAAAGAGTCCTTGCCTCCAAGGAATCTGATTTTTGTGCAACCTAGATACCCTCCATGTCCCAGCCCTTGTTCAACCTTGTCTAGGCCATTAAATCCTCTAAAATCCGCCCCTTCCCATAGCCCTATGATGGCAGCCCCTTCATGAATCATTAACACAAGTTTCGGATCATGAAATCATGAATTTTTTACATAGCATGGCATAAAAACGAAAACAATTACAAAATCAACATGATTTTCATGCAAACATGCATCCAACATATATTATGGTGTGATAGATAAGAAAAAAGAGAATTAAGACGTGCCTGTGAGTTTATTACACATGATAAATGGCTTGTGATGCGAAGAACGTCACCGGGGAGACGAGGGATGCAACCTTGCTGACTTTTCCTTCAACTTTCATGGCTTTCTTTCAAGAATTTCGTGTGGTGTCTGCTGCTGATAGAGAAGAAGAGTCCTACTACATCCATGGGGTGGGGCGCGAGTTTTGTGGAGGTTGGGGTGGGTTAGGGCATTTTATTTTAATTAAAACATAAGTGCAAGCTTAGGCCCATTAATCATAGTATAATAAGCTTATTAAGCTATTAGTAAATAATTAAAATATTTTGTTTAGAAAAGTTCGTCAAATTATTAGCCGAGTTCTCAAAAAGTTCATATTTTAGTCGAAATCGAACACCGATTGAAAATACGACTCGGCATATAAAATTCCTCAAAAGTTGTCATTTTCAAAAATATTATTTAAAATATATAATAATTTATTTAATAAAAGTATTGTCTCTCATATGGATCCAGGGTCTCCGTTCCTCGATCGCGTCTTGAAAAATCTTTAAAACATAGTTTTATGCATGCTAATTGAAAACCATATTTTAAACATGTAAACATGCACACCATATTTAATTCAGCAATTAAAACAATTTAATTAAAATATATAGGAAATTTGATAACTTACATGCATGTGGTTCACGTGAACCATCAAATTTTCGTGAAGTTATATATGCGATATAAGTATTATAGCATACTAGTAGTTAATATATAAAAAAAATATGTTTGCACAATATTTGGTGTTGCGGGCGTGCCATGTGCGAAAGTGCACCGATTTGTGTAAAAATGATAAAAATCTAACTTCTAAAAACAAACGAAAGTGAATTCTAAATTTGACCGTCGGTTCTAATATCCTAAAACAACTATAACGCCAAAATGAAGAAAACTATTGGAATTTGAGGAATAAATCTCTGACATCGTTTATATTTTCAATAAACTGTAGAAATTTACAAGACATAGAAATATAAAATATAAAGTTTCTGAAATCTAAAGTGATAAGCTCTAGAATGCTAGAGATAATTAGAACGCTTGAAAACTAGTGCATGAAAGACTGAAAATTTTGCAGAGAGTATTTGCAGATTTGTCTGTAGAGTTGAGTTGTGTGTGTAGAGTTCTTTGCCGATCTCTTTTTCTTCTCAGTGTTGTGCAGTTCCTTTCCACTCCCCCATGAGCCCATGATCTTTCCCACTCATGCCACGATTTCTACTTGTCCTCCCACGTTCTTCTTCCTTCTCCGCGCTCAGTGACCAGTTCTGAATCGATAAAAATCAATCCGCCACATTTAATGTGTAGAACCCGAAAATCAGATTACGTATAAGTCATGCATAATTTCTATTATTTAAAATTAGAAATGAATATTTTACATAAGTATGAAGTGTTTTATTTATTTTAAAAATAGATGTTTAGTTTTATCTTTTCAGGATAATTACGCGAGGCCGGACCGGAGTTTGGAGATTAAATATAAGATTAATAATAAGAAAAATATTCCTAAATTTAATTTAAGCCAAGGAATAATTTAATTTAAAGAAAAAGAATGTTTTAGGATTTATTAAATTAATTAGAGCTAAGTTATTAAATAAGTTCTTTTAGATTCAATATTTAATTAAAGCTTAAATTAAAATGGGTAAACAAATGGAGATGAATTAATATAGGTCAAATATATTCAAAAAATTAAACATAACATTTAAATACTTAAATTATAAACCATGCAATGTCATGCAAGAGCTTATTCTAAATTAATGTGGTAATTCATTAAAATGTATAATGAGTATTTAAAACCTTAAGAATTTAAAATACAAGAATTTAACAATATTTTACCATGCAAGAATTAGTAATAATATTTGGTCAAGACAATTCAAAAATGTAGTAAATCCATTCAAACCATCTCTAATTGCACTTCAATGTGAATTCAATCCTCATTTTTATTCACTAGTTAGTAGTAAATTCAAATACTATAATACCCATCATTTTTCCTCAAATTATTATTTAGCAAACTGTCGAGTACATGCAGTAGAAAGGAGAAGAAAAATCGATGGCAGCTAGGGGAGGAAATAATTCAAATGCTATTTAACTCTTTCACTTGTAACCTCCCACCTTAATGCAGATTATTACACCTTTATCACCCCTAATAACACTCATATTCATTATCCAGCAAATCCACACTCTCTCCTTTGGAAAATATCAGAATTAAGCTAATGAGATCTTGTATAGCAGCAAGAATGAATAAATAAGAACAGCTATGGCAAGGGTGAAGAAACATTTCAAGTTCCCACTTGTAACTCCTAACTAAATGCAATTCAAGACTCACTTAACATCTCCTATATCATTCACATTCATCCCTTACCTTTCCTACACTCATATGCTCGAAAATACATCAGAAAATAGCAGCTGAAATCGTGAACAACAGCAGAAACGAGAAGAAGAAATCCAACTCGGCTCCGTCGCGTCGTATTGTCGTTTTGATTTGTTTTTTTGTCAAAACAAATTCCAGGCATGTATATATTATTCCTTTGCTCTTCAATCAAGTCATAATAAGTATTTTAAATATGTATATGTCCAGGAATCAAGTGACAACACGAAATATGACAACAACTTATTCAAAACTCAAAACCTGCATCTATGCTTCTTGATTGTGCTTCACGGTTGCTGGTTTTTTTGTGGGTTTCAAGAGTTGCTTCGGTTCCAGGCTTTCATGGCTGCCCCTAGACATAATTTAGAGTATGTTAGGGTGTTTTTGGGTCATTTGTTTCAGTCCATACTCTCAAAAACGAAAGAATGACAGCAAGTTCTCCTTAGGTGCAGAAATGAGCCACATTTTCTGTCATTGAGTTGTTTCAATGGGGTGTTCGAACCTTGGCTGTCTTAGGGACTTTAGCCATGGTTAGAACCATTCCTTATCATGTCTAGATTATGACCAAATCAGTTTTTATAAGCTTGAGTCACAGATCCATTCGAATTTCACAACCACAAACAAGTTACTTTCGGTTTCTTCAAATTCTGGGTGAATGCATTTCGGATTTTCAGTGTGGTTTGGATTATGGTTGGCTCCTAGCCTGTAGCCATGGTTCATACAACACTTCATCATGTCTAGATTGAGCCATTGTCGATTATAGGACCACTGGAAATGATACAAGACAGCAAGTTAGTGCAAAACATCACAGTACAGAATTTTGTGTCTTGGGTTGGAGCTGTGATTTGTCCTAGGTATTTGCTTGGGTTGTGGTTGGCTTTTAGCCCTTAGCCATGGTCCAAGTCATGCCTTAGGATGTTGGTAAGAGTTTTTGGGTGGTGTTTCAAGCCCTTGGTCATTAAATTTCAGAATTTCCCCTCAAATACACAAGCTGCTCCTGCTGTAATTTGACAGCAACTTGCTGTTCGGTTCATGAGGTTGGTTTGAGTTCTTGGCTGGCTTTTAGCCCATGGCCTTGGACTGGACAGTACCTCAATGAGTTAGGAGTCGTGTTTTTGGCCGTTCGTGATTTGGTCGAGTTTAGAGGTCGTACGAGAATTTACGGCGAAAGGTGCCAAAATGACTCTCGAAAGAGCGTTTTATGTTTTTGGATTCCTTTCACCTATTTTCGTGTTTTACAGTTATTATGCTTATTTTTCAGTATGTTTGGGGTATTTTTAATCATGGTTAAATGTCTTCTTAATGTTGGTTCGGGTTGGTACGAAGCCATGGTTAAAAATCAAGTTGTTGGTCCGAATCGTCTCGTTTTTTGTTCTATTGTTAAAATTTTGTCAAGTTAAGATTTATTGCATGTGTCACATATTAGAAGTAAGTCGCAGCAAGCCTGGGAACGATCCAACTCATCCGGTAAAAATAAGGTTATAATTATTTTACGTGCATAAAAATATAAAATGTTTATTTTTGAGATATATGCGATATGTCTTGTGGACACCTTATGCTTATGGGTTTGGAAGTCGGTAGGCGCAACCGAGGACCTCTCCGCCCGGTGACTTACGACCGGTTTATGATTATGTATGGGTACGGACATCCAGTCCAAGGGCTGTGATTGATCTCTACCGCCTGGTATACTGTGGTTTAGTCTGATCAGGCGCTTACGCTATGTTATGGGCCACTTGCTTAGAAACATTATCTCTACCAGATAAATTATGATATGTTATGACAGAGCTCTATTGAGCAAAGCTTTTACGTATGAATTTTCAAATATACATGTAGTTATAATTATTCATGATACGATTTTCACCGTACGCTTTACGATACTTTATTTTTACGTTGCATGCGATTTTATGATATATTTACTTGTTATTCACGATATATACATGTTGAGTCTTTAGACTCACTAGACTTGATTGTTGTAGGTATTGATGAGGTCGAGACCGCGGGCGGAGACCAGTGAGAGATCTTGAGACAGCAGTAGTAAACCCGAGGAGCTCATGATTTAGTTTATGCACCTTTTATTATTCAAACTCAATTTTAATACGTTGGATTATTTTAAGTTGATGTTTACGTTGGATTAGTTTTAAAATGTTTGTTTGAAAACAATATTTGCTTCCGCTGTTATTTTAAAGTTCAAAATTATTTACAGGTTTATTTTAATTAAATGAGACAAGATAATTATTTATTTAGAAAATTTTTAATAATTCCGCAAAATTATGTATACGAAATACAGGCCTTTACATAATGGGCCTATATAATTTAATTGGGCTTGTGATTAAATTGGGTTTTCATAATTAATTATTTTTAGCCCAAACAGCTTGTAATTAAATTGGGCTTCTATAATTAATTATTTTTTGCCCAAACAATTGTCCCCCCGCAAGCATTGGCCCATGGGCCAAAATGCTTGTATATAAAGCCCATTTGAATTTTATTTGATGGCCCATTTTGATTTTGTGATTTGGGCCATACTTGTATGTTCAAATAGCCCATATACTCTCCCAAATAACTTGATTCTACCGCTCATTCTACTCTCTTGAATTCCCTCCCAGGCTGCCGCTGTGATTCAAGTTCCTCCTTCTTTCTCTCGCGGCCTTCATCTGATTATTCTCTGTTGCACTGTGGAAGCCCGCAGCTTTGCTAGCCCCACTCCCCCTTCGTCCTTCTTCCCCGCCTCTTCTTCAAATCGCTCCCCGCTGGTGTTGCTTCGCTAGCCCCTTCTTTCACTGTCATATCCTCTCCACTGTTGTCGCTTGACATCTCTGTATTGCTCAACAATCGGCTCCGGCGCCTCCATTGGAATCGAATGTTGCAAGTGCTGGCTTCACCGTCGCCCAAGTCGAAGTTTCCGACGCCTCCACCGCTGGCTTCACCGTCGCCCAAGGACGTGGTATGGCCCAAGACCACATATCGGCTTTCCCTTCTGACTCCAACGTTGCGGGTTCTCCTTTGCCTCCGCCACCGCTGCCCGTGGCGTTCGCCGGCTCCAATAGCGGCCCCAATCCGTTCCTTGTCGTCTCTGTGTCGTCGATGGGCTCTCAAATGGGTGCTGGACAGTTTCCCTCGGCACAGGTGAACTCCCCACTCGGCTCGGGTCGTCCCTTGGCAGCCGCTATATCAACTTTAGACACTCATCTTGGCGTCTCTGCTCATCCCACGCAACTCATGCCCTTGCCGACTTCCCCAGTTGTTGCGCCTGCTCCTGTGGATTTCTCGGGGCGGGCAATTTCACTCACCACGGCCATGGGTATTTTTCTCTTCATTTTTCTTGAATTGTTACTCATTGTTTCTTGGCTCCCCGAAAGTTGTCGATTCGCCTTGATTGAATTGAAGTTTCCTTTTTCACTTCGTATGACTTTGTATCCGAGAAACCAAAGTTTGGGAGATTGGTTTATCTGTGTAGTTGGGCTAACTCTTTTGACACCGGGTTTTTGTGGGGAATTATGGATTTGGTATTATTAGGCCATTCATTAGCCTTTGCTTTGTAGGTGCGATAGAGTGGCCATTGTTTGGCCCTGTAGTATACATCAGTAGAAATTGGTTTTCTGAATCTTTCTTGCATAGATGCAGTGGTTTTCTTGTACACATCGATATGTCTATTTCTAGCAGGTGATCATGGGTCAAAGATTGGCCATGAGTTGGCCTCTGTTCTTCGGTACATTTGATATTCATGCCTTGATGTTTATTTTTGGAGCTTCCCGAACTGCAGGTACCTTTTAACTCTTATGTGATCTTATGTGCTCTTACATGCTGCATCCACTCAAGACAACTCCCTCGCCCCTAACATTATGCATTTGCACTTCAGTCGGATCCCTTTCCCGCATACACGTATATGCATTTGCACTTCAGTCGGATCCCTTTCCCGCATACACGTATATGCATTTGCACTTCAGTCGGACCCCTTTCCTGCATACACGTATATGCATTTGCACTTCAGTCGGGCCCCTTTCCCGCATACACGTTTACTTACTGTTCTTGCATACGGTGACTCCGTTTTTGATTTGTTGACTGCTGGTTTGGTGTTGTGGTTGTTGTGATGGATGTGGAATGAAGGTGGGTTTGTATGTGATGTTGTGTATTGGACGTTGGGAAGGAGTTTTTATTCGTTCTTAATCCACTTAACCCAACTCATTTCAATAGCTTCAATCAAAACCATATGTTGGCTTAAAACTCCACACTCGAGATTATTTCCTCTCTTCATTCTCCATCGAAATACAATGGATCCAATATGATAAAAGTGGCCCACTGGCCAACTTTAATTGATCTTTCTTGTTTTTTGAATCATAACCAACAATTATTTACATTAGTGGCCCTACGGCCTACTTAAAACAAAATCTTATAACATGAAGCTAAAAACCGTACAAAAATGGCTGGATAGCCTATTTCTATACCAAAGTCCACCTCTGGGTCCTCTTGGAGTCCGCATAACGCCCTTGTTCTCTTCTGTTCTTCATTATTACTCGATGTTCCGTTCGGTGAGCCCAACTCCCCGCTCGGTATGTTTCTTTCTTGCCCTATTCTAAGTGGCCTGAAGGCCTACTTCACGGTCTGTCACCGCACATGCAAACAACCAATTTATACAATGGCGGTACAGTATTCTTCACCATGATTTATCGTACCATAAAAACATTGGAAATATCAACCGAATTCATGTATAATAAGTGGTCGTAAGGCCGACTCCCTAGTGAAATAAATGGCCTTCCAAATAATGAAAGTGGCTTACTATCCTAATTTCTCTGATCAATTTTATTGTTGAATCATAAACAACAGATATTTATTTCAGTGGCCCTAAGGCCTACCTCACATGACATCTTGAAATAAGGAACTAAATGTATACAAAAGTGGCTCCGAAGGCCAACTCCCCACTGAAGAAGGCCAAGTCCCCACTGAATATCAGCCTTTGTGTTTGCTTCACTCGCTAGCTTTTTCCATTTCCTCCCTTGATAAACATAAAAATTGTACATTAGTTAAATGTTTTATAATATAAATATATAGTTTTTGTTTTATTAAATGTTTAAATATTATATGTTTTATAATAAATTGTATAAAATATAAGTTGTTGTGTAATAACAAGTTTTTACTATTTTTTACAGGTTCGATAAAACAAGAATAAACTTGGAGTTTCAAATGGGATTAAGATGATTCTTGGACCTGTAGAAAGTTGATGTTAATATCTACAATATTGATGGCAAGCATGAGATAAAAATCTTCTAACAAGTGGGATCAAATTAAGCAACAAATAAAGTTACCAAAGGAGTGGCAGTTTTACCATGCTCTAGTATTTTGACCATATCTCTCAAATTACTTGGTCAAATGGTTTGAAAAAAATACTACAACTAGACAACTCAATTATCCACATGTTTCTTTTTATGTGAAGAAGCAAATTCGGAGAAGAAGATTTTCAAAAGTGATGTGTAATATAATATAATATCTTGGAACACCAATGAAGACTTTTGTGTAAAATATAATATTTTATTTGTGGTTGTCTCCCCAAATTTGGCTATAAATAGATGTGCATTGTAATGTATTGAGATATCTCTCATTCTATGAACAAACCTTTGAGTTCATAATATTTATCTCTATATTTTTCCTTTATTTCTTCATTTAAATATAATTAGCATCATAATTTCATATTCAAAGTTTTACACTTTGAATAATGAATAGCTAACTTCCTAAAGTTGAGATGAAAAGGTGAAACTCTTGGCACGATAATAAGGTTATTAAAAGGTAAGAATCTATGTTTTATATTATTTAATCATTATTTATTGTTTATGTTATATTTATTTCTTTAAGTATTTTTATACCCTACTTATAAATGGGAGTTTTGATTTATTGTTGCTATATGTTACACTAAATTCTTGGAACCATTTAAATGTTAGTTTGGTATTACCAACCATTTAAAGTGGATGCCTTGATTTATTATATATGAATATATTATAATATTAATTTCTTGGTACCATTTAAATGTTAGTTTGGTTTTACCAACCATTTAAAGTGGGAACCTTGATTTACTATATATAAATATATCATAATATTAATTTCTTGGTACCATTTAAATGTTAGTTTGGTTTTACCAACCATTTAAAGTGGGAACCTTGATTTAGTATTTACAAATATATATAGCACAATAAATACTTGACCACATTTATAAGTTTTAGTATATATTATATACTTATAAGATAATAATATATAATATAATATAAATATGATTATTTAATATATTGGAACCATTTTATTAAGTGGATTTCAATATTGTTCGTTAATATTAACTTTATTAAAATACCAAGAGTGGATCCTTTAATCTCAACTAATTAAATTAAAATTTGAACAATTAAAATTTACCTATTAAAGATTCAAACAATTAAAATTAAAAAGAAACAAAAACAAAACAAAACAAAAAGACATTGTAGTTGACTTGTAATTACCTTAGCTTCCATGTGGATATGATATCGGACTCACCGAATTATACTACTTGTGGACAACCTGCTCTTGGGAGTGCAACAATCAGAGTCGCAACAAGTTTTTGGCGCCGTTGCCGGGGAAGTATAATTTAATTTCAAGTTTATTTAATTTCCTTTATAGTTTATTTTTCTTTATTTGAATTTTTATTGCTTTTGTGTGTTTTTATTCTTTTGCATTTGCATTTGCATGAGCATTTGGTCACGTACACTTAGTGGTCGAATCATTCGAAATAACCCTTTATTTTTACAAAACATGGCGGAAGAACCCATCCAAGAAAATGAAGATGAAATTCAATCTCAATATGATCATGATAGACGAAGAACAATTAGAGATCACATAAATCCTACACGTACTAGTGCACCTTCATGTCTAGTTTTTCCCCCTAATGCATCTCATTTCAATTTTAAGCCTGGTATTATCCAACTTTTACCCAACTTTCATGGCTTAGATTCTGAAAATCCATACGTGCATTTACGAGAGTTTGAAGAAGTGTGCAACACATATAATGATCTAAATTGTAGCATGAACACCATTCGACTTAAGCTTTTTCCATTTTCTTTAAAAGATAAAGCTAAAACTTGGCTACAAAATCTTAGATCGGGATCCATTCGAACTTGGGATGAATTGCAACATCAATTTTTGAAAAAAAATTTCCATCGCATAGAACAAATTTTTTCAAAGGCAAATCATCACTTTCACTCAAAAACAAGGAGAAACTTTTTATCAGTGTTGGGATAGATACAAAGAATTGCTTAATCTTTGTCCACATCATGGTTTTGAAATTTGGAGGGTTGTTTCTCAATTTTATGAAGGCTTAACACCTAAAGATAGGCAAATGGTTGAATTTATGTGTAATGGAATATTTGAAGATAAAGATCCAAACGAGGCAATTGAGTATCTCGATTCATTAGCTGAAAATGCTCAAAATTGGGACACTATAAGTACAATCGAACCATCAAACAAGATTCAATCTCCTACATCTGGTGGAGGTATGTACACTCTCAAAGATGAACATGATCTTCAAGCTAGATTTACCTTTTTGGCAAGAAAAGTTGAGGCACTTGAATTGAAAAAGAATGGTCAATTAAAATCTGTGCAAGAAATTGTGTGTCACATCTGTGATACAAGTGATCATTTTACAAAAGATTGTCCCACTTTGCCCTCTTTTAAAGAATGTCTCCATGAACAAGCCAATGTTTTGAACAATTTCAAAAGGCCAAATTTTGAACCATTTTCTCAAAATTACAATCCAGGTTGGCGAAATCATCCAAATTTTAGTTGGAGGAATGATAATGCTGCACAATTTCCGCAACCACATTTTCAAAATCAACAAAATTTTCAAAATTATGCACCTTATGTTCCTCCACCTAAAAGGAATTTGGAAGATTTATTGAATTCTTTCATTGCAAAACAAGAGTCTATCAATACTCAAACTGCTCAAACTATGACAGATTTGAAAGATACTCTTGCTAAATTTGCATCTGCACTTAATGTTCATGAAATAGGTAAATTTCCTTCACAACCTCTGCCTAATCCCAAGGATCATCATTAACAAACTGGAACTTCTGGAACTCAACCGATGGATCAGGTAAAATCTGTTATTACCCTTCGAAGTGGTAAGGTTGTGGAAAAATCTATTCTTGAACCTTGTGAAGATGATGATAAATCAACTCCAAAGGGTAAGGAAGTGGAACCCATAACTTGCGAAGAGGAGGTTCAACAGACAGTGTCACCACCATTCCCTCATGCATTGAAAAATACAAAAAAATCAAATTTGAATTCTGATATATATGATATTTTTAAACAAGTAAAAGTTAATATTCCTTTATTAGATGCAATAAACAGGTACCATCATATGCCAAATTTTTGAAATACTTGTGCACTGTGAAAAGAAAATTGTATGTGAAAAAGAAAGCATTTTTAGCCGAACAAGTAAGTGCAATCATTCAAAATAATAATACTTTGAAATACAAAGACCCAGGTTGTCCTACTATTTCTTGTATTATTGGAGAACGAAATTAAAAAAGCATCGCTTGACCTTGGAGCTAGTGTGAATTTACTTCCATATTCAGTTTATCAAGAACTCAATCTAGGCGAGTTAAAACCTACTTCGGTAACACTTTTACTTGCTGATAGATCTGTTAAAGTGCCAAGAGGTATGGTAGAAGACGTATTGGTCCAAGTTGATAACTTTGTATATCCTGTCGATTTCATAGTTTTAGATACACAACCTATTGAAGCTTGTAATGCAATTCCTGTAATTTTAGGTCGTCCATTTTTAGCAACTTCTAATGCTCCTATAAATTGCAGAAATGGAATAATGAAGTTGTCATTTGGTAACATGACCTTGGAGCTTAATGTGTTTAATCTTTGTAAGCAACCACATGACAAAGGAGATGAAAGTGAAGATGAAAATCTTATTGAAACTCTTGTGGAAGAAAACATTCAAGAAGGGAGTACTCGTGACCAATTAGATATTTGTTCAATCGATATTGTTAAAGAAAATATTGAAATTGATCTTGATGATTTTATTAGGTATCACCCTTTACCAGGATCAGAAAAAGAATTTGAGGCAAAATATGAGAACAAAGACGAACCACCCATATTGGAGTTAAAACCCTTGCCAGAAGAATTGAAGTATGCATTTCTTGGAGAAGATGAAACATATCCGGTGGTAATTTCTTCCAAACTATCAAGTAATCAAGAAGGTAAATTAGTTGATATGCTTAAAAGACATAAAAATGCAATTGGTTGGACACTAAAAGATCTTAAGGGCATTAATCCACTAATTTGCACTCACAAAATTCACTTAGAAGAAAATGCTAAAACATCTCAACAACCACAAAGGAGATTAAATCCACACATGAAAGATTTTGTGAAAACTGAAGTTCTCAAACTACTCGATGTTGGGATTATCTACCCTATTTCTGATAGTAAGTGGGTAAGCCCAACACAAGTAGTTCCAAAAAAATCTGGCATCACAGTGATAAAAAATGAAAAAGGTGAATTGTTAACAAGTCGAGTCCGATCTAGTTGGCGGATGTGTATTGATTATAGAAAATTAAATGACGCCACTAGAAAAGATCATTTTTCATTACCATTTTTGGATCAAATTTTAGAAAGAGTAGCAGGTCATCCATACTACTGTTTTCTTGACCGATATTCAGGTTATTATCAAATTCCCATTGCACTCGAAGATCAAGAAAAAACTACATTCACATGTTCTTTTGGAACATTTGCATTTAGAAGGATGCCATTTGGATTATGCAATGCCCCAGCAACATTTCAAATATGTATGCTAAGCATTTTTTGCGACATGGTTTAAAATTGTTTGGAAATTTTCATGGATGATTTAACTGTCTTTGGGAATACATATGATAATTGTCTTGAAAATTTGGAAAAAGTTTTAAAAAGATGCAGGAAAAATGTCTTATTTTAAATTGGGAAAAATGTCATTACATGATTACTTCTGGAATTGTTTCAGGCATGTCGTGTCATCTCATGGAATTAAAGTTGATAAAGCAAAAGTTGATGTCATTGTCAATTTACCCCCTCCAAAAACCATTAAAGAAATTCGCTCATTTTTGGGACATGCTGGATTTTATAGGAGGTTTATAAATGACTTTATTTTAATCTCTAAACTCATTTGTAACCTCTTAACAAAAGACACTGCATTTGAGTGGACTCAAGAATGTCAAAATGTTTTTGATAAAATTATTCGACATTTAACATCAGCTCCTATCATGCAACCTCCTGATTGGTCTTTACCATTTGAAATCATGTGCGATGCGAGTGATTATGCAGTCGGTGCAGTACTAGGTCAAAGAAGAAACGGTAAGCCTTATGTGATATATTATGCAAGTAGAACTTTAAATAATACTCAAATGAATTACTCCACAACTGAAAAAGAACTACTTGCTGTAATATTTGCATTAGATAAATTTCGTTCTTATTTGATTGGATCAACGACTATTGTGTTTACTGATCATTCTGCTATTAGATATTTGTTGACAAAACAGGATGCAAAGCCACAACTGATACGATGGATTTTGTTGCTCCAAGAATTTGACATTGTGATCAAAGATAAAAAAGGAACAGAGAATGTCGTAGCCGATCATTTATCGAGACTAGTAACAGGGTCATCTTGTGAAATGACACCAATTAACGATAATTTTCCTGATGAACATCTATTTTCAGTTGCTACTACACCTTGGTTTGCTAACATAGTAAATTTTCTTGTGACAGGAAAAATGCCACCGCAATGGAGTTCCCAAGATAAAAGAAAATTTTTGAATGAGGTAAAAAAATTTTATTGGGATTATCCGTATCTGTTCAAGTATTGTCCAGATCAAATTTTTCGACGTTGCATCCCCGACAATGAGGTAAGTTGTGTCATTAAATTTTTTCATTCAGAAGCATGTGGAGGACATTTTTCTTCAAAGAAAACGGCTGCAAAATCTTGCAGTGTGGATTTTATTGGCCCACTTTGTTTAAAGACACCCACGAAATCTGCAAGATCTGTGAAAATTGTCAAAAATTGGGTGTGATTTCAAAAAGAAACATGATGCCTTTGAATCCTATCATTGAAATTGAAATTTTTGACTGTTGGAGAATTGATTTTATGGGACCTTTTCCACCGTCGTTTGGATACTTGTTGTTTGCACAATATTTGGTGTTGCGGGCGTGCCAGGTGCGAAAATGCACCGATTTGTGTGAACGATAAAAATCTAACTTCTAAAAACAAACGAAAGTGAATTCTAAATTTGACCGTCGGTTCTAATCTCCTAAAACAACTATAATGCCAAAATGAAGAAAACTATTGGAATTTGAGAAATAAATCTCTGACATTGTTTATATTTTCAATAAACTGTAGAAATTTACAAGACATAGAAATATAAAATATAAAGTTTCTGAAATCTAAAGCGATAAGATCTAGAATGCTAGAAATAATTGGAACGCTTGAAAACTAGTGCATGAAAGACTGAAAATTTTGCAGAGAGTATTTGCAGATTTGTCTGTAGAGTTGAGTTGTGTCTGTAGTTGTTTCTGTGCTTGCCGATGTCTTTTTCTTCCAAGTGTTGTGCAGTTTCTCTCCACTCTCTCATGAGCCATGTTCCCCGTTTTTCACGCCACGATCTCAACCTCCCACGTTCTTCTCTCTTTTGGCGCTCTGTGACCAGTTTTTGAATCGATAAAAATCAATCCGCCACACTTAACGGGCCTATATAATTTAATCGGGCTTGTAATTAATGTGGCTTCATAATTAATTATTTTTAGCCCAAACAATTGCCCCCCGCAAGCATTGGCCTGTGGGCCAAAATGCTTGTATGTAAACCAGTTTTAATTTTTTTTTTTTTTTGGAACGGCCCGTGAGCCTTTTCTGTGGAGTGAGCTTGTGATTTTTGGGCCAAGCCCAATTCCTTGTTGAATTTTTCACTACCCATTAGAATTCCCTCCCACAGATTCAAACCAAGACCCTCAGCCCTCTTTCTTTTCTCTTTCGGCGCTCCCACTCTTCACTCCCTGCTGCCATCGGAAGGTCGTCGTCTGTCGTTGTCTCTTGGAGTTCATACGCCTTTCCCTTGACGTCGTTTCCCCTACACCATGGTTGCCGAGTATTTATCAATGGCTCAATATTTCTCTCCATCGCCTCTCCGTGACTCGAGCACCGTGGGTTCTTCTTCTTCTCAAGCCCACGCCGCTGCCCCGCCATCTACTGGGT
Organism: Primulina eburnea; assembly: GCF_022965805.1. Taxonomy (NCBI): domain Eukaryota; kingdom Viridiplantae; phylum Streptophyta; class Magnoliopsida; order Lamiales; family Gesneriaceae; genus Primulina; species Primulina eburnea. Next base: position 13,474,814 of record NC_133116.1, read on the forward strand.
TCTCCAGCTCTGCCATTGGTCTTAATCCCTTCCTCGCCATCTCTGGGTCATCGATTTCCCATTCGGTAGCCAAGTCAACTAATACATTAATTTGATCACCATCACGTCTTAATGGTGTTTGTGAATTTGCCCAAATGAAATCCACAAGCATTTCCTTGTATTGCATGTCTGCTTCTTTAGCTTCCATTCGTTCTTGGATTTGGGATTCATTCAACTCCTCACTCTTTCTTGGGCATCAACTCCCCACTCTCGTTTTTTTTTTAATAGTGTTGACATGTTTGCTCATAACAGGTATCACTGGATTGAGATTGGCCATGGGTTGGCCTCAGTTCCCTGGTGCACTTGACGCTTAAGCATTGGTGTCATTTGGGGCAACACAGGTAACTCTCAACTCATGGGTGCTCTTACATTCTGCATCCACTCAAGACGACTCCCTCGTCCCTAGCATTTATGCATTGCACTTCAGTCGGACCCCTTTCCCGCATACACGTATATGCATTTGAACTTCAGTCGGACCCCTTTCCCGCATACACGTATATGCATTTGCACTTCAGTTGGACCCCTTTCCCGCATACACGTTTACTTACTGTTCTTGCATGCGGTCTCCGCTTCTTCTCTGTTGATTGTTGGTTTGGTGTTGTAGTTGTTGGGTGTTGGATGTGGAATGAGGATGGGTTTAATGTGATGTTGTGTATTGGATGTTAGGAAGGAGTTTCTATTCATTCTTAATCCACTCAATCCAATTCATTCCAACAGTTTCAATCAAAACCATAAGTTGGCTTAAAATTCCCCACTCGAGAGTATCCTCTTCCTTGATTCCCTATCGAAACACAATGAATCCAATATGATAAAAGTGGCCTACTGGCCAACTTTAATTTATCTTTCACGTTTTTTGAGTCATAACCAACAAATATTTACATTAGTGGCTCTACGGCCTACTAAAAATAAAATCTTACAACATGAAGCTAAAAACCGTACAAAAATGGCTGGATAGCCTATTTCTATACCAAAGTCCACTTCTCTCTTGGGGTTCGCATAACTCCCTTGTTCTCTTCTGTTCTTCATTGTTACTCGTTGTTCCGTTCGGTGAGCCCAACTCCCCGCTCGGTATGTTTCTTTCTTGCCCTATTCTAAGTGGCCTAATGGCCTACTTCACGGGCCTGTCAATGCACATGCAAGCAACCACTTATGCAGTGGCTGTATATTCGACCTTATCAATGATTTCTCGTAACATAAGAATAATAAAAACATCAACCAAATGTATGGACAAGTGGCCATAAGGCCGACTCCCCACATACTTAATTTCCTTTAGCACGAAAGCTACTGTAGACTCGAATTATCACCGTTCAAACAAAATTTGGTCCCTGAAAGTGGCTATAGAGTCCACTTTGTTCTCCATATTTCACAATATGTAAGTAATAAAACAACAAAGGTGTGCCAAAGTGGCCCAAAAGCCGACTCCCCGCTGGATATAAGCCTCTCTACTTGCTTTTATTTCCTCACCTGACTCCATAATGAAACAAGATACCTCCAAAATGATGAAAGTGGCCTATTGGTCTACTTCATTTGATCAGTCTCATTATTGGACCATAAACAACGGATATTTATACCAGTGACTCTAAGGCCTACATCACATGAAGTCTCAAAATAAAGAATTAAACATATACAAAAGTGGCCAGTAAGCCCACTCTTATATCAAAACAAAACTCCCACGCTCTTCTGTTGTTTGCACATTGTTCTCATTTCGCTCCATTATTTCTTCATTCCTCGTTGTTGTCTGGTTTGGTGAGCTTTAACTCCTCTTTCTCCGTAACTTTCCAGCCATGTCTCGGTGGCCTATGTGGTTTCCTTTCAAGTAGCCCGGAAGCTACTATGGCTCAAATTTTCATTATTCAAACTAATGCCTTATTCAAACTAATGCCAAAGTGGCCTCAAAGGCCAACTCCCCGCTGGATATTAGCCTTTCTGTTCTCTTTACTCACTCTCTTAACAAGCTGATCAAATCTTGCTTAGTTCCTCCTTCCAGCAATGTGCTCACATATACCAGCTTAGAATCATCAAATTCTCCTAAGTTGATCTCTTCCAACGGGTCTTGCACTTCGTGTTGGCCATCTTCCCTTTGAGATGGCGCCATCAACAATTCATCAACTTGGAGTTCATCCTCTTCGTATTCTTCTTCTTGGACAACCTCAGTTCCATAGGTGTCCCACGCTTCCTCTTTCCCTAATTTGTCCAGCACTTGCTGCACATGCACCTTCCATATAGAGGTTGCAGCTACCTTCTTTTCTTTTTGGTTCAAGTCAATCATCAATATCCTCATTCAGGGCTGAATTATCGGCCTAGACGGCACGATAACAGTAGGTTTGAGGATTCTTTCCAACACCGAGCTTGGAGTTGGTGTTTGCATGTACAGTGGATTTTCTTTCTTGCTATTGCTACGAATTTTGATGGGCCCAAAATCCCCATTGTAATATCTAGCCTCAACTGCACTTGCACTTGTTTGAAAGGGCTGTCCGTCTGCTTCTACCACCTCCACATCATCTCCTTTCCAAAATAATAACAGTTGGTACATTGAGGATGGTATGCACTGGTTTGCATGGATCCAATCTCTGCCTAACAATGCTTGGAAGTTGGCAGAAGAGTTTACCACGAAAAATGCACATAAAGATGACATACTCCCCACAGTAACATCAGCGGGGAATACCCCAATGGTCTTGGTGGTTTCTCCAGTAAATGCAGCAACCGAAACTTCCGAAGGAATCAAGTCTTCTTCATTTTTGCCCAAACTTTTCAACATTCTTACTGGAAGAACATTCACAGCTGAACCATTGTCAATCAACACCCTGGACACTGGCTTCCCATTCAATTGGGCTTTGATGTACAACGGCCTTATGTGCTTAGTCATGGCCGGTGTAGGCTTTTCAAGTATCACTTGTTTAGGCTTATTCGGGTGATCTTCCTTGATAATCATTCTTGAACTCCCTTCAGATAGTTTATTTGCATGTTCTTTCTTTTGCATTGATTTTTGGGGCATCAACTCCCCATTCTCTTCTTCCGTCATTTTAAATCTCTCGGTTAGTATCACTACTCCAGTGGCACAGTCCACGGTGATGTGAAATTCTCCAACGCGAAAATTTATTGTTTTTCTTGCTTGATCATCCTCTTGGCTTAACAAATCATCATCATCTTCCACAAACTTATCTTCAGTAGCCGATCTTCCAAACTTGGATTTACTCCCCACTGGACTCCTTGCGACTGGAATATCATTTGTGGGTTCATTTATCAGCTTAGCGGACTCCTCTCTTCTTGCAATAGCTCTTTCTCTCAACAGCCGTCTCTTTTGAGTCCTAGTCGGTGGCCTAGGGAACTTCTTGTGCTGGGCCACTCTCCAAGACTCACTGAACTCCCCTCTGGCTGGAAGGACGTATCTCGGCTTTACTCCACTGCTCTCAATCATTTTTCCTTTTGAGATTTCGTATGAACGTCGTTCTCTGCCTTGATCGGCTGATAATTTTCTAGTTTCCACCCTTCGTGACTCAAATTCATATGCATTTCTCCTGTCCGAATACCTTTGGCGATGATTGCAAGATGACTCCCCTCTAAACCATTGTTTTTCCACCACTGGTCTTTCAAGGAAATGTTGATTCCTCGGCCTAAAGGCCGCGGATTCACCAACATTTCTGGGGAAACGCTGTTGAACTGTTCGTATTTGATCGGCACTAAGTCTTCCATGAGCTTCAAACAATTGATCCTTTGGAATCCAGTATTTCTTGATTACTCGGTCTTTCACTGCAAATGATCGGCTTCTTTTCTCATTGAGAAGATCCATCAAATCTGTCACATTCACATTAACCAAAGCTACCGGGGGAAAAGGATCATCATCCACCGTCATAGACTCTTGTTTGTTGGGGAATTTCACAACTCCCTTGTTAATTCTATCTTGCAAAATGTTCTTGAACGCCCAACAAGATTTGGTGGCATGATTATAGGAGTTGTGGTATTTACAATACTCTCGTCCCTTCAGTTCTTCTGTAGGTGGCATCTTGTGATCAGGTGAGAATGTGATGAATTTTTCTTTTACCAAGAAATCGAAAACTTCCTCGGTCTTTGACACATCAAATGTATACTTCATGTCTTTGGGGAGTTGGGGGTTGTTCTTCTTTTCCGGTTCTGCTGGCTTCTTTTTTAATAGGGGAACTGTGCAAGAACCTGCTGATCGAATCTCTGCCAATGCCACATCTTCCACCTCTTGATAATAAGATCCCATAGCAGTTTTCTTCTTGTATGACTCTTCCCGCAAGAGTTCTTCGTATTCAGCCACTTTGGCGGCTAGCTCGAAGAAATCCCTGAACTCCATTCCCTGGAATTTCTTCCTTAATTCAAAATCCAGCCCTTTTTGTGCCATTTTCACGAACTTTGTCTCAGGTAAGAACACCTTGCATCTATTCTTCATCTTTTTGAACCTGTCGATAAAATATTCCACAGACTCTCCTTTTTTTTGAATGACTCTGGATAAGTCGGCAATGCACACTTCTGGCTCTGTTCTATAGAATTGAATGTGAAATTGTCTTTCCATTTCTTGCCAACTCATCACTGAATTTCTGGGGAGTGAGGCATACCAAGCGAATGCAGTCCCAGTGAGGGAATTCGGGAAAAGCCGCAACTTTAGATTGTTGAAGTTCTCCAAGTTGGCTAATTCCCCGCATTGGATGGTGAATCTGGCTATGTGTTCCATGCTGGACTGGCCATCTTCCCCGGAGAATAAACTGAAATCATGAACTCTATAACCCCTTGGATATGGGTTATTCACGTCTATGTAGTCTGGATAGGGTTTGTGGAACTCTGGGCGGCCAATCAGTTTCAAGGCCGGCCCATACATCTCTTGAACAGCCTCTCTCACCATTTCTGGATCAATCCCGTGCATATTCCGAGCTGGGAGTGAGTGATGGTAGTGATTTGCCCCCCGAGCTTGAATCCCTGCATTTAAACCAATATTACCTCCTGGGAAACCCCCATCCACTCCTTGATTATCCAAGTGCGATATATCATCATAAGCTCCTGGTTGGTATAGAGGATTTGTCACGCTATACACTTGAGTAACTGGTTGTTTCGAACTCCCCACTCCATGAGCACGTGGATATGGCTTCCTCCTAAGGTTTCTTCTCTCTTGTGAGGTGGTGTATACCTTCTTTCTGGATGATTTGGGAAAGTAAACTCCGGGCGGCGAGGATCGCCAGCCCTTGAGTTTCCAACTCCCTGGTCGAATTCATGGACTTGGTTAATTCCCTGACCAGTATCCTTGACAGGGTTATTTTGCTCCCCTCGGGTAGACTGGTTCGGTTTACTCAGTAGATTCTTTAAACAGTCAGACATGGCTTTAGATAATGCCAATGATATTTCTTCAATCTTTATAGCAGTCAATTCTTCCACCACCCTGTTTGAAACTTGGTCGTAAGTAGTATGAATCTGTAGATCTATTTCTTCAACCTGTGGTTCAACAGTAGGTTGCTCTGGCTGTGGAACCTGAGTTCCCTCTTGATTAGCCAGAGACTCCCCGCTCTCCTGACTGACGTTTTCCTTTCTTCTTGGCGGCATAGTGTGGTCCCACCGGGCGTGCCAAAAATATGTTTGCACAATATTTGGTGTTGCGGGCGTGTCAGGTGCGAAAATGCACCGATTTGTGTGAACGATAAAAATCTAACTTCTAAAAACAAACGAAAGTGAATTCTAAATTTGACCGTCGGTTCTAATCTCCTAAAATAACTATAATGCCAAAATGAAGAAAACTATTTGAATTTGAGAAATAAATCTCTGACATTGTTTATATTTTCAATAAACTGTAGAAATTTACAAGACATAGAAATATAAAATATTAAGTTTCTGAAATCTAAAGCGATAAGATCTAGAATACTAGAAATAATTGGAACGCTTGAAAACTAGTGCATGAAAGACTGAAAATTTTGCAGAGAGTATTTGCAGATTTTTCTGTAGAGTTGAGTTGTGTCTGTAGTTGTTTCTGTGCTTGCCGATGTCTTTTTCTTCCAAGTGTTGTGCAGTTTCTCTCCACTCTCCCATGAGCCATGTTCCCCGTTTTTCACGCCACGATCTCAACCTCCCACGTTCTTCTCTCTTTTGGCGCTCTGTGACCAGTTTTTGAATCGATAAAAATCAATCCGCCACACTTAACGGGCCTATATAATTTAATTGGGCTTGTGATTAATGTGGCTTCATAATTAATTATTTTTAGCCCAAACACTTGTATATTTTAGTTGCAGTTGATTATGTTTCCAAATGGATAGAGGCAATTCCATGTCGAACAAATGATCATAAAATCGTCATCAAATTTTTAAAAGAAAATATTTTTAGTAGATTTGGAATTCCTCGAGCCATGATAAGTGATGGGGGAACTCACTTTGTTAATAAACCATTTGCTTCGTTAATGAAAAAATATGGTATTACTCATAAAGTAACTACTCCTTATCATTCTCAAACAAATGGACAAGTTGAATTAGCTAATAGGGAGATAAAGCAAATTTTGGAAAAAACTGTTAACTCAAATAGAAAAGATTGGTCTCTGCGACTTAGTAATGCACTTTGGGCATATCGAACAGCTTTTAAAACATCATTGAATATGTCTCCCTATAGGTTGGTTTATGGAAAACATTGTCATTTTCCTGTAGAATTGGAACATAAAGCTTATTGGGCGATCAAAACTTTAAATTCAAGCATGGATGATGCCAACAAATTGCGTAAATTGCAACTTAATGAACTTGATGCACTCAGAAATGACGCGTATGAGAATTCAAGGATTTATAAAGCAAAAATCAAGTCATTTCATGATAAAACAATTCTCAGAAAATCTTTTGAGATTGGTAAAAAAAGTTTTGCTTTATAATTCTCGACTTCACATATTCTCAGGAAATTACGATAAAGATGGGCAGGCCCATATGTTGTAAAGCATGTATATCCTTATGGAGCTGTGGATATTGAAAATCTTAAAAATGGTGATGTTTTTAAAGTGAATGGACAAAGGCTTAAACCATTTTTGGAAAATGAAATCTTTCAAGAAGAGTTTATTTCCCTTTCTGATCCTTAAATTTTTATGTTGCATTTAATTTTGTTTGTTTTTATTTCAGGTTTCTTTAATCTTTTTATTTCCCGGTTAAATGGCGGATAACGGTACTCCGTGACTCTCATAGTCGGTTAAATCAGTTTCCCACAATTGCTGATACAAAAATTAAAAAAAAATCATTTCTTTTCTTTTCAAAATGGATGAAATTCTCTCAAAAATTTGTAAATATTTTCCCTCTGTTTCTGAAAATATTATAAGAAAAATTTATGCAGGAAGGTGTGAAAGATTGAGATTGCTAATGCAAAAAGGAATTCCAGAAGATATTCGTCTTCTAATAGAAGCTAAGGTCCGATTAGGAGGAGAAGTTCCACAATCATTGCTCATTCGATATTTTCCTAGATTAGGAAAAAGCACTTATGCGAAAAAACGAAGGGCCAAAAGTTTAGGGGTTTGTCATAAGTGTGCAAGATGGACTTGTGACAAACGATGCAGATCTTTGGGATGTGTTTCTAATAACAGAGAAGATAAAATTGGTTTCATAAAGAATGGGCTGAGTAAGGAGTCTTTAGATAACATCTTATTGACTCTTGAGACGCATTCTAGTGGACATGTGCATATTGAACTTTTCCGTTTATGGAAACAATTCCAAGATGAGCGTCATAGTCTTGGGAATCCGACTAAAAAAGACCCTATTTGCCAATTTATAAGAAAATTGGATGGGAAGCATATCCTCGACTCATATAAGGCGTTGAAGCCGTTTCTGGACGTAAAACCAGAGGAAAATTACCAAAAAAGAAAGTAAAAACATGGCTGGATCCTCTACACAAACATTGAAAAATATTTGTGTATTTTGTGGGTCGAGTCCTGGAAAAAATGAAGTGTTTGTAGAAGCAGCGAATAATCTTGGAAAGATATTGGCTGAGAGAAAAATTCACTTGGTATATGGGGGAGAAAATTCACGACGGATGCTCATCTGTGCTTCGACTGCCGACCAATTAATTGATAATTTGGAAGCTTTTGTTCATAAGCATGATCCGATGATAATAGTTATCAATTGGTCGCAATCAAGCAGTAAGAAAAGAAAGCTGGATCATTTATTCAAAAGTCGTGGATTGGTTTGCGTTTGTTTCAGTTTGTTATCTTCAATAAAATTTCAGGTGATATCTCTTTCATTATGTACTCTTTATTAATAGTTATTTTGACATTAGGGACAATGTCATATTCTGATTGGGGGAGAACAAACTTAAAAAAAAATTAAGAAAAAAATTAAAATGTATATATTATTTTATAATAAAATCATGTTTGTTGCTTGTATCTTTGTAATTTTTGCAAAAATATCATACATTACATATTTGAAAGGTTTAAATTAGAAAATGTATTAATCTATCTAAGGATGTTTTATTTTTATTTGAAAAAAAAAAGTCAATTTTAATATTCTGATCAATATAAAAATATGATTTATGAAATCTTTTTGAGTGATTAACAATTGTGATAAAATCAGGTATTAAAGTATATGGCCCAAGATATACCTTATAAGAGTGCCTAAAATTTTAAACTCACACATATTTTGTGAGTCAGTGGAGAGGACTGAGAAAACAGCTTTCGAGCCTTTATTGATCATTAAAGAGACTATCTATTGTTTAGATCTCGAGTTCTTATTTTGAAAAAAAAAATGATATTTCCTGAAAAAAAAAGAGGAGAAAAATACAAAAAAAAAAGATATTGAAGATCTATGTAATTTTTAAGTTATATGCTACGACCCATATATCTCTCATAAAAAAAGTAAAAAAAAAAAGAAAGAGAGAAATTTATTGTACAAATTAAATAAATATGTGGTCAAGAAGCATAAACTTAGTCTGATTCCATGATGTTATGAAAAAAAAAGAAAAAATATATCAGGAAAAAAATATATAATAAGAACAACTAGATTTTGAATCAATGGATTTTCTATCTTTTGATTAGTTTGGCTCGTCTGTCTGTCTGCATTCTGTAAACCATTTTTCTGAGCATTTATCTGTATTCCAACTCCATGAGAGAAATCGTTGCCATAAATTGAAACATTTATTAACCTGTGAGGATATGGAGTTGAGACTCTTACTAGGAATTTCTGAAGGCCGTGTACATTTAACTACCTGAAATAAACTTTGAATTGATCATCTCAAATTATTTCATAAATTATAATTATGATGATCTTGATATAACTTTGACAGTTTTCAAATTTAATTTAAACACTTAGATAGTTCTGATTTCATTTCTATTTATATTAATCAATATGTTTTGTATTGCTATTAACGCTTAAATTGCTAGGGACTAGCAATAAGCTGGTTGGGAGGTTTGATAAACATAAAAATTGTACATTAATTAAATGTTTTATAATATAAATATATAGTTTTTGTTTTATTAAATGTTTAAATATTATATGTTTTATAATAAATTGTATAAAATATAAGTTGTTGTGTAATTACAAGTTTTTACTATTTTTTACAGGTTCGATAAAACAAGAATAAACTTGGAGTTTCAAATGGGATTAAGATGATTCTTGGACCTGTAGAAAGTTGATGTTAATATCTACAATATTGATGGCAAGCATGAGATAAAAATCTTCTCACAAGTGGGATCAAATTAAGCAACAAATAAAGTTACCAAAGGAGTGGCAGTTTTACCATGCTCTAGTATTTTGACCATATCTCTCAAATTACTTGGTCAAATGGTTTGAAAAAAATACCACAACTAGACAACTCAATTATCCACATGTTTCTTTTTATGTGAAGAAGCAAATTCGGAGAAGAAGATTTTCAAAAGTGATGTGTAATATAATATAATATCTTGGAACACCAATGAAGACTTTTGTGTAAAATATAATATTTTATTTGTGGTTGTCTCCCCAAATTTGGTTATAAATAGATGTGCATTGTAATGTATTGAGATATCCCTCATTCAATGAACAAACCTTTGAGTTCATAATATTTCTCTCTATATTTTTCCTTTATTTCTTCATTTAAATATAATTAGCATCATAATTTCATATTCAAAGTTTTACACTTTGAATAATGAATAGCTAACTTCCTAAAGTTGAGATGAAAAGGTGAAACTCTTGGCATGATAATAAGGTTACTAAAAGGTAAGAATCTATGTTTTATATTATTTAATCATTATTTATTGTTTATGTTATATTTATTTCTTTAAGTATTTTTATACCCTACTTATAAGTGGGAGTTTTGATTTATTGTTGCTATATGTTACACTAAATTCTTTGAACCATTTAAATGTTAGTTTGGTATTACCAACCATTTAAAGTGGATGCCTTGATTTATTATATATGAATATATTATAATCTTAATTTCTTGGTACCATTTAAATGTTAGTTTGGTTTTACCAACCATTTAAAGTGGAAACCTTGATTTACTATATATAAATATATCATAATATTAATTTCTTGGTACCATTTAAATGTTAGTTTGGTTTTACCAACCATTTAAAGTGGGAACCTTGATTTAGTGTTTACAAATATATATAGCACAATAAATACTTGACCACATTTATAAGTTTTAATATATATTATATACTTATAAGATAATAATATATAACATAATATAAATATGATTATTTAATATATTGGAACCATTTTATTAAGTGGATTTCAATATTTTTCGTTAATGTTAACTTTATTAAAATACCAAGAGTGGATCCTTTAATCTCAACTAATTAAATTAAAATTTGAACAATTAAAATTTACCTATTAAAGATTCAAACAATTAAAATTAAAAAGAAACAAAAACAAAACAAAACAAAAAGACATTGTAGTTGACTTGTAATTACCTTAGCTTCCATGTGGATACGATATCGGACTCACCGAATTATACTACTTGTGGACAACCTGCTCTTGAAAGTGCCACAATCAGAGTCGCAACATCCCTCATACTTGGAAAATAAGGCTTGAGATACTTGTCATTTATGCATCTTTTGTGTGGATGGTCATCTAGACTTGATAGCCAATATGCATTTCCGTCTAACACCTTATGTACTCTGGATGGTCCCTCCCAATTGAGAGACCACTTGCCCAGCTCCATATTCTTTGTTCTTAGGCAATATAGCCTTCTACACTATTTCCCCTTCTTGGACGACCTCAGTTCCATAGGTGTCACATGGTTCCTCCTCTTCTAATTTGTTCAGCACCTGCTGCACATGCGCCTTCCATATAGAGGCTGCAGCTACCTCTTTTCTCTTGTGGTTCATTTCAATCATCAACCTCCTCAATCAGCGGTTGAATTATCGGCCTAGGCGGCACGATAATAGTAGGCTTTAGGTTTTTTTCCAACACCGAGCTTGGAGTTGGTGTTTGCATGTACAATGGACTTTCTTTCTTGCTATTGCTACGAATTTTTATAGGCCCAAAATCCCCATTGTAATATCTGGTGGCCTCCACTGTACTTGCACTTGTTTGGAAGGGCTGTTCATCTGCTTCTACAACCTCCACATCCTCCTCTTTCCAAAATAACAACAGTTGGTGCATTGAGGATGGTATGCACTGGTTTGCATGGATCCAATCTCTGCCTAACAACGCTTGGAAGTTGGCGGAGGAGTATACCACAAAAAATGCACATAAATATGTCATGCTCCCTACAGTAACATCAGCGGGGAGTACTCCAATGGTCTTGGTGGTTTCCCCGGTAAACGCAGCAACATAAACCTCAGTAGGGATCAAATCTTCTTCAGTTTTGCCCGGATTTCTTAACATCCTTACTAGAAGAACATTCACAGCTGAGCCATTGTCAATCAACACCCTAGACAGTGGCTTCCCATTCAAGTGGCTTTGGTGTACAATGGCCTTATGTGCTTGGTCATGGCCGGTGTAGGCTTTTCAAGTATCACTTGTTTAGGCTTATTCGGGTGATCTTCCTTGATAATCACTCTTGAACTCCCTTCAGGGAGTTTATTTGCATGCTCTTTCTTTTGCACTGATTCTTGGGACATCAACTTCCCATTCTATTCTTCCATCATTTTAAATCTCTCTGGTAGTTTCACCACTCCTGTGGCACAATCCACTGTGATGTGAAACTCTCCAACGCAAAAATTGATTGTTTTTCCTCTTTGATCATCCTCTTCGCTTAACAAATCATCATCATCCTCCACAAACTTATCCTCAGTAGCGGATTTTCCAAACTTGGATTTACTCCCCACTGGACTCCTTGCGACTGGAATATCATTTGTGGGTTCATTTATCAGCTTAGCGGACTCCTCTCTTCTTGCAATAGCTCTTTCTCTCAACAGCCGTCTCTTTTGAGTCCTAGTCGGTGGCCTAGGGAACTTCTTGTGCTGGGCCACTCTCCAAGACTCACTGAACTCCTTTCTGGCTGGAAGGACGTATCTCGGCTTTGCTCTCCTGCTCTCAATCATTTTTCCTTTTGAGATTTCATATGCACGCCGCTCTATGCACTAATCAGCTGATATTTTCCTGGTTTCCACCTTTCGTGACTCGACTCTACGTGTGTTTCTCCGGTCTGAGTATCTGTGGTGCTGATCACGAGATGATTCCCCACTGAACTTTTGATTCTCAAGCACCGGTTTTCAAGGAAATGTTGGTTCCTCGATCTAAAGGCCGCGGATTCGCCAACATTTCTGGTTAAACGCTGCTGAACTGTTCGTACTTGATCGGCACTATGTCTTCCATGAACTTCAAACAATTGACCCTTTGGAATCCAGTATTTCTTGATTACTCGGTCTTTCACTGCAAAAGATCGGCTTCTTTTCTCATGGAGAAGATCCCTCAAATCTGTCACATTCACATTAACCAACGCTGTTGGGGGAAAAAGATCATCATCCACAGCCATAGACTCTTGTTTGTTAGGGAATTTTACAACTCCCTTGTTAATTCTATCCTGCAAAATGTTCTTGAACGCCCAACAAGATTTAGTAGCATGATTGTAGGAGTTGTGGTACTTACAATACTCTCGTCCTTTCAGCTCTTCTATGGGTGGCATCCTATGATCAGCTGGAAAAGTGATGAATTTTTCTTTTACTAAGAAATCAAAAACTTCCTCGGTCTTTGATACATCAAATGTATACTGCATGTCTTTGGGGAGTTGGGAGTTGTTCTTCTTTTCAAGTTCCGTTGGATTCTTTTTTAGCAGGGGAACTGTGCAAGACCCAGCTGATCGAATCTCTGCCAATGCCACGTCTCCCACCTCCTGATAATAAGACCCTATAGCAGTTTTCTTCTTGTATGACTCTTCACGCAAGAGTTCTTCGTATTCAGCCACTTTGGCGGCTAGCTCAAAGAAATCCCTGAACTCCATACCTTGGAATTTCTTCCTTAATTCAAAATCTAGCCCCTTTTGTGCCATCTTCACGAATTCGATCTCAAATAGGAATACTTGCACCTATTCTTTATCTTCTTGAACCTGTCTATGAATATTCCACAGACTCTCCTTTCTTTTGAGTGACTCTGGATAAGTCGGCAATGCACACTTCTGGCTCTGTTCTATAGAATTGAATGTGAAATTGTCTTTCCATCTCTTGCCAACTCATCACTGAATTTCTGGGGAGTGAGGCATACCAAGCGAAGGCCGTCCTAGTGAGGGAATTCGAGAATAGCCGCAACATTAGATTGTTGAATTTCTCCATGCTCGATTGGTCGTCCTCCCCACAGAATAGGCTGAAATCATGAACTCTATAACCCCTTGGATATGGGTTATTCACGTCTATGTATTCTGGATAGGGTTTGTGGAATTCTGGGCGGCCTATCTGCCTCAAGGCCGGCCCATATAGCTCTTGAACAGCCTCTCTCACCATTTCTGGGTCAACCGCGTGAATGTTTCGAGCTGGGAGTGAGTGATGGTAGTGATTTGCCCCCCGAGCTTGAAACCCTGCATTTAAACCAATATTACCTCCTGGTAAGCCCCCATCTACTCCTTGATAATCCATGTGTGACATATCTTCATACGCTCCCGGTTGATACAGAGGATTTGTTACGTTGTACACCTGAGTAACAGGTTGCTTCGAACTCCCCACTCCATGAGCACGTGAATATGGCTGAGCCCTCCCTCCTAGGGTTTCTTCTCTCATGTGAGGTGGTGTATACCTTCTTTCTGGCTGATTCGGAAAAGTGAACTCCGGGCGGCGAGGATCGCCATCCCTTGAGTTTCTAACTCCCTGGTCAAAGTCAGGGACCTGGTTATTTCCCTGGACTTGGTTGCTCCCTTCTTTCTCCTTTATGCTCTGCTCTTTGTCGGTTGACTGGTTCGGTTTATCCAATACAGTCTTCAAGCAATCAGACACAGCCTTGGACAATGCTTGTGATATTTCTTCAATTTTCATCGCAGTCAATTCTTCAACCAAACGGTTTGAAATATGAGCATACATCTCTGGAACATTACTTGGATGCAAATCCAACTCCCTGGTCGGCTCTTCAGCGGCGGGAGCGGCTGGCTGCTTTGTCAGTGGAGCGTGAGCCTCTTCCTGGCTTGGTTGAGACTCCCCATCCCCTTGATTGACGTTTTCTTTTCTTCTTGGCGGCATAGTGATGGTCCCACCGAGCGTGCCAAAAATATGTTTGCACAATATTTGGTGTTGCGGGCGTGCCAGGTGCGAAAGTGCACCGATTTGTGTAAAAATGATAAAAATCTAACTTCTAAAAACAAACGAAAGTGAATTCTAAATTTGACCGTCTGTTCTAATCTCCTAAAACAACTTTAACGCCAAAATGAAGAAAACTATTGGAATTTGAGGAATAAATCTCTGACATCGTTTATATTTTCAATAAACTGTAGAAATTTACAAGACATAGAAATATAAAATATAAAGTTTCTGAAATCTAAAGCGATAAGATCTAGAATGCTATAAATAATTGGAACGCTTGAAAACTAGTGCATGAAAGACTGAAAATTTTGCAGAGAGTATTTGCAGATTTGTCTGTAGAGTTGAGTTGTGTGTGTAGAGTTCTTTGCCGATCTCTTTTTCTTCTCAGTGTTGTGCAGTTCCTTTCCACTCCCCCATGAGCCCATGATCTTTCCCACTCATGCCACGATTTCTACTTGTCCTCCCACGTTCTTCTTCCTTCTCCGCGCTCAGTGACCAGTTCTGAATCGATAAAAATCAATCCGCCACATTTAATTGGCCTATATAATTTAATTGGGTTTGTGATTAAATTGGACTTTCATAATTAATTATTTTTAGCCCAAACAGCTTGTAATTAAATTGGGCTTCTATAATTAATTATTTTTAGCCCAAACAAAATTATTGAATGTTTTGAGGTCAACTGAAGATATATATATATAAAAAATTATGTAAGGGATAATCATCGGTGGTTTTTGTCATTCGCATCCCGTGTATTTAACGAACACACACTAATTTTTTTGTTTGTTATAATTGGAGGAAAGTTGAATTGAAAACCCCCCGATAATCTTGTCAAACTTGTTTAAGTGGTACTAATTTTGTTTGAGGTACAATTATCACTCTAGTTATAGAAAATATTATCAATAAGTGTAATATATACTTGTGTGTAATATATATATATATATATATATATATATATATATATATATATATATATATATGGATATATATGGACAAACAATATTTTTCAAACATCTTGCGAAATTAATAAAACATTCTCCAATGCTGCAGGATACATGCTAGGGAGCCAATTAGAGTATTTCTACTATTGTGTATATATAGGGATGTAAATGAACCAAACCGTTTGCTAGCTATTCGAAGCTCGGCTCGATAAAAAGCTCGTTTGAGTTTGTTTGTTAATTATATCAAATCAAGCCCAAGCTCGATTTTGAGCTAAAAAATTTAATCAAACCAAGCTCAAGCCTAAGGATATTCGGCTCATGAGCTCGCAAAGATGTACGATAATAGGCTCGTGAGCTCGAGCTCGGCTCGTTTAGGTGGCTCGCAAACTTGATTTTGGAATGTTTGATAATATACTGATTTATGTTTCTTTAGCTCTTATTTTTGTCGTTTTGGTTATTTATGAATAAATTTACATTTTTATGTCTGATTTAAAATTAGTTTATAAATATATTTAAATTTTAACAAGTTCGATTCAAACTCAAACTCGAGATCAATTATATGTTGATCGAGCTCGAAAACGAGATGAGCTCAAGCCAGACTTGTTAAACATGCTAAACGAGCTATTAATGAATCAAGCTCGAGTCTGGCTTGATTAACATGCTAAACGAGCTTTTAACGAGCCGAGCTCGAGTTTTTCTCGAGCTCAGTAATTTCAATACAAACCGAGCTCGAACATGATAATAGAAGCTCGTGCCTCAAACAATTTTAAACAAACCAAGCTCAAGTCTAATACTGTTTGGTTTGGTTTGAATAGTTTACATCCCTAGTATATATAATTTGATTTCTTTAGCATTTCTTTCTTCAAGCGGTGTTTTTGTTACCAAAAAAAAATTTAGAAAATTTCCTATTATAGGGAGTGGTATTTGCATTCTACTTTTCTTAATCATGCTCTATGTTTATTTTATTTTTTTATAATAGTACCCTCCATTTATATTTTTTTAAAAAAAGTTTATACTAGCTCAAAATTCGTAAAATTAGTCATCTAGAATTTCAGTTAAATAAAAATTATATTTAAATTCTTCAGTATTCATAAATGCATAAAAACACAATCTAATAATTTACTCATCAAACTAATTGTTATTTTTATCTATTTATAATTTGTGTTCTTTTTCCACTTTATCAGATCAAGTAATATTCATTCGCACATCGTCTTACTTTTTATTCTAAGTTAAAACATTATTTCTAAAATCAATCAAAATAATTTATAAATGAAAGACAATTACCATATTTCACTTTCAAAATAAAATGTTACTGATCAATTTTTATTTTTATTTTGTACAAAATGTTCATTAACAAAATCTTAAATTAACCCTTCACCATAGAAAAAAAGAACAAACCATACACAAATTAGTATTTAACATCTAGCACGTATTTGCTTAAAATGAATGGAGTTCAAAATAATATTTTGAATTAAAAACTATACAATTAATCAAGAGCATATCAGATACTAGCAAATGTGATATACACAATACATAATACGATAATTAATAATATATATTTTACCCAAAAAAGGAAAGAGAATGCGGTATATGCTCCATGAAAAATCTAGTGTATAGCGCTGGCGCCGTAAAATATTTAGTGTAACTTGTCTTTTATTTACCTAGATTCTCATGCAATTTCATGATTAAAGAATCATCAAAGGAAAAATTCACCAGTACAATACAGAAACACCTTTGGTAGAATCATGCTCAACCATTATTGTGCTGATTTGATTATACAATTTATACTCGTCTAAGGATCGGACAGGTAAAGTGCTTGGAGAGTTTTTTTCTTTGATAATTTCACCAAACTTATAAGTTAGGTTAAAAACAAGAGTTATAATCAATGGAATAAATAAAATCCCTGTCAAAACCTTGCTCCCGAAACAAAAATCACAGCTCATTTTGTTAAAACTGATACCAATATCAGCTCAACTGTAAAGGGGAAAAAAGGTTTAGCAATAACAAACAGGAGCCTGTAATATGGGGACTTTCAATTATATTGTACATCTGAAGCCAAACACTTTCCATTTGGATTCAATGAATTGTGTTTGCTCTACCGCGTGTGGTCATTTTTTGGTATAGAAATGGAATTCCAGGTGAAGATAGCAGATATGGGCAAGACAAACTTCAGAATATTCAAGCACAAAATCACACGGGACATATAATTTGCTGTGTTGCTGTGGCATGCAATTTTCTCCTTTTACGTTGGTCCCTCCTCTTTTGAGATCTACTTCTTTTGGGTATTCGACGGTCTCCATGGGTGCTGGCCGAGGATGATCCAGCAACAAAGGAATGAGTATCGGCTGGGGAGGATACAGCTACTGAGGTCTGAGAGCTGGCGGAGGCAGATTCAGCAACTAAGTATTGATAAGATATTGCCATCATAGGTCGTACTCGGGATCGTAAGGGAGTAGGTGGTAAGGGCCTGGATAGGACGTCGGAGGGGGAGGAGCCAGCAACGAAGGGATGAGAGCTGGCTAAAGCAGATTCAGCATCTAAGGGTTGGGCTGATATTGCTACTGTAGACCGTCCTCCCAAAGGAGGAGGGGGTATTGAGGGCCTGGATAGCGTATAACGTGACATTAGTTCGGCAAAATTCTTGGCCAAGATAAAAAAAAAATTAAAAATCATGAGAGCATATCGACACATTACGCTGTAAATAGATATTATCTATATTTTTTAAATGGGAACTCAAACCAATGGATACTGCAAGCTGAATGGTTTTGACCTCCTGTCTTTTTAGGATGAGTAAATGAGTTTTAATGCCTTGAGACTGACTTTACGATGCAAAATAGAAATCGTTATCAAGCCAAGGGTGTCAAGAACTGGTAGGTTTTTTTACCTTCTGGCAAACCTGCGGTGATCAATAGCCTTTCTCTTGCGCCTAATGAAACTTGGAAGTAGCAATTCATGCCTGCTGATAGACTGTTCAAAGAGTGTAAGATTAGATATATTTAAAAAAAAGCCCGAACAAGTTCGACTTTAAGGTCAAACAAACCAAAGCAGTGGACAGAAGATTAGCTCATAAGATATGTGGAACTGGAGATGAATTACAAAGTTCTGATTTACTCCCAAAATCAGCACATTCAAGTTTATATGACAAAGGGTTAACGATCAACCTATGTTTCGAAATCTCTTTGCTTTTAATCAGAAATCGAACAAAAAGGAGATGACTATTATAACCAAGCAGTAAAAGTAACAATCTAAAACTTTAAAAACTCAAGTCACCTATTTCACTAGTACAAAGTTTGGAAGAAATTTCTTGATATATCAGACGAAACACAAAGCACAGAATATAGGTGGCGTACCATTTCAGGCATGGCCACTCCTTTTGGTAGTCTCGAGATGTGAGGATGAAAAGTCGGAAACTTGTAGAAGACCGATCTGAAAAATTAGATTAGATAGATCATGAGTTGAAGACAAAACATGCAGCTTTGAACTATGACAAAGCAAACTTAAAACTTTTTAAATAAATGACATACATCACTCTATTTTTCATGATCATCTCCATGTCACAGAAAGGGGAAGAGATATCAGCAGGACAAATGGGCTTATTGGAGAGGTAGATATAACCATTCATTCCACTACTGCAAGACATTATTAGAACCAACTGAGAGTCAATTAATTAGAAAAATAATTATTTTTAAATTGCCAATTAGTAAAACATTTATCACCACTTAAACGAAAAAAATCTAGTTCTCCACAGTTGCTTGACACGGAAAAATGCCCACAAATTAAGGTAGCACCCCGAAGCCCATGTATGCACAGAACAGATCAGGAAAACAATGGAAGTCACACTTCTACATTTACAAACAACAAAACTTGCTATAGCTCTGGTTTATTCAATGTCATCCAACTAACTTTCCAACTGTCATGATCTCAAATAAATGGCATTGTCCAATTTTCTGTGTGCATGCCATTAGCATTATCCTGATTCCATAAAAAACTCTTAGAACAGGATCTATGTATAGCAGCTAAATGATGAAGCCTCTGCCCAAAACCCGCCTCCGGTTACCTTTCACTTCCAAACAGCTTCATAGAATAGTGTGTAACGATAAAAATATAAGCGAGTCAGATTGAGCGCGCAAAATATAACTAGCTACAACAGCTATTTCTTATTACTTCTAATTTTTTTTTTTTGCAGGTTTAGGGAATGGTCCGACTACCCATCTACTTTTGTAAAATTGAACCAGGAATGACATCCAAGTTCAACTTCCTCAAATCCTTCCTGAGCAGATGCCTTCCTGAGCAGATGCAGATCAATTTGTATACAAGGAATAACAATGATTAAGCAAACTTAGTTCCCAAACCCAAGATTTTAATGACATCTTACCTGGATTTAGGATTAATTTTCCTCTTCACTTTTACTTTATTCAACTTCGGATTATTTTTATTCCGCTCCGAGAAGGCAGATATTTTTGCCGCCAAGGGATGTGACTCATGAACAAAAAGTCTATCAAGGCCCAAAGTGTTCCTCCACTTCTCTTCATCCTAAATTCCAGGATATTGGTCAGAAACTACATATGCGTCATGAAACAGAAATCAGAGACAACTATATTAAAAGCATTTTTCAAGACCAAGAGGTAGGATGTCGAGGATATTTCAACATCAAAGCACTGATTAGGCCTGGGTGTTACCGTCAATGTATGCTGCACTTTTGAAATTTCGTTAAGAAGCCGGCATTCATCAATAAAAGGTAGCTTACAAATAGCCTGCCAGTCAAGAAAGAAATAAGATAAGTCAGCCCCTTGACAAATTGTAATGCTAGAGGCAAGCATGAATTCTCACACGAGTCAAACTGTTTCAGCTTGTCATTTTTTATCTTCACCCAAACTTGTTTGGACATGGAGAGTCAAGTTAGGATTTTGTTTTGCTTCATTATTATTATTTACTTTAAGTCAGTGAACTGAGTCAGAGCAAATCGTTCAAATTATTCTCCGACGATATTCCATCATACATATAGACTGCCTGAAAATGTCCGTATTTCAAACAGCTTAATCCTCAAAACATTGAAGGGCCACATCTAAGCTTGGTTATCTAAAATGCAAAATGCAGATTCAATGTAGAAATCCTTCTGATTAGAGACTGAATTGCAGCCATCACAACAGACAATTAATTCATTCAACCCATAATCAGTGCAGCAGGGAAACTTCTCTCGTGCAGATAATAATATGAAATGTTAACAGAGTGACTGAATCATGCCTGCCAAGCTGGCTTCCCCACATTCAATTCGAGCTCAAAGTCTACATAAAAAGTTCAAAATTTTCCGATCACAAAAATATTGTAGAGAAAAGGAGAAGCTTGTTATTTAAAAAATAGCATACCAGTAGGATAAAAATCCAAAATAGGGGATGATGGATCAATCATTAATTTCCTGTAGAACAATGGAAGTGCTTGTCCACTGCACAAACGCAAGTTTAGTAACAACTTAATTCTTGAACTGAGAATTGAGATTATTCGAAACTAAAAATTGATCTAAACCTGGCAGCAGGGAGCACACCCATTAATTGGCTGAAAGGTTTAAAGGGTTTTCCCAGGGAAAAATGGATTTTGAGCTGGCCAAGACTATGAAAATCAGAAGCAAATGGAGCATAATGGTAGGGATAAAACCTGAGATAAAAAATAATTAATTTTGCAAAATAGCAAAAAAGTTTAACATGAGTGGATTTACACTAAAAAGAAATTTACACATTCGATGTGCATGTTAGATAAACATTTTAAAATAAGTCAACAACTGTAAACACTCATCCCACTAAGTGTATTCTACGGTATGGATCCCCCTATGCCATTGTGTTTGATCCCCTACTTATCCTGTTGCCACCACAATTTTGTACACTAAAAAATTCTGCAAATACAATTGAAAGTATCCCAGAGATGAACTATGTGCACAAACCCTATCACTATGCTAGTCCCTAGCCTAAGCTAGTCACAATAATAAACAAAAATAACTGATCGTCTATCCCCCTTCCCTCTCCTCGCATTTATTATTCTTTTATTCTCTTCTTCCACTTGAAGGGTAACTGCCTATGGATTCCTGATTTGGGCCTTAATCTTGTTAGATATAGGGGACCATTAATAATTAGGTCCGCAACATTACCATCCTCCTTGAAATTAGCCTTGTCCTCAAGGCTACGAGTTGAAAGTCGATTTTCAAGGTTACCCTTTTGCTTGGCTTCGTGATTCCAGTTTGAGAATCTCATGCTGTCGACTTGAACTTCAACTTCTATGCATGATGTGTCACACACCCCACCCCACCAACCGGAACATAAAAAGCAATTCATGGATAGAGCATGACAAAAACTTCGGACAGAGATATGCTGCCTTTTTCCAAGGTCAGAGAAAATAATGATCCCTCCCACTTCTCCAATGTTTCCTCTGCAGAAATGGTGACTTCTTTCCCCCTATCCCATTTCTTGTTAGCATCAATTATCACAATCACGATAACAAGGGAAAACCCTTTTTCATATCCTACAGCCAAATGTGATTGTTGAACCCCCAGTGCTTATGGTAAAACATCCACTTTAACAGCATGACTCAAGATAGTTTGAACCCTACGTCATCACAGAATACCACAATAATAACAAGTACCGAAATGTTTTTGTACACGGAACCAAAACCACCTGCTCCCTTATTGTTACTAGGATTAAAATTATTTGTTTCAGCTTCCACCAAATATTGCCCAAAAGATTTTGCCTTGGGACGGGAGAAAATAAGTTCCAAGTGTGATTACATAAGAGAATCATGTTCAGCATGCATGGCTCTGACCCAATTCGGATCCTTCAATGCATGGGTGACAGAGGACAGCTCACAAGGCTATATTGCAGGCCATATTTTGGGTTGGACTTAACTCTTAAGGATACTAAGGATGTGGAGTTAGATAGTTCTCTTAGTTATGTTGAGCATCCGGTGCAAATTCTTGATCGCAAAGAGAAGCAACTCAGGAACAAGATGATTCAATTGGTTATGGTGCATTGGAGGATACATGGAAGGGAAAAAGCTACGTGGGAGTTAGACGCTAGAATACGTCAAAAATGATCTCACTTCTTTGGATATAATGAATTACTCCATGTAATCTGATTTCCCTACATGTTATCAGTGATAATGATGATGATGATGATGAATAAATAAATTTATTTAGTTTAGCCAAAAGATTGACACATAAATAATTTTATCTTTTCGTTAATCTATTTAATGTCTAAAAGAGTTGAAATGAAATAAATAAAAATACATAAAATAATAATAATAATTTAATGAAATGAATTTTATTATCCTATAAAAGAAATTTAAATAAATTTATATTGAACATTACATACAACATAAAATAGGCTTATAAAATAATATAATGAGTAAATAAAATAAGTATATTTAAGAAAACTTTATATGAAATAACAGTTTTTCAATAAAAATACAAACAAAATACGTATTTAGGTTAATTTTCCTTGAAGAGCAGAATAAGTAGAAATCTGATTTCTGTGAAACAAAACTCCCATTTGAGGTTGCTTCAAATGTTCAAGGAAAAAAAACTCAGATATTTCGGCCACAGATTCATCAGCAAAAGTTCTACACTGGCTTTTGTATTCCTTGGGTGGCTCAATTTTCTCATGGGGAGCCGGAAGCAACCAATGTCAGTCATTAGTGAGTGTTAAGGGGGAAGTATATGTTTACACAAGAATGACTATAACCATTAATAAGTGCATTGGAGAACACTCATCTATCATGGTTTCGACACCATCTATTTTCCAAACTCTAGGTTTTTTCAACAACACTAAGTTATATTTGACTGAGACATTATCATTAATCGAGTAAAAAAGTAGCGTGCTTGATACCATCACCGTTCACTAATACATCATCATCATTATCACATAACATTCCCGCTAGTTGCGAGATCGGCTACATTGATATTAGTTCTCTAAACTAAGAGATTTTCTCACATGTGAATCTCTTAAGTCAAGATCTAAGATATCCTTAACTACCTTTATTCAAATTTTCGATGGATTGCCCTCCTACTCCTTCCATTAATCTGTCAATCTAAGATATGTCAGATTGCGACCGTGTTTGATCTCCTCTTCGAATGACCAAATTATGTTATCTCTCCCTAATTTATCCCTCACTGGGGACTATACCTAAATAATTTATAATCCTTTCATTCCCAATTCTATCCTTGCGTGTTTTGATACACATCCATCTTAAAAAACGCATCTCTGCTACCGTCATCTTATGCATATGCATTCTTGTAGTAGTCCAACCCTCCGATCCATAAAGTATAGCTGGTCGAACAATAATATTATAACATTTTCCTTTCAATATCGCAGACATTCTTCTATCGCATAAGACTTGTGATGTCATCCTCCATTTCATCCATCATGCAGAGGGATGTAAATGAACCAAACGGTTTGCAAGCTATTCGAAGCTCGGCTCGATAAAAAGCTCGTTTGAGTTTGTTTGTTAATCATATCAAACCAAGCCCAAGCTCGATTTTGAGCTCGAAAATTTAATCAAACCAAGCTCAAGCCTAAGGATATTCAGCTCGTGGGCTCGCAAACATGTTTGATAATAGGCTCGCGAGCTCGAGCTCGAGCTCGTTTAGGTGGCTCGTACTCGAGCTCGAGCTCGGCTCGTTTAGGTGGCTCGCAAACATGATTTTGGAATGTTCAATAATATACTTATTTATGTTTTTCTTTTTTTTTTGCTCTTATTTGTGTCGTTTTGGTTATTTATGAATAAATTTACATTTTTATGTCTGATTCAAAATTAGTTTATAGATATATTTAATTTTAATAAGCTCGATTCAAACTCAAACTCGAGCTCGATTCTATGCTTATCGAGCTCTAAAACGAGACGAGCTCAAGCCAGGCTTGTTAAACATGTTAAACGAGCTATTAATGAATCAAGCTCGAGCTTGGCTTGATTAACATGCTAAACGAGCTTTTAACGAGCCGAGCTCGAGCCTGGCTTGATTAACATGTTAAACGAGCTTTTAACAAGCCGAGCTCGAGCTTTTAACGAGCTCAGTAATTTCGAAACAAACCAAGCTCGAGCCTGATAATAGAAGCTCGAGTCTCAAACAGTTTTAAACAAACCAAGCTCAAGCCTGATACTATTTGGTTTGGTTTGGATCGTTCATGCTTTAATCATATGATCTATATCCACTCTAACGTCCACATTCTATTGGATAATAGACCCTAAATAACGAAAGCTTTTCATACTCTGTGATTTATCAACCTTCAATTGGGCTACCAATTCGTCTAAATTCATGACCAAAGTTACAAGCTAAATATTCCATGACTAATTCTAAAACATTTACCCTCAAGAGCTTTAAGCCATTTATCTAATTTTTGAATTACACATTTAGTTTCGTCTATCAGAACAATATCATCTGCAAACAACATACACCAAGTTACCTCGTTCTAAATATGTTCCGTTAGCTCATCCATAACCAAAACAAAGAGATAAGGGCTTAAAACCGATCATTGATGAAATACTCTTACCACAGGAAACACACATGGCATCCCTCCAACAGAAATCACACTTGTTACAATACCTTCAAACATATTTTTTAATAATCTCGACGTGGCATCGAAGTACATGCTTCTTTTAAGTAGCTACCAAATTAATTCTCTCCCAAGTCTCCTATCACTCACTCCTATAGCTTCATCATATGGCTCATAAGCCTAATCCCTCTATATTTTGAGCAGTCATTTACTCATTTATATCTCCTTTATACTTATAAACTGGTACCACAATACTATGTCTCCAAGATTCTTGCATTTTCGTAATATCTAGAATCCTATTAAAGAGCCTAGTCAGCCATTGAATCTCATATTCTCCTAGACACTTCCATACCTCAATTCGTATCTCAACCAGTCTAACTATCTTCCACGGTTTCATCCTCTTCAGTGCCTGTTACTTCCTTAGAACTAGCTCTACGATGAAACACTAAATGTCTTGCTTCCTGCATCTCATATCTACCCACGCTTAACTCCTTTGTACTTGTCCAATTGAGTAAGTTCTTAAAGTAGTCCATCCACCTATGTAGGATAGCTTTATCTTGCATTAAAACTCTATCATCTTCATGCTTGATATACCTGACATGGCTCATGTTTTTGGTGTTTCGATCATTGGCTTTTGCTATCTTAAAAAAATATTTATCTCCTTCTTTATTACCTGGCCTACCATACAAATCATTATAAGCTCTTTTCTTAACATCTTCTATTGCTCTACTACTGAGTCTCTTTACTTGTCTATATAGCTCATACAATCCTTGGACTCCAGCTTCTTGCCAATTCTTGAACCTTATTATTGTTTTCCTAATGGCTTGTTGCACCTCATTGTTCCACCACCATGTCTCCTTGTCGTGCCGTCCTTTCCCTTTAGCCTCTCCAAGTACTTCCCTCGTCCCACTCCTTATATGGTTAGCCACAAGTTCAAATAACTCAGAGGTATCGGTCTTATCCTTGAGTCTTACATCCTCACATCCTTCGAGGACTAACCGACTATCTAACATCTTATTTCCAAGAGAGTGGCATACATCTGCCTTCATAGAACACCATATGATTCTTGGTCTAATCTGACATTTGTTTGCTCTACTTCTACTCTTACACTAATACATAACTATCCAAATTCAAGCGAACAACAGGATGCCTAAAGCACATCACAGTGGATCTAAGGCGAGATTAGAATTTTGTAGACGTCTAAAGCACACCACGATGGATCTTAGGCGTATATTGCACACCAAGCACATCCTTGCAGTTAGATCAATATGATGCATACTGAAGCAATCTAAAATTTTCTTAATATACTTTACATCACAAGAAATATTTTTGTATCAAGTTTAATGGTTGTTTCATTTGTTTTCTGCACCTGTTTTTCAACAGAATACAAGTTTATACGAAAATATCAAAAACGGCCTTCACAACATTTAAATTAATCAAGTAGCAGAAGAGAACAAACCATTGCCAGGAGCATACTCCTTCATAATAATAATGCATAACCCAACAGATCCCTTCAACATATTTCAAGACCTGTGTCAAATAAACAAAATTCTAAAGCATGTAAAATAATATATCAGCATTGAAGGACTAGAATATCCATCAATCAACTAACTTATATATTTATATTTGCTTACAGCATGTTTAGTAAGACTCTCACGGTCTTCAGCTGTTTGAACCTCAAATTTTTCATCGTAGTATCTCTCCTTCCAACCAACATCTCCTAATTTAACCTGAAGAGACAATTTGTCATACTGTGAGCAGTAAACAAAAGGTTGACCATGTCTAATGCAAATTAGGATAAACAACAGAAGACGGTTATGTGACCTTGTCCAGGATCCTAGCTTCAGAAGCCACATGATTGGAGGAAATGACACTCTCTTTCTCACTGGAATGCTTCATAAGTCGACAATACAGTCTTAGCATCAACATCATCATTTTCCATCAGATACAATTTGAATGCATGAAAAAACTACACACATTTTCCGGATCGTGTCCCTCCACACTCACGTTATCAGGGATGGGTCCAGTCCCATCGCCCATTTCTGATGTTCTTTGCTTCTGAAATAATAAAATGTTTCAAATAAAATACCGCAGAAAAAATAAAAGAGGATCATGTCATGCATTTACAATTTTATGAACACCTCAACCAGGAATGTCCTCACAAACTAGTGGGAAAAATACAAGTCGAAGGATGGCAACAATCAGAAATCCAAATTTGTGCAACCCATCCACCGCAATAGCCATAGCCCCTTAAACGTCAAACACGAGCGAGTACAAAACAACTAAAGTAAAGTATCTTGACCTTAGAGCCCATTGAAACAAGCCTGATTCCAAACAATTTCAAGTGAGCTCATACACTAATATGGGAATAATACCTTCCTCCGCATCCTAAAGTTGAAACCTCGCGTGAAGAAATAACTTGTAAAAAGTGTTCCAATCTTTCCAAATTTACCTTCATATTAAACAAAGCAGTCAGTAAACATCAAATTACAAAGGGGGGTTTATATCTCTTGTTAGATTGTGATTGTCATAATCAAATTTTGATGCAAATAGTTTTCTCCGGAGTGGTTCTTGTATCTTTCAAATGGGTGTGTGAATGAAGTCCAAAATATGGTTCTGTATATCTAATCCAGCATTCTGTGAGAATAAATATTCACACATCCAAGTATTAAGTCATGGAAAACCCTCTCTTAAGAAATAGGTTTGAAGTTAAGACATTCATACAACCTATAACTAATATGGTCATTTTAAGTGGAGATAAAGTGAAAAATTGTTAAATCTATTGTCATAAAAGCGTAACTGATGACTAATCAACAGCATATGTATATTTTAATATTAAATATGTGAGGGAATTATGTAAAGAAGGGCCCAATTTTAAGTTTGTACACTCTAGAAAGCCCAAAAGAGATGTTCATATGGGGGAGGGAGGGGAGGGGAATTAAAGAGAGAGAGGGTTGGGAATTGGTTATTCAGAAATCCGTCTTGTACTAGCTTGTGCTAGGGGTCCTCTACAGAGATATTCTCTGGGGAAAGTTACTCTCATACTTCATATTTCATTACTCATTTCATCGTTGATTTTCTTATCTCATCTATTTTGCTATCCTGTATTTCGATCTGTAATTCCATTTCATAGAACCAACTAACAAATTGATTCGACCCACCAGATAAAAAGAGACAACATGGCTACAACTCGATTGAAAGCTAAGGCTGAAGCAATGGAGAAAATGATCCTGAATATGCATGACAGCATGATTGCGATGCAGGAAAAGAGGAAAACAGCACTTCTTTCACGGCTGTGATGGCCAAAATTGCGGAATCTCAGGGAACCAACTTGACCAAGTTGGCGGGCTTGAGGACTCACAGGCACGATTGGAACAGTGGATGGGTGTGAAGAAGGGCGATGATCACAAGGTAAAAAGGGATATGGAGAAACAATCAGTGATGAATGAGAACGCCATGGGTCATGAGACTGTAGGAGAAGGGGCACCAGCTTCTTACGAGGAGACAAAGGTGTATGTGGATGATGAGTGGAAACAAGTATTATGACGAGTTGAGATACCGGGATTTGACGGTGTGAATCCTCGAGAATGGCTGGGGAAATTTGAGCAGTACTTCAAAATACACGGGACGCCACCCAATAGCCATATCAAGATCACCTGCTGCTTCTTTTTATGAGGCGCAAACGGGACCAGCTTACATTGGTTCCGCTGGTATCAAACAAGAATCACTAACATGAGTTGGGATCGATTTGCTGAGGAGTTGATTAAAAGATAGTGGGCGAAAGGTTGTCAACCCTTTTGAATTACTGTCTTCATTAAAACAGGAAAACAGTCATTAGAGGCATATATCGAGCAATTTGAAGTGTTGTTGTCACAAACGGGAGATATGTCTGAGGACTTGTGTCAAGGACTTTCCTTGAGCGGCTTGCAGGAAGGAATTCATAACTGCATCAGAATCCATTGAACCTCGCACAATCATGAGGGCTATGGGATTGGCACTGGCTATTGACGAAGAGATGTATGGATTCCGTGGCAATTACCAACTTGGCTGTGCGAAAGGAGTCGATCGGGGAGGCAGGGGTTAGCGAATCCAACACCAAAATTCGCAGACCATATCATGACAATCCATAGTGGCCAGTGGAAATTTCAATGTGGAGAAAAGAGGAGTGCAGAAACCGAGGGATGGGCGTATCGTTTCCCATCAAAAATAGTAAAATACTTACGCCGTCAACAGAAGAGATTATGCTTTAAATGTGGGGAATTATATAGCCCACTGCATAAATGCACTAATAAATCTTTGAGAGTGGCGTTTTTGGGGGAGGTCAAAGAAGAGGGGTAAGCGGCGTTGCACGACCAGTTGATTGTTACTGGCAAGGGGGAAAAATGGAGGAAACGCACAGAATGTGTAACGCTGGAATTACCCATGTTCTCTATGGGGGATTTTTGCAGCCGCAAACAATGAAATTGAAGGGTAACATAGGGATGGAAGAAATCGTGGTAATGGTAGACAGTGGTGTTAGCCATAACTTTGTGTCGAGGACATTGGTTGAAAAATTGGGAGTTAAGGTGGATGAATCAATAAGATTTGGGGTCTTTTTAGGTGATGAATGTAAGGTTTCTTGCAAGGGAGCCTGTCCAGAATTAAGTATAGATCATCGAATATTGCGAGACATTTGTTCGAACTAGGGGGTGTGGATGTGATTCTTGGGATTAACTGGTTGCGAACATCAAGGGAGGTGAAAGTGGATTGGGGGAAGATGAGAATGAAATGTTTGGCATAACGATCAAGAAGTGATTTCGCAAAAAGATCCCACTTTGCAAAGAACAATAACTTCTCTTCGACTTAACGAAGACCACTGATATTGAGTTTTCTGGTGCACTCTTTGCCATGAACAAATCTGAAGACAAAGGAGATAACATGCTAAGAATGCAGTGACAGTCCTCCAAAAAGTTTTATCTAATTCTGGTGGGTTATTTGAGAATCCACAGTTTATACCTAGTAAAAGGAGTCAAGACCATGCCATACGAATTAAGGAAGGATGCGGGCCAGTTCAGATATGTCCCTATCATTATGCTCATTTCCAAAAAAATGAAATTGAGAAACTAGTAGCCGAAATGTTTGCTGCTGGGGTGATACAACCCAGTTCCAGTCCATATTCGAGCCTTGTAATTTTAGTTTAAAAAAATGGGAGTTGGCAGTTTTGTGTGGATTATAAGGCTTTGAGTGATCACTATACCGGATAAATATCACGTTCCAGTCATTGGGGAGTTGTTGGATCAGTTGCATGGAGCTGTGTATTTTTCAAAGTTGGATCTCAGATCCTATTGTAACCAAATTAGAGTGTGGGCCAAAGATGTAGCTAAAACTGTTTAGACAGTGGTGCTAGCCATAATTTTGTGTCAAGGACGTTGGTTGAAAATTGGGAGTTAAGGTGGATGAATTAATGCCTGTCCACAATTAAGTATAGGTCCGGGGGTGTGTAAACGAATATTGTGAGATATTTGTTGAACTAGGGGGTGTGGATGTGATTCTCGGGGTAGACTGGTTGTGAACATTAGGGGAGTTGAAAGTGGATTGGGGGAACATGAGGATGAAATTTTTGCACAACGATCAAGAAGTGATTTTGCAAAGGGATCCTACTTTGCAAAAAACAATAACTTCTCTTCGTTCCATAACAAAGACCGCTGATATTAGTTTTGTGGTGCACTCTTTGCCATGAATAAATCTGAAGACAAAGAAGATGACATGCTAAGAATGCAGCGACAGTCAGCAGCACTCCAAAAAGTTTTATCCAACTTTGGTGGGGTATTTGAGAATCCGCAGAGTTTATACCTAGTAAAAGGAGTTAGGATCATGCCATACGAATTAGGGAAGGATGCAGGCCGGTTCAGATATGTCTTCATCGTTAACACTCAGTGCCAAAAAGATGAAATTGAGAAACTAGTAGCCGAAATGCTTGCTGCTGAGGTGATACAACCCAGTTCCGGTCCATATTCGAGCCCTGTAATTTTATTTTTAAAAAAATGAGAGTTGGCAGTTTTTTGTGGATTATAAGGCTTTGATGATCACTATACCGGATAAATATCACATTCCAGTCATTGAGGAATTGTTGGATGAGTTGCATGAAGCTGTGTATTTTTCAAAGTTGGATCTTAGGTCCGGTTATCACCAAATTAGAGTGCAGGCCAAAGATGTAGCTAAAACTGTTTTCCGCACCCACGTGGGGCATCATGAGTTCCTTGTGATGCCATTTGGATTCAAAACATGCCCCACTGACTTTTCAGGCCACGATGAATGATGTGTTGAGACCATTTTTGAGAAAATTTGTATCTGTGTTTTTTCATGATATACTTATCTTTAGCAAAGGGTGGCTGAAGCATTTAAATCATATTCAAATGGTGTTGAAGGTGTCGATGGAGAACAAGTTTTTGAATCAAAAGAAGTGTTGTTTGGGGATCAAGGAAATTGAGTACTTGGGCCCATCTAATATATGGGAAGGGAGTGGCAGTGGATCAAAAGAAGGTGTATGTATGAAAGAGTGGCATACCTAACAAATGTCAAGGGAGTCAGGGGTTTCTTGGACTTCACGGGGTACTACAAGAAGTTAATTCGAGATTATGGCAAGATAGCAAAACTTTTGACTGAGTTATGAGGAAGAATAATTTCAGGTGGACCAAGGAGGAGGAAGGTGCGTTTGATGAGCTTAAGAAGAAGATTAGTTCTGAACCTGAGTCGCGATTACTGGATTTTACACAGGAATTTGTGATAAGAGTGTGAAGCTTCGGAGAATAATAGGGGTGGTTTTATCACCAGAAGGAAAACCCACTGCTTTTTTCAGCAAAGCTAGAGCTGAAAGAGCATTGGCTAAGTCCACATATGAAAAGGAGCTAATGGCCTTGGTGTTGGCAATTTAACATTGGAGGTCATATCTATCGGGTAGAAAGTTTCTGGTCATGACCGATCGGCGATCATAAATCGCTTAGGAGCTTGCTACGACAGCAGATAACAACTCATGACCAACAGTGTTGGCTAGCAAAACTCATGGCATACCGGATATGAATTTGACATAAAGTACAAACCAGGAATAAACAATGGGGTGGCTAATGCCTTGTCAAGAAGGGTCGAGGAAGTGGAGTTGGGCAGTATATCAGTGCGCCATTGTGGATAGAGTTAGCAGATGTTAAGAAGGCGGTGCATAATGATCCTCAGCTAAAAGTAATTCTCGTGAAAATAATCAATGGGAAGGGGGAAGTTTCAGGATATGTAGTGGTTGAAGATTTTTTTGTCTTATAAAGGCAGAATGGTGGTGCCAAACGGGTCCAGTTGGGTTGACAAAATCATGGCAGAATGTCATGTAACACCAGTGGGGGCTCAACTCTGGGGATTTCAGGACATTGAGGAGAATAGCCAATAATTTTTTTTGGAAAAGAATGAAGGACAACGTATACAAGTTTGTGGCTGAACGTGTTGAATGCCAGCGCCAAAAATATCAAGCCACAAAACCCGCAGGACTCTTATAGCCCCTCCCAATACCTACTGCAATTTGGGAGGATATATCCATTGACTTTATCACGGGATTGCCTAAATCTAAAGGGTATGAAGTGATATTGGTTGTAGTGGATCGTCTGTCGAAGTACGCTCCCTTTATTTTGCTTAAACACCAATATGCAGCTTAAACAGTGGCTGAGTGCTTTATAAAGTAAGTAGTGAGGTTGCATGGTGTCCCTAACTCAATTGTGAGTGATCAGGATTCAATTTTCTTACGCAATTTCTGGTCAGAGTTGTTCATAAGCAAGGAACAAAACTAAATACGAGCTCATCATATCATCATGAAATTAAGGCCACATACGCAGCAGTCTGTTTGTAGAAGGGTTAATCAGAAACTAGCGCCAAAGTTTTAAGGCCCATTCAAGCTAATAGAAAAGGTGGGGAATGTCGCAAACAAGCCGCAGTTACCTCCAGGTTCTCGCATACATCCAGTGTTTCATGCGTCATGCCTAAAAAAACAGTGGGAAATGCATTAAAAGCATAACAGATTCTGCTGGGAGCAGTTCCAATCATGTCATGGAATTTGACCCTGACAAGATGTTGGGACAGAGGTACAAGAAGATGGGTGGTGAACAGAGACTTCAATTTTTGATTCAATGGGCAAGCCGAGCGGTAGAGGATGCAACCTGGGAAGGCGCTGAACAGTTTGTTTCTCAATTTCCGAGTTTCAGCATCGAGGACGAGGCTGTTGTTGGGAGGGAGGTATTGTTAGGAATTATGTAAATAAGGACCCAATATTAAGTTTGCATACTCCAGAAGGCCCAAAAAAGATGTTCACGTGGGGGAGGAGGAAGGGAATTAAAAGAGAGAGGGTCAGGGAGTTGGTTATTCAGAAATCATATTGAGTCTTGTACTAGCTTGTGCTACGGGTCCTGTACAGTAATATTCTCTGGGGAAAGTTACTCTCATATTTCATATTTCATAACTTATTTCATCATTGATTTTCTTATCTCATCTATTTTGTTATCCTGTATTCAATCTGTTATTCCATTCCATAGAACCAGCTAACAAAATATTAGCCCTAAGGAAGGCTCACAACGAGGAGGCAAGAAGTAGGGAAGAGTATTCCAGGCACCACAATTAAATATTAGCAAGAGCTAACAAAATAAGTAATTACATTATCACATACCTCAAAAGAATCAGTAAGGTAACCACCCATCCGAATAAACTCTTTTCTGTAGACACGCATAAGCAAGCTGATAGCTCCCTGTAAAAAAACTCATAGAGAAACAACAAGATGAGATCAAGGGTACAATTTGTGGAGGCTTGCGTCACCGGAGTTTAATTTCCCCAAGGTTAGGAGTGAGGAAACAGTTGCAATGCGACTGATACTAAATGCACTATAGTATGAAATCAAGAAGTTCATACAGGTAAAAGGATCTGTAATATGCTGACCTCTGATATATCTAATGATGGCACATGTGGTATAAAGTCATTTCCGACAAATACACACATGAGAACGAAATCATCTACTAATCGCTCGGTATCTACTTTAACTCTTGGATTTGGTATTTTCAGGTGTTCTGCCAATCCTTCCCTCAGTATCCACAAATTGAAAAACTGAAACAGAAAAAGAAAAAACACGCCAACAGAAAATTAAGCCAACACTTCGAATGTTGTTATATTAATTCAGTTATTCGAATATGTACAAGCAGGCAACATCTTGCTAAAGCATGGATAAGTACACAGTTATCTTGCTTAAGCAACATACTGCAGATTCATCAACCGCCCAAGATCTTGGGATTCACTAAAAAACATAACCTGTAAACATTTTATTCCTTCCATAATACTTTAGAATACCCAAAACACTTTGAAAATGGCATCACACATGTACACTAGTTTCCTTTGACAATAAAATGTGAAAAATTGCAAGGAACAACAAAAACATGCCATGACACAAAATCAATGGAAACCAACCACTGTGTGTTAGCAGATTTACATAAATGTAAAATTAAAAGCAAGAAACCTGGAATTTTTGTCCCGCTAAATGGGATTCCAGTTGTCGATACGGACCGGCACGTTGCTTCAAGTTATGAACTTCTGCTTTATTTTTCCTCTTGGGACCTTTGTGTTTTCTAGAAACCTAGATGATTTAAAAAGTCATGGTAAGCTAGTAATACAATGCACTAGCGACATGAAGGCAATGTTTGACAGTCAAAACCGAACTGAGGGATTGGATAAGTTGGAAAATATAAAATTTCAACTCCATTCAACCGTTCTTACGAAGCCATTAAAACTCAAAGGTGACGACGAGTAACAAAATTGCACTCCACAAGTTTGTGTGCCAAGTTTAGGAGGCACATTCTCCTTGAAGTGGACAGTTAAATTTGATGAAATAGGTCAAAACTAGATCAAATTCCTTTTCTATGAAGGAATGAGAGTAAAATAACAGTACAATCTCTATATTTGAAAGGTAGCGCATAAGGCCTAAACATACCTCTCTTAGAATAGAGAAGTGAACCTCATGGGCAGCCAAACCAAGCATGATCAAATCTGCATCCTGATATGATGGCACCGCGAGTCAATAAATGATATGTGTTTGCTACATACCAAACAATGAGAACATGAGACTTGGTGAAACAAAAAAGTACTTACCAGCCCATATAAACAATGTCGTGTGTTTGGATCGAATCCAGGAATATTTCTTTGCAGCCGAATGTA
Source organism: Primulina eburnea (assembly GCF_022965805.1). Lineage (NCBI taxonomy): Eukaryota > Viridiplantae > Streptophyta > Magnoliopsida > Lamiales > Gesneriaceae > Primulina > Primulina eburnea. The sequence continues at coordinate 13,510,144 of NC_133116.1, forward strand.
AGACATAATTTTATGCTCTCCTTCACCAGGGACACTGGCATCAGAAAGTATCACCTATAATCATTGAACAAGCAGTCTCAAGAGGGTAATGGTTGGCTTCTTGCAATTAAAAAGCAAGTGTCCCATTTTTACCTTGATCCCTTGCCAACCTGGATCATGGTTCATCCTCAAATTTATATAATACCGAAGAGCAGATGACAGTAATTCCATAAATTCAGTCCCAGGGGTAATTACATTTGAATCTAAACCTTCAATTCCCCAAGCTGTACCTTCCTTTGTGCAGCTACCTCTCAGTTTATCCGTTATTGAGGCCTAATAACAACCATAATTCAACTTATATTTCTCTCACTAAGCTAAAGAGAATCAATTAAAATCCCTGATACTAAAGAAATCGTAAGACTCACCTCATCAGCCGCATCTTTAGCGGTTCTGAATCGTCTAGCACGCTGCTGATTCATCTTGGCCCTCGGTGCCACACCATCTACACACAAATCATTGCCCAACATTACCCACCAAGTCAGTTTCTACTCAAGATAAATTTACTAATCACAGGTAACTGGCCAGCTAGAAAAGTTAGTCCTTTAAAGGTTCAAGAAGTACCGAAAAAAATCTCTACCACCAAATTAATAGCACATAAATTCACGACAAAGCAACTTCATCACAATTCTAAAAACAATAGATACAGTATTTGAATAGAAACAAATTCACTGCGAGCAAGCAGCTAACTAACCAATGGCCATGTACAGAAGCTTGCGAGGCCTAATCAATGAAAATATTCGATCAACGTACTTGAACACCGACTTAAACACTTGATCATAACTCTCCGGAGAAGCCTACACTAATTAAACGTCCATAACTAATGAGATTGCAAAAAACGCAAACCATTTACATCAACTTCAGCATGAATGCTATTCGTGTGCACGAAAATACCAAATTTTCGGGATGAAAGCAGGGGTGAATAATGTTGTTCATGTCGAGATAGAGATTGTCGAACTCCATGCCATTGGGGTTCGGCCTCGTGGTATCAACAGGGACTTTAACGCCGTTAATAAAGATCGGAGGATCTTCCGTCACGTCGACTACTGCATCCGGGAACGTATTACATAACCACCGGTAAAACGCCGGGATTCCCATCGTTGAGGAGAGCCAGCAACTCGGCCGTGAAATTCGAGCCGGATTCTACGGAGGTTTTTTTTATCAGGGTTTAACGAGAGCTTAGAAGAGAAGCCATGATGTTGGAAGTTGGAACTACAGCGCCGCCCCTACGAATCCGGATCTCCTACAGTGTTGGATCCCCAAAAGTGGTTAATTCGATTGTGCATCTACAGGCACTGCCCGAGTCTATTCAAATTGTGTCATGTGAAATTTTTCTTTCTTTTTATTTTTAAACAAAAAATAACCAAAAAAGATAAATAAATTACAAAAATCATAACTATGGTTAGGTTTGGCCCAATAATTCAAAATTTCACTTCTCACGTAATAACCAAAAAAGACTACCCTGCTCAAAATTTCAATAATTCAAAATTTCACCTCCATGAAACCTCTTCCTCAACGGAAGTCTGCTGACAAAGATTAGTTGAAACCTCCTCTAAAGATGGGTTTTTTTTTACAGATTAATGTTCATGACATTCCGATTCTTTGTATTCCACGTTACATACATAAATAAAATTTAATAATTTGGTGATTTTATGTTGATTTTCCTATAAATTCATTTATTTGTGTAATTAATTTTATGTTGATTCTTTATTTTAATTAATTTTAAAACCGTTCACAAGAATTTTTTTTGGTCAAGGATACTACTATACATTAATATTTTTGGTTTTGGATTTTCTCAAATTTCCTATAACAATTATATTAGGTAAAAGGATTGTTTTGGTATCATGGTTTTGAGAATTTTATTCGAATTATACAGTCGAAATGTTGGGAGAGTCATGATTTGTGAGCAATTCAAACTTGTATTTCCACCCTCCATGTTCCTGCTTTTTTATTTGAGGGATGTGCAAGATTAAAAACAACAATCGAATCAAAATTTTCATTTTCGAATCAAGCCATATTTATTTTGGGACTGCATATTTAAGGCATTGAAAAGATATAGTAGATGATTTTATAGTAGTGGTTGCAATGTTTTGTCTTATTGAAATCGTTCGTTGTATAAATAATTGGTATTATTCATTTTTTTTTATTTTCTTTTGTTTTTTCAGATTGCATAGTTGGAATATGGAAGATAACGAGCCAATTTCACTTGAGGAGTTGGACGGAAACTACAATCAAGAAGATGACGAGCAAACTGAACAACACGTGGTTGAAAACTTCGAGGTACAAAATGAACATTCGGTTGTTGATGTTTTGAAGAGTAAACTACTAGTGGGTACGGTTGTGAATAGTGTGGAAGATGTCTATTTATTGTGTTGTCAATATGCACATGCCAAAGGTTTTAGTGTGAGGAAGGGTGACCAACGATATTTTTCTCATACTAATGAACTTCAGTCCAAAGAATTTATCTGTTCATGTGAAGGTTCAAAAGACGAAAGAAATTCTAGTAAAAGGATTCTAGTTTATCAAAAGTTGATCACTAGAACTAACTGTAAAGCGAAATTGAAGATCACAAGGGAAAAAGAAAGTGGATGGCAGGTGAGTAGATTTGTGGAGGAGCATAACCATGAAATTTTTGCATCTGATCAAAATCACTTGTTAAGATCGCATGCAAAAAAATCGACTTTAGAAGCCATGATAAATGCTGGAATATCTGTCTCCAATGCTGTTTCTTTTATGGAACATGAAGCATGTGGGATAGAAAATTTAGGTTTTATCAGAAAGGATGCATATGATCATATGAGTCGACTGAAAAAACATACAAAAGTTGAGAATGGAGATGCCACTGCGCTTATCAAATATTTTATAGATAAGGCGAATAAGGAGAATTACTTTTACTGGAATGTTCAGTTGGATGATGACGATAGAGTGATGAACTTTTTCTTTAGGGATTATAGATGTGCTGTTGATTATGAATTTTTTGGTGATGTATTGTCAATTGATACAACCTACAAAACAAATAAGTACAATTTGATTTGTGCTCCGTTTGTTGGTATCAATCACCATATGCAAAATGTTATGTTTGGTTTGGCATTTATGTCAGATGAGACCGAAAGCTCTTTTGAATGGTTGTTTACAACATTTCTTGATTCTATGAATGGAAAGCAACCACAAACTATCTTTTCAGATCAATGTCAAGCCATGATGAATGTCATTGAAACGATTTTCCCAGATTCACATCACCGGTTATGTCAATGGCATATAAATCAGAATGCTCCTTCACACTTTGGTAGTTTAAATGGTGATTCGAATTTCAAGAAGTTGTTGTATAAATGTATGAATTGTTGTGAATCTGAATATGAATTTGAGGCAACATGGAAATACATGACTGATACATATAATTTGGATGGTCATAAGTGGTTGAATGGGATGTACAGAATCAGGAAAAAATGGGCGACTGCTTTTAGTAATGGGAAGTTCAGTGCGGGACTATTGGCTACTTCGAGGAGCGAAGTCACGAATATGGTTTTAAAAAAAAAAGCAATAAGATGAGTTCTTTGTATGACTTTGTGCTTAATTATACAAAGATTCAGAAAAATTGGCGGTCGAAAGAGAAGACAGAGGATACTCGTTGTCGTCACGGTAAGCATCCACAGATTTTGAAAAACCATCCTTTGTTGATTCATGCTGCTGAAGTTTATACAATTTCTATTTATCAGTTATTTGAAATTGAATTGGTGAATTCTTTGAATTGTAAATCTCTTGAACCACCAGCCTGTTTTGGCAATGATTGGAATTGGATTCAGATCAAACTAAAATCTCATGATGAAAACTCAATGTTTAGGCATGTGGTGTTTCATAAGCAAAGTCATGAAATAAAGTGCAGTTGTTGTAAGTTTGAGACAATGGGGATTTTTTGTAAACATGTTTTGATGGTGTTTAATTGCATGGATGTCACTGTTATACCCAAGTGCAATATTTTGCGGAGATGGATGAAGAATATAAAAAGTCGAGTTAGCACCGATTTGCAAGAAAGTGGCAGTGGTGGTGATGGTGGTTCTCATGTATCTCAGATGGAATTTGTCAACCAAATAATGAGATCGGTATATGATCTAAGTCAATTGAGCAAACCCTATGAGTGTGCGAGAAAAACATTATATACATTGGTTGACACCGCAAAAGATGAAATCTCCAACCTTGTGCAGAATTTGAGTATAAACGAGCAGTGTGATGATGATCCGAGTGATGATCAAATAGGCGAAGTATGCATTCGTAACCCTCTTACTGCAAAAGCGAAAGGGATTACAAAAGCAAATATTACACGACACTGGGATCATACGAGCAAAAGAAGAAAAGGTAAAAGGAAAGGAAAAGCCGAAATCTCAAGTAAGTATTTGTATACAATTCATTTTATTCATCTACATGATCATATTGGTTTGAACGTGCAACATGAAATAACAGCCAAAAAAAAGGGGCAATGTTCAGAAGATGGCAACAGAACACGGGAAATAAACTTCATACAATCACTATCGCAAAATCAGTTTGCATCCCCGCATTTTCCATCTGTATCTGGGCACAATGACCAAGTGCAATATTCAAGTCAAACGGTAACTTAGTTTTTTTCCATAATTATATGCATATTTGTATTACATATTTTTTGATATTTAAAATGCAGGTAGGTTATACTAATTTTTTTGAAGCTTCTCAAATGAATTTACCATCTTATCTGTTTGAGGCTCCTCCTACATCACAAGGACATCAAATAAGGACTGTTGTATATATCAAATAGGTATTTTTTACAAATTTATATTTGAATAAATTAAATTTACGTTGTTTAGGGATTTGGTCATGAGAATTGAATGAAGATTGGGGGGAATCCAAAAGCAAAGAGTTTGAAAAGAATCCAAAGCCGTAGCCGAGTTATAAAGGACATCAGAGATTGCCTTCTGTTTCACAATTGTTCCTTATTGTCTGTTGTTTAGGGATTTTATAATGGCAGGGAACGTTGCATTAAATAACTATGGGCATCTGTTGTTCCTTATTGTCTGTTGTTTGAAAAAATATTTGATTCTTCGTATATCAGAAATTGTGGTCACAAATCTCCTTTTCTAGGCTCTCTAATGGCAGGGAACCTTGCCTAAATGAATAACTATGGGCATCTTTATCCATGATTTTTTTTGGGTAATGATTAGCTACCTAAATCATAATATTGTCTTATTTACACATGTCCTGTTAAATCAAAGCAATGTTTTCATTTTCTTCTCTCAATTTCCTATTCAATCTAAAGTTGAGTGCGTAATATGTGAATTTTGGAACAATGAAACTCGCTGGTCTTATTGGGTGGATTTATGTGAGTTTTAATTGTATTTATCTTAGTGAATTAATTCATATTCTTACGATCATACTTGTGAACATAGTACATGCACTTATATATTCATAGGTGTGTATGCGCTTGTGTCTGTCTGTCTTTAATCTTGCATATATTATGTAAGTAATTGTGTGTGATACACCCAAAAATTATGTTGTGATTCAAAGTATTATTGAATTTTTGGAGTATTTATGTTCAGCTAGACTTCATTTCTTATTATTCATGGTGGTATATTACTTAATCTAGTAAGGGTCTTTCAATATTTGACCCCTGGAACTATCAAATTTGCTGCATTTCACATTCTTTCATTGGTGGGTAGTAAGGGTCTTTCAATATTGGAGGTCGCTAACAAAATTCAGGTAATATTTATTGAGCATTCCAAGCATCAATAGTTCCTGCTGCGTTTCTAAGAAGCTTTATCATTTGGACAAAGAAATCAGGTCTTCTAGATCTCACAACGAGTAAAACACCCGAAGCGTCTTAAATGCAGTAGTGAGTTGAACAAATGACTATGGGCATCGTAATATGTAAATTGAACAAATGAGTAGATTAGAAGATAGATGTAACTCGGTGGTCTTAAATGCAGTTGTGAGTAAAACTTTGGAACAATGACCACACCGAATATTTTAAGGACTAAGTTGATGTAATTATTTTCTTTGTTGCAAAGTTTATTTTCCCTGAATATTTTCTTAATTCGTTACTTTGGAACAATGACCACCACGAAGGTATCTAAACATGTTCATAAGAAATAATATAAGAAACATCTCATTAATACATTGAGAAACAACTAAGAAACAACATAACAAAAATCTCATTAGTATATTAAGAAACTAAGCCAACATGTCAAATGTAGAACCCGTAAATCAGTCTACGTTTAAGCCATGCATAATTCTAGATTTTTAAATTTAATTGACTTCATTGCATAATTATTTTAAATACATTTATTTGAAGTTAATTATTCATTATTTCAGTTCAGTAGTTTGATTTTTAGCATTTCAGTTATTTCAGTGAGGCCGGACTGGAGTTGGAGTTTTGAGATAGAATTTAATATTTGAGAAATATTTCCAGAAGTTAATTTAGCTAGCAAGTAAGTTCATTTAAGTTAAAAAAGAGGTTTGACGATTTAATTTAATTACTTGAGGTGATTAAGAAATGAGCTCATTTAAGTTACTTAATTAAGGGGTTAGCTCACTAAATTATTTAAAAGATTAGTAAGGCTTTCAAGGATTATTTGTTGACTAGATAACCAACACTTCCCACTCATTTTATTAGCATTATTTCGGCCCCCCTAAGTTGATAGCCTATTCATTTCCAACTCATCAACTTTGACCTTTTCTTTGCATGCAAATTGTAGGATAATTCTAGGATTTTTGGGAGCACAATTTAATTAATTAATGAGCTTATCCTAGTCTACTTTAGCAAGCTAAAATCGGCCACCATCATTCTAGAAGCACCCAAGTAGACTTGATATCAAACAATTCCTTGCCAACTCACCCTTGACCAATTCTTTGCCACCTTTTAGCATGCTAATAATTCCAATTATATATCAACCTCCATTTATTAATTAATTAGCATGATCCTAGTCTAGATTAGGATGGAATAATCGGATCACCCCCTAGAAACATCCACCAACTCATTTGATATCAAACCATAATTCAAAATTCAAAAATGAGAAGACTTGGTCTTGATTCTCCCTTATTTTGTGCACCCCTTCTCCTCACCCTCTTAACCACTATCACCCCTCCATTATTTCGAAATTTAGACTCATTTTCAGATTAGAAAATCGTGAGGTGCATAGCCAAAAAGAAGAGAGAAAAATCGAGAGCAAGGTAAGGTAGAAAAGGAAGCCACTCCGTCTCCTCCGTGCCATCTCGTCTCTTCTTTTCGTTTCTATTTCAAACGATAACAAGGCATGTCTAGATTCTTTCTAAACCTCAATCAAGTCATATTATCATTTATTTTTCAGTACATGATCATGTTTATTCAAGAAAAAATCGAGATCCATGTCAAAACTTTTGAAAACAACACATGCAGAATTTTTTGATATTTCTTGGCAAGCTTCACGTTTTTCTTGGTTTGTGAGTTTCGGGTGATTGGTTCGACTCCAGGCTCCCAAGGCGACATCAATACATGTAATAGGATGCATTAGGATCAGATTGGTCCGTTCGTTCAAGCCCCTGGTTGCTGGAAATTCAGAAATGGACAGCAACTTCTCATTTGGTCCATTTGAGTTTCGAAATTCAGCTTGTTGGCAAGGAGGAAGGATCTGATCTTGGCTGCCCTAGGGGCCTATAGCCATGGTTAGATCACTCCCCTAGCATGTCTAAGACGTGACTAAGTCGCCCTTTTGGTGGCTTGGTCCATGGCTCCTCGGTTTTAAATAAAAACATCACAACAGCCCCCATGTCCCTTCGGCCCCTTCAAATTTCAGCATATGTATTTCGGTTTTGGTTGCTTGGTATGGATCTTGGTTGGCCTATAGCCCATAGCCACGGTTCATACCATGCCCCTAGATGTATAGATCGTGCCATGGTCAATCAAATGGCCACTGGAACGACGCAAGACATCGATCTAAGCAAAACACTACACACGCATGCACGTTGGTTCTCGGTTGGAGTTTCGGTTGAGTTATGGTGTGATGCGGATTGTGGCTGGCCTAGGGCCCTTAGCTATGGTTCAAATCACTCCTTGGGATGTTGGTAAGAGTCTCTGGTCGGTGGTTCACGCCCCAATGGCCGGTAGTCTCGAAAACAACACAAGTTACACGATTGTACAGTCGCTGGAATTTTACAGCAAGTTGCTGTGTCGGTTCGGAGGCTCGTTCGAGTTCTCGGTCGGCTTTTAGCCTATGGCCTTGGACTGTACAGTGCCCCATTGAGTTAGGAAGGTCATGTTTTTGACCGTTCGTGATTCGGATCATTTTTGAGGTCGTACGAGAATTTACGGTGCGATGTGCCAAATTGACTCTCGAAAGAGCGTTTCATGTTTTGGCCTCCATTTCACCTAGATTTCGACCCTAATCATTTTAGGAGCATTATTTCAGTATTTTAAGCGTATTTTAATCATGACTTTATGTCGGTTCAGGTTGGTTCGGAGTCATGATTAAATGCGAAGTCATTAGGCATCATAGTCGCATCTTTTGAACGTAAATTGCGTAGTTGGTCATGTTTAAGCTATTGCATATTTTTCATAGCACAGTTAGGTTGCAGCGAGCCTGGGGACGATCCAATCCAATCCAATTGGTAACATATACAGGAATTTTCATTATGCCAGTTAATTATTTTACGTGCATTAAATAGAAAATGATTATTTTTGAGATTTATGCGATATGGCTTGTGGTTCATTCACTATGTGGGAGTATTATTTTATACGGTCGCCAGTGACCGCTCAGTTCAGTTTGGTACCACCCGGTCGCCAGTGACCGGCCAGCTCAGTTCAGTTTCAGACTCCCCGGTAGGCAGTTACCGATCAGTTCAGCTTAGTGCAGGGGCCACAGGCGTAGACCATAATCTCAACAGAAAATTTTACCAGTTATTTCAGTGCAGGGCTCCAAGGAGCAAATATTTTTACTGTGATTTTCAGTTCAGTTATGCACGTAATATAATTGTTCAGTACAGATTATTTTCAGCATGCCTCATGACATGATATTTTATCCCATGCATATTTTACTTCAGATTTTACTCGTTACCTGCGATATATGCATGCTGAGTCTTTAGGCTCACTAGACTTGATTGTTGTAGGTACTGATGAGTCCAGGGCCGAGGGCAGGGACCAGTGAGCCAGCTTGGGTCGGCAGTAGTGGCACCCGAGGACCTCAGTCCAGCATTTGTTATTTTATTCCGCAAACAATTTTATCAGTCGTTGGATATTTTTAAATTGTTATTTTTGGCAAACTTTATTTTCTTCCGCTGCTATATTTTAAACATTGAACTTGATTCATCAGTTGATTTTATTAATGAGGCAATTCTACTTACTTTAAAAAGAAAATTTTTAATTTTCCGTAAATTTTCAAACAAGGATTTTCGGGCCTTCACAATTGGTATCAGAGCGGTGGTTCTGTATAGGGTTACACTACTACTGACCGCGAGAAGCTCACGAAGCCACGTCTTCGTTCTGTAAGTTTTACAGTTCAGCATTTTGTTCAGCATTTTATTTAAAGCATGAATTATTTTGTCAGCATGCTTCCAGATTTTCAGTATTTCAGTGTTCATTTAAAATAAATTATGGAATTATGCATGTTAGTTACGTATGGGTTATGTTGGAACAGTATGCCCCCTAGACGCATTTTAGAGCGCATCAGAGAGGAGGAGCCTCGCCGAGAGAACAGGGAGGAGCGTAGACCGGAGGGAGACCTACCACCTCCTCCACCGCCCCCACCGGACATGAATGCCCAGATGTTAGCTGGGATGACGCAGTTCTTCGCACAGTTTGCGGGGAACAATGCTGTGGTGACTAGGCCGACAGGGCCCGAGGCTGTTTACGAGCGATTTATGAAGATGCGCCCGAAGGAATTCTCTGGGACGTCTGACCCCATGGTTGCCGAGGGATGGATCAAATCTCTCGAGGTCATCTTTGAGTTTATGGAGCTGGGGGACGCAGACCGAGTTCGATGTGCCACCTACCTGTTCACTGGGGACGCCCGCTTATGGTGGGAAGGAGCTTCGGTAGCCTTGACTTTGGCTACACTTTCATGGACCAGCTTTACGGAGGTTTTCTACTCCAAGTATTTTGCTGAGGAGGTTCGCACCAGGCTGACCACCGAGTTCATGAGTCTGAGACAGGGGGATATGACGGTTACGGAGTTTATCCGTAAGTTCGAGAGGGGCTGTCACTTTGTGCCCCTGATCGCGAATGATGCCAGAGCCAAGCTTATGCACTTCCTGGTGGGTTTACGGCCGATCTTGCGCCGGGATGTTAGGGTATCTGACCCTGCTACTTATGAGATTGCCGTCTCCAAGGCCTTAGCCGCAGAGCAGGATCTACGGGATATCGAGAGGGATCGCCAGGGCAAGCGCCCAGTCCAGGCACCGCACCGCCCTCCTCCTCATCAGCATCAGCAGCAGAATAAGAGGCCTTTTCATGGACCGCCCAGGAACCGAGGCCAGCAGCAGCAGCAGCGGGGACGCCCAGCCCCGAGGACTCAGGAGCCCCAGTCTGTCCCAGGTGCTCACGTCGCCATCCTGGAGCATGCATGGCTGGCTCAGGAAAGTGTTTTAAGTGTGGCAGTCCAGACCATATGTTGCTGCAGTGCCCTCAGAGGAATCTGCCTACTCAGGGCAGGGTTTTTGCTCTCCATGCCGCAGAAACCAACCCGGAGACCATGTTGTTAACAGGGATAATTTTCATAGCCGGCTCAGCTACCAAGGCCTTGATAGATTCAGGGGCCACACACTCGTTTATTTCGGAGATCTTTGCAAACTTTCTCAAGATCAAGACCATTGGGCTAGACATAGCTTTTTCAGTAGTGTTGCCGTCAGGCGAGGAGATGGCAGCTACCAACGTTATCCGAGATGTAGACCTTGAGCTGCACGGTAACCTTGTTTATGCGGACCTGATCGTGCTACCGATGCCAGAATTTGACATTATCCTAGGGATGGACTGGCTATTGAAGAACAGAGTGTTGATAGAATTCCAGCGGAGATCTGTCCTCGTCCGACCGCCTGGAATGGAGCAGTTCTTATTTGAGCCGGACAGGTACTTTCCTTTACCGCGCATTATTCCATATGTTCAGGCTAGGAAGCTCATGCATAGAGGGTGTCGGGCATTTCTAGCGACCTTTTTATCTGTCCCCGAGGAACCCAGCCAGTCGGCCTTAGATGTTCCGATTGTCAGAGATTTCTTAGACGTTTTTCCCGAAGACGTCTCTGGCATACCACCCGAGAGAGAGGTGGAGTTTTCCATTGAGCTTATGCCAGGTACGGCTCCGATATCCAAAGCGCCGTACCGATTAGCACCGACAGAGATGGCAGAGCTTAAGAAGCAGATTCAGGAACTTCTCGACAAGGAGTTCATTCGCCCGAGCTTTTCTCCATGGGGCGCCCCGGTTTTATTTGTGAAGAAGAAGGATGGCTCTATGAGGCTTTGCATTGACTACCGGGAGTTGAACAGGGTTACAGTGAAGAATAAATACCCACTGCCGAGGATTGAGGATCTGTTTGACCAGTTGCAGGGAGCTTCGATTTTCTCTAAGATAGACCTGCATTCCGGTTATCACCAATTGAAGGTGAGAGATGCAGATGTTTCCAAGACAGCTTTCAGGACTCGTTATGGTCACTACGAGTTCCTTGTGATGCCATTCGGTCTGACGAATGCGCCAGCGATCTTCATGGATCTCATGAATCTCGTATTTCAGCAGTACCTCGATCAGTTTGTGATAGTGTTTATAGATGACATTCTCGTCTACTCCAAGAGTCGGGAGGAGCACAGCAGACATCTGACCACAGTGTTGCAGACATTGCAGAAGCACAAATTATTCGCAAAGTTCAGTAAATGTGAATTCTGGTTAGAGAAGGTGGCGTTCTTAGGCCACATCGTTTCCAGCAGTGGTATTGAGGTAGACCCAGCAAAATTTGCAGCAGTCAGAGATTGGGTTGTGCCTCAGAATGCATCCGAGATCCGCAGTTTCCTTGGGCTAGCAGGATATTACAGAAAGTTTATTCAGGGATTCTCCTCCATTGCCGTTCCACTCACAGCACTGACCAAGAAAAATGTGAAGTTTGTGTGGAGCGATGACTGTCAGAAGAGCTTGGATACTTTGAAGCAAACTCTTATTTCAGCACCAGTTTTGGCCACACCTTCAGGACCCGGTGAGTTTGTTCTGTATACCGATGCTTCGAAGCTCGGTCTTGGCGCAGTATTGATGCAGCATGGGAGATTGATAGCATATGCTTCTCGACAGCTGAAAATCCACGAGAAGAACTACCCCACCCATGATCTAGAGTTGGCCGCAGTAGTTTTTGCCTTGAAGATTTGGAGGCACTATTTGTATGGGGAGAAGTGCCAGATCTTTACCGACCACAAGAGCCTCAAGTATTTCTTTACGCAGAAGGAGCTGAACATGCGTCAGAGGCGTTGGTTGGAGCTTGTGAAAGATTACGACTGTGACATTAGCTACCACCCGGGTAAGGCTAATATAGTTGCAGATGCACTGAGCAGAAAAGTCGCAGTGATGGCTCATTTGACGATTCAGAAACCTCTTCAGATTGAGATGCAGAGGTTTGATCTTGAGACTTATCCTCGAGGTAGAGTTCCTCGTCTATCTACCTTGACCATTCAGTCTTCCCTTCTTGACCGTATTCGCAGTGGTCAGTCAGCAGATGAGCAATTGGCACAGTGGAAGAAGAGAGATGAAGCAAAGGGCAGTGTCTTGTATACAGTCATCGACTGTATTGTGAGATACCGAGACAGGACATGGGTTCCTAGCAGTGATTCTATCCGAGCAGACATCTTATCAGAGGCCCATACGTCCCCGTACTCCATTCACCCTGGGAGTACGAAGATGTACAAAGATCTGCAGCTATTGTATTGGTGGCCTGGTATGAAGAAGGACATCAGACGGTTTGTGTCCGAGTGTCTGACCTGTCAGTTAGTGAAGGCCGAGCATCAGAGACCAGCAGGTTTGCTCAAGCCTCTCCCTATTTCCGAGTCGAAGTGGGAGAACATTACCATGGATTTTGTGACCGGATTGCCGAAGTCAGCCAGGGGATCGAATGCTATTTGGGTGATTGTAGATCGTCTTACCAAATCAGCGCACTTCTTGCCTATTAAGACGACATTCACCATGATTCAGTATGCAGAGCTGTATAACCGGGAGATAGTTCGACTCCATGGCATTCCAGTTTCTATCGTATCCGACAGAGATCCCAGATTCACTTCCTCATTTTGGAAGAGTTTGCATTCGACTTTGGGTACGAAGTTGCTGTTTAGCACAGCTTTCCATCCACAGACAGATGGGCAGTCGGAGCGAGTTATTCAGATTTTGGAGGATCTTCTTCGCGCTTGCGTCATTGATTTCTCTGGGAGTTGGGATTCGAACTTGCCATTGGTAGAGTTCACCTATAACAACAGCTTCCAGTCTTCTATTGGTATGGCACCGTATGAAGCTTTGTATGGCCGCAAGTGCAGATCTCCTGTTCATTGGGATGAAGTAGGAAAGAGAGCAGAGTTGGGTCCAGAGATTGTCCAGCAGGCAGCAGAGGTAGTAGTCAAGATCCGTGATAGGATGAGGACTGCTCAGAGTCGACAGAAAAGCTATGCAGATCAGAGAAGGAGAGATTTAGAGTTTGCAGTGGGCGATCATGTCTTTGTGAAAGTGGCACCTATGAAGGGTGTCATGAGATTTGGCAAGAAAGGGAAGCTCAGTCCGAGATTCATTGGACCGTTTGAGATCCTCGACAGAGTTGAGACGCTTGCTTATCGTGTGGCTCTTCCGCCGAATCTGGCCGGAGTACACAATGTGTTCCACGTCTCCATGCTGAGAAAGTACATGGCGAACCCTTCGCATGTGCTGAATTTTGAGCCGTTGCAGCTTACTCCGAACTTATCTTATGAGGAGAGACCCGTGCAGATCCTAGACAGACAGGAGAAGAAGCTTCGGAACAAGCTGGTTAAGCGAGTCAAAGTCAAATGGCTCAACCATTCTGAGGAGGAAGCTACGTGGGAGTCTGAGCTGGAGATGAGAGAGCGTTACCTCGAGTTATTCGGTGAGTTCTAATTTCGAGGACGAAATTTCTTTTAAGGGGGGAAGGATTGTAGAACCCGTAAATCAGTCTACGTTTAAGCCATGCACAATTCTAGATTTTTAAATTTAATTGACTCAATGCATAATTATTTTAAATGCATTTATTTGAAGTTAATTATTCATTATTTCAGTTCAGTAGTTTGATTTTTAGCATTTCAGTTATTTCAGTGAGGCCGGACTGGAGCTGGAGTTTTGAGATAGAATTTAAGATTTGAGAAATATTTCCAGAAGTTAATTTAGCTAGCAAGTAAGTTCATTTAAGTTAAAAAGGAGGTTTGACGATTTAATTTAATTACTTGAGGTGATTAAGAAATGAGCTCATTTAAGTTACTTAATTAAGGGGTTAGCTCACTAAATTATTTAAAGGATTAGTAAGGCTTTCAAGAATTATTAGTTGACTAGATAACCAACACTTCCCACTCATTTTATTAGCATTATTTCGGCCCCCCTAAGTTGATAGCCTATTCATTTCCAACTCATCAACTTTGACCTTTTCTTTGCATGCAAATTGTAGGATAATTCTAGGATTTTTGGGAGCACAATTTAATTAATTAATGAGCTTATCCTAGTCTACTTTAGCAAGCTAAAATCGGCCACCATCATTCTAGAAGCACCCAAGTAGACTTGATATCAAACAATTCCTTGACAACACACCCTTGACCAATTCTTTGCCACCTTTTAGCATGCTAATAATTCCTATTATCTATCAATCTCCATTTATTAATTAATTAGCATTATCCTAGTCTAGATTAGGATGGAATAATCGGCCATCACCCCCTAGAAACATCCACCAACTCATTTGATATCAAACCATAATTCAAAATTCAAAAATGAGAAGACTTGGTCTTGATTCTCCCTTATTTTGTGCACCCCTTCTCCTCACCCTCTTAACCACTATCACCCCTCCATTATTTCGAAATTTAGACTCATTTTCAGATTAGAAAATCGTGAGGTGCATAGCCAAAAAGAAGAGAGAAAAATCGAGAGCAAGGTAAGGTAGAAAAGGAAGCCACTCCGTCTCCTCCGCGCCATCTCGTCTCTTCTTTTCGTTTCTATTTCAAACGATAACAAGGCATGTCTAGATTCTTTCTAAACCTCAATCAAGTCATATTATAATTTATTTTTCAGTACATGATCATGTTTATTCAAGAAAAAATCGAGATCCATGTCAAAACTTTTGAAAACAACACATGCAGAATTTTTTGATATTTCTTGGCAAGCTTCACGTTTTTCTTGGTTTGTGAGTTTCGGGTGATTGGTTCGACTCCAGGCTCCCAAGGCGACATCAATACATGTAATAGGATGCATTAGGATCAGATTGGTCCGTTCGTTCAAGCCCCTGGTTGCTGGAAATTCAGAAATGGACAGCAACTTCTCATTTGGTCCATTTGAGTTTCGAAATTCAGCTTGTTGGCAAGGAGGAAGGATCTGATCTTGTCTGCCCTAGGGGCCTATAGCCATGGTTAGATCACTACCCTAGCATGTCTAAGACGTGACTAAGTCGCCCTTTTGGTGGCTTGGTCCATGGCTCCTCGGTTTTACATAAAAACATCACAACAGCCCCCATGTCCCTTCGGCCCCTTCAAATTTCAGCATATGTATTTCGGTTTTGGTTGCTTGGTATGGATCTTGGTTGGCCTATAGCCCATAGCCACGGTTCATACCATGCCCCTAGATGTATAGATCGTACAATGGTCAATCAAATGGCCACTGGAACGACGCAAGACATCGATCTAAGCAAAACACTACACACGCATGCACATTGGTTCTCGGTTGGAGTTTCGGTTGAGTTATGGTGTGATGCGGATTGTGGCTGGCCTAGGGCCCTTAGCCATGGTTCAAATCACTCCTTGGGATGTTGGTAAGAGTCTCTGGTCGGTGGTTCACGCCCCAATGGCCGGTAGTCTCGAAAACAACACAAGTTACATGATTGTACAGTCGCTGGAATTTTACAGCAAGTTGCTGTGTCGGTTCGGACGCTCGTTCGAGTTCTCGGTCGGCTTTTAGCCTATGGCCTTGGACTGGACAGTGCCCCATTGAGTTAGGAAGGTCATGTTGTTGACCGTTTGTGATTCGGATCATTTGTGAGGTCGTACGAGAATTTACGGTGCGATGTGCCAAATTGACTCTCGAAAGAGCGTTTCATGTTTTGGCCTCCATTTCACCTAGATTTCGACCCTAATCATTTTAGGAGCATTATTTCAGTATTTTAAGCGTATTTTAATCATGACTTTATGTCGGTTCAGGTTGGTTCGGAGTCATGATTAAATGCGAAGTCATTAGGCATCATAGTCGCATCTTTTGAACGTAAATTGCGTAGTTGGTCATGTTTAAGCTATTGCATATTTTTCATAGCACAGTTAGGTTGCAGCGAGCCTGGGGAAGATCCAATCCAATCCAATTGGTAACATATACAGGAATTTTCATTATGCCAGTTAATTATTTTACGTGCATTAAATAGAAAATGATTATTTTTGAGATTTATGCGATATGGCTTGTGGTTCATTCACTATGTGGGAGTATTATTTTATACGGTCGCCAGTGACCGCTCAGTTCAGTTTGGTACCACCCGGTCGCCAGTGACCGGCCAGCTCAGTTCAGTTTCAGACTCCCCGGTAGCCAGTTACCGATCAGTTCAGCTTAGTGCAGGGGCCACAGGCGTAGACCATAATCTCAACAGAAAATTTTACCAGTTATTTCAGTGCAGGGCTCCAAGGAGCAAATATTTTTACTGTGATTTTCAGTTCAGTTATGCACGTAATATAATTGTTCAGTACAGATTATTTTCAGCATGCCTCATGACATGATATTTTATCACATGCATATTTTACTTCAGATTTTACTCGTTACCTGCGATATATGCATGCTGAGTCTTTAGGCTCACTAGACTTGATTGTTGTAGGTACCGATGAGGCCAGGGCCGAGGGTGGGGACCAATGAGCCAGCTTGGGTCGGCAGTAGTGGCACCCGAGGACCTCAGTCCAGCATTTGTTATTTTATTCCGCAAACAATTTTATCAGTCGTTGGATATTTTTAAATTGTTATTTTTGGCAAACTTTATTTTCTTCCTCTGCTATATTTTAAACATTGAACTTGATTCATCAGTTGATTTTATTAATGAGGCAATTCTACTTACTTTAAAAAGAAAATTTTTAATTTTCCGTAAATTTTCAAACAAGGATTTTCGGGCCTTCACAATTGGTATCAGAGCGGTGGTTCTGTATAGGGTTACACTACTACTGACCGCGAGAAGCTCACGAAGCCACGTCTTCGGTCTGTAAGTTTTACAGTTCAGCATTTTGTTCAGCATTTTATTTAAAGCATGAATTATTTTGTCAGCATGCTTCCAGATTTTCAGTATTTCAGTGTTCATTTAAAATAAATTATGGAATTATGCATGTTAGTTACGTATGGGTTATGTTGGAACAGTATGCCCCCAGACGCATTTTAGAGCGCATCAGAGAGGAGGAGCCTCGCCGAGAGGACAGGGAGGAGCGTAGACCGGAGGGAGACCTACCACCTCCTCCACCGCCCCCACCGGACATGAATGCCCAGATGTTAGCTGGGATGACGCAGTTCTTCGCACAGTTTGCGGGGAACAATGCTGTGGTGACTAGGCCGACAGGGCCCGAGGCTGTTTACGAGCGATTTATGAAGATGCGCCCGAAGGAATTCTCTGGGACGTCTGACCCCATGGTTGCCGAGGGATGGATCAAATCTCTCGAGGTCATCTTCGAGTTTATGGAGCTGGGGGACGCAGACCGAGTCCGATGTGCCACCTACCTGTTCACTGGAGACGCCCGCTTATGGTGGGAAGGAGCTTCGGTAGCCTTGACTTTGGCTACACTTTCATGGACCAGCTTTACGGAGGTTTTCTACTCCAAGTATTTTGCTGAGGAGGTTCGCACCAGGCTGACCACCGAGTTCATGAGTCTGAGACAGGGGGATATGACGGTTACGGAGTTTATCCGTAAGTTCGAGAGGGGCTGTCACTTTGTGCCCCTGATCGCGAATGATGCCAGAGCCAAGCTGATGCACTTCCTGATGGGTTTACGGCCGATCTTGCGCCGGGATGTTAGGGTATCTGACCCTGCTACTTATGAGATTGCCGTCTCCAAGGCCTTAGCCGCAGAGCAGGATCTACGGGATATCGAGAGGGATCGCCAGGGCAAGCGCCCAGTCCAGGCACCGCACCGCCCTCCTCCTCATCAGCATCAGCAGCAGAATAACAGGCCTTTTCATGGACCGCCCAGGAACCGAGGCCAGCAGCAGCAGCAGCGGGGACGCCCAGCCCCGAGGACTCAAGAGCACCCAGTCTGTCCAAGGTGCTCACGTCGCCATCCTGGAGCATGCATGGCTGGCTCAGGAAAGTGTTTTAAGTGTGGCAGTCTAGACCACATGTTGCTGCAGTGCCCTCAGAGGAATCTGCCTACTCAGGGCAGGGTTTTTGCTCTCCATGCCGCAGAAACCAACCCGGAGACCATGTTGTTAACAGGGAGAATTTTCATAGCCGGCTCAGCTACCAAGGCCTTGATAGATACAGGGGCCACACACTCGTTTATTTCGGAGATCTTTGCAAACTTTCTCAAGATCAAGACCATTGGGCTAGACATAGCTTTTTCGTACTTGCACTTGTGCCTCTTCCCAACGATCATAAACACCAGCTTTTTTTCCAGCAAAAAAAAACATACGTTTTTACCTAAATATTAATAACATTTTCAGATAAAGTCAATACTAAGCATGAATAAATTTAAAGTTTTGCAGTAGAGTAATGTAAAACACAAACAAAAAAAATTTACCATCTTAGCAAGTTAGCTTTGATGTAAACAAATCCTTTTGACTCAATCCTGAAAGCTGCATGTGCGATATGGTAAAGTTCTTTTGAATGGTTGTTTACAACGTTTCTTGATTCTATGAATGGAAAACAACCTCAAACTCCCGCAAGGGCGTTCCATTTGTCACTGGGAAGTGTGAATCTTGGTATAGCTCAAAGAATAAATCTTGGTATAGCTGTTTTTTGTAAGTTCGATTTGAAATAAAGAAGTTGATTCTCACCAGGGCATTATGTTCCACAACTAGCCAACCTCATTGTACAATCCAAAGCAAAGATCAATCTTAAAGGAATTATCGTGAGTAATAACAATAAATACTTCTATTATTTCATTGAAATCATGAAAAATTTAATGGTGAACCATGGTATTTAAGCTGACTTCGTGATTATTTTGCGATTACTATCAGATAGGAAATCCACTTCTTGAATTCAATACAGATTTCAACTCGAGTGCCGAATACTTGTGGTCACATGGACTGATATCTGATGTCACATTTTCTCTAAATTTTCTCTACGTTAACACACTTGGTATAGCTCAAAGAATTTCATTTACAATAAGAGAGTGAATTCTGTAAATCATGTACATTTCTAATAAACCAAAGTTGGCATAAAATCACAAATACAAACATACCATAGTGTGAAAGCTAACGAGGAAGAGTCGAAGAAGCTTTTAGATCTGAAATCCAACGATGAAGAGCCGAAGAAGCTTTTAGATCTGAAATGGTTTTTAATGAGAAGTGAGAAGCAAAATAATGGAGGAAATCATTTTAGATCTGAAAAGGTAAATAAACCGTGGCGTGGGGGTAGACTTTACCATGATTGGGAACACGTACAGGAAATCTACTTTTCTTACACAAAAACAATGACTTTTCTCATTTGGGTAAGTGAATAAAAAACAATAAAAAAAATTCCACGTGGCAGCCGATGAGTGGATTCAGGCAGTGCCTGATGAGGCATAATCGACTTTACCCTCAAAAGTTGTGCTATATGCTTTCATGTCAATTTTCAATTTTCAATGTTGTTTTTCTTTTAAATTTTTTTAATTCTTCTTTTTTTTTTTTCCACTTTTTACCTTTTTTTTTCTTCGTTTTTTTCCACCTCCACAAATATTAGCAGACATTTTTATATGTGTTATATATATATATATATATATATATATATATATATATATATATATATATATATATATGATATTTAGGTGATTGATTTGATGGTAATGTTATTTCTATAGACTAATCTCTCAACATTATAAATAGAGGTGTTTAGTTGTAATAAGATGGACTTGTTTTTTTCTCATTCTCTCTACTAAATTTATAACACGTTATCAGCACGGGTGTTCTTCAAAAGTAAACTCATTAATTATTTTTCTTTCGTATGTATGCTCTCAATGAAGCACAATATGTAGATTTCATACTGGTGCTCTTGAAATAGCAAATATGATCTTATGATGATAATTTTAGTTTTATATTAATGCTCCAGAAGTAGCACAATATTTTATGTTTATATTGATGTTCTTGAAGAATCACAAATTTTTATTTTATGCTGGTGTTCTTAAAGCAGCACTACATATTTTTATGTTGATAATCGTGATAGATACAAGATCTTAAATTTACCAATATTCCTGAAGAATATTTTTCAAGATCTTATATCTATCAATATTCCGGAAGAATATTATCCAAGATCTTGAATTTACATTCCTGAAGAATATTGACTAAATACAAATTAGAAATACATTTACTTTATATGCTTTTACATTTTGACCATTAACGTGATGGATTCTTAATTATTATTATTTTTTTCTCAGCTCTACGTATATACTAATTGATTAGTGACTTATTGTACTTAATAAGTTAATTATTGTTGGATTTTATATTGCAATATTAGTACTAGTTAGGATTTTACATGGTTTCGAAAACTATAGATTTATTGTTTTCCTTGATAAATGCTTTTACTATAATTTAATTTGTTAATGTATCTATCAAATCTGTTTCTAAATATGGACATGATTAAATTTTGTGATGTTATATAAAATTTTTAATATTATACCAAAAAAAAAATTGTCTCTAAAATTTCATTCGTTATTAATTTTCTTAATTTTTTTTC
This sequence comes from Primulina eburnea, assembly GCF_022965805.1. NCBI lineage: Eukaryota > Viridiplantae > Streptophyta > Magnoliopsida > Lamiales > Gesneriaceae > Primulina > Primulina eburnea. Next base: position 13,531,219 of record NC_133116.1, read on the forward strand.
ATTTAACAGTTGCTATGGCAAATATTACCAAACTCGAATTCGAAGCACTTGACATTAGTGGAAAAAACTATTTGTCATAGATTTTGGATGCTGAGGTTCATCTTATTTCTAAAAATCTTGGAGATACGATAAAAGAAGCAAATAACGAATCCCTGCAGGATCTTGCAAAATCACTCATTTTCCTTCGTCACCATCTCGATGATGGATTGAAAGCCGAGTATCTCACTGTGAAAAACCCGTAAGAACTTTGGAAAGATCTTAAAGAAAGGTTTGACCATCAGAGAACTATAGTTCTCCCAGGAGCCCGCTACGAATGGATCCACCTTCGTCTGCAAGATTTCAAATCTGTAAGCGACTATAATTCAGCATTATTCAAGATTTGTTCCAAGCTCAAACTTTGTGGAAAAAATATTTCTGATCAAGATCTACTTGAAAAAACATTCTCTACTTTCCACGCATCAAATGTGCTCCTACAGCAGCAATATCGGGAACGTGGATTTAACAAATACTCTGAGCTTATTTGATGTCTACTAGTTACTGAACAGAACAATGAACTACTGATGAAAAATCATCAAATGCGCCCAACCGGATCTACACCATTTCCTGAAGCAAATGAAACAGGGTTCCCTGAAGTGAATGTAAACTCAACCCAATCCCTCATTATGGAAGAGGGGCGTGGATGCGGACGCGGACGTGGCAATAGTCAAAGGAAAAATTATCAGCAACATGATGGAAAGAGACATAAAACAAACCACCAGCAGTGGAAACCAAATAATGAAGAATCAGTTGGAAAACCAAAAGAATATGAAGATAAGTGTTTCAAATGTGGAACGGAGGGGCATTGGTCTCGTACCTGTCGTACGACAAAGCATGTTGTGGTTCTTTACCAAAATTCAATCAAAGGAAAAGGAAAAATAGAGACAAATTTTGTTGATGATGATGGCCCTGTCGACATAACTCATTTAGATGTCTCTGATTTCTTTGCACAACTGGATGGGAATATTGATCATTTGATTGGGGGTGGTGTGCTAGAAAATATAGATTGATCAAATTCTAATTTTAGTATTTTTTTCTTGTCTTAGCTCAATGTTTTTAATTATCTATGTTTTTTTCTAGATTGTCCGTATTATTATATCTTGGTTTAAGGTTTTTCTTAAGTTGTAATAAGTGATAACTACTTTGAGGACCTTGTTTAACTACAATTTTTTTTATGAATCTTAGAGTTATAACTTACTTTAGTATGCATTTATTTTTAGATTAATGATGGAATATCCAGACGTTTGTCTAGCTGATAGTGGTACAACACACATCATCCTTAAAAGCAAAAGGTATTTTTTAGAATTAAAACTACCTGAAAAATAATGTTATAACAATATCGGGTGCATAAAAAATTATTGAAGGTCATGGAAAGGCAAAATTCATTTTACCAAATGAGACAAGCCTATATATTAAAAATGCTCTATATGCTAGCAAATCCAATAGAAATTTTCTTAGCTTTAAAGATATCCGCCGAAATGGATATCATATTGAAACATTGAATGCAAACAATGTTGAATACCTTCGTATTACATATATTATATGCGGCCAGAAGCAAATAAAAGAAAGATTACATGCACTCTCCTCTGGATGTATTGCACAATAATTAAAGCAATTGAGGCAAATACAGTCACAAACACGAAGTTTGTTGACAAGAAAAATTTCATATTATGACACGAACGACTTGGTCACCCTGGGAGTTCAATGATGCAAAGAATAATAAATAATACTCGTGGACATCCCCTAAAAAACCAAAATATTATTTTAAATAATGACTTTTCATGTGTGCCTGTTCATAAGGCAAACTCATCATAAGACCTTCCCCAACGAAGGTTGATATTGAAATTCCAACATTCTTTGAAAGAATCCATGGGGATATTTGTGGGCCTATACACCCATCATGTGGACCATTTCGATACTTCATGGTATTAATTGATGCCTCAACTAGGTGGTCACATGTTAGTTCGCTTGCAACTCGAAATATAGCTTTTTCAAAGCTACTTGGTCAATATATTAAATTACGAGCCCAATTCCTTGATCACCCAATCAAGACAATTCGTCTTGATAATGCTGCTGAATTCAAATCACAAGCATTTGATGATTTTTGTATATCAATTGGGATCTCAGTTGAGCATTCAGTTGCTCATATTCATACACAGAATGGTCTTGCAGAATCATTTATTAAAAGATTGCAATTAATTGCAAGACCGCTACTCATGAAAACAAAAATACCATCTTCAGTCTGGGGTCATGCTATCATACACGCTGCATCACTGATTCGTGTAAAACCAATTAATTACCACCAATACTCACCTTTGCAGCTTGCGTATGGTCGAGAACTTGAAGGTTCTCACATTAGAGTATTTGGTTGTGCGTTACAAGTACCTATCCCACCTACACAACGGACCAAAATGGGTCCACAACGTAGACTTGGAATTTATATGGGATATGACTCACCTTCTATCACTAGATATTTGGAGCCATTAATAGGCGACTTGTTTACCGCAAGATTTGCAGACTGTCATTTTGATGAAAATGATTTTCCAACACTGGGAAGAGCAAAATTGTATTTAGAAGAACAACGAAAAATTTGTTGGAATGAGAAAACATTATCACATTATGATCCCCGAAACAATCAATGTGATTAAGAAGTTCGAAGGATCATTCACTTGCAAAGAATTGCTAATGAATTGCCCGATGCTTTTGTTAATACAAAAAATGTAACAAAGTCACACATACAAGTGGAGAATACTCCAGTGAAGATAGATGTCCCTACAGGACCATCTCATACTTCACCCGCAAATGAATCTAAAATACGCCAGAAACGTGGTCGACCGATTGGTTCGAAGGATACAGTACCTAGAAAAAGAAAGGTGCAAGAAAAGCAAGAATTGAAAGCTCCAGAAGAAGCAACCTTACATGATACTACAAGAAAAGTAAATGAAACAGATGTGGATAACGTGATTCAAGGAGAACCAGAATCACATGAAAATACCGAGACTGCAACAAATTATTTGATATCTCGTAAAATATGGGATCAGAGAAAAACAAACATTGACAATGTTTTCACTCTTAATGTGGCCATTGGTATCACGCAAGGTGTTAATGACCCTGAACCACAATCTGTTAAAGATTGTCAACAAAGAAATGACTGGCCGAAATGGAAGGAGGCTATACAAGCTGAATTAGATTCTCTAGAAAATGTGAAGTGTTTGGACCCGTAGTTCAAACACCTAAGAATGTAGTCCCTGTAGGATACAAATGGGTGTTTGTACGAAAAATAAATGAAAATGATGAAATTGTAAGATACAAAGCCTGACTTGTAGCCAAGGTTATTCTCAAAGACCTGGAATCGACTATGAGGAAACACACTCACTTGTGATGGACGCCACCACTTTTCGATTTTTGATTAGCTTGGATGCATCAGAAAATTTGGACATGTGACTAATGGATGTATTCACTGCATATTTATATAGTTAACTTGATAACGACATATACATGAAAATCCCTTAAGGATTTAAATCATCAGAAGCAAGTGATACAATCCCCAAGACCATGTTCTCAATAAAATTGCAAAAATCATTATATGGATTAAAACAATCCGGATGCATGTGGTACAATCGGCTTAGCAAGTCTCTACTACAAGGAGGTTATACAAATGATGTTATTTGCCCATGTGTTTTTACAAAAAGAACGGATAAGGGTTTTGCAATCGTGCCAGTATATGTCGATGATTTAAATCTTATAAGAACTCCCGAAGAGCTCACCAAAACTGTCAATTACTTAAAAAGTGAATTTGAGATGAAAGACTTAGGAAAGAAAAAGTTCTGTCTTGGATTGCAAATTGAACATTTATCCGAAGAAATGTTTGTTCATCAATCTTCATACACAGAAAAGGTATTAAAACGCTTTTACATGGACAAAGCACACTCATTAGCATCACCAATGGTCGTCCGATCACTCGACACTAATAAAGATCCTTTCCGCCTACTTGAACATGGAGAAAAAATCATTGGTCCTGAAGTACCATATCTTAGTGCAATTGGTGCATTGTCATATCTTGCAAATTGCACTCGACCAGATATAGCATTTTCTGTTAATCTCCTAGCAAGATATAGTTCTTCTCCAACCCAAAGACATTGAAATGGTGTGAAACACATATTTCGTTACCTTCGTGGTACAACTAATATGTGATTGTTTTATTCGAAAAAATCAAATTTATCTTTAATAGGATATGCAGATGCAGGCTATCTTTCAGATCCACATCGAGCCAAATCCCAAACAAGTTATGTGTTTACACGAGGGGGCACTGCTATTTCATGGAAGTCGACAAAGAAAACTTTAACAGCGACATCATCTAATCACTCTAAGATCATTGCAATGCATGAAGCAAGAAGAGAATGTATGTGGTTGAGGTCCGTAACCTAACATATTGAAAGATCATGCGGGTTACCTACAATGAAAGATAGCCTGACGACTATATTTGAAGATAATGTTGCTTGCATCGCACAACTAAAAGGAGGATATATCAAAGGTGATCAAACGAAACATATTTCGCCAAAGTTTTTCTACACACACGAACTTCAGAAGAAAGGTGATATTGATGTACAAAAAATTCGTTCTAGTGACAATGTAGCTGATTTATTCACAAAAGCGTTACCAACATCAACATTCAAGAAATTGGTGTATAAGATAGGGATGCATCAATTAACAGATCTTCGGTGATTGAAATCAGGGGGAGTATTAGTTGTTGTACTCTTTTTCCTTCGTTCAGGTTTTTCCCACTGGGTTTTACTGACAAGGTTTTAACGAGGCAACATTGGATTCTCCATCAATATATTTATATATATATATATATATATATATATATATATATATATATATATTTATGATATTTAGGTGATTGATTTGATTGTAATGTTCCTTATATAGACTAACATCTCTACATTATAAATAGAGGTGTTTAGTTGTAATAAGGTGGACTTGTTTTTCTCTCATTCTCTTTACTAAATCTATAAAAATGTGAAATTATATAAAGTATAAACATTTTAATTTTTTTATGTTAAATTAATAATTTTACAATTAAATATTACTATATTAATTTTTTACCAGTGAAAAACCGTGTCATTTTTTTCCGAATTTGATGAGTATTATTTTTTTTTTCAATGAATAAATTTTTTAATAATATAAAACTATTAACATGTTAATGCTTAAAATAAAATTTAGAACATTTCCATCATGCAATATCAAAAACAAAAATTCAACACCACATTTCCATCAAAAATAAATAATTCACATGTTTTGAAATTTCATTTCAACTAACAATGTTAACCGGTTATTCTTAAAAAAAAAACTACTCGAGCATGATACATCTCCATTGAAATTTATGGCTTCAAGAAAATAGTGAGGATGATAAATTGTGCCAACATTGAATAAGAATAAATATTATAAAATCAATTTTACCATATAAGAATTAATATTTTTTTGGCTTAAGATTTTTGTCCACTAAATTTTTTTAGATATCATTAATGTTCATACCATCAATAATTCAGTGAAATTGAATTGACTTCTAGTTGTTTGAAGACATGCATGAGGTACCGGAGGTGTTGAACAAGATACATGTAATTCATCGTGTGTTTCGATTTCCTACAATGATTGTAAAAATAAGAAATCTAGATAATTTTTGTTTCAAAAAAATATTAACAGTAGTTAATTTACATCGACTCTCAAATTTGTTTTTTTCGTTTTGCTTGAAGTTCTACCCAACTCATCAATCTTCTTGACTTTTTCACGTCATTTCTTTTCATGAATCCTTTTGCTTGTACCGTAGAAGGTTCTATCAATGATTTCCATCTTGACACCACCATTGTTGTCTTGGCTCGCTTCAGTCAAACACATTTTCATGACTTGCTTGATTAGATCGCATACCGAATTATGCACCAAAGATAAAGTTGATGGTTGATGGAGGCTTCGGTTTCTAGTCTTACGAGCATCATACAAAGTTTTCTATACACTTTTGTATTTTCTCGTTTAGATCTTCTTCGACTTCATTACCCATACAATCATGTACCAGTCACTCCTATCTTTTCTCGTCCATTTATTCAAGATATAATGCTCTGGTTTTTTTACGTCATGCACATCATATACTTTCACAGAATGACAATACAATAATCCAGTCATCTCAAATTTTCGGCATCTACATGAAATCATCTTTGTGCTGGGATTAAATGTGTGGGGACCCGGACGCTAATCATCTCCTTAATCATCGTTGGGATTTAATTATCAGTTCTGATAAACAGGGTCTAAATATTTTTCTTTATAAAATATAAATGCGGAAGGTAATGGCATCTAATAATATACATATCTGTATAAAACTACATTTCAGTATAAAGGTACAACACTGTACAACCTAAATCTAAGGTTCAAATACTAATTTCAAGTATTAAAATCAAATCTATCCAAGTCCGGAATCACCACGCTAAACTCGTATTCTCTCGTCATCTTCTCGACCCCGATCTTGCCCCACCTGTTGTCATGCACACATACAAAACAAGACAACAGCCGAATAATTCCGGTGAGAATAAATCTCAGTATAAAACATGGTAAGCATGCATATAAATAATCTAAATCAGAAAACATGCCATCATGAACATATTCAAAAGTAATAGATTTCATAATCTATGAAATCTACTCAAAATAAGCATGCAACTCAATTCAGATAAACATGCAATTTAAATCAATTCATATAAACACAGGCTATCATGTCTGAAAGCAATCAACATGGGTTTCATAGTCTATGAAACCACATCTCTAAACACATGCATTTCTAGTCAAATCATGTCTAGACTCGACTCAACTAAAACTCTAGGGATCCCGGTGTGAATAAGACGTCAATGGCTATCACCTACCCTCCCACTCGGGGTGACTGTACGTCTTATTCCTAGACTTCGGTCTGAGCTGTATCGAATAATCTACAATAGGACAGTGTCTGCTCCTATGTAACGATACACCGAACGTCTAGAAGTCTGACTGTTTCTGTCAAACTTTCCTATCTCAATGCAATGCATAACAATCTATAAACAATGCATAATCAGCTCAACATATAAATAAAGCATATTCAGATCAGAATACAAAAATAATCGAGTATGTGATTTTGTTGGGAAACTCAAATAGGATCTTATTTGAGTTATATCTTCCCGTATATCACATGAATTATACCTTTGTCGTCCCGGTCTGACGAAGACGATGACCTGTATTCAACTCTGTCCATATCCAATCTGAAATGACAATATCGAATACAACGTATCAGTGAATAACTCAATACACAATCTGTTCTGATCAATATCTGAACAAGATACAATTCAATTCATATCATCAACATCACAATGCAATCTGAATCATATCTGAATCTGATTAATCTAAATCAATACTGAATCTGATCAATCTAACTCAACTGATGTTTCGACGGCATAACAAGACAATCTGTATAACCCCGTCAATTCTGAACATCACAAATATAATACTGGAACTCATAATCAATACTGATATAACTCCCAATCTCAATGATAACACAAATCTAATATCAAATCTTAGTCAATATCTTTCAAAAATCATAACAATTCCATAACCAGTCTGTTCTTTAATCTGTCTTCACTTCTACAATGTCTACGGTAGTAGAAACACCATATATGAATCATATTCAATTCTGACAATATCATAAATTCAAATCTTGTCTAAACGCAACAAAACTTACGTCCAGTTGTAGCCTGCGTTGATAGGAACACAGTACCGAAGTCGGATTCAAAATCTGACGGACGGATTTATCACAAAAGGCGTAAGGATTTTTCTTAGAAACTTTCTGAAGCTTCTCCTCGATTTCCTCTCAATATTCTGAAGAATTTTGCATGCTTATATATATATATATATATATATATATATATATATATATATATATATATATATATATATATATATATATATATATATACATACCCGTACATGCAACCACACAAGTGTCTCAATTTCGTTTTGCATGACTCGCGCTCGAGCGGTCAATCTTTACCGCTCGGGCGCGAAGCCTTCTGTCCGGAACCCAACTTCTTATCCCCTGGCGCTCGGGCGGTAAATCTTTACCGCTCGGGCGCCAGAGTTTCTGTCCGAATTTCATTCTTGTGGTGCATTGGCGCTCGGGCGGTGTTTTTCTACCGCTCGGGCGCCACAGGGTCTGTCCGAAATCTTGGCTCATAATGCAATGACGCCCGGCCTCTTTATTCAAGTCCGTATAACCTCAATCATGTCAATTATCAACAAATCGTGTCCGATTATAATAACCATCGTCAAATCATTTCGAATTAACATGATAAATTTCTTGGGCCTTACATTTCTCCCCCTCTTAGATCTGAGTTCGTCCTCGAACTTGCAACAATTAACTCAGATATATCAGAAGAAATGTAAACAGAGTTCAAAGCAGAACTCATCTCAATGAATGTGTTCTGAAATCTCAATCTCAATAGTGGCTATACAAAATCTGTATATACCAAATCACAGCTCATAACAAATCATTACTATCAGCTGTTATCAAATTTGTTTATCCCGGTCAAGGATATACTCAATCTTTGTCTTCAAATACCAATCGTCACCATCCGACGTTGGCATAATAAGTCTGTCTGATCTGAGCTATCTTTATTCTTTTCTGAATTATGTATCTTTTCTTTGTCATATCTCTGACCGTATCAGCTCCCATCCCAAGTATCTCTGAGATATCATTCTGATTCAAAGAATCTATAGTACTCACTGTACAATGTCTTATCTGTACTTATCTCATTACCCCTCTGGTAATCTGATAAATACCATCATATCATAACTCACACAGTGACAATCTGTCATTTCCACTAGTGCTAGCATCCAGCACTGCAGCTTTCTGGATATCTTCCAATATCTGGATAGCACACTCTGGCTATCTTCTAGTCAAACTGACCATTTCTTTGACATCGATCTTTGTCATCTGGTCATGTTTGTACATTATCTGGTACAACTGATTGATATAGATTGAACAATCTGTCAATCTTAATCATATCATATCATAATCTATAGAAAATGGCAATAATGTCATTACGAAAGCCATAGAAATGTACTCCCATTTCTATTTAAAATTATACAATTCTGTAATAAATCTTCTGATTTCTATCTTTTTGTCTTCTCTGTTAGCGATTCAGACATATCAGTACAATTTCTGCCAACATTTCAGTACAATTCTGTCATAGCTGATCTAATCTGTCTATATCAAAAATATCTGTTCGAATATCATACATTCTCAGTCATAAACATGACAACTGAAGTCACTACAGCGCATTTCTGACATTATCTGTGATTTCAACTTCGAACTACTGATATAAACAAATCAGTTAATAACATAATTTAAAGAGGAAATACCTACCTGGTATTCGGCTCTGACTATCGATATCAAGCTTTGCTGTACAATTCTGACACATCTGACATCACAGAATAATCAATCTCATATAAAATATAAATCATATACCTGTTACTCTGATCTGACTAATCAAGTTCTGAACATTCTGATCACATTCTTGAATTACTGTAACTCTTGAATTCAATTCTGATTCGGTTAAAACTGTATATACTCCTTCTAGTTCACACTAATTTGTAGCATATACGGATTCAAAACAACAATAATATCAAATCAGACACGGAATATCAATATCCTATACAGATCTAGTGAGTTCAGTGAACTCATAAAACAAGGATTTCTGATAAATATCTTCATGTCATTCTGATTCACTGGTATATCTCATCTGCAAATAAAATATGCTCCCCAAAACAATATAAGATGTCTCAAATACTTATTTAGAGCAATAACAATACTCAGCAGATATAAAGCAACAGTCGAATTAAATAATCTACCAAATCAGACAAAATATATCTCTGACAAATCTGAAATTTCTGAAATTTCTGGTCTTTCTGATCTCGGTATCTTATCAACCACTGATCGAAATCTCAACTGTATCAAAATCAATCTGTATACTAACTTCAGATATCGCATACTCTGAATACCATCTGTTTCAAGCAGGATTCTTATCTGAATAATTTCTGTATACAATCATCACAGTTCTCAGAATATTCAATAGAATCTTCAAATATTCGATTCGATCAATCAAATACTGCAAATATATCAGAATCTCATAGATATAACAAGTATAGAATCATCAGAACATCTCTGACTATACTAACATATGCCAAAGAGGAACATTAAATCAACTGTAACTCCTGGCTGATAATTTTCTACTGATCTTTCAATTCTTTTAATTCGTTCTGTATTATTCTGTGCTGAATCTAGCATACAATCAATGTCTGATCTCAATTCAATTCTGAACTCTATCTTTCTGATATAACACTCAAATCTAAAATCTTATCTAGGCAAACATCTGCCAACTCGTACATTATTGAAAAAACTGTCAATGCTAGGCTCGATTTCAGTAGGTCTACTGAATACATAGGGATGCAATATGCTCCTTTCTGTATTAATCGAGTCATATACAATACAGATATCAAAGGAATTCTAAATCTAGAATCCTTATCGTGGTATCTCCACTGATCAGTCATCTCTGGTCCGACTCTTGCCATTTCTGGCAAAATTCTACAATATGTCTGTATTTGTTCAGTATATACATATCAATAATGCGTTCAAATCAGAAAACACAAGTACATCCTAATCTATCTCTATTTCATTCTCATCTTACTGTAGTATACAACATGTTCAGAAATCTCTGATATCCACATTTCCTCAACAAGCAAGGACATCAATACTACAGTACATACAGACCCAACAGATACAGCATATGTAGAACCCGTAACTTAGACTACGTATAAGCCATGCATAATTCCTAGTATTTAAATTAAAATGATTTTTTTATTATTTCATGAGTTTAATTGCTTTTCTTTAAATTTATTTATTTTTCGCAGTAGTTTAATCGTCATCTTTTCAGTATATAAGTGAGGCCGGACCGGAGATGGAGTATTGAGATAAATTAATAAAAACTTATTTAAGAAGTGATAATATAGCATGTTAATTTCATTACATTTCAAAAGTTCGTGCATTAAGATTTTTTAAGTTGCATTTCATGTTCGAACGAGGATCGGAGACCGGGGAATTTTCAGGAAAAATTATTTTATTTCACGATTTATTTTTATAAATTAAGTGGGAGCGTTTTAAGAGTATTTTTCAAAAAAGATGAATTTTTGGGGTATTTTTATCCGCAGGACGTTATTTTTAACGGTACGCAAGTTTTATTGAATCGGGGGACTTTTTATTGGTTCGGCTAATAATTTCGAAATATTTTTCAACACGAAATATTTTTCGAGAATGCGTTTAGATTTAATGGGCCTACTTTTAAGCTTGTTGGGCTTAAAACTCTTTTAAACTTTTAATTATTTAATTAGAGCCCATTAATTATTATTTTTCTATTTAATTAACACCTTAACCCCCAATTAACCTAAACCTAATCATCCTCAACAGCCGACACCCTCCCCCAGCCGCTGTCACTCTCGGTTTCAGCAAGAGGCCCCATAGATTTTGTCTTGCTCTTGCATTAGAATTTCCTCCGGCCTTCATCTCGGGTCCCTCACGAGTAAGCATCATTTAAGGCACGCTTTTGTATCCTCCTTCTTGCATCATTCACGCCATATGTAGATTAAATGTGTGTTGTATCATGCAAAGTTTTCGATCTATCAGATTTATTCCAAGACTTACCGGTTTTGCTTCGGTTATGCATCTTTTTATCATTCATCACTCACGCTTTCTTTTCAGCTGTGTAATGGGTCTGCTGTAGGGTGTGGTTGAAGGCTGTTGTCACCGAAGGGAGTGGAATGGTAGGATGGAAATAAGATCATCACATCATTGTGTAAGGGTGGTTCTCGTCCCTTGTGTTCTTTTGGTTCGATAATGGATTTTATCGGTGTAGAATGGGTTCGGCCGTGCATGGGCTTGAACCAAGCTATGTATCAGTCATGGTAATGTCTGGTAAGATGTTTAGAAGTGAGCCATGAGTGTTTGGTTAAGGGAGAAGCTCGGCCATGGGAAGTGGAGATTGACCGAGAGAAAATGGGATAGTTCGAACGATTTATGCCATGGTTTGGGCAGCAGCTTTTAGCATCAGTTTTTCTTAGGTTATAAGGGTCATTAGGGTCTTAATGGTGAGTTTTAAAGGTTGGATAGGTGGTGGGTTGAGAGTGGAACGAGAGGAGATGAGTTTTGGTGAGAATTGTGTGCATGAGGTGTTGAGAGGAGAGTGGACCGAGAATTTTAGCAAGTTCTGAAATTTTGCCGTGGGTTTTGGGAGCTTAATGTCGTTGCTTTAGGGACTATTTAATGTTTTTGAGATATGGTAAAAGTTGTAGAAGATTTGGGTAAATTTTGGATTTATTCGGATTAAAACCGGGACCCCGGTCCAAGTTTTTAAAACGAATCGTTTAAGTTCTAATTTTGGCTCGAGTTTACGTCTAGGAATAATTTTAAATATGTTTTGGGATATTTTAAGGAGTTTGGTAAGCTTCGGGTCAATTTTAGAGGTCCAGGGTTGAAACGATAATTTTTGGGTTTCCAGGGGCAAAACGGTCATTTTGCACCCGGGGTGAGATTTTAGTCCTAGCAGCGCCCTGAGCACAAATCATAATATTTTTGAAATTTCATGCATATCGTTTACGATTTTTATGCTATTGTAATAATTATGGTGCATGCTTAATTTAAAGGAATTAAGGGAGGAAGTGAAGAGCACTCCGTCTCCGCCGCGCCGCGTCATTATTTTGTTTGTTTTCTGTCAAAACAAACCAAGTCATGTTTATATCTTCTTTTACTCTGCAATCAAGTCATATAGGTATTATTAAATATCGCAAGTACATGATTTTAATGCAAGAAAATCGAAGTTGTTTATATTTAATTATGTTATTTAATTATATTACGTGCATGAAAACAGAAAATGATTATTTTTGAGATTTATGCGATATGGCTTGTGGTTCATTCACTATGTGGGAGTGATATTATTTATACGGTCGCCAGTGACCGCTCAGTTCAGGTTGGTACCACCCGGTCGCCAGTGACCGATCAGTTCAGGATGGTACCATCGGGTCTTCAGTGACCGCCAGCTCAGTTCCAGGCTCCCCGGTAGTCAGTTACCGATCAGTTCAGCTTAGTGCAGTGGCCACAGGCGTAAAACATAATCTCAACAGAAAATTTTATCAGTTATTTCAGTACAGGCTCCAAGGAGCAAATATTTTTACTGTGATTATCAGTTCAGTTATGCACGTATTATAATTGCTCAGATCAGTTTATTTTCAGCATGAGTACAGATTATTTTCAGTATGCCTCATGACATGATATTTTATCCCATGCATATTTTACTTCAGATTTTACTCGTTACCTGCGATATATGCATGCTGAGTCTTTAGGCTCACTAGACTTGATTGTTGTAGGTACTGATGAGGTCAGGGCCGAGGGCGGGGACCAGTGAGCCAGCTTGGGTCGGCAGTAGTGGCACCCGAGGACCTCAGTGCAGCAGTGTTTATTTTATTCCGCAAACAAATTTTTATCAGTCATTGGACATTTTTAAATTGTTATTGTGGACAAACAATTATTTCATTCCGCTGCTTTTATTTTAAACATTGAACTTGATTCATCAGTTGGTTTTATGAGTAAGGCCATTTAAGTTCTTTTAAAAAGAAAATTTTTAATTTTCCGCAAATTTTAAAGCAAGCAGTTTTAGGGCCTTTACAGTTGGTATCAGAGCGGTGGTTCTGTATAGGGTTTCACTACTACTGACTGCGAGAAGCTCACGATGCCACGTCTTCGCTCTGTAAGTTTTACAGTTCAGCATTTTGTTCAGCATTTTTGTTGGAACTTTTCAAGTTCGCAATCTTGATTTTGATGTTAACAAAACTTGTTATTGTGTTTCTAACATATTTACTCAAGTGTGAAGTTGCAAACACAAGAAGCTAGCTGAAACTGAATTTTGCACAAACTGAATTTCTGGCGAGCTTCGGTATTTTGATGATATCTCTCAACTGGATTATCCAAATGACAATCCGCCAACTGGACAGATTAGAAAACTCAATTTGGAACAAATCGTACTTCACGTCAGTTGGGCAAAATCGGATTTTATCATGGTCTAACTGATCGCTCAATTACCGAACTGATCACACGAAAACAGCAATCAGTTGTGTTTGAGCAGCTGCCGTATTTTGGTCATATCTCTCAGCTCGGTTATCGAAACGAAGCGATTCAGTATGCGTTGGAAAGCTAAGACAAAGATCTACAAATCATTCTTATAAGTCAAAGTCTGAATCGAAGCTTAAGATGCTGATAAATGACGATGAAGCTACTGGTTCTGCACAAACTGAAATCAGCTAGACTGATTTCAGCACACCAGCTGAAACTGAACCAGCTGCTGACCAGTTGACCAACCAACTGAACAAGTTGAACTGAAACAGACCAGTTGAACCAGTCCAACAGAACCAGTTGAACTGAACCAGACCAACTGAACCAGTTGAACTGATTGACCAGTTGAGTTGACCAGAGTTGACCAGTCGGGAAATTTTGCAGCAAGACGAATTTGACCGTTGCAATCTCGGAAACAGTACAGAAACTTTCTCAACGGTCATATTCTTGTATCTAACGTATATATCAGTGTTGGAGCCTATAAATACAACATCTTGAAGATCAAACAAGAGCTTTGGAAGTGGATTCAAAGCATGGGCACTTAGCATGAATATATCAGCTAGTTGAGAGCACAAGCCCTTGTGTGAGGAAACATTTGAGATGTACAGTGTAACTGATAAATTCCTCACACACAATCACTCACACATATACAAGAGAGTTGAGCTTCAAAGATTAGTTGAGTGAGTCTTTACACAAAGACGTAAAACATTGTGTTTGTAGTCTTTGCATATGAGACATTAAACAATATGCTGATTGTGAGGTGCTGCCTACAATCTTGAGTGCTAGGAGTTCAGTTTTAGGCAGTGGGTAAGTCCTAGATGAATGGGTTTGTACAATGAGTTGTATAAATCAAAGTCTTCTAGTGGATCCTTCCCAAGGGGAAGAAGGGGTGACGTAGGAGTGTTTGAAATCTCCGAACATCCATAAACAAATTCGTGTCTATTTATTTATTGCATTTACTTATGATTTCCATAGTTTTAAAGATGCATTGTTGAAGCATTTTATGTGTTCTTCAAATACCAAAATATTGTACACCAAGTGTTTGATAAAATGCTTCAACTGAATATTTTAACTCATTCAACGTGCATATATTTTAAATGGTTTACAAAATATTTATTCGGTTTCTACGAAGGATTATTTCGAGTATTTTCCGCTTGGTTTGAACACAAAACTCGATTTAATTCATCGGTGTTCAATATTTCAAGAACCGAGCTATTGTAGCTCAACGATTACCCCCCCTAATCGATCATATCAATTTTATTTAAAGCATGCATTATTTTGTCAGCATGCTTTCAGATTTTCAGTATTTCAGTGTTCATTTAAAATAAATTTTAGAATTATGCATGTTAGTTACGTACGGGTTATTTATGGAATAGTATGCCCCCTAGACGCCAAGTTGGACGCCCGAGAGGTGGTGGCGAGCATCGTCGCGAGGACAATGATGATCAGAGACAAGAGAGGCAGACACCTCCTCCTCCTCCACCTCCTCCACCGCCCCCACCGGGCATGAATGCCCAGATGCTAGCTGGGATCACACAGTTCTTCGCACAGTTTGCGGGGAACAATGCTGTGGTGACTAGGCCGACAGGGCCCGAGGCTGTTTACGAGCGATTCATGAAGATGCGCCCGAAGGAATTCTCTGGGACATCTGACCCCATGGTTGCCGAGGGATGGATCAAATCTCTCGAGGTCATCTTTGATTTTATGGAGCTGGGAGACGCGGACAGAGTTCGATGCGCCACATATTTATTCAGTGGAGATGCCCGCTTATGGTGGGAAGGAGCTTCGGTAGCCTTGAACTTGGCTACGCTGACTTGGGCACGTTTCACGGAGGTTTTCTACTCCAAGTATTTTACTGAGGAAGTGCGCACCCGATTGACCACGGAGTTTATGAGCTTGAGGCAGGGTGAGATGACGGTTACGGAGTTCATCCGTAAGTTCGAGAGGGGCTGTCACTTTGTGCCCCTGATAGCAAATGATGCCAGAGCCAAGCTGATGCACTTCCTTGTGGGTTTACGGCCGACCTTGCGCCGGGATGTTAGGGTATCTGACCCTGCCACTTATGAGATTGCCGTCTCCAAGGCCTTAGCCGCAGAGCAGGATCTGCGGGATATTGAGAGGGATCGTCAGGGCAAGCTCCCAGTCCAGGCACCGCACCGTCCTCCTCCTCATCATCATCAGCAGCAGAATAAGAGGCCTTTTCATGGACCGCCCAGGAACCGAGGCCAGCAGCAGCAGCAGCGGGGACGCCCAGCCCCGAGGACTCAGGAGCACCCAGTCTGTCCCAGGTGCTCACGTCGCCATCCTGGAGCATGCATGGCTGGCTCAGGAAACTGTTTTAAGTGTGGCAGTTCAGACCACATGCTGCTGCAATGTCCTCAGAGGAATCTGCCTACTCAGGGCAGAGTTTTTGCTCTACATGCCACGGAAACGAATCCGGAGACGATGATGATGACAGGTACCTTTAAGCCTTAAATTATTATTCGAATTTCATTATTTTGAGAACCTGGATTAAGATTTTTGAACTTAGAACTGTTATAGGATTTCATGCTCTACTCAGAATGATTTTGGGAATCGAGATTTAGATTTGAACTTAGAATTTCAATAGGGTTGCATGCTCTACTTAGTATTATTTTCGGGACTTAGTTAGAAGAACTTTGACCTTTGCATGTCTATAAGCTTAGCTCTTGTGAACTTTGGGTTCTGCTTAGTATTCCGAACTTTCAAGGAGAATTTTCATAGCCGGCAAAGCTACCAATGCCTTGATAGATTCAGGGGCCACTCACTCGTTTATATCAGAGGTCTTTGCAAAATTTCTGAAGATCAAGACCATTGGGCTAGACATAGCCTTTTCAGTAGTGTTGCCGTCAGGAGAGGAGATGGCAGCCACCAATGTTATCCGAGATATAGATCTTGAGCTGCACGGTAAGCTTGTATATGCGGATCTGATTGTGCTACCGATGCCGGAATTTGACATCATCCTAGGGATGGACTGGCTACTGAAGAACAGAGTATTGATCGACTTCCAGCGGAGATCTGTTCTTGTCCGACCGCCTGGAATGGAGCAGTTCTTATTTGAGCCGGACAGGTACTTTCCCTTACCACGCATTATTCCTTATGTCCAGGCTAGGAAACTCATGCATAGAGGGTGTCGGGCATTTTTAGCGACTTTTATATCTGTCCCCGAGGCACCCAGTCAGTCAGCTTCAGATGTCCCAGTTGTCAGAGATTTTCTAGACATTTTTCCGGAAGACGTCTCGGGTATGCCACCTGAGAGAGAGGTGGAGTTTTCTATTGAGCTTATGCCAGGTACGGCTCCGATCTCCAAAGCACCGTACCGACTAGCACCGATAGAGATGGCAGAGCTTAAGAAGCAGATTCAGGAACTTCTTGACAAGGAGTTCATTCGCCCGAGCTTTTCTCCATGGGGCGCGCCAGTCTTATTTGTGAAGAAGAAGGATGGCTCGTTGAGGCTTTGCATTGACTACCGGGAGTTAAACAGGGTTACAGTGAAGAACAAGTACCCACTGCCGAGGATTGAGGATCTGTTTGACCAGTTGCAGGGAGCTTATTTTCTCAAAGATAGATCTGCGTTCTGGTTATCATCAGTTGAGAGTGAGAGATGCTGATGTCTCGAAGACAACTTTCAGGACTCGTTATGGTCACTATGAGTTCCTTGTGATGCCGTTCGGTCTGACGAATGCGCCAGCGATCTTCATGGATCTCATGAATCGCGTATTTCAGCCGTACCTCGACCAGTTTGCGATAGTTTTCATAGACGACATCCTCGTCTACTCCAAGAGTCGGGAGGAGCACAGCAGGCATCTGACCACAGTGTTGCAGACTTTGCAGAAGCATAAGTTGTTCGCGAAGTTCAGCAAGTGCGATTCTGGTTAGAGAAGGTGGCGTTCCTAGGCCACATTGTTTCCAGTAGTGGTATTGAGGTAGACCCCGCCAAAGTTGCAGCAGTCAGAGATTGGGTTGTGCCTCAGAATGCATCAGAGATCCGCAGTTTTCTCGGCCTAGCAGGATATTACCGGAAATTCATTAAGGGATTCTCCTCTATTGCCGTTCCACTCACAGCACTGACCAAGAAGAAGGTGAAATTCGTGTGGAGCGAGGAGTGTCAGAAGAGCTTTGATACTTTGAAGCAAGCTCTTATCTCAGCACCCGTTTTGGCCGTACCGTCAGGATCTGGTGAGTTTGTTCTATATACCGATGCTTCGAAGCTCGGTCTTGGCGCAGTATTGATGCAGCATGGGAGAGTTATAGCGTATGCTTCTCGACAGCTAAAGACCCATGAGAAGAATTACCCTACCCATGATCTGGAGTTAGCAGCAGTAGTTTTTGCTTTGAAGATTTGGAGGCACTATCTGTATGGAGAGAAATGCCAGATCTTTACCGACCACAAGAGCCTCAAGTATTTCTTTACGCAGAAGGAGCTGAACATGCGTCAGAGGCGTTGGTTGGAGCTTGTGAAAGACTACGATTGTGACATTAGCTACCACCCGGGTAAAGCTAATGTAGTTGCGGATGCTTTGAGCAGAAAAGTCGCAGTGATGGCTCATTTGACGATGCAGAAACCTCTTCAGAGTGAGATGCAGAGGTTTGGTCTAGAGACTTATCCTCGAGGTAGAGTTCCCCGTCTATCTACCTTGACTATTCAGTCCTCCCTTCTAGACCGTATTCGCAGTGGTCAGGCAGCAGATGAGCAGTTGACTCAGTGGAAGCAGAGAGATGAGGCCAAGGGCAGTGTCTTGTATTCAGTCAGCGACGATATAGTGCGATACCGAGACAGGATGTGGGTTCTTAGCAGTGATTCTATCCGAGCAGACATCTTATCAGAGGCCCACATGTCCCCGTACTCCATTCACCCTGGGAGTACGAAGATGTACAATGATCTACAGCTATTGTATTGGAGGCCTGGTATGAAGAAGGACATCAGACGATTTGTGTCCGAGTGTCTGACCTGTCAGTTAGTGAAGGCCGAGCACCAGAGACCACCAGGTTTGCTCAAGCCTCTTCCTATTCCTGAGTGGAAGTGGGAGAACGTCACCATGGACTTTGTGACCGGGTTACCGAGGTCAGTCAAAGGATCAAATGCCATCTGGGTGATTGTAGATCGTCTTACCAAATCAGCGCACTTCTTGCCTATTAAGACGACTTTCACCATGGTTCAGTATGCAGAGTTGTATATCCGGGAGATAGTTCGACTTCATGGTATTCCAGTTTCGATCGTATCTGACAAAGATCCTAGATTCACTTCCTCGTTTTCGAAGAGTTTACATTCGACCATGGGTACGAAGTTGTTGTTTAGCATAGCTTTCCACCCACAGACAGATGGTCAGTCAGAGCGAGTCATTCAGATCTTAGAGGATCTTCTCCGTGCTTGTGTGATTGATTTCTCTGGGAGTTGGGAGTCGAATTTGCCGTTAGTAGAATTCACCTATAACAACAGCTTTCAGTCGTCTATTGGAATGGCTCCGTATGAAGCACTGTATGGCCGCAAGTGTAGATCTCCTGTTCATTGAGATGAAGTAGGAGAGAGAGCAGAATTGGGTCCAGAAATTATTCAGCAGGCTGCAGATGTAGTAGTCAAAATCCGTGACCGGATGAGGACTGCTCAGAGTAGACAGAAAAGCTATGCAGATCAGAGGAGGAGAGACCTAGAGTTCGCAGTGGGCGACCATGTTTTTGTGAAGGTGGCACCTATATAGGGTGTCATGCGATTCGGGAAGAAAGGGAAGCTCAGTCCGAGATTCATTGGACCATTTGAGATCCTCGACAGAGTTGGGACGCTAGCTTATCGTGTTGCTCTTCCGCCGAATCTGGCCGGAGTACACAATGTGTTCCACGTCTCTATGCTGAGGAAGTATATGGCAAATTCCTCGCATGTTCTGAACTTCGAGCCGTTGCAGCTTACTCCAAACCTGTCTTATGAAGAGAGACCAGTGCAGATCTTAGACAGACAGGAAAAGAAGCTTCGGAACAAATTGGTACAGCGAGTCAAGGTCAAATGGCTTAACCATTCAGAGGAGGAAGCTACATGGGAGTCTGAGCCAAAGATGAGGAGTCGCTATCCAGAGCTATTCGGTGAGTTCTAATTTCGAGGACGAAATTTCTTTTAAGGGGGGGAGGATTGTAGAACCCGTAACTTAGACTACGTATAAGCAATGCATAATTCCTCGTATTTAAATTAAAATGATTTTTTTTATTATTTCATGATTATTTAATTGCTTTTCTTTAAATTTATTTATTTTTCGCAGTAGTTTAATCGTCATCTTTTCAGTATATAAGTGAGGCCGGACCGGAGATGGAGTACTGAGATAAATTAATAAAAACTTATTTAAGAAGTGATAATATAGCATGTTAATTTCATTACATTTCAAAAGTTCGTGCATTAAGATTTTTTAAGTTGCATTTCATGTTCGAACGAGGATCGGAGACCGGGGAATTTTCAGGAAAAATTATTTTATTTCACGATTTATTTTTATAAATTAAGTGGGAGCGTTTTAAGAGTATTTTTCAAAAAAGGTGAATTTTTGGGGTATTTTTATCCGCATGACGTTATTTTTAACGGTACGCAAGTTTTATTGAATCGGGGGACTTTTTATTGGTTCGGCTAAGAATTTCGAAATATTTTTCAACACGAAATATTTTTCGAGAATGCGTTTAGATTTAATGGGCCTACTTTTAAGCTTGTTGGGCTTAAAACTCTTTTAAACTTTTAATTATTTAATTAGAGCCCATTAATTATTATTTTTCTATTTAATTAACACCTTAACCCCCAATTAACCTAAACCTAATCATCCTCAACAGCCGACACCCTCCCCCAGCCGCTGTCACTCTCGGTTTCAGCAAGAGGCCCCATAGATTTTGTCTTGCTCTTGCATTAGAATTTCCTCCGGCCTTCATCTCGGGTCCCTCACGAGTAAGCATCATTTAAGGCACGCTTTTGTATCCTCCTTCTTGCATCATTCACGCCATATGTAGATTAAATGTGTGTTGTATCATGCAAAGTTTTCGATCTATCAGATTTATTCCAAGACTTACCGGTTTTGCTTCGGTTATGCATCTTTTTATCATTCATCACTCACGCTTTCTTTTCAGCTGTGTAATGGGTCTGCTGTAGGGTGTGGTTGAAGGCTGTTGTCACCGAAGGGAGTGGAATGGTAGGATGGAAATAAGATCATCACATCATTGTGTAAGGGTGGTTCTCGTCCCTTGTGTTCTTTTGGTTCGATAATGGATTTTATCGGTGTAGAATGGGTTCGGCCGTGCATGGGCTTGAACCAAGCTATGTATCAGTCATGGTAATGTCTGGTAAGATGTTTAGAAGTGAGCCATGAGTGTTTGGTTAAGGGAGAAGCTCGGCCATGGGAAGTGGAGATTGACCGAGAGAAAATGGGATAGTTCGAACGATTTATGCCATGGTTTGGGCAGCAGCTTTTAGCATCAGTTTTTCTTAGGTTATAAGGGTCATTAGGGTCTTAATGGTGAGTTTTAAAGGTTGGATAGGTGGTGGGTTGAGAGTGGAACGAGAGGAGATGAGTTTTGGTGAGAATTGTGTGCATGAGGTGTTGAGAGGAGAGTGGACCGAGAATTTTAGCAAGTTCTGAAATTTTGCCGTGGGTTTTGGGAGCTTAATGTCGTTGCTTTAGGGACTATTTAATGTTTTTGAGATATGGTAAAAGTTGTAGAAGATTTGGGTAAATTTTGGATTTATTCGGATTAAAACCGGGACCCCGGTCCAAGTTTTTAAAACGAATCGTTTAAGTTCTAATTTTGGCTCGAGTTTACGTCTAGGAATAATTTTAAATATGTTTTGGGATATTTTAAGGAGTTTGGTAAGCTTCGGGTCAATTTTAGAGGTCCAGGGTTGAAACGATAATTTTTGGGTTTCCAGGGGCAAAACGGTCATTTTGCACCCGGGGTGAGATTTTAGTCATAGCAGCGCCCTGAGCACAAATCATAATATTTTTGAAATGTTCATGCATCACGTTTACGATTTTTATACTATTGTAATAATTATGGTGCATGCTTAATTTAAAGGAATTAAGGGAGGAAGTGAAGAGCACTCCGTCTCCGCCGCGCCGCGTCATTATTTTGTTTGTTTTCTGTCAAAACAAACCAAGTCATGTTTATATCTTCTTTTACTCTGCAATCAAGTCATATAGGTATTATTAAATATCGCAAGTACATGATTTTAATGCAAGAAAATCGAAGTTGTTTATATTTAATTATGTTATTTAATTATATTACGTGCATGAAAACAGAAAATGATTATTTTTGAGATTTATGCGATATGGCTTGTGGTTCATTCACTATGTGGGAGTGATATTATTTATACGGTCGCCAGTGACCGCTCAGTTCAGGTTGGTACCACCCGGTCGCCAGTGACCGATCAGTTCAGGATGGTACCATCGGGTCTTCAGTGACCGCCAGCTCAGTTCCAGGCTCACCGGTAGTCAGTTACCGATCAGTTCAGCTTAGTGCAGTGGCCACAGGCGTAAAACATAATCTCAACAGAAAATTTTATCAGTTATTTCAGTACAGGCTCCAAGGAGCAAATATTTTTACTGTGATTATCAGTTCAGTTATGCACGTATTATAATTGCTCAGATCAGTTTATTTTCAGCATGAGTACAGATTATTTTCAGTATGCCTCATGACATGATATTTTATCCCATGCATATTTTACTTCAGATTTTACTCGTTACCTGCGATATATGCATGCTGAGTCTATAGGCTCACTAGACTTGATTGTTGTAGGTACTGATGAGGTCAGGGCCGAGGGCGGGGACCAGTGAGCCAGCTTGGGTCGGCAGTAGTGGCACTCGAGGACCTCAGTGCAGCAGTGTTTATTTTATTCCGCAAACAAATTTTTATCAGTCATTGGACATTTTTAAATTGTTATTGTGGACAAACAATTATTTCATTCCGTTGCTTTTATTTTAAACATTGAACTTGATTCATCAGTTGGTTTTATGAGTAAGGCCATTTAAGTTCTTTTAAAAAGAAAATTTTTAATTTTCCGCAAATTTTAAAGCAAGCAGTTTTAGGGCCTTTACAACATATCTCCATGCAACTCAGTCAAAGATATTCTTAACAAATGCATTAGTATATCTCAATACATATGCAATAGAATCATAAAGAATAGTACCTGTTGTGAATTCTGGATCTGTGTTTTCAATTGAACTCTGTTCCCTACGATCTTCGGGAACGCTTTTGGGGACAGACTTTAGCAAAGTGTCCCGGCTGTCCACAAATATTGCATCTACCAGTCACTCCCTGGCATTGCTCGGTGGGATGTCTTCCCCCGCAATTCCTGCAATACACTCCAGTATGGCTTGGACCAGAAACGCTGGAGCTAGATGAACCGCTTTCTAGTTTCTTGAATGGTTTCTTCCGAGCTTTCAGCAAATTTTGCTTTCCACTCGTACTGCCACGCTCAAATCGGAGAGGGGATTGCTATGTCTGGGGTTGTTTCACACACAACCTCCCTAGCTGTCTAATCAGACTCGCCTCAGCTCTCTTCGCTCTACTCAAAATATCAGCAAAATGGTAAGGTCGCTGCATATTCATCAATGCAACTATCTCCGAGTTCAATCCTCTGATGAACTGATTCACTACATCTTCATCATTTCCAGCTAACTGAGGAGCAAAACGCAGTAGAGTAGTGAATTTAGTAGCATATTCTTCAATATTCAATTGACATTGTCTCAAATTCTCAAACTCGGCTTTCTTATCCTCTTGGTACGAAACTGGGAAAAATCTTCGATAAAATTCAGTTCTGAATATTTCCCACGAAATCATTGTACCTCTCTGTGTCCACATTTTTCTACTGGTAATCCACCAACTCCTGGCGGCTTCTCGTAACTGGTAAGGCACCATTTTAACCCTCTGTTCATCTGTACAATCAAGTAAATCAAACAAGATTTCTATATCATCAAACCAGTTCTGACAATCTTCAGATGTCTCGGTACCACTCAGAATCGGCGGCTGTAATAACTGAAATTCTTTCATCTTTTCTTCTAGCTGAATTTCTGATGTATCCATCTGTTCAGACGAAGTACTGCCCTTTTCTGAAATTCTTCGAGGCGGTATATCTGATAATCAAACAGATTAGTACATACTCTATACAATCTGTCTCAGCCCTCCTCTGATCATATACCTCTGATCCAGACTCGGTTCTGATTCAGGCTTAACCATTACATGTTGTAATCAACTCAGATAACAAACAACATGTAATAGGGAAAGCAATAAATCATGCTAGCACACATCATGCAAGTCAACATTGACATAAGTTTCATGCTAGCAATCACATGCAAGGAAGACAATTCAATCTACCCCGCTCATTCTCTTCTATCTCAGTCTAAAGGATCTATCAACTCTGACTATCTCAATCTAAAGGATCTATCGCTCTGATACCACATGTTGTGGGGACCCGGACGCTAATCATCTCCTTAATCATCGTTGGGATTTAATTATCAGTTCTGATAAACAGGGTCTAAAAATTTTTCTTTATAAAATATAAATGCGGAAGGTAATGGCATCTAATAATATACATATCTGTATAAAACTACATTTCAGTATAAAGGTACAACACTGTACAACCTAAATTTAAGGTTCAAATACTAATTTCAAGTATTAAAATCAAATCTATCCAAGTCCGGAATCACCACGCTAAACTCGTCTTCTCTCGTCATCTTCTCCACCCCGATCTTGCCCCACCTGTTGTCATGCACACATACAAAACAAGACAACAGCCGGATAATTCTGGTGAGAACAAATCCTAGTATAAAACATGGTAACCATGCATATAAATAATCTAAATCAGAAAACATGCCATCATGAACATATTCAAAAGTAATAGATTTCATAATCTATGAAATCTACTCAAAATAAGCATGCAACTCAATTCAGATAAACATGCAATTTAAATCAATTCATATAAACACAGGCTATCATGTCTGAAAGCAATCAACATGGGTTTCATAGTCTATGAAACCACATCTCTAAACACATGCATTTCTAGTCAAATCATGTCTAGACTCGACTCAACTATAACTCTAGGGATCCCGGTGTGAATAAGACGTCAATGGCTGTCACCTACCCTCACACTCGGGGTGACTGTACGTCTTATTCCTAGACTTCGGTCTGAGCTGTATCGAATAATCTACAATAGGACAGTGTCAGCTCCTATGTAACGATACACCGAACGTCTAGAAGTCTGACTGTTTCTGTCAAACTTTCCTATCTCAATGCAATGCATAACAATCTGTAAACAATGCATAATCAGCTCAACATATAAATAAAGCATATTCAGATCAGAATATAAAAATAATCGAGTATGTGATTTTGTTGGGAAACTCAAATAGGATCTAATTTGAGTTATATCTTCCCGTATATCACATGAATTATACCTTTGTCGTCCCGGTCTGACGAAGACGATGACCTGTATTCAACTCTGTCCATATCCAATCTGAAATGACAATATCGAATACAACGTATCAGTGAATAACTCAATACACAATCTGTTCTGATCAATATCTGAACAAGATACAATTCAATTCATATCATCAACATCACTGAATCATATCTGAATCTGATTAATCTAAATCAATACTGAATCTGATCAATCTAACTCAACTGATGTTTCGACGGCATAACAAGACAATCTGTATAACCCCGTCAATTCTGAACATCACAAATATAATACTGGAACTCATAATCAATACTGATATAACTCCCAATCTCAATGATAACACAAATATGATATCAAATCTTAGTCAATATCTTTCAAAAATCATAACAATTCCATAACCAGTCTGTTCTTTAATCTGTCTTCACTTCTACAATGTCTACGGTAGTAGAAACACCATATCTGAATCATATTCAATTCTGACAATATCATAAATTCAAATCTTGCCTAAACGTAACAAAACTTACGTCCAGTTGTAGCCTGCGTTGATAGGAACACAGTACCGAAGTTGGATTCAAAATCTGACGGACGGATTTCTCACAAAAGGCGTAAGGATTTTTCTTAGAAACTTTCTGAAGCTTCTCCTCGATTTCCTCTCAATATTCTGAAGAATTTTGCATGCTTATATATATATATATATACATACCCGTACATGCAACCACTCAAGTGTCTCAATTTCGTTTTGCATGACTCGCGCTCGAGCGGTCAATCTTTACCGCTCGGGCGCGAAGCCTTCTGTCCGGAACCCAACTTCTTATCCCCTGGCGCTCGGGCGGTAAATCTTTACCGCTCGGGCGCCAGAGTTTCTGTCCGAATTTCATTCTTGTGGTGCATTGGCGCTCGGGCGGTGTTTTTCTACCGCTCGGGCGCCACAGGGTCTGTCCGAAATCTTGGCTCATAATGCAATGACGCCCGGCCTCTTTATTCAAGTCCGTATAACCTCAATCATGTCAATTATCAACAAATCGTGTCCGATTATAATAACCATCGTCAAATCATTTCGAATTAACATGATAAATTTCTTGGGCCTTACAAAATGTCACCATCCATTCTCGTTCTTTATCAATTAGCCCAACAAAATATTCAAATAATGGTTGAGTTTCATTTTATATTTTATGTAAGCAGCTGCGAACAAAACAAACTCCACTTGAATTAGATGAAAGATAGTAGGTGTAAATTTCAAAAAGTTGTCGCAACATAGGAGAACTCTCTAGCTTTAATCTCGGTATTTTTGGCATCTCTCAAATTCACACCTTAGCTCATTGTACGGCTTTTCCTCCAAGATCCGTTCGAAGTGCTTAAAAAATTGCATTATATCTAAGTCGGGTTTCATACAACTTTTAATATCATAATTAGGGGTGGGCGTTTGTGATCGAGTATCGGGTATCTGTTTCGACCCGATTGGGTAATAACTGATCGGGTGGGGTATCTATAACAAATTTATGTTCGGGTAGAAACCCGAACTTGAATAATTCTGTTGTGCCATATTTTTTCCTCCTTTGTCGTCACCTTTAAGCTGATACTTTATGGCTTTTATAACATTTTACTTAGATGCCGAGTTGACATAATATGCAAATGAATCCCAGATTATAGAAAAGCAACTACCAGGTAAGTAAATAATTAATTAGCAACTAAATGCATGAAAAGAAAGATCCATGATACCAGTAAATTCCACATAGAGAACAAAACAATGATCTGTGCTACTAAATCTAAATGAGAGGAAAAAAAACATCAATAAATTATCTCCAACGGTTTTATTTTACATAAGATGATGAATTAATCACAATCTAACTAAATGATGTCATTTTATATTACCTTGGGAGCAGACATTGGGTATTCTTCCGATAGAAACAATTCCAGCTTAAAAAACCACTTGTACAGAGAAAATAAAATCGGTAAACAAGACAGAAAGCAAATAAAATCATTAGCCGCCTAGGAACTCCCAAAC
Organism: Primulina eburnea; assembly: GCF_022965805.1. Taxonomy (NCBI): domain Eukaryota; kingdom Viridiplantae; phylum Streptophyta; class Magnoliopsida; order Lamiales; family Gesneriaceae; genus Primulina; species Primulina eburnea. The sequence goes on from NC_133116.1 coordinate 13,558,915, forward strand.
TCAGAGTGCTTGAACATGTACACATTTTAAGAGAGGCATTAACAAGGTGATTATGTGTAGTGTCTGGATAATATTGTTTGAGCATTTGGATTTCTGAAAATTATGCTTATCTTATTGAATATTTTGGATTTCAAAAATGTATCGTGTAAATGGAGAGTGTAATTGACCATCTAATGGAAGAAGATGATAATGCTGATGAGAACAAGAAAAATGATGTTGATTTGTGGAAGATTTAGATCATTATGGTGATAAAGATAAAATGAAACCCGAGTCTAAAAAAAGAGCTAGGAAATATATCACCTCTATATCACAATATTGGGAACACTTTGAAAAATTCTATTGTGAAAGTGACAAGGTGCAAAAAGGTAGGTGCAAATATTGTTGTAGAGAGATTAAGGCAGATCAAAAAATACATGGGACTCGATTTTTACAGAATCACTTCGCTTCTTGTAAAAAAAAACCTCATGAAGTTGCAACTAATCAAGCTCGGATTTTTTTTCAACCATCAAAAGATGATCCGAAAGAAGCGCAAATTGGTACTTGAAAATTTGATCAGAACAAATTAAGAGAGGCACTAACTTATTGGTTGATTGTCGATGAACTTCCTTTCAAAACAATTTAAAACAAAGGTTTTAGACACTTTGTGTCAATTGCATGTCCAATGTTTAGCATTCCATCTCGAAGGACAACAACCAAGGATGTTTATAATTTGTACATGAATGAAAAAGTGCAGTTGATGTCTTTTATGAAACAACATGGTCCAAGAATTTATACAACTATAAACACATGGATCTCAATACAAAAGGTGAATTATATGTGTCTAATTGCTCATTTCATTGATGATGAATGGACTTTGCAAAAAAGAATTTTGAATTTTTGTCTGATTTCTGGACATAAGAGTGATGATGTGGGTAAAGCCGTTGAAAAATGTTTGCTTGATTGGAGAATTGATAAACTCTTTACCATCACAGTTGATAATGCCTCATCAAATGAAGGTGCAATAATATATTTGCAAAAAAGATTTGACAATTGGAAAACAAATATCTTAGGGGGGAAATATTTACACATGTGATGTATTGCATATATTGTCAACCTCATTGTGCAGGATGGTTTGAAAGAGAAAGACGAACATTTAGCTATCTCTCAAATTAGAGGAGCAGTGAGGTATGTCCGAAACTCGCTAGCAAGGTATAAAAAATTTTGTGAATGTGTTGAGATTGAAAAGATAGATGCAAAGAAATTGTTAAGCCTTGATGTACCTAAAATATGGAACTCAACTTATCTAATGTTAAAGTCAGCAATTTCTTTGAAAAGAGCATTTGATTCATATGCCGATGTAGATCTTGCATATGTGAATGATCTCTTGAAACCACTGTACGATGGGATTCCATCGGAATATGATTGGGAAAGGGATAGTTTGTTGTCAAGTTTCTTGGACACTTTTTCAAGCTCACTTTGGCAATTTCTGGCTCTCTATATGTCACTTCGAACACCATATTTCATGAAATAAGTGTTTTTGTCATGCTTCTAAAACAGTGGTTAGTAAACGATGATTTTGAATTAAGTGAAATGTCAAAAATGAAAGATAAGTGTGACAAGTATTGGGGTTTGATCGAAAAAAGGAACATGATGTTGTATTATGCTGTGATTCTTGATCCTCGTCACAAATTAGAGTTTGTTGAATTTTCATTTAATACAATGTATGATGATATCACAAAGAGCGCGATGATGAAGGAAAAAGTGAAGAGTGGAATGCAAGAAATTGTTTTCGATTATAAAGTGAGACATGGAACTACAGGAAGTCCGGTAGTTCTGCATTAGGTTCTACATCATTTTCAAAAGATTCTCAATCTAATAATTCAATGACTTCTCGAACATAGTTTGAAAGATGAGTTTAGAAAATACAAACTTGGTGGGAAAAAAAAGAATATGTGAAGTCAGAATTGGAGAAATATCTAGCTGAGGATCTTTAGGATTATGATGAAAATTCTGATATCCTTCAGTGGTGGAAGTCAATTCTCCTAGATTTCCTATTCTTTCTCGATTGGCACGTGATATCTTAGCTATTCATGTCACCACTGTTGCTTCAGAAGTAGCATTTAGTACAATTGGTCGTGTTTTGGATGCTTTTAGAAGTTCATTGTCTCCTAGAATAGTTCAAGCTTTGGGATGTACCCAAGATTGGCTAAGGTTGGATTTTAAGTCTATATGTGTGGAGGAACATTTGGCTGAAATCGAAATACTTGAGAAAGACATATTTTTTTCTTTTACTTTTCTTTATTTATTCTTAGTGGTTATGTTTTATTCTCTAATGACTACTCTATTTGCTTATTTTATTTTAATTTTTTTGCATAGAATTAACAAAATCAGGGAAATATTCAACCATAATTGATATATAATTAAGAAAACATCAACAATCGATTATTGTAAGTTTTAAAATTTAAATTCATTATATTTATCTACTTAATAATGATTGTCTTAGAAAACTAATAGAATTATAACATTTCAGATACTTTGATTTGATTGGATTTTGAGTCTTTGAGTCAGTATTGAATTGGAAGATGATATATCTAGAGATATAATGTTTTAGCTTGGAAGTTGGAAGATGATGTACCTCTTGTTTTAATTTATTATTGATGATTTGAAGAAGTTGATGTTTTACTTTCAGAGATGATTGGATTGGTTAATATCTGATGAATTTTTTGTCTATGGTGAATTCAGGTGGTTTTGCCTTTGATTGGAATGTGTTTATTTAAATTGATGATTTTTTATCAACTTATTATTGTTTAAAAGTGATGGATTTTTTGTTGTTTTGAAATACTGTTGTTTTGATTGACATATGTTTTATTTAGATTGATGGTTTTCCTACAATTTTTTATTACTGTTGTGCTATTTTGTGTGTATATATATTGAGAGATAAAAAAATAGAATTTTCGACATAAATTTCGGGTAACCGAAATCGAGTACCCGACAATACCCGAAAATTTCGGGTACCTGAACCATCGGGTAGCACCTATTAAAGTTCGGGTAGTAAATGTGCTACCCGAAAATTTCGGGTATCCGACCCAAACTACCCGAACCCATGAAACCCGACCCGACGCCCATCCTTAATTATAATTGACACTTTCACTGATTTGTGTGCTCCTCATACCAAGTGTGAAAGCCTTGTTCTTGTAACAAGCTGCTCATTTCTACTTTATATTGTAAGTGGATTGCCACCATGTGTTTTCTTGAATATTTTATTATTGGAACATTTCATGTTCGCAATCTTGATTTTGATGTTCACAAAACTTGTTAGTTTGTTTCTAATGATTTTACGTAAGTGCGCAGTAAGTGGAACTGATCAGGATTCGAATTGATCAGTTATCGAGTTAAAACTGAAGCTATCAAGACGCAAACTGAAAGCGCCAACTGATCGCCCAAACTGAACCATTTCAACTGATATATCAAAGACCAGTTCAACTGATTGTCTAGCTGATAGGTAGTTCAGCAGAAGACCTTCAGAAGCCCGACCAGCTGATGAAGAGCTCAACTGATGAAGAGTCAGCTGACCAGTTCAACTGAAGCAACGAAATCAGTTCAACTGAAGAGCCAAATGATTTCACCGAACAAGTTCAAGATCAGTTCAACTGACCAGTTCAGAAAATCAGTTAGGAATCATTCCGTTTGCAGAATATGACAAGATTATTGAAATGGAATCCAGCTGTGCGCATTGAGGAAAATCTTTTGTCCAGTCAAAGGACAATAATATACGTTGCACCAGTTCTTAAAGCCAAAATGTTCTAGAATGGCTGTCGAAAAGTACAAGACAAATATCGAGGAACAGATTCAAAATGCAACAGATACAATAGTTGAATCTCACTGTACTATCAAGCTTCGCGCCTATAAATAGAATATGAAGATCAGTGAAGATAAAAAACAAGAAGGGTGTGAAGTTTAAAAGAGAAACAACGCATGCCAACTGCTTAATATAAAAGCAAAGTTCTAAGTGTATGAGAACACCTCCGTGTTGTATTCAAAGTTCAATTATCACACACACTCACATACCATCACTCACATTTTGAGCTTATTGACTAGCTGAGTGAGTCTTGCAAAAAGACGTAAAACTTGTGTCTATAGTCTTTAACACATAGACGTTAAACAAGTGTTGGCTGGAAGGTGCTGCCTTTAGTCTAACCTAAGAGTTCAGTTAGACAGTAGGGTAAGTTCTAAGTTGAGTGTGTTTATACAAGGTGATGTATAAATCAAAGTCCTTCTAGTAGAACCTACCCGAGGTGGTAGAAGGGGTGACGTAGGAGGAGTTGAAGTCTCCGAATATCTATAAACATATCTTGTGTATTTAACTGCTTAACTTTCGCTTTAAAACTGATTTGAGCAGTTCAAGCTGTTATCAGTTCAATTCTCACCATAAATCAACTGATATATGCAAGAACTGATATCTCTTACACCAATTAATCAGGTTACACAAGTTCAACGCTTTAAAATGATTAGCTTTCTTAACGAATATTATTTCGAGTATTTTTCCGCTTGGTTTAAAAAAGTATTATTCATCAGTGTGTACATTCTTAGAACACAAGCTATTGCAGCTCATTGAGAATATTGTATTTGAAGCACCTTAAAAGGTGTCCGAACCGATCCATCGTATATCGTACTAGTAGAACACTCAACGCCTCCTCGAATCGGGTCTCATCATCAATGCCATACATGCATCTCTTAAAATCAGTTAAGAAATGAGAACCATCTTTCATCAAGATTCCCAAGTGTTTGACGCCATTTTGCATCAAATGCCATGTGCATAATCCATGAAATACCTCAGGCATCACCTCCTGTAAGGCCTTTGCCATATCTTGATCCTGATCAGTGAAGATAGTGAGAGGCTTTTTTTGCTTGTGTGCCTCTAAAAAAATTTCGAACAACCATTTAAATGATGATGCTGTCTCATCATACAAAAGTGATGCACCAAAAATCATCGCTCCTCTATGATGACTGAAACCTGAGAAGATGGAAATTGTTCGGTCTGCAAGGTTTGTACAATACGTGGTATCTAGTGACACAACATCACCAAAATACTCGTAGTCGATTAGCATTCTCGCATGGTTATCTGTTCTTCCACATCCATCTGATTAGCATGGTAAAATGATGGACTTTTAGATAACTGTTGTTGAAAATATCGCATCAGACAACCAACTTCTCCATATACCATACTTCTTTGTCTTTTGGATCGAATATAATTTTTAGCATCCAACATGGTATAACCAGGACCAGTTATTCCCCCCGCATGCTTACTCATCAACGAAAAATTTGATTTTTGTTTAAGCCCAACATTCTCTGCCAAATCAATCTCATAGGCTTGAACTTCTGTAAATTTATGTTGGGAAGACAACATATGAACTCTGTTTCTTGAAGATGGAGCGGATGATTATGCTCTTCGATATACTCATTAACTTTATATTTACTATCCACAAATCAACTGGTACCAGGATTGCTGCCAAGATCTATATAAGTTCAGGAGGTCTTGGGTTCTAATCCTGGGAAGGCAAAAGCTCCAGTGCCTTGGCCTGGAGAAGTTCTATAAGTAATGGATAATGAGATAACCGTGATGGGACTTAAGCCCAATTGGGAACAGCCCATGTGCATTACAAAAAAAAAAGGCGCCTTTTTTTGTAATGCACATGGGCTGTTCTCGATTGGGCTTAAGTCCCCTTATAAGACATGCATAATTGCTACTATTTAAATTAAAAATGAATATTTTATATAAATATGAAGTGTTTGATTTATTTAATAATTTTAAGTCATGATTATTTATTTTAAGGTAGATGTTTAGTTTTACCTTTTCAGGATAAGTACGCGAGGCCGGACCGGAGTTGGAAATTAGAAATAAAATTAATACTAAAATATTATTAAATTTAATTTAAAGTCAAGGAATAATTTAATTTAAAGAAAAAGAATATTTTAGGATTTATTAAATTAATTAGAGCTAGGTTGTTAAATAAGTTCTTTAGGTGAATATTTAATTAAAGCTTAAAGTAAAATGTGTAAACAATGGAGGATGAATTAATCTAAATATAATATATTCAAGAAATTTAAAATAGCATTTAAATAATTAAAAAAAAACATGCATATGCCATGCAAGAGTTATCCTAAATTAATGGGTTAATTCACTAAAATAAACATAATGGTATTTAAAAACCTTAAACATTTAAGATACAAGGATTAAACAATATTATACCATGCAATAGCATCAACTTTCGGTCAACCTCTCTAGACAAATTCAAATGGTTAGTAACCCCCCCCATCCCCCCCTAATGGACTTTATAGTGTATACATTCCTTTATCTTTAATTTACTAATTCAAATACTATTATCCACCTAATTCCTCCTCAACCACTAGCCTAGGAAATTAGCTTGAAACGTACAGCAAGAATAAAAATAAGAAAAGCTGCAGCCAAGGATGAGAAACAATTCAAATTCCTTCAACTCCTTCACTTGTAACTCCCATTTTAATGTATATTATGGACCCTTTAACACCACTATTAACATTCATCTTCCTTACCTACATATCCTACATCCTATATACTCGAAAATATCAGAAGTACAGCAGCTAAAAATCGTGCAACAGCACGAGAAAATAAGAAGAAGAAACCAACTCCGTTTCGCCGCTCGTATTCGTCGTATCGGTTTGTTTTTGTGTCAAAACAAATTCCAGGCAAGTATATATTGTTTCTTTGCTCTTCAATCAGGTCCTATAGATATTTTTAAAGCATTATATGTTCATGAATCATGCAACAACTCGAAATATTGACATCAACATTCTGAAATTTTGCACAGCCTTCTCGCCCCTTTATGTTCAGCTTTACGGTTGGGTTGTTTTACTGAATCCAGGTGGTTGCTCGGTTCCAAGATCACACGGCTGCTGTTAGGCATGAATTAGAATTTTTTAGGGTGTTATTGGTCCATTGGTTTGCATCCATACACTCACAAATAAAGGAATGACAACAACGTTTTCAAAACTACAGATTTGAGCTTCGTTTTTGGTTCTTGGGTGGTTAAGGGGAGTATTCGAATCTTGGCTGCCCTAGGGACTATAGCCAGGGTTAGAACCCTCCCTTAACATGTTTAGGACGTGACCAAGGTGTCCTTTCCAAGCTTGGTTCACAGATCCATTAGAATTTCACAACAACAACACAAGTTCATTTCGTTTCCTTCAAATTCTGTGTGTATGCACTTTCGGTTTTGGGAGATGTTGGATGAATTGTGGTTGGCTCCTAGCCCATAGCCATTGTTTATACAACACTCGATCATGTATAGATCGAGCCATGGTCGCTCAAATGGCCATTGGAATGATTCAAGACAACAAAACAATGCAATACATCACACTATACAGAAAGTGGCTCTCTCGGTTTTGAGCTGTGATTGTCCTAGGTGTTTTCTTGGTTTGTGGTTGGCTTTTAGCCCTTAGGCATGGTCCAAGCCATGCCTTAGGATGTTGGTAAGAGTCTCTGGTTCGTGGTGCAAGCCAAAACGGTCATTAGTTTCATAAATTGATCAAAACAAACACCATAGTTGCTGCTGTAATTTCTGGTTTTTGACAGCAACTTGAGCTTCGGTTTTGGAGGTGGTTTGAGTTCTTGGTTGGCTTTTAGCCCATGGCCTTGAACTGGACACTACCTTAATGAGTTAGGAAAGTCATGTTTTTGGCCGTTCGTGATTTGGTCTAGTTTAGAGGTCGTACAAGAATTTACGGTGAAAGGTGCCAAAATGACTCTCGAAATAGTGTTTTATGTTTTTGAATTCCTTTCATCTATTTTCGTGTTTTACAGTTATTATACATATTTTTCAGTATGTTTGGGTATTTTTAATCATGGTTAAACTTCGGTTTATTGTTGGTTCGGGTTGGTACGAAGCCATGGTTAAAAATCAAGTTGTTGGTCTGAATCGTCTCGTTTTTGGTTCTATTATTAAGTTTTTGTCAAGTTAAGATTTATTGCATGTGTCACATATTAGAATTAAGTCGCAGCAAGCCTGGGAACGATTCAACTCATTCGGTAAAAAAATAAGGTTATAATGATATTACGTGCATAAAAATATAAAATGTTTATTTTTGAGATATATGCTATATGTCTTGTGGCCACCTTATGCTTATGAGTTTGGAAGTCGGTAGGCGCAACCGAGGACCTCTCCGCCCAGTGACTTACGGCCGGTTTATGATTATGTATGGGTACGGACATCCAGTCCAAGGGCTGTGATTGATCTCTACCGCCCAATATACTGTGGTTTAGTCTGATCAGGCGCTTACGCTATGTTATGGGCCACTAGCTTAGAAACATTATCTCTACCAGAAAAATCCTGATATGTTATGACAGACCTCTATTGAGCAAAGATTTTACGTATGAATTTTCAGATATGCACTTAGTTATAATCATTCATGATACAATTTTCATCGTACGCTTTACGATACTTTATTTTAAGTTGCATGCGATTTTATGATATATATTACTTGTTATTCACGATATATACATGTTGAGTCTTTAGACTCACTAGACTTGATTGTTGTGGGTATTGATGAGGTCGAGACCGCGGGCGGAGACCAATGAGCGATCTTGGGACAGCAGTAGTAAACCCGAGGACCTCATGATTTAGTTTATGCACCTTTTATTATTCAAACTCAGTTTTAATACGTTGGATTATTTTTAAATTGATGTTTACGTTGGATTATTTTTAAATTGTTGGTTGAAAACAATATTTGCTTCCGCTGTTATTTTAAAGTTAAAATTATTTACATGTTTATTTTAATTAAATGAGACAAGATAATTATTTATTTAGAAAATTTTTAATAATTCCGCAAAATTATGAATACGAAATACGGGCCTTTACAGTTGATCAACTGGTACCAGAATTGCTGCCAAAATCTATATAAGTCCAGGAGGTCTTGGGTTCTAATCCTGGGAAGGCAAAAGCTCTAGTGCCTGGGCTGGAGAAGTTCTATGAGTAATGGGTAATGGGATAACCGTGAGGGGACTTAAGCCCAATCGGGAACAGCTCATGTGCATGTGACGCCCATTCTTGCTTTACAATTTGTTCGAGTCTCAAGCCGATGATTGAGTGTCGATGAATCTCTTTTGTCTTCTTTACGAACACACTCCTTGCAACAAACATATTTATACGAAGTTATAAATCAGGTGTTCTTGTTAACATAATGCTTCCTAACTCCAAATCCAGTTTTCTCACCATATTCAACCCAAAACTTCTAAGACTCGCCTAGACTATCAAATTTCATACCAATCTTAGGTTTGAATTCGATATTTGAACTAGAATCCATCAAGAATCTCGAAGTATCAAAAACATTTTTTGTTTGTTTCAGTCTCAGTTTTCTACGACGGTGACAAAAAATGCAATAAATTTTTCTATTACATATTAAATGAAACAAATTAATAATAAAAACAATATTTTTTTCAACTAATATCCAAGAGCACTAAGCCAAAACTGAATAAGTCAAGTACGTAAATTGTAACCAGTGTCAATCAAAATTATAAACCAGACGAGTTGTGTCATATACAAGAGAACGATGAAATAGCCTAATTGTCTTGTTGGTATGCATGAAGTATTTTGTATTGCTCCATATTCAACCTAATAGATGTAAAATTCGTACAAAAATCATATTCAAATGATAGCCTTATTAGTGATAAATATAAGATTCTTACTAAAAAAAATAATCTTATGTTAGATTATAACAGTAATTTTTTCAATATTGTACTATCAATTAAAAATGTATCACGACCAATTTTATAAACTACGCAAAAATGAAATGATAATTCATAATTTAAAATCCCGATACATTTTCAATATTTTTTTATAATTATTGATTAAATATTTGATATTATATATATATAATCTACTAATTTAATACATATCAAAATCATATATTTTCTTTTTAAAAAAATTAAAATAATATTAAAACAAAGCCACAAGCAAGAAAGCCCAGAAAAATGCATCATCTTTACCAAGAATTATTGAATATCATGAGCTAAAACCTAATCTTACATGGTTATACACGCGTGCGCGCACACACACACACACACACACACACACACATATATATATATATATATATATATATATATATGTGTGTGTGTGTGTGTGTGTGTGTGTGTGCGCGCACGCGTGTATAACCATGTAAGATTAGGTTTTAGCTCATGATATTCAATAATTATGTATATATATATAATTCACACTCAAATCTCCTACAACGACGATATTTAAAGGTAGCATCGGTAACCACAAGTAATACACACAATTAATAAGAGTTCAAATCAATAGCATAATAAAAATACAAACTAAAAAAACCAAATAAAAAATTCGATAGCCAAACAATTAGAAATAGAGCTAGACATTTAAAGGAACAAGAAAATCGAACATTGTATGTTACAGTATTTCCTATAAAAATAAAATAATAATAAAATTGAATGAGAGGGAAAAAACGAGAAAAAGAGGAAAATGGATAAAAGAAGACGAGATGAAATAGCGGAGAAGAAAACAAAATCAAACCTAAAAAACTAGTTTAAAACATGCCCAAATCAACACATGCCATTAAATATCTACAACACCAAATGTCGTGGTTGGTGCACTGTAGGGGATTCAGATCATCTCCCAACATTATTAAAGTTGAGCTTTAACAAAATTTCGAAATTTCGTATATGGAGTTCTATTGCCATAAAATTAATGCACAAAAAATTGAAATATATTTATTTTATATTTATGTTAATTAATTAATAAATTATTCAAATTTGTGAACGATTCGCAAACTAACTAACAAAATAATTTGGGTTTCTACTCAAAATTTTTTGAACATATTGGAGTTCAAGATAACTATATGAATCAATTTTTTTTATTTAAATGAAATAATTCGTGGGTCGGCTCAATTTGTTTGCATCAATCGATTTTGTTGTTATCATGAGCTTCAAGCCTTCAATGTTTTATCATCGTGTTTGCTAATTATTTCAACATTCATTCATATTGTAAAAGCATTATCGAACAAAAAAATTATTGGTCGTATATTGATTTGTTATAAAATTATCGAGATTTTAATTTTTCACACAATACCCGCAATATTTTCAATTGTTTCTATAACTACCACCATATTATCATAGTTTCCATTGTAACGTCCCGAAAATTTGAAGGTCCACGTGAACCACATGTATGCAAGTTATCAAATTTCTTATGTATTTTAATTGCATAAATTGATTATGTAGGCATGTTTACATGTTTAAATTTTAGTTTCTACTAGAATACATAAAACTGTGTTTTAAAGGTTATTCGAGACGCGATCGAGGAACGGAGACCACGGACCATATGAGGGAAAATATTTTTTTAATAATTATTTTTAATTATTTAATGTGTGATATATTTTAAATGGAATTTTTAAAAATGAGGTGGTTTTATACGTCGATTTGTATTTTAAAACGATAATCAATTTCTGATGAAAATAGAGACTTTTTGATAATTCGGCTAATATTTTCACAAATTTTCCTAAAGAAAATATTTTAAATATTATCTAATGGGCTTAATGGGCATAATATACTAAGTTAATGGGCCTAAGCTTGTATCATGTGTTTTAATTAAACTAAAACCAAAATCCCCAAAACCCACCAAAACACACGTGCAAAACACCTATTAACACAAGGACTCTCTCCATCAGCCAAGCCACACACACACACACACACAAATTTTGAAGGAAAAACACGAAAAAACTTGAAGAATTTCAGCAAGGTCTTCCCCGGCCCTCGTCAACGTCCCTCGCTTCGCAAGTTGAATTTCGAGCGTAATATATGCAAAGACATGTCTTAGTATTCATTCACTCATCTTTCACATCATATTATGTGTTTGATACATGATTGCATGAAAAACATGATACACTTTAAATTATTTTGGTTTTTATGACTATACATGCACAAAACTAGTGTTTTCGTCTTTTAAAACTCTTGATTATGATCATAAAGGGGCTGCCATCATAGGGATATGGGAAGGGATGAATCTTAGAGGGTCTAAGGGCCTAGACAAGGTTGCATAAGGGCTGGACTATGGAGAATAACAAGGTTGAATGAAAAATTGGTTTATATGGGAGTTAGGGTTTTAGCTAGGAGTCCTTGAGAAGCACGGCACTTAGCTGCTATTAGGGCATGTACAGGAGACCTAAATGGGCTGTAGGATGGTCCTAAAGTGGCTGCACAATGTCTGGTGCGAAGGCAAGGGGCTGGGACGCAAGCATGAAGTCACGCATGGCTTCTTTGTCACGACTTGGCTGGCTGGGGCTTCTAGGCTAGTTAGGTTCTGTCCAGTAGGGGCCCTAGGGGTCGTTCATGGTCCTAAGGGGGTTGGTTAGGGTCTGGACGGGTTGGCTAACGGCTATAGTCGAAGGTTTCATGGGGTGGTTAAGCTAGGGCTCAAATAAGATAGGGCAGAAATTTCAGCAAGGTTATAGGCTTGTTAAAGGCTTATAATTGGCTTGCTTTGGGTTGTACATAGTATTGTTAGGTGTTAATAAGCTTTGGTTCTAGTTTGGTAAGGTTTGGTTATGTTTCGAGTCCATACGAGTCAAAATCGGGATGTACGTCTATGTTTAAAAATGAATTAGGAAATTAATCGAGAAGCTTAAGTTTACATCTAAGAAATATTTATGTGTGCATAATAAGGTGATTGGTTAAGTTTGGATTGATTTGGGTCGTCGTTTTAAGGTCTAAGGATAAATTTGGAAAGTTAAGATTTCAGGGGCAAAACGATCATTTTACACATGAAAAATGTTAGACGTCCTGGCAGTGCCCTAATGTTGTATAAGCGTTAAAAATTTTATTTTAAATATTTATGGAATTTTATGATAAAACGTTAATGCTAAAATACATGTTGCATGTTTGATTTAAAAAAAAAATGATTTATATGTGCATGAATTTATAAGTAATGAAAATATGAAAAGTTGAAGGAGGTGAATTGATTGTGACTAATATGATGATACGATGATAGTGAGGCCAAGTCTCAGTTGACATGTGAGGTGTCGCGAATGTCCCCGTCGTCTGGTACCGTGATAATATGTAGATGGATCTATCGACCTACAGCTAATACGGAAGTCACAATTGAGGATCTGAATTCAATAACAAGGACATGTATACGTATGTGATGAAAAGGAAAAAGTATATGATGAAAAGGAAAATGTTTAAAGTTTACGTTCATGAAAAGCTATTTTATTAAAGTATTTTCATTGTTGCTTGTGAATATATATGTATTACTTGCTATCGTGATTAAGGTTTGCTGAATCAATGGACTCACTAGGTGTGATCGATGCAAGTGAACTTGATATTGATGGAGGTCTTAATGGTTGAACTAGCTGGACTGAAAGTACACACAACCCAAGGACCGTCGCTAGTTTTTTGCACTATGATTTATGATTACTTTAAGATTTTACGCCTTATATGCTTTTGAGAGGTTTTGAAAGATATAAGAGTTTATGCTTTATTTTGGTAAGATGTTAAATTTAGGTTTGGTTGATAATTTACAAATTTCACTTTTTGAATTGAGTTCCTTTGGATTTTCAAATAATAGTTGGTTGGTTTATTCTAAATGGTAAAAAATTACTTTATATATATATATATGTGTGTGTGTGTATACAGTATATATATGTACTATATCATTTTGGCCGAAGAGATGGAAAAGAAAATAAATTTATAGTATATTTTAAAGAAAAACGAGTAGTGGACGTTTCATCCATAGTTATCCAATTTTTTTGAGCAAAGCCCCTTGAGTCTCATTTTATAAATATTGGCAGCGTAACCAATATTTCATGCAAGTCATGTCTCATGGAATTTAGTTGCTTCAATCATCGGGATTCAATCAAATGAATTGAGATGGGCTAGTTAGTTTTGATGCAAGTGACAGTGATAAAGGGAAACAAACACCATCTTGACTTCCGTGTTCACAATTTCATCCATTCTCATTACAAATAGAACTTGAAAATATTACTCTCGATCAAGCATCCGAGACGAGCCACAAATCGAATGGATATTATGAAAAGAAAATAGTGTGGACAATAAAAGATGATAAGCTCCTTACATCAGCCTACACTATCATAAGCAAAGACCCATCAGTGGGTAATGGCCATAATGACGAGTATTTTTGGAAATGAGTTGTAGCATATAGCAATACCAATCGATACAATGTAGCTAAATAAAACTCACATGAAAATAAAAAAACATATCGGAGTTCGGTGAAAAATATCGTGAATAGATATAATGGAATCTACAATAAATGGTACGTTGATCGACAAATCAGATCAGGATTTGATGATGAAAATGCATGAGGAATACAAGAATACTTATTGTAACGCCCGAAAGTCAATCAACGTAGACCGTATGCATGAAAATTATTAAATTGCTAAAATATTTTAATTAAATGATTTTGAATGCATGATAATATATTTTGAGTAACTAAATGATTAATTATGTAATTTTGGTTGGTTTCATAATTTAAATATTTTCAGACGAATATCGATGTTGGCCGAGGACGGAGGACTGGATATGATTAAGGTGTTAAAAATTTAAAAAATAAATTTTTATTTTTATTTTTATTTAAGAAAATATTTATTTTAAATAATTTAAGAATTTTAGCATTTTAAGGTCAAATTTAAATTCATTAGTACGAACAAGGAAATTATATATTTTATAAGGGATTTTTGGAAATATGTATATTTAAATCTTTTAAATTTGAGGCCTAATGATTTTATTAATCTTAATGAACCTAATTTATTAATTAAAAATTAAGATTAATTAAGCCCATTAATTAAGTGATTAAGAAGTCTTTTTGTTTTTTAAATAAACAAGCCCTAAACCCTAAACACACACACCTATACACACTAAAACTCACACAAAAATTCACGTAAAGTGAATTGAAGAGGAAAGCTACGGCCGAACACTCCTTGGCTTGTCAAGGGAAGATTTCGAATTTTTTTCTACTTCGTTCTTCGATTTTGTTCATCGTTCTTCCTTCCAACAACGATCATTCGGCTCCCTTCAAAAGTGAATTGAAAAGGTGGCTTTTTGGTGCAGTTTTGACAAGAAAAAAGGGTAAAAATCGTCCTCCATTCGTCACTAACATTCTACCGTTTTGTTATTCGTATTTCGAGCATTTTAAATGCAAAGGCACATTTCTAAACTTTCTTTTTGCACCATTCAAATGATAATATGTGTGTTTTATGTTGTGAAGAATGAAAATTATATTGATAAAATTATTTGACAATTGGATGAATATTTTTCAAAGTTTTGACGTTTTTACGCTCGCTTGAGACATGTTATGATTTATAAAGGACATGCAGCCATTAGAGGACATTAAAAGATGGGAAAAGGAGTTGTTTAAGGGTAGGATGAAGGCTGGTCATATGCAAAATGAGCCATGCTTGGGCGAGGCTAGAACATAGGGTTTTTAAAACTTTCTTGGGAACTATGGGATAGCTAGGGGGCGGCTGACCAAGGACTCGATCATGCGTATTCAAGACCTTTTGAGGGCTGCATCCTAGGTCTAGGAAGAGTCTTAGCATGGCTGGACTCGCTGATGGACGAAGGAAGGGAGTTGCGGCCACAAGGATGGAAGTTTAGGGCTCATTTCTTTTGGGAGGCTAGGCGAGGAAACTGTGCACGGATAGGGCTGGTCAGGGGCTGGTACAGTAGGGTCCTAGGAAATGGGCTAGGGTCTGGTCCAAAGTTGGCTCGAGGGTGGCTCGGGTTTTGGAGGGGCATTGCTTAGGATTATAGGAAGGGATCGAAATGGCAAGGAAAAGAGATGGAGCCTGAACCGTGGTCCGCGGGTTTTGGTTCTCTGTTCACAGGGGTATTTTAGGGATGAAAAACTTATGGTTAAAATTGGGAATTAAATAATAAGTTTTGAATTTATTCGGGTTTAAAACTGTTGGAACTTAATTTCGGTTGTTTGACAAACTAAGTGTTTATTTTATTGGACTAAGTGATCAAGTAGCTTGAAGTAACTTAATTACATAATTCAACTGACAGTTGCCTAACTTAAGATTAATTCGCAGTTTATCGAAGACAATTGAAACTAGATGAACTGAACTTACGAAGACAACTGACTGATCAGTTGGAAACTAATCAGTTGATATATTCAGTTGTGAGATTACCGGTGATTGTTTATCATTTGATCATTTAGCTGTACACATCATCAGTTGTCGAAAAATACATTCAACCGACAACAATACAAAGCATACTGCAACTCATAGTGGAACGCCACATTTCAGAGCTTACATTGTACGAATGTCAGAGGAATATTGACATGAAAATCAACGGGTATAAATATTCAAATTATATTTAATGTTACCATTGAAGAGAATCCTATAAATAGGTGAGAAGAGCAGTTGAGGAAACAATAGATCTATCTATTCTCTTAAGCTTGCTGTTACCCTGCTGAAATTATCACTCTTATTCAAGAATAAAAAAGCTCACACTTATCAGATTTATTTGTAGCATTTGAGGCTAATTTTCGAGCTTATAAGCACAAACTGTTTGTTGTTTATTTGATCTTTAACTAGAGCAGTTGTGCTAAGTTTAGTCGAATAACTGTGAGATATTTCGTGTAGTATCCCGATTCCTAGTTTGAGTTAATTATTGGATTAATTATTTTTCGGTGGGATCGGAAGGACCGAACCGGGTTCGGATCGTCCGATCATGGTTCGGATCGTCCGAGCCAGATGTCGGATCGTCCGAGCCAGGTGGCTGGACCCGTGGCAGACATGCAGAATTCGGATCGTCCGAGCAAGGGTTCGGATCGTCCGAGACAGGTGGCTGGACACGTAGAACGCATGCAAGGTTCGGATCGTCCGAAGTGGGTTCGGATCGTCCGAAGTGTACCGGATCGGAGCTTCCGAAGTGGATCGGATCGTCCGAACATTGGCTATAAATAGAGGCGCGAGGCTTCATTTCTTACTCGCCATTTCAGAGCGTTCCAAAGCGTTTTAGTCGTTTCTGAGAGGTTTCTAGTCTTTCCCGAGGTTCAGGCACTAGCAGGGAGCTACTGGCTTTGTAGCGGAGCTGTGCTCTAGTTGGGAGCTAGCGGCATCAGCGGGCTAGCGACGGACGAAGGCTTGGAATAGACCTGTTTGTCTGGTTTTCCAGTGGATTAGGATTGCAGTGATAGAGGTACGAAAGTACTATCCGAGATATCCTGGTCGAGTATACATCCTTATATGTGTTGCATGATTATGTGGTGCATTGATATATGTCATATGATGCATGCTATTATGTCACGTTTTATGATGCATGTTGCATTTCATGTTGAGCCGTATCTCCTTCGAGATAGCCTTTACTGTTGAGCTGTATCTCTTTCGAGATAAGCTATATCTTGTGGGGCCGCTCAGCCCTGTCTTGTCTTGTGGACGCATGGACACCGAGAGTACACAGTGGCCGACGGGTCGGGAGGGCTTCGGTGATCCGGGACATTTTTGGTCCACGTCTGTTCTTGTAGTGGATGCAGTGACCCAGAGGAGTACCGCGCGGCACTATCCACTTGGCGCCTCTAGACTGAGCATTTTGAGATCCTTTGTTACTCCTGTTTCTTGACTACCCTGGTATCATATCATAGCATGTGCATTTCATATAGGCTTGTATACTCATGCTTTTGTACTGGGCGTTCTTATCGCTCATGTCCTCGGTTTTGTTTATCTTGGACACCCCATTCCCACGGGGCAGGCCTCAGGTTGGACAGCTCAGGAGGAGGAGGAGGAGGACGTTGAGTAGCTGGTTGGTTTAGTTCTTCGGTATCTTTTTGATTCGATATGGTTGTACCGTATATTTCATTTTAGTTGAGTTGTCCTGGATTTTCGTTTGGGTTGTATAACTATCTTTTGGTGACAGTTTTCCGCCTTTATTTCTGATTGTTTTTAATTAAGTTAATCGCATGCTTAGTTCTTGATTAGTAGGTGATTCTGGAACGGGTCACTACATTTATGGTATCAGAGCATGCTTACGATTTTGGGATATAGATTTCTGTTTTGGGATTTTCGTTGATCATTTTACCATTTTCCCCATTCTATCTTGTAGCGATGGCTGACCACTTTGGTGATGAGAGTAGTCAGGGAAGTGTAGGTCGTTGGGGTGACCAGGACGATCGTAGGCGTCATCGTGAACATCGTCATCATCGGGATGGTCCTAGGCGTTTTGATTTGCACCGTTTCATTCAGATGGGGCCTAAGCCTTTAGTCGGCGGTGAGACTCCCGATGATGCTGAGGATTGGTTAGAGCGCATGGAGAGCTGTTTCCGTGCATTCCAGTGCACCGAGGAGCAGAAGATAGAGACCCTTAGTTTTCTTCTCGAGGGCCGTGCGCGTAAGTGGTGGCGATCGACTTCTGCGCCGATAGTCCAGTCTCAGGGTAGGGTGACTTGGGCCGATTTCCGTGCAGCTTTCATGCAGCTGTATTTTCCTCCAGCCCTTCGCCAGGCAAAGACGATTGAGCTCCTGAATCTTAAGCAGGGGAGTATGTCTGTTGATGAATATCAGCAGAAGTTCTTCGAGTTGTTACCCTTTGCCCCTCATATCAGTGGCAGTTCTGAGGCCAAGTATGACCATTTCCTTCAGGGTCTTAACCAGGAGATTTTTGATCGAGTCACTGTCTGTGATAATCCTACTTCTTATGATGGGTTAGTGAACCGGTGTCGCCAGGCAGAGATCAGTCTCCAGCGTGGTAGGGCTATTCTTTCTTCTAGACCTCCGAGCACTTTGAGCCCTCGATCTCAGTCTTTCAAGAAGTCAGGTTCTTCTTCTTCTGGATCTGGATCACGGTCTAGCGGTGTTTTTCGCTTTGGTAAGAAGAAGGTTTCTTGTGTGCATTGTGGGAAGAACCATCCATCGGAGCAATGCCGATCAGCCGCGGGAGCTTGTTTTCAGTGCGGAGAGATGGGTCATATCAAGAAGAATTGTCCTCAGTTGCGAGGTGGAGCAGGATCTGGTTCCGGATCTCAGACGACTGTTCAGCAGAGGAGGCAGGGTCAGGCAATGGGTAGTTCAAATCTTCGACCTCGTGCCCAAGGTCAGGTTTTTGCGCTGAACCAGGATCAGGCTGCAGATGAGACAGAGAGAGTCATAGCAGGTACTTTTCGTTTATGCGGTATTCCTGCTTTTGTTCTTATTGATACCGGAGCATCACATTCATTCATCTCTGCACGATTTGTTAAGCGTCATAAGTTACCGTATGTTTCTCTAGACGTCATTCTTTCCGTTTCTACCCCGATGGGTCATTCGGTGTTAGCTAAGCGTCTAGTGATGGGTTGTCCCTTAGATTTTGAGGGTAACGAATTGATTGCGAATCTTATGATCCTGGAGATGGAAGATTTTGATTGTATTCTAGGTATAGACCTATTGACTACCTACCGAGCTACCGTGGATTGTTACCAGAAGCTTGTTCAGTTTCGTACGACTGAGAGCTCTAGTTGGTTTTTCTATGGTGAGGGAGCGCGACCTCCGATGCCAGTGGTATCTGCTCTGAAAGCCTGTCGTGCTTTAGAGGCGGGCGGGGAAGGCTACCTCATCTATGCGATTGATTCCTCCACAGGTAGTGTTGGTATAGATGATATTCCAGTGGTTTGTGAATTTCCTGATGTTTTTCCAGATGAGATTCCTGGTTTTCCTCCGGTTAGAGAGGTGGAATTTGGCATTGAGTTAATGCCAGGGACTGCACCGATTTCTCGTGCCCCCTATCGTCTTGCTCCGTCAGAGATGAGAGAATTGAAGCAGCAATTGCAGGATCTTCTTGATAAAGGTTATATTCGCCCGAGTGTTTCACCTTGGGGAGCTCCAGTCTTGTTTGTCAAGAAAAAGGATGGATCGATGCGATTGTGTATTGATTATCGCCAGCTGAATCGTGTGACGATCAAAAACAAGTATCCATTACCTCGTATCGATGACTTGTTCGATCAGCTTCAGGGTACCTCTGTTTACTACAAGATTGACTTGAGATCGGGTTATCATCAGATGAGAGTCAGAGATGATGATATTTCCAAGACTGCATTTCGTACTCGATATGGGCATTACGAGTTTCTAGTTATGCCATTCGGATTGACGAATGCGCCAGCGGTATTCATGGATCTAATGAACCGAGTCTTTCGTGATTTTCTGGATCAGTTTGTTGTGGTTTTCATCGATGATATCTTGATTTATTCTCACAGTGTGGAAGAGCATATCCAGCACTTGAGGATTGTGTTGCAGATTCTTCGCGAGAAGCAATTGTATGCTAAGCTGAGTAAGTGCGAGTTCTGGATTGATCGTGTAGTATTCCTTGGTCATGTGATTTCCAAGGAAGGAATTTCTGTGGATCCCAGCAAGATCGAAGCAGTGCTGAATTGGTCACGTCCTACGACGGTGGCTGAGATCCGTAGTTTCCTAGGTCTGGCAGGGTATTATCGTCGCTTCATTGTGAATTTCTCTCAGGTAGCTAGACCATTGACGCAACTTACTCGGAAGGATGTTCCATTTGAGTGGTCATCTGAGTGCGAAGATAGTTTCAGAGAGCTTCGTCGACTTCTGACTTCTGCACCTGTTTTGGCGTTACCATCAGGATCTGATGGTTTCAGTGTTTACACCGATGCCTCTTTTCAAGGCTTAGGGTGTGTGTTGACGCAGAATGATCATGTGATCGCTTACGCATCCAGACAGTTAAAACCTCACGAGGAGAAGTACCCTATTCATGATCTTGAATTAGCTGCTATTGTGTTTGCGCTAAAAATCTGGCGTCATTATTTGTACGGGGTTAAGTTTGAAATTTTTACTGATCATAAGAGTCTGAAATATCTGTTCACTCAGGCTGAGTTGAACATGAGACAACATCGTTGGATGGATCTACTTAAAGATTATGACTGCGAGATCAAGTACCATCCAGGCTCTGCGAATCTCACAGCCGATGCTCTTAGTCGCAAGGTGAGAGTCTCTGCACTTCAGACCAGTGCTATGATTAGTACTATCCAGGATTGTTGTTCGTTGGGATTTAATTTCAAACATCGGAAAGGTATGGAGAGCATTCGTGTTGCTACCATTTTATCTGAGCCAATTTTGTTCGCTCGGATTCGAGATGCTCAGATGTCTGATCTCAAGACTCAGAGATTAGCTCGGTTGGCTGGTGGAGATAATAATTTCCATTATCAGTCTAATGGTCTTCTGTGTTTGTCTAATCGGGTTGTAGTACCAGAGGATGATACTTTGAGGGAAGAGATCTTATCTCAGGCCCATCGAAGCAAGTTGAGTGTTCATCCGGGAAGCAATAAGATGTATAAAGATTTGAGGACACGATTTTGGTGGAAAGGGATGAAGCGCAGCGTTTATCAGTTTGTTTCCAAGTGTCTTGTTTGTCAGCAGGTTAAGGCAGAGCACCGTCGACCGGGAGGATTATTGCTGAACTTACCTATTCCTGAATGGAAGTGGGAGCATATCGCGATGGACTTCATTACTCACTTACCATTGTCTTCGAGGAATAGTGATGCTATTTGGGTAGTGGTGGATCGACTCACCAAGTCTGCTCATTTTCTGCCATATAACCGTGATTTCACTTTCGATCGTATGGCTCGCTTGTATATTCAAGAGATTTTACGTCTGCATGGAGTGCCAGTCAGTATTGTCAGTGACAGAGATCCTCGTTTTACCTCACGATTTTGGGGTAGTTTCCAGGCGGTATTGGGTACGTCCCTAAGTTTAAGTACAGCTTATCATCCAGAGACCGACGGTCAGACGGAGAGGACTATCCGTACACTTGAGGATATGATGCGGGCTTGTGTGATGGATTTCGGAACCGCTTGGCAGGATCATTTGCCTTTGATTGAGTTCGCGTACAACAACAGCTATCATCGTAGTATTGGTATGGCACCATTTGAGGCGTTGTATGGGCGACGTTGTCGTACTCCACTATTTTGGGATGAAGTTGGGGAACGACATGTTGAGGGACCGGAGTTAGTCCAGCAGGCTATTGATAAGGTTGCAATAATCAAGAAGCGGATTAAGATCGCTCAGGATCGACAGGCTAGTTATGCGAACACCAAGCGGCGACCTCTTTATTTTCAGCCAGGTGAGAAAGTGTTTCTCCGAGTTTCGCCTTTTCGCAGGATTTTGAGATTTGGTCTCAAGGGTAAGCTGTCTCCGAGATTTATTGGTCCATTTGAAATATTGGAAAGCGTGGGAGATTTGGCTTACAGACTTGCATTGCCGCCATACCTATCAAGTATTCATGATGTATTCCACGTATCTTTGTTGAGACGATACGTAGCAGATGAGTCTCACATCTTGCATCCCTCTGAAGTTCAACTAAATTCGGATTTGTCTTACGTGGAACGACCAGTGCGGATTCTCGATCGCAAAGACAAGGTATTGCGGAATAAGATCATTCCTCTTGTCTTAGTTCAGTGGCAGCGCAGAGGCACTGAAGAAGCCACTTGGGAGCTAGAGAGTCGTATGCGTTCGGAGCATCCAGAGCTCTTTTGAGTTGTACTGTAGTTGTACTATGGATGTGTGTGTGTGTTTTCCGTTGTAATCCAAAGATCAGTTGTGTTCAACAACAATTGAGATATAATAACAATGTTGTTACTCCTTTTTGTTCATCCTATAAACCTGATTTCGAGGACGAAATCTTTTTAAGGGGGGGAGAATGTAGTATCCCGATTCCTAGTTTGAGTTAATTATTGGATTAATTATTTTTCGGTGGGATCGGAAGGACCGAACCGGGTTCGGATCGTCCGATCATGGTTCGGATCGTCCGAGCCAGATGTCGGATCGTCCGAGCCAGGTGGCTGGACCCGTGGCAGACATGCAGAATTCGGATCGTCCGAGCAAGGGTTCGGATCGTCCGAGACAGGTGGCTGGACACGTAGAACGCATGCAAGGTTCGGATCGTCCGAAGTGGGTTCGGATCGTCCGAAGTGTACCGGATCGGAGCTTCCGAAGTGGATCGGATCGTCCGAACATTGGCTATAAATAGAGGCGCGAGGCTTCATTTCTTACTCGCCATTTCAGAGCGTTCCAGAGCGTTTTAGTCGTTTCTGAGAGGTTTCTAGTCTTTCCCGAGGTTCAGGCACTAGCAGGGAGCTACTGGCTTTGTAGCGGAGCTGTGCTCTAGTTGGGAGCTAGCGGCATCAGCGGGCTAGCGACGGACGAAGGCTTGGAATAGACCTGTTTGTCTGGTTTTCCAGTGGATTAGGATTGCAGTGATAGAGGTACGAAAGTACTATCCGAGATATCCTGGTCGAGTATACATCCTTATATGTGTTGCATGATTATGTGGTGCATTGATATATGTCATATGATGCATGCTATTATGTCACGTTTTATGATGCATGTTGCATTTCATGTTGAGCCGTATCTCCTTCGAGATAGCCTTTACTGTTGAGCTGTATCTCTTTCGAGATAAGCTATATCTTGTGGGGCCGCTCAGCCCTGTCTTGTCTTGTGGACGCATGGACACCGAGAGTACACAGTGGCCGACGGGTCGGGAGGGCTTCGGTGATCCGGGACATTTTTGGTCCACGTCTGTTCTTGTAGTGGATGCAGTGACCCAGAGGAGTACCGCGCGGCACTATCCACTTGGCGCCTCTAGACTGAGCATTTTGAGATCCTTTGTTACTCCTGTTTCTTGACTACCCTGGTATCATATCATAGCATGTGCATTTCATATAGGCTTGTATACTCATGCTTTTGTACTGGGCGTTCTTATCGCTCATGTCCTCGGTTTTGTTTATCTTGGACACCCCATTCCCACGGGGCAGGCCTCAGGTTGGACAGCTCAGGAGGAGGAGGAGGAGGACGTTGAGTAGCTGGTTGGTTTAGTTCTTCGGTATCTTTTTGATTCGATATGGTTGTACCGTATATTTCATTTTAGTTGAGTTGTCCTGGATTTTCGTTTGGGTTGTATAACTATCTTTTGGTGACAGTTTTCCGCCTTTATTTCTGATTGTTTTTAATTAAGTTAATCGCATGCTTAGTTCTTGATTAGTAGGTGATTCTGGAACGGGTCACTACATTTCGTAAATTAAGAGTTTCAGTTTTGGCAGTGTTAAGTCCAAACTGAAGTGAGTCTGTACAAGTTTTGTATCGATCAAAGTCGTTTAGTGCATATCCTATCCTTGTGATAGAAGGGGTGACGTAGGAGTAATTAAAATCTCAGAACATCCATAAATCTTTGTGTTTTCTTACTTCAGTTATTTATTCTATCTTTCATTTAGTTTATTTCCGCAACTATTATCAATTAAACTGATTGTCATTGACTGACAAGATTCCTAGTTTCAGTTTGTCACAAAACTGACACTTCATTCGAAAAGATTCTAAAATCGTGAGTGTTTATTCAACCCCTCCTTCTAAACACATCTCAACCAATCAACCGATCCTAACGAAAACGCTTCACGGTTTAGCTATTAATTCAATACATCGAAAGAATCTGTTTTACGTTTAAAAAAATATTAAAAGTCAAATTTAAGCTTATATGATGCTATGAGATAGGCTCGAGTAAAGAAAAGTAAGAAAAATTCAAATTTGGGAAGTTCGAGATCCAAGGGTAAAATGGTCATTTTACGTCCGGGTAGTTCGAAAGGTCTGGCAGTATCCTGAAGAATCATAATACATGTTAAATGATATTTTAAAATTTTTATGATGAAAATATGATATTTTTAGGATATATGCAAAGTTTGCATGATTTTTCTCAGAAAAATGCTATTTTACGATTTTTAAAGGATACAATATTTTATAAATAAGAGGAAAGGAAAAATATTTTGAAGGGTGTAAATTAAATGTGAAATAAGGCTATGATTGGGGATATCGTGAGGGAAAAGACTCCAGAGGGAGCCCGTTTATGGGAGAAGGCCCCAGAGAGAACCCGACGATCGTATTTCCTTATTTCGCAAAGATCCAATGACAAGAGTTGCTGATGCCCCGTCCCTAGGTACTTGGTGTAGCTAAGACTGATCGGTCGACCACATGCTGATATGATTACAGCTGGTCACTTTCAAATATCAAACTTCACACAAAAATAATACATGATGCTGGAAAGCTTTACAATTGAATGATTTATGATTTATGTACGCTTACAAATTTATGCTAGCTTATTTTAAATAAAATTATGATTTTAATGCATATACCTGTATATGTATTATTTGCTACGTATGATTAGAATGTGCTGAGTCATTAGACTCATTAGATTTGGATGGTTGCAGGTGAGGATGATTATGAGGGAGGCGCTAACGCTTGAGTTGATCGAGTCTGATAGTACACTCCCGATGGACTTTATTTTCCACACTTACTTAGTATTTAACGTTTTATGTAAAGATTTTGAGAATTATCTATTTAGATATTTAATGCTTTATTTTGAAGTTAGTCGTTGGATTATTTGAAAGTGACGAATGATTTTGTGGTTAACGATTTATGGATTTTTATGCATTTAAGATTTTTAAATTTTGGGTTTATTTTTAAATGAGGGTTCTAATTTCATGAGGAAAAAAAATTAGTAGTATTTTAAACTTGAAAATTAAGGGATGTTTCACTTATAAAACCGCTTTCTAGTATGAGCATGTAATGTGAATTGTCTAAGGTAGTACAATTTATTCTCAACAACCATCAGGTTATCGGGCTGCAAAGAAGGCAAGGACTGACTCGTCTAATCCAAACACAACTGTTGACGTGAATAATAGCATAGCCCCATCTCTTCCCATACAACAAAAGGTAGGAAAGAGGAAAGGCAAATAAAAACTGACCCAAATTGAAGAGCGAATCAAATTCTACAATAGTCATTTGCACATTTGGAGGAATATAATAAAAATAAATAGGTGAAAGAACTCATCCAAGCACATCAAATCCTTATATGGACACATGAAGCATGACATATAAACAAATACAAAACCATCGGGTGATATGTGAGTAGATCGAAAAAATATTGAATATATAGTAGATTTGTTTTTTTATTAACTTAACGTGTTTTGAATATCAGTTTTCATGTCATATATTTTAGTATCTGCGTATATATGAATAAAATGTTCCTTAATGAAAATAGGATTCACATATTTGGGAAGTGAGCATGAAATAAAATTTCATATATCAATTTATGGTCTGAAACATATTTTAAGAAGTTGGAACCTCATATTTGATAATATTTTCGAAGATTTTGGTTTTATTAAAAAGCTTGAGGAACCAAGTGTGTATAAAAAAGTTAGTGTGAGTGAAGTGAAATTTTTAATATCTTACTTTGATGATCCTCCTCATTGAGAATGACATAGGATTACAACAATCAACTACAATATGATTGGAAAGAAAATTCTCCATGAAAAACGTGAGTGAAATATTCTATATATTGAGAATAAATTATATAGAGATAGATCGAAAAAGTTGGTGGGGGCTTACCCAAGACATCTGCATTGATATCATACTGAAGAGATTCTCTATGGAAGAATCCAAGAAAGGATATCTAAAGGATCGGTTCGGACACCTGCGAGTGTGCTTCAAACACAATATTCTCAATAGCTGCAATAGCTCTTGTTCTAAGAATGCATACATCGATTAATTAGACCGAGTTTGGTTTCAAACCAAGTGGAAAACACTCGAAGTAATCCTTCGTTAAGAAAAATTGATAGATTTTAGAATCTAATAGCTTGTGTAAACTGATCGACTGAAATACGGGGAATCAGTTATGGCTTTTATCAGTTCAGCTATGGACAAAACTGAATTGATATCAGCTGAACTGATCAAATCATTTTAAAAACACAGTTGAGCAGTTAATACACAAGATATGTTTATGGATGTTTGGAGACTTCAACTGCTCCTACGTCACCCATTCTACCACCTCGGGTAGGATTCACTAGAAGACTTTTACTTATACAACACCTTGTACAACCCACCCAACTTAGGACTTACCCACTCCTTAACTGAACTCCTAGTCTAGACTGAAGGCATCACCGTCCAGCCAACACTTGTTTAACGTCTGTGTATCAAAGATTATAGACACAAGTTTTACGTCTTAGTGCAAGACGGTATTTTGAGTGGTAGTGTGTGTGTGTGTGTGTGAGAACTGATATCGGAAAACAACCCGAAAAGTGTTTTCACACACTAAGGGAAATAAGATTCTACACTAAACTGATATAACTTGGAATGTTCCCTCGACTGGGCTGATTTCTTCTTTGTAAGCTGATATGTCATAAGCGTGCCCTTTTTTTTCTCTCTTGTTTTTCACATCTCGTTAATATATCTTTGTTGATGGTCTTGGTCTGTATTTATAGTATTAATACGACAGTACATCAAGACTCATCACATGTGATCGTTGCAGCTTGAATGCGTTCCTTGAGATTTGTGTCTCGTCTTTTCTGACAGCCATTCTAGAACATTTTGTCTTTAAGCTTTGCTGCAACATCCATTATTGTACTATTGATAGTACAGATGCTTTGTACCTTTGTGCACGGTTGGATCCCGTTGAATAAGCTTGTCGAGTTCTGCAACTGATTGATTCTAACTGATGTTCTGAACTAGTGAGGTGAAATCAGTTGACTCGTCAGCTGAATTGATTCAGTTGAATTGGTCAGTTGGGCTCTTAATCAGTTAAACACTTCATCAGCTGGTCGGGCTTCTGAGAGTCTTCTGCTGAATCTCATATCAACTAGACAATCAGTTGAGCTGCTCTTGATACTTCAGTTGTACTGGTTCAGTTCGATCAATCAGTTGACACTTTCAGTTTGCTTCTCGATATCTTCAGTTTTGGCTTGATAACTGATCAGATTGTGTCCTGATCAGTTTCAGTTTCTGCGCACTTAGGTAAAATCATTAGAAACACAATAACAAGTTTTATTAACATCAAAATCAAGATTGCGAATATGAATTGTTCCAACAATATCTATCAGCATGTCATTGTGTTACTCTATCAAAATCAATGTGTCCCAATACAGACAAGGATATAAAGATGATGACACATGTTTCTTAGATGTCAACCATTGGTAGTATAATGTACGGTATGATATCTACACGCCCTAATAAAGCAAACACACTAAGTTTTGCGAGTATATACGAGGGGAACCATAGTTTAATGCATTGAAAAGCAATGAAAGATATTCTTAAATACTTGAGAAGTACTAAGAATTTGTTCATGGTTTATGGGGATAAAAAAATTAAAATTGGAATGCTACACTGATTCTGGGTACTAATCAAACGTTGATCATTCGAGAACCGGTCCCGGTGTACTAAAAAAACACTTGTGTCATTGCACAAACAAATTAAACAAGTTATTATCAACGATCCAAACATATACTGAGGAAGTTGCACCTCATACAAGAGATTGTGGGAAAAGAGATATATCGGTTGAGACAATTGTCTATGCAAATAACATTGTTGATCTACCCATAAAGTGCATTATAGGACCATTGTTTGGCAAGCATCACGAACTAATGAGATTAAAACTCATGGGTAGTAGGCACTAGGGAAAGTAAGATATTGTTATAGTAGAAGCCTTGCAAGCCAATTTTTTAATGTAGTTTTAATTGACTCTGTGTAATAGACAATCTTTATTTTAATATAATTTATTTTTTATATTTATGTTGGCATTTAGTTTATTCGTTTACTCATGCAATCTACATAAATAAAGACTTTGAATACACCTTTGTAAATGAATATGAGGTCGTACATATGGTGACGATTATGAAACATGTATTTTAATTACTGCATATTATAAACCATGGTTCATTCAGTACGGATCTTGACCAACTACCGCATAAGTTTTCAGATCTAAAATTGAACAATCTAGACTTCATGTTTACCTCTAGAAGCGTCGTCGATATTCACTCTTTCAGAAGTCACTCACACTCTTGAGAAGAAGGACGTTCTTTCCAAGATCCGATTTAGTTTTCCCACTCTCGAATTCTATGTTTTACTTTGTAATTTTTTGTCATCTTTGTATTATGTTACACAAGAACAAGGGAAATAATTATTGGTGTTTTTGGTACATATTTTGAGGTGAAATAAACCATTAAACCTTTTGTGAATATGTGTGGATAGATAATGCAAGAGAAAAATGACAGCAGAGAGGTTAAATTTGGGGTTGGGGATAAATCATTTGACTGTGAGAATACAATTGCATTTCCATGGCAAAGAATTGTTTTTTAACTTTAGTATACGTAGCGTTGAATCATAAACATAGTTCAATGTTATTGAAATATATATACACTGTTTTAACTGTTTTATTCTCATTATTCTGAAGCAAAATTAAGTACATATTCCACACTTCTTCCCATAAGACTAACTGTAGTGACCCGTTCCAGAATCACCTACTAGTTGAGAACTAAGCATGCAACTAACTTAATTAATAATAATCAGAGATAACAGCGGAAAATACCAACAAATGATAGTTATACAACCCAATCGAAATCAGAACAACTCAAAATATATTCGGTACAACCATATCGAAATAGAATAGTACTGAAAACTAAACCAACCAGATACTCACTGTCCTCCTCCTGCTCTTCCCGAGCTGTCCAACCTGAGGCCTGTCCCGTGGGAATGGGGTGTCCAAGATAAACAAAAACCGAGGACGTGAGCGATAAGAACGCCCAGTACAAAAGCATGAGTATACAAACCTATATGAAATGCACATGCTATGATATGATACCAGGGTAGTCAAGAAACAGGAGTCACAAAAGATCTCAAAATGCTCAGTCTAGAGGCGCCAAGTGGATAGTGCCGCGCGGTCCAACCTCTGGGTCACTGCATCCACTGCAAGAACAGACGTGGACCTAAAATGTCCCGGATCACCGAAGCCCTCCCGACCCGTCGGCCACTGTGTACTCTCGGTGTCCATGCGTCCACAAGACAAGACAGGGCTGAGCGGCCCCACAAGATATAGCTTATCTCGAAAGAGATACAGCTCAACAGTAAAGGCTATCTCGAAGAAGATACGGCTCAACATGAAATGCAACATGCATCATACAACGTGACATAATAACATGCATCATATGACATATAACAATGCAGCAAATAATCATGCAACACATATATGAATGTATACTCAACCAGGATATCTCGGATAGTACTTTCGTACCTCTATCACAGCAAGCCTAGCCTTACGCAACACCGCTAATCAGGTCTAGAACAAGCCTATGCATCAAAAGCACCCAATGAACAATACTACCATGCTATACTAGCAAAACCAGTACTCCCTAGTACTACCAAAGGTTTAGGGTTTACCTTCGTCCGTCGACAGCCCTTTGATGTCGATTGCCTCGTAACTCAGGCGTCGCTACACTACCAATCCTGGCAGCTCTTGGCTATCGCTCGACCGGCAACTAACCCTAGAAACCTTCCAAATCTCTCAAATATGAGACACAACTCAAGGATTGTCAATACAAAATGAGGAAATCCGAGCACTATTTATAGGCTATGTTCGGATCCACCGAACCCACTTCGGAACGTCCGAACTCCTACGTGTCCATCAGCTCTTGACACCTCACGATCGGATCCACCGAACCTACACTTCGGAACGTCCGAACTCCCACGTGTCCATCAGCTCTTGACACCTCACGATCGGATCCACCGAACCTACACTTCGGAACGTCCGAACTCCCACGTGTCGATCAACTCTTGACACCTCATGATCGGATCCACCGAACCCACTTCGGATCGTCCGAACCCTTCGGTGCTACCGAACCATCTTCGGTCCGTCCGATTATGACCACGGTCAAAATTACACATTAAACCTTCTTAATCACCATTAATCCGTTAATTACCCAATCTGGAATTCGGGCTACTACATTCTCCCCCCCTTAAAAAAATTTCGTCCTCGAAATCAGGCTTAGAAGATGAACAAAACGAAATAACAACATCGTTACCCTCAAAATCTAAGGGACAACCCATCACTAGACGCTTGGCTAAAACCGAATGACCCATCGGAGTAGAAACGGAAAGAATGACGTCTACGATCGTCCTGGTCACCCCAACGACCTACACTCCCCTGACTACTCTCATCACCAAAGTGGTCAGCCATCGCTACAAGATAGAATAGGGAAAATGGTCAACGAAAATCCCAAAACAGAAATCTATATCCCAAAATCGTAAGCATGCTCTGATACCATAAATGTAGTGACCCGTTCCAGAATCACCTACTAGTTGAGAACTAAGCATGCAACTAACTTAATTAATAATAATCAGAGATAACAGCGGAAAATACCAACAAATGATAGTTATACAACCCAATCGAAATCAGAACAACTCAAAATATATTCGGTACAACCATATCGAAATAGAATAGTACTGAAAACTAAACCAACCAGATACTCACTGTCCTCCTCCTGCTCTTCCCGAGCTGTCCAACCTGAGGCCTGCCCCGTGGGAATGGGGTGTCCAAGATAAACAAAAACCGAGGACGTGAGCGATAAGAACGCCCAGTACAAAAGCATGAGTATACAAACCTATATGAAATGCACATGCTATGATATGATACCAGGGTAGTCAAGAAACAGGAGTCACAAAAGATCTCAAAATGCTCAGTCTAGAGGCGCCAAGTGGATAGTGCCGCGCGGTCCAACCTCTGGGTCACTGCATCCACTGCAAGAACAGACGTGGACCTAAAATGTCCCGGATCACCGAAGCCCTCCCGACCCGTCGGCCACTGTGTACTCTCGGTGTCCATGCGTCCACAAGACAAGACAGGGCTGAGCGGCCCCACAAGATATAGCTTATCTCGAAAGAGATACAGCTCAACAGTAAAGGCTATCTCGAAGAAGATACGGCTCAACATGAAATGCAACATGCATCATACAACGTGACATAATAACATGCATCATATGACATATAACAATGCAGCAAATAATCATGCAACACATATATGAATGTATACTCAACCAGGATATCTCGGATAGTACTTTCGTACCTCTATCACAGCAAGCCTAGCCTTACGCAACACCGCTAATCAGGTCTAGAACAAGCCTATGCATCAAAAGCACCCAATGAACAATACTACCATGCTATACTAGCAAAACCAGTACTCCCTAGTACTACCAAAGGTTTAGGGTTTACCTTCGTCCGTCGACAGCCCTTTGATGTCGATTGCCTCGTAACTCAGGCGTCGCTACACTACCAATCCTGGCAGCTCTTGGCTATCGCTCGACCGGCAACTAACCCTAGAAACCTTCCAAATCTCTCAAATATGAGACACAACTCAAGGATTGTCAATACAAAATGAGGAAATCCGAGCACTATTTATAGGCTATGTTCGGATCCACCGAACCCACTTCGGAACGTCCGAACTCCTACGTGTCCATCAGCTCTTGACACCTCACGATCGGATCCACCGAACCTACACTTCGGAACGTCCGAACTCCCACGTGTCCATCAGCTCTTGACACCTCACGATCGGATCCACCGAACCTACACTTCGGAACGTCCGAACTCCCACGTGTCGATCAACTCTTGACACCTCATGATCGGATCCACCGAACCCACTTCGGATCGTCCGAACCCTTCGGTGCTACCGAACCATCTTCGGTCCGTCCGATTATGACCACGGTCAAAATTACACATTAAACCTTCTTAATCACCATTAATCCGTTAATTACCCAATCTGGAATTCGGGCTACTACACTAACATTGACTTAAACCAATAACACTTTCTACGACGGTAAAAATATTTTATTTTCATGTTTTATTTTGATTGATTTATGTTCCACTAGAATTTATTTTCTATTTTTTTTATCATCCTTAGATTATGGAGTTTTTTGAAATTTTTATTTTAATGTAGGGGAAAATATTTGTTTTTTTTCTATTGTGTTTACGAGCGTTGAGATTAGCGGGGCTTCCTACAAGGGATATCACAATAAAGAAGATGTATTGATTTATGGAGAAACAACCCGTTGTTACGTGTAACTCTATTGAGAATAAATGTTTGACTTCAACGTCCATTGCAAAGATATCTAAAGAGCTCAAAGTATACTAGAATCCGTGCATTTAGTGATGATGATTAGAGTTTTTATTACTATTGATATGTTGTCTTATTTGTTGCAACTTATTAGTTTTAGCATGAATCGAGCTTGCTTACGCCCAGTTTGGTAAGTGTTATTACGGGTGGATTATTTAGTAGTCTTTTGTTTGCTTGCGTTTTTAAAGTGGCATTGACTACGTGTTAGACAAATTTGAATGTTTTTCCTGGAGAATACATCCATGCATTAAAGCTGGATAACATTTATCAGGTAACATTCAGAAAGTGAAATGACCAAAATAGCCCTGAATGTCCATTAAAAAATTGCAAGTGGGTCTGGTCCCACTCCATTGTCCTTATTTCTTCACAAGAATCGACCACCGCACAGTACATCCGAAATTGAAAGTGGACAACCGTATATCCTCATTTCTAAAAAACATCCGAATAAATCTGAAGCTTATTTGAAGGTATAATTTAATAGATTACAGGTTTTAAGATATTTTTGATTATTTATGTTGCATCTGATGCGTGAATCTTTGGGAGAAGATAAATGCGAGGAAAAATAATCACTGATGATAAATTTGTGTTTTTGTTTTTGCTGTTTTTGGTAGAAATCTGTATTACAAACAGATTATTGCTTTGTTGTCGTTTGTTTGGTTTTTTGTTGTAGTGTACCAATTTTTTTTTTATTTGGGCTTTAATTCTGAAAATTTATGCTCATGTGACATTGTCGGAGACATTCAATCTCAATTTCGATTTGGCTATTCTACAACAAAAAACTTAAATTTTAACTTGTGGAATTTTTTTTTTGTATGACTACAGCTTAACCTGATATACAAAAGTGTTTGTAGAATCAATTTCGATTTGGTGTAAATTATTTTTGAAGAATAAATTGGATTCGTCATCATAGTGAAACATGACTGAGACGAGAAATTTACAGGAAACCAAACTAAAAAATTAAATCAACGTAAAGATAAAAAAACAAAATTACTACGCGTTCAAATCGCCAAACATTTGCACTTTTGTTTCAGTGAAACTCGGAATTACATGATTACTCGAATAAGATTTTCGGAAATTACTCACAAGAAATTCTTCTCCCATGTAGATCTTGCTTTCTTCTACTGGTTCGAATCAGGGTTGTAGCTATAATTTCTTAGCTCACCTGAAAAAAAAAATTACCAAAAAAACATCTTCATGCTTTATGTTGGATCTTCGGTTCGGAATAACACGGATCTCACCTTGTCTGGCGATCTTCACGGACGAAGAAATTGGGGAGGGTTTCCAATTCGCGTTTCATTTTTTTGGAAACAGTCAGTAGCTTTGGGGATCAGTAAACAGACATGGGAATATTTTAAAATAAAATATTAAAGGATATTTTGGTCATTAATAAATTTGTCATGATTTTATCACTCTTCTTGAATTCACACCACACATGATATTATACATCTCTCAAATTAATATCTTATCCTATCAAACATTTATCAATCAAATTATCAATAATTCAATTATCACATCCTACACACCAAGCGAACACTTAATGTATTATTTAGATGTTTGTTTGAATGTGCAACGTGAATCTCAAAATTAGCTATTATTATTTAATGTATTATGGATATGCTTATTCTCTTTTTATTTTCTTTTTAATTTTAACTTTACATTAAATTGCATTCTATGCACTTTGGCTTTAGATTACGTTTACTTTGAATAATGGGATTGCACAATGATAGATTAAAGTTGATTAGCTAAAATAATGTGATGGGATATGGAGTAGTAATTGATAAATAATAATGTATTTAGTTTGTTGGATTAAATTTGGGATTGAAATTATAATTAAGAGAAACTTACGATTTCACCATTCATCTAGCGTAATAATCTCATGTTCGGTTTCACAAAATAAGTTATTTTTCGTCTAGTAAAATTATTAGGTATAAATATTATTTATTTAAACAAATTGATAACTTGATTGATTGAATTTTTTTTTTGTCATGACTAAGGAAAATGGATGATATATCATATGTGTAACGTCCGAACCAACGTAAATCACATGCATGCAAATTATTTCAATTTCTTTAAGTGCTTTATTTCATTGATTTCAAATGCTAGCTAGTATCATATTTATTATATGATTGAAAGTATGATTGCGTGATTAAATAATAATATGACATGCTTAAATGAAATTTAAGGATTTTCCCAAATATTCGATAAAAAGCAGGGGAAAAGAGACCGGAGACGACCAAGACAAGAATATGTATTTTTATTTAATTAATGGCAAGGCATCCTAATATGATTTAAAAATGATTTAATTTTTCTAAAAATGTCGGAATTCGAATTATTTAACGAGTCGAGCTCGATTTTTCCCGAGAATCCGATTTTGGACAAACAAGGAGTTAAAAGATCAAAAATATTACTTTTGGGAAACTAATTTTATAAACTTTTATTATTTAATTAATTAAGTGTTATTGAGCCTAATTTAATTATTTAAAGAAGACCCAATTACCTTTAAGCTTCCAAGCCCAAAAACAAAGCCCATTAGCATGTTGTTTAAATCTATAAATAAGTTACCTAGGCTTTCAAAACCCCATAGTTTTACTTTTAATCAGCCGAAATACACCTCACACACACTACAATAATTTCGAGATTTTCGGGGAAGAAGAAGGCTTGTGTTCTTCGTCGTCCAGTCGTCCAACATCGCACTTTCGCCAACGATCGTATGTTCGAGCGTTATAAACGCAAAGACACTTTTTATAAAACATTTTAAACATCATAAAAATCATAATGTGTGTGTGTTAATTGATTATGCATGAAAAATATGGGTGTTCGATTATTTTACAGTGTGATACATATTTTCAAAGTTTCGACGATTTAATGCTTGGTTTTGAAACGTTATGATTCCCAATGAGAACCCTGTCAATACATGATAAAATATAATTAAATTATAGTAAAAACATGATAAATTTAAAGGAAAGACCATGCTGGAACCGTGGGCAAGAAATATGAGAGGGCCGTGGGGTTTTACATGGTTGCACAAGAGTCATGTGGCTCGGTTGCTTTGTATGGGGCTTGGGGGCTCGGCATGGGATGGCTGGGGCTCAAGGAGGGTCAAGGTTGAGGGCCTGTTAGAGTCCTAGTGGGCTAGGACTCGCGCAGCAGGGCTAGGGAAGAGTCCTCACTGCATAGGACTCTTCCCAAGGGTGTTCTCTTGTGTGGCCGAGAGTTTCAGGGGGAGGCTCCGTTTGGGGCTGGGCTAGGTGGTCCATCAGGGTCCTAGGGTTATGGGCAGGGGTTGGGCCACGGGCTAGAGCAGCCGGGCTCGCTGCTGGCTCGAGCAAAACGAGAGAGACGTGAGAGTGCTTGAGTGCGCGCATCTGCTGGTTTCCTGAACTAGTGGCTCGCTGCGGGGGTTCAAGGGCTTGGGTTTGGTCTGGGCGTAGTCCAGAGATAGTTAGGGTTAGGTGGGCTTGGTTTTGGCTCGGCTGGAAGCGTCCTTGCTAGCTAGGAGTCTTGGGCGAAGAAGGGAGCATGAGAGCAGAATTTGGTCTCGGTTCCAGGAGGGTTTGAGCAAGATAGGACAAGGTTCTATGGGTTGGACTTGATTAGT
Source organism: Primulina eburnea (assembly GCF_022965805.1). Classification (NCBI taxonomy): domain Eukaryota; kingdom Viridiplantae; phylum Streptophyta; class Magnoliopsida; order Lamiales; family Gesneriaceae; genus Primulina; species Primulina eburnea. The sequence continues at coordinate 13,595,460 of NC_133116.1, forward strand.
ATATTGGTTCCTAGATGGGTTGGCTCTGGTTTTGTTGGAGGTTGCTCGACCATGGCTCGAGTAAATAAGGAGATGGTTCTGTATGTTTGAGTGAGACTCATATTTCGAATTTAATAAACTAAAATTGGAACCATGGGTCAACGGGTGCGGTTCATGGCTCACAAGGGTAGATTAGGTAATAAACAGGTTATGTTTAAAATTTGGGAAGAAAATAATGAGTTTTTAGTTTATCCGAGATTTAATCGCCTCACAAATAATTATTTTAAAAGCATCAAATTAAGCCAAATAAAATTATGAAAAAATTATATCTAAGCTTAAATAATTATTTGGGATAACTCATGTCATTAAAATTAAGAAAAAGATAAAATCGAGAATTTTTACATCTGGGGGCAAAACGATAATTTTACACTTGGGAAAATACGTAAAAGCTTGACAGCGTCCCGAATGATCATAATGCATGTTAAATTATATTTTATGATTTAAAATGATGATTTTGATGAAAATATGATATTTTATGATTATGGATATTTTATGATTTATGGTAAAAGCTGTGCAATTTTCAATGTCTAAAATGCTATTTTTGAGAAGTTATGATGATTTATAATTTTTAAAGAAAAGGAAAAATATTCCGAGGGATGTGAATTGACTGTGAAAATGATATGTGATTTTGTGGGGATGACGTGAGAGTCAAGGCCCCAGAGGGAACACATATTCGGGCCAAGGCCCGAGAGGGACCCCGTTTACGGGCCAAGGCCCAGAGGACCCCGTCTATGAGAAAAGGCACCAGAGAGATCCCGACGATCGTATTTTCATGTTGGAGCCTAGTGTCCACCCCCATGGACCATGTGGAGCTGAAGACTGATCAGTCGACCGAAGGATAAAAGCTAGTCACTTTCAAGGATCAAACTTCACCCAAAATGATAATGATTGAAAGCATTACGATTAAAATGATTTATGATATATGATCTATGTTTAAAACTATTTTAACTGATTTATTTATGTTTAAATGATTTTTAAATGGTTTATTATTGCTCGAAAGTTATTTTAAATAAAAGTATGATTTTTAAATGCATGAGATTTTATATGTATTATTTGCTACTCATGTTTAGAACGTGCTGAGTCATTAGACTCACTAGGTTTGTATGATGCAAGATTTGATGATTTTATGGGAGCCGCTGACAATTGAGTGGATCGAGTGCAGCAGTACACTCCCGAGGGACCATTATGTTTCCGCACTAGATTGTTAGATATAAGATTTAAAATATTTATGTTAATGATTTTATTAGAGATATTTTTATACTTTTATTATATTGTTAGTTGATCTTTGTGAAGGTCGATATATGATTTTGGTTAGTGGATGATTTAGGTTTATTTATGCACTTGAGATTTCACATTTTAATTTATTATGATTGTTAAAATTGATATATTATTTTATTTAGTATTTTAGAATTTATGATTATAAAAAAAATTGAGGGAAATATAGTTCATGAAAAATATGATAAAATAATGCATTCAAAACATGAACAATCAAAGTGCATCAAAATATCGTGAAACTAGGCAATCAAAACTGTAGAACCCAAAAATCAGATTACGCATAAACCATGCATAACTGCTACTATTTAAATTAAAAAATGAATATTTTATATAAATATGAAGTGTTTGATTTATTTTAATAATTTTAAGTCATGATTATTTCCTAGTTTTACCTTTTCAGGATAAATACGCGAAGTCGGACCGGAGTTTGGAGATTAATAATAAGATTAATAATAAGAAAAGACATTCCTAAATTTAATTTAAGTCAATGAATAAGTTAATTTAAAGAAATAGGATGTTTTAGGATTTATTAAATTAATTGGAGCTAAGTTAATAAATAATTCTTTAGGTTAATATTTAATTAAAGTTTAAGTAAAATGTGTAAACAATTGGGGATGAACTAATATAGGGTAAATATATTCAAGAAATTAAACATAGCATTTAAACATTTAAATTGAGGTCATGTATGCCATGCAAAAGTTCTAAGCAAGATGCTAACCTAAATTAATTTTTTAATGCATTAAAATAAATATAATGAAGGTTTAAAATCTTAAACAATTAAAATGCAAGGTTTAAATAAAAATATACAATGCAAATTAATAATAATGACCAACATTTAAAATATTTCAAAGGTTGATAACTCTCCATTCAAACTATCTCTAATTACATTTCATGGTGTATTCATGTCCTATTCTAATTCTCTAATTAGTAGGAAATTTAAATGCAATAAAGCACCTCATTTCTCCCCAACTAATTACCTAGCAAATGAATGAGACCATGCAGCAAAGAAATGAGAAAAACCAACGGCAATAAGGAGTGAAGGAGAAGCAATTCAAACCAATTCAAATTTACCACTAAATGTTTTTTTATAGTGCATTCATTTCTCACTTTTAAACTCCATAATTAGGGGTAATACATGCATCATAATTCTCTTTGAAGCTCTTCAACCCCTTTAGCTAGCAAATAAACGTGAATAACAACAAGAAGAAGAACAAGTAATCGACAGCAAGGGGAATCAAAAGCATTTCAAAATCCATTCCACTTCTTGACTTGTACCTCCCAAAATAAATGCATATTATAGCACCTTTAACATCTCATTTATCATTCACCTTTATCATCTACACTTCCTATACCCCCCTTACCTTCAAAATACATCAGCAAAACAGCAGCTAGGAATCGTGCACAGCAGCAGTAACACAAGGAAGAAAACTCAACTCCGTTCCGCCGCTCGTATTAGTCGTTTTGATTTGTTTTCTTCAAAACAAATTTCAGGCATGTATATATTATTTATTTGCTCTTAAATCAAGCCATATTAGATATTTGAAACCATTATATATTCATGATATAAGCAGCAATTCGAAATTTGACAGCAAACATTCTGAAAATTTAACACAGCCTTCTCGGCCCTTGGTGTTCTGCCTTACCGGTGAGTTGTTTTGATGAATCTGTTGGAATTTTGATGCTTAATGAATGAAAATTAAGCAAATAAATCAATATGTTTGATTTGGAAAAATTCGAAAAACGAAGCTTAATGAACGAATATTAAGTTCGATGGTTCTGAATAAAACTCGAGAAAAGTTCATCAAATGTTGAAAGGAACTTAAACGAGTAGTCGGAACGTGAAAGGGACGGAAACGGAAAAAAAAAAAGAAAAAGAAAAAGGTTCGGTGAACAGTGCCTGGCGCGCGGCTGCGCACGGATCTGCGCGCAGCCGCGCGCGCTTGCCAGTAGCAGGCGCGCGCGCCTGCGCGCGTCGAGTGCTGCCGAGCGCGCTCGGCAGCGCGCGCGCTCCTGCCGAGAGCGCTCGGCAGGGGCTGCCGAGCGCTGCCGAGAGCGCTCGGCAGCGTGCGGGCGCGGGCGCCTGGACGCGCCCCTTCGCGGTTTTCGTGTCCCTTCGACTTTTTCTGATGTTTTTTCATTTCCTTGGCATTGTTTGATGATTGTGATCAGTTACAATGGCCAAAGGACACTCCCTATGAATGAAAGATCATGTCTTTTGCATGAAAAATATAAAATGCTTGATATTTTGAAAATCAAACATAACATACACAACATACTCATCTTTTTGCATCTTCTTCTTCCTTCTTCTACAAGAGAGAGTTTCTTCATTTCCTTGTGATAGAACTTGAATATTTGTGTGCTCATTATTCAAGTGTTGTAGTTGTATCTTGGGAGAAGATTGCCACAAACTCTAGCACATTGTGAGGGCAAATTCTTCTTAAGGAGAAAGTGTTCAACACTTTCCTATACAAAGTTTTATTCTTTGATTTCTTCTTGCATTTCCCTCATATTTGAATACCCCAAACAACAATCTTAAGAAGAATCTTGGATTTTGATCATTTGCAAGAAGAACTTCAATGGCTTCATCTTCTACAACACCACATGCTACAATTGCACAAGGAGAGAAACCGGAGAAATTTTCTGGTGCGGACTTCAAGAGATGGCAACAAAAAATGCTCTTCTATCTCACCACCTTGAGTTTGTCAAGGTTCTTAAAAGAGGATCCTCCCACCGTTGCTGAAAACGAGACAGACACCAACATGAGGGCCGTTTTGGATGCTTGGAACCAAAGTGATTTCCTGTGCAAGAACTACATCCTCAATGGACTTGACAATGCATTATATAATGTGTATTGTCAAGTCAAGACCGCCAAGGAACTATGGGATATGCTTGATAAGAAATATAGGGCGGAGGATGCGGGCTTGAAGAAGTTCATTGTTGGGAGATTTTTGGAATTCAAGATGGTGGACTCAAAATCTGTGATGAGCCAAGTGCAAGAACTACAACTTCTCTTGCACGAGATTCATGCGGAAGGAATGAGTCTAAGCGAATCTTTCCAAGTTGCTGCGTTGATCGAGAAACTCCCTCCGTTGTGGAAGGATTTCAAGAATTATTTGAAGCACAAAAGGAAGGAGATGGGATTGGAGGATCTCATTGTGAGATTGAGGATAGAAGAGGACAACAAGAGCACCGAGGCCAAGGCAAGTAAGATGGCACCAAGGGTGAACATTGTTGAATCAAGTTCTCAAGGGAAGAAAAGGAAGTTTGAAAAGCAACCACAACAAGGCCAACAACCATCAAACAAGAAGAAGTTCAAAGGCACTTGTTACAACTGCGGAAAACCGAATCACATGGCTAAGGATTGTAGGAAGCCAAAGAAGGGAAATCCTCAAGCCAATGTAGTTCAAGAAAGGTCGGTACCATTTGACTTTTCTGAACTTAATTTATCTGCAGTTATTTTGGAAGCCAATTTGGTGGAAAACTCCAATGAGTGGTGGGTTGATACGGGAGCAACTCGACACATATGCTCCAACAAGGGGATGTTCTCCACGTACACTCCATCGACCGGGAGAAAACTATACATGGGGAACTCCGCAACATCTGAGGTGGTGGGCACCGGAAATGTGGTATTGAAGATGACATCGGGTTTGGAAGTAACCCTTGTTGATGTACTTCATGTACCAGACATAAGAAAGAACCTCGTGTCGGGGTCTCTATTGGTCAAACATGGGTTTAGACTAGTATTTGAGTCTAACAAGTTTGTATTGACAAAGAATGGTCATTATGTTGGAAAAGGATATCTCGATGAGAACCTTTTCAAGTTGAATGTAATGGCTATACGCCAAAATGTTGTTGAAAGTAATAAAGGAAAAAGTTCTATTTACTTGCTTGAGTGTTCTTATTTATGGCATGTTCGTTTAGGACACGTAAATTTTAATACCTTGCAACGTTTAATGAAGCTTGAATTATTGCCTAAACATAACGTCGATCCAACACACAAATGCGAGATATGTGTTGAAGCAAAAATGACCAAAGCGCCTTACCACTCGATTGAAAGATGTACAACTCCTCTAGAACTAATGCACACCGATCTTGGTGATTTAAAGTTTGTACAAACTAGAGGAGGGAAAATATACTACGTGACATTCATTGATGATAATACAAGGTACTGTTACGTATATCTTTTGAGGTCAAAAGATGAAGCTCTTGAAGCATTCAAATGTTATAAGACCGAAGTTGAGAATCAACTAGGCAAACAAATAAAGAGGGTTCGAAGCGATAGAGGGGGCGAATACGGAGCACGTTTGATGAATTCTGCACATCTGTGGGTATAATTCATGAAACGACTGCTCCTTATTCACCACAATCGAATGGCATTGCCGAAAGAAAGAATCGAACTCTGAAAGAGATGATGAATGCTATGTTAATAAGTTCAGGACTACCCCAAAACTTGTGGGGGGAAGCAATACTATCGGCTAATCACATCCTGAACAAGATACCCCACAAGAAAAATGACAAGTCACCTTATGAATTGTGGAAAGGTCACAAACCTTCCTACAAGTACCTTAAAGTGTGGGGGTGTCTAGCTAAGGTTGAAATACCAAAGCCTAAACAAGAGCGGATTGGACCAAAGACGGTCGACTGCATATTCATTGGATATGCACATAATAGTAGTGCCTATAGGTTTATAGTGCACAAATCTGAAAATACATAAATGAATACGGGCATGACAATTGAGTCAAGAAATGCAGTATTTTTTGAAAATATATTTCCTTGTAAAGAGAGGAAAGAAAATGGTTCTAGCAAAAGAAAACTAGAGACGGAGAATGAAGGTCAAGTACCTACACATGATCCAACTCTAAATGAAAATGCTATACCATTGGAAGGCTTTTCAAAAGAGCAAGAACCAAGAAGAAGCAAAAAGGCTAGAATCTCAAAGTCCTTTGGTCCAGACTTCCATACTTTTATGTTGGAGAATGAACCAAAGAACATACAAGATGCTCTGGCTAGCCCTGAAGCTCCTTATTGGAAAGAAGCCATCAACTCTGAAATGGATTCTATTTTGCAAAACCATACTTGGGAACTAGTGGATCTTCCACCAGGTACCAAGACATTGGGATGCAAATGGATATTGAAAAAGAAAATGAGAGTTGATGGAAGTATTGAAAAATACAAAGCCAGGCTTGTGGCCAAAGGCTATAGACAAAGAGAAGGTTATGATTTCTTCGACACGTATTCACCAGTTTCAAGAATAACATCCATTCGTGTGCTCATTGCTATTGCAGCTTTGCATAACCTTGATATACATCAAATGGATGTCAAAACGGCATTCTTAAATGGTGAACTTGAAGAAGAAATATATATGGAGCAACCCGAAGGCTTCATAGTTAAAGGACAAGAAAGAAAAGTTTGTCGTTTAATTAAGTCACTATATGGACTTAAACAAGCGCCCAAGCAGTGGCACGAAAAATTTGACAAGGTAGTATTGTCAAATGGATTTAAGATTAATGAGTGTGACAAATGTGTTTACATTAAAGGCACTCGAGAATCTTATGTGATGGTATGTCTATATGTAGATGACATGCTAATAATGGGGAATAGCCAAGAGTTGATAAAGGGTACAAAGAAAATGTTGACAAAACATTTTGATATGAAAGATATGGGTATTGCTGATGTAATTCTAGGGATTAAAATCTTTAGAACTCCAGAAGTAATAGTCCTATCTCAGTCTCATTATGTAGAAACAGTGTTAAAGAAGTTTAACGCTTTTGACTCTACCCCAGTAAAAACGCCTTTAGACGTGAATGTCCATTTGGCGAAGAATCGTGGAGAACCAGTTTCCCAATTGGAATACTCCAAAATTATTGGAAGCCTTATGTACATCACTAACTGTACTAGACCTGACATCGCTTGTGCGGTTAACAAGTTATGTCGGTTTACAAGTAATCCTAGTGATGCACATTGGAAGGCGTTGACAAGGGTGCTTAGATATTTAAAGCACACCTCAAAATATGGACTACATTTCACAAGGTATCCAGCAGTACTTGAAGGATACTGTGATGCAAATTGGATTTCGGACACCAATGACTCCAAATCCACCAGTGGCTATGTATTTAGCATTGGTGGAGGAGCAGTCTCTTGGAGGTCATCGAAACAAACTTGCATTGCTAGGTCTACTATGGAATCAGAGTTCATAGCGCTAGATAAAGCTGCAGAAGAAGCTGAGTGGCTTCGCAACTTTCTAGAGGACATTACATGTTGGACAAGTCTAGTGCCAGCAATCATGATACATTGCGACAGTCAGTCGGCAATTGCAAGGGCACAAAACAGTATGTACAATGGCAAGTCTCGACACATACGTCGAAGACACAACACTGTGCGACAGTTGATCTCTAATGGAGTTATATCTGTTGATTATATTAAATCAAAGGATAACTTAGCGGATCCGCTTACAAAAGCATTAAATAGAGATCAAAATGTACTGTCTGTCAAGAGGAATGGGTTTAAAACCTACCAAATAAAGTTTTCATAGTGGCAACCCAACCTTGTAGATTGGAGATCCCAAGATCTTGGTTCAATGGGACAACTAAATTATGAAAACTTGTGGAATCACTCCTCATTCCTAAGACGATGAGTGAAGTTGCCTACAAAGGTAGTGAGGTTAAGTATTGTACTTTTAATGATTCCGTAGCTTGAAAAAGCGGGGTAAATAGGATACCCTTTTACAAGGAGATCACCTATGTACGTGTGAGGACGGGCCGCCTCGATGAAACACGTATGAAGCCAAGATGTGTTCCATGGCCAAAACGGACACAACCGATAAAACAAAGTGGAAATGGAAGAAAGGTTATCTTGTGGGTACAATTGTCTGGGTTTACATGAACCGCCAAGAAGTTCAAGACATCACGTTCACTTCGTGGCCTAGTAAATCCGATTGTATTCCACTAGGGCAGGTTCAAAGCCAAAAGCTACCTCTCCTGATGTGATAATGTTTCGTATATACTCTCTCTTATGCATCACGAGCATTCATGCATTAATTTCATTCATGTGGGGGATTGTTGGAATTTTGATGCTTAATGAATGAAAATTAAGCAAATAAATCAATATGTTTGATTTGGAAAAATTCGAAAAACGAAGCTTAATGAACGAATATTAAGTTCGATGGTTCTGAATAAAACTCGAGAAAAGTTCATCAAATGTTGAAAGGAACTTAAACGAGTAGTCGGAACGTGAAAGGGACGGAAACGGGAAAAAAAAAAGAAAAAGGTTCGGTGAACAGTGCCTGGCGCGCGGCTGCGCACGGATCTGCACGCAGCCGCGCGCGCTTGCCAGTAGCAGGCGCACGGCCGCGCGCGTTTCTGCGCGTAGGCGCGCGAGCCTGCCGAGTGCTGCCGAGCGCGCTCGGCAGCGTGCGTGCTCCTGCCGAGAGCGCTCGGCAGCGTGCGGGCGCGGGCGCCTGGACGCGCCCCTTCGCGGTTTTCGTGTCCCTTCGACTTTTTCTGATGTTTTTTCATTTCCTTGGTATTGTTTGATGATTGTGATCAGTTACAATGGCCAAGGGACACTCCTTATGAATGAAAGATCATGTCTTTTGCATGAAAAATATAAAATGCTTGATATTTTGAAAATCAAACATAACATACACAACATACTCATCTTTTTGCATCTTCTTCTTCCTTCTTCTACAAGAGAGAGTTTCTTCATTTCCTTGTGATAGAACTTGAATATTTGTGTGCTCATTATTCAAGTGTTGTAGTTGTATCTTGGGAGAAGATTGCCACAAACTCTAGCACATTGTGAGGGCAAATTCTTCTTAAGGAGAAAGTGTTCAACACTTGCCTATACAAAGTTTTATTCTTTGATTTCTTCTTGCATTTCCCTCATATTTGAATACCCCAAACAACAGAATCTATGTGGTTGCTTCGGTCCAGGCACACAAGGCTGCTTCTAGGCGTGATTTATAGTGTCTTAGGAAGTTATTGGGTCATTGGTTTCCATCCATACACACACAAATGCAGAAATGACATCAACTTTTTATTTGAGTGCAGAATGAGACACGGTTTCTGCCATTGAGTTGTTTAAGTGGAGTGTTCGAACCTTGGCTGTCCTAGCGACTGTAGCCATGGTTAGAACCCTCCCTTAACATGTCTAGGGTGTGACAAAATCTGTATTTACAAGCTTGGTTCAAGGAGCCATCAGATTTTTACATCAACAATGCAAGAGTCATTCGGTTTTTCCCTTTTCAGATTCTGTGTGTGATTTCGGTTTTTGTGTGTTGGATGAATTGTGGTTGGCTCCTAGCCTGTGGCATGGTTCATACAACTCTCCATCATGTCTAAATCGAGTCATGGTCGCTCAAATGGCCATTGGAACGATACAAGACAACAAAACAATGCAATACATCACACTATACAGAAATTGGCTCTCTCGGTTTTGAGCTGTGATTGTCCTAGGTGTTAGCTCGGTTTGTGCCTGGCTTTTAGCCCTTAGCCATGGTCCAAGCCATGCCTTAGGATGTTGGTAAGAGTCCTTGGGCGGTGGTTCAAGCCCATAGTCATTTATTTTGAGAATTGTCACCACAAACAAGTAAACTGCTACTGCTGCACTTTTCCAGCAGCTTTGAGCTTCGGTTTTGGTGCTTGTTTGAGTTCTTGGTTGGTTTTTAGCCCATGGCCTTGGACTAGACAGTACCGTAATGAGTTAGGAAGGTCATGTTTTTGGCCGTTCGTGATTTGGTCGAGTTTTGAGGTCATACGAGAATTTACGGTGAAAGGTGCCAAAATGACTCTCGAAAGAGTGTTTTATGTTTTTGGATTCCTTTCACCTATTTTCGTGTTTTTCATTTCTTATGCATATTTTTCAGTATGTTTGGGGTATTTTTAATCATGGTTAAACGTCGGTTTAATGTTGGTTCGGGTTGATACAATACCATGATTGAAAATCAAGTGGTTGGTCCTAATCGTCTCGTTTTTTGTTCTATTGTCAAGTTTAATTCAAGATAATATTATTTGCATGTGTCACGTATTAGAATTAAGTCGCATCAAGCCTGGGAGCGATCCAATTCATCCGATAAAAATAAGTTTATAATTAATTACGTGCATAAAAATATAATATGTTTATTTTTGAGATATATGCTATATGTCTTGTGGCCACCTTATGCTTATGGGTTTGGAAGTCGGTAGGCGCAACCGAGGACCTCTCCACCCGGTGACTTAAAACCGGTTTACGATTATGTATGGGTACGGATATCCAGTCCAAGGGCTGTGGTGATTTCTACCGCCTAGTATACTGTGGTTTAGTCTGATCAGGCGCTTACGTTATGTTATTGGCCACTAGCTTAGAAACATTATCTCTACCAGAAAATTATGATATGATATGACAGAGCTCTATTGAGCAAAGATTTTACGTATGATTTTCAGATATGCACGTAGTTATAATTATTCATGATACGTTTATCACCGCACGCTTTATGATATGATATTTTTAAGTTGCATGCGATTTTACGATATATTTATTTGTTATTCACGATATATACATGTTGAGTCTTTAGACTCACTAGACTTGATTGTTGTAGATATTGATGAGGCCGAGACCGCGGACGGAGACCAGTGAGCGATCTTGGGACAGCAGTAGTAAACCCGAGGACCTCATGTTTTAGTTTATGCACCTGTTATCTTTCAAACTCGATTTTAATATGTTGGATTATTTTTAAATTGTTGTTTGAAATATTACGTTGACTCCGGCTGTTATTTTTAAAGTTTAAATTATTTACATGTTTATTTTATAAATGAGGCAAGTTATTTATTTATTTAGAAAAATTTTAATAATTCCGCAAAATTATGAATACGAAATACGGGCCTTTACAAAAACAAGAGTAATTATTCTTTAAAAAATCAACAATCTAAAACATCATACGTAACTTTTTAAATTACAACGCGAAATAATATATCCAAAAGTACTAGAATGGACGTTGTTGCACCACTATTTCTTGACAAAATCATCTCAGCCAGGATGGTTTTTGCATCATCAAGCTGGAAGAAAAGTTTCAACTCTCGTGGATTGTTCACCAAATTTTTTTCCGCTAAAAAATTTGCCTCAATGGTCAACCATGCAAAACCATCGAATTCCTAAAAATACATAATTAGTAGCAGTGGTAACATCAAATGCAGTCGTAAGACATTTAGTAATTTCCCCAACTCTTGTATCGGTCTTGTCAGCAAATTGTTTCCAACACTTCAATTGGATTTTCACTGTTGTTAATCCACACTTCTCCTCTTCTTTGAATTTTTTTTGTTTGAAGGATCCACTGCTATGCTTGGTTGTAGAGTCTGACTTGATATCTTCAAAATCTGAACACAATATATCTTCGAGCCCTATATCACTACCATTCTCATTGTTTGTCCAAATTTGATTGAAAATACTCAACACACGAATCCTTCAAGATTATGACCTCTTGCACGATCGCTTCCATAGTGACAAAAGTGTCATAATTCTTTTTCCAGGCATGAATTTTGGAGTTGACATGCGAAACGCCACATATATCTGCCTCTGAAAAAGCTTTTTTCATTGAATCCTCCAGTACAATCAAATAACCACTACTAAATCCATTGTCATTTTTTTATACTTTATTCGCAAGATCTTTTAACTTATGGAACTCAACCGAGTAATCGTGATCACACATTTGGCTTATGCTAATCAAATTGTATTTAAGATTCTCAATAAGTAATATATTCAATAATAATGTTACAATGGATATGTGTCGGAACTTTTCAGTTTGCAATCTTGATTTTGATGTTAACAAAACTTGTTATTGTGTTTCTAACATATTTACTCAAGTGCGAAGTTGTTAACACAAGAAGCAAACTGAAACCGAATTCTGTGCAAACTGAATTTCTGGCGAACTTCGGTATTTTGATGATATCTCCCAGGTGGATGATTCAAATGACAATCCGTCAATTGGACTGATCAGAAAACGTAATTTGGAACAAGTTGTATATCACGTCAGTTGGGCAAAACCGGATGTTATCATGGTCTAACTGATCGCTCAATTACCAAACTGATCACACAAAAACAGCAATAAGTTGGGTTTGAGCAACTGCGGTATTTTGGTCATATCTTGAATATGACCGTTTGGAAAGTTTCTGTACTGTTTTTGAAATTGCAACGGTCAAATTCAGCTTGCTGGGAATTTTCCCGACTGGTCAACTCTGGCCAACTGGTCAACTGGTCAACTCTAGCCAACTCAACTGGTCGTTCAGTTCAACTGGTCAGCAGCTGGTTCAGTTCAGTTCAGTTTGTCAACTGTTGGTTCAGTTGAAACCCAACTTATTGCTGTTTTTGTGTGATCAGTTTGGTAATTGAGCGATCAGTTAGACCATGATAACATCCGATTTTGCCCAACTGACGTGATATACGACTTGTTCCAAATTGCGTTTTCTGATCAGTCCAATTGACGGATTGTCATTTGAATAATCCAGCTGGGAGATATCATCAAAACACTGAAGCTCGCCAGAAATTCAGTTTGTGAAGAATTCGATTTCAGTTTGCTTCTTGTGTTAACAACCTCACACTTGAGTAAATATGTTAGAAACACAATAACAATTTTTGTTAACATCAAAATCAAGATTGTGAATTTGTAAAGTTCCAACAATCTATCCTTTTTTTTCAAACAGTTCCATCTTAACAGATAATCTCCGAACATCAGTTGATAAGACGCTGACAGTAGTGCAAATATGTTAGAAACACAATAACAAGTTTTGTTAACATCAAATTCAAGATTGCGAACTTGAAAAGTTGCAACAATCTCCCCCTTTTTGATGATCACAAAACTTAGATAAACAATCAACTCAACTAACATATTTCTCCCCTTTTTTGTGTGAATCAAAATGTCATATTTTCAAAACATTTTCAACAAAATTTTCTCCCCCTCAATATTTAGAAATAATAACTCCATTAAAATTTTAAAGAGTTCTCCCCCTATATTTTTGAAATTTTGAAAAATGTAAAAGAAGAGGGATAACTAACCAATTTTCTCCATGGCTCATTTTCTGCTACAACACATATGCTCTGTCTTCAACAAATAAACTATATTTTCTCGTGCATAATTAGGCTGCAAATTTTATACCGCTGTAAAGCTCTACGAGTCTAGTTTACAATGCAAAAAGCGGTTCTTCATTTGGACACTCGAGCAAGGAGATATGCCATTTTTCCCATGGTCGCTACAAGCTGCACGAAAATTCAGTTTTGCATATATATATATATATATGTGTGTAAAAAATCTGAAATTTCGAATTTTAAACATCAAAATCAATTTCAATGTTATTTCAAGAACAACCCGCTCTGATACCACTTGTTGGGATCGGTTAGAGGGATCACCGTTGAGATACAATAGCTCGGTTCTTGAAATATTGAACACCGACGAATTAAAGGCTGATTTCAGCACACCAGCTGAAACCGAACCAACTGAACCAGCTGCTGACCAGGTGACCAACCAACTGAACTGAAATGAACCAGCTGCTGACCAACTGAACTGAACTGAACCAGCTGCTGACCAGATAAACTGAACTAGCTGCTGACCACCTGAACTGAACTGAACCAGCAGTTGACAAACTGAACTGAACCAGCTGCTAACCAGTTGAACTGAACGACCAGTTAACCAGCTGCTGACCAGATAAACTAAACTAACACTGACCACCTGAGCTGAACTGAACCAGCAGTTAACAAACTGAACTGAACTGAACCAGCTGCTGACCAGTTGAACTGAACGACCAGTTGAGTTGAACAGAGATGACTGTTTGGAAAGTTTCTGTACTGTTTCTTAAATTGCAACGGTCAAATTCAGCTTGTTGGGCATTTTCCCGACTGGTCAACTGGTCTAATTTGGTCAACTCCACTGGTCGTTCATTTCAACTGGTCAGCAGCTGGTTCAGTTCAGTTCAGTTTGTCAACTGCTGGTTCGGTTCAGTTCAGGTGGTCAGCAGCTGTAAACCTCTACGAGTCTAGTTTGCAATACAAAAAGCGGTTCGTCATTTGGACACTCGAGCAAGGAGATATGCCATTTTTCCCATGGTCGCTACAAGATGCACGAAAATTCAGTTTTGCATATATATATATATATATATATATATATATATATATATATATATATATATATATGTGTGTGTGTGTGTGTAAAAAATCTGAAATTTCGAATTTTAAACATCAAAATCAATTTCAATGTTATTTCAAGAACAACCCGCTCTGATACCACTTGTTGGGATCGGTTAGAGGGATCACCGTTGAGATACAATAGCTCGGTTCTTGAAATATTGAACACCGACGAATTAAAGGCTGATTTCAGCACACCAGATGAAACTGAACCAACTGAACCAGCTGCTGACCAGGTGACCAACCAACTGAACTGAAATGAACCAGCTGCTGACCAACTGAACTGAACTGAACCAGCTGCTGACCAGATAAACTGAACTAGCTGCTGACCACCTGAACTGAACCAGCAGTTGACAAACTGAACTGAACCAGCTGCTAACCAGTTGAACTGAACGACCAGTTAACCAGCTGCTGACCAGATAAACTGAACTAGCAATGACCACCTGAGCTGAACTGAACCAGCAGTTAACAAACTGAACTGAACTGAACCAGCTGCTGACCAGTTGAACTGAACGACCAGTTGAGTTGACCAGAGATGACTGTTTGGAAAGTTTCTGTATTGTTTCTTAAATTGCAACGGTCAAATTCAGCTTGTTGGGCATTTTCCCGACTGGTCAACTGGTCTACTTTGGTCAACTCCACTGGTCGTTCAGTTCAACTGGTCAGCAGCTGGTTCAGTTCAGTTCAGTTTGTCAACTGCTGGTTCGGTTCAGTTCAGGTGGTCAGCAGCTGTAAACCTCTACGAGTCTAGTTTTCAATGCAAAAAGCGGTTCGTCATTTGGACACTCGAGCAAGGAGATATGCCATTTTTCCCATGGTCGCTACAAGCTGCACGAAAATTCAGTTTTGCATATATATATATTTGTAAAAAATCTGAAATTTCGAATTTTAAACATCAAAATCAGTTTCAATGTTATTTCAAGAACAACCCGCTCTGATACCACTTGTTGGGATCGGTTAGGAGGATCACCGTTGAGTTACAATAGCTCGGTTCTTGAAATATTGAACATTGATGAATTAAATCGAGTTTGGTTAAAAACCAAGCGGAAGATACTATAAATAATCATTCGTAAAACCGATTAAATATTATGCTGACAAGTTGAACTGAACGACCAGTTGAGTTGACCAGAGTTGACCAGTCGGGAAAATGCCCAGCAATATGTTTCCCTTACCTATGATTCTACCTTGAGAAGCATCTCCAAAAGTAATATTATGTCCAGTAAACTAAGTCAGTTTATATGGTAGTTTAGCTTCACCAATCATGTGCTTTGAACATCTACTATCTGACTTTTTGGCTAGTTCATTTCATGTGCCCTACAATCACAAATGAAGAATAAGTCTTGTTGTTAATGTATTAGTTAGACTTGTCTTTCATCAAGTTATGCATAGCTATACTGGTTCAGTTAAGCTTCCAGTTTGGCTTAACATTAGAATTCTCAGGCACATAACGAACACCATCTGCCATACCCATATTTTTAATAGGCTTTGCAACTTGAGGGACGAGTTCTTTGTGTTCATTTACAAAACTAGATTTAACAAAACAAATATACTTTCCTTTGCACATTTCCATTTTTGGTTGAGTACTTGCCTAGCAGTTTTTTCATTGTTGTCGAAACCGATACCAGTTTTGTCTCTAAATAGTTTCTGCAATTCTTGCATTCCAGTTAAGAAAATTGAAGACTTGTTGAAACGTTCACTACTAGTTTTATTATTCTAAATATACACATATATACTTTTAAAAATACTTTGCCCCATTTTAAAAATAAAAACAAACAACTAACATTTAAAAATCCAAAGGAAAATAGTTCAAATCGTAAAATCGTCAAACATTTTACTAAACCTAAAAACAATATTTGAAAAATATAGCACATACTATAGCCTCTCAAAAATCATTCATAATCATGATAAAAGTCGTAAAATATCTTTAACATAACTTAAAATCATAAATCCTAAACTAGTGCGGAAAACTAGCGGTCCTCGGATTATGTGCACCTTCAGTCCATAAATTTGAAAAGTATAGCCCACTAAACCTCTCAAAAACCCCTCAAAACATAAATAAAAAGTCGTAAAAATCTTTTAACATAAACATAAACATAAATGCGGAAAAGTAGAAGCGCTGGTCCTCGGGTTATGTGCACCTTCAGTCTAGCAAAGTCAACCATCAAGTTCTCCATTAACATTATTATCCTAATCACCTGCATCAATCACATCTAGTGAGTATAAAGATACAACATACCATAATCTTGATAACAACATAACACGTATACAGATCACATATAAGAGTGAAAATATTTGTACTTAAAATATCGTTTTCATAAAGATGCATAAACTTTAAACATGAACATTTTCGTAGAAAATTCATCATTCATAAACTTTAAACAAAAACATTTTCCATAATGATGCATCGACTTTAAACATAAACATATTCATAAACTTTTAATAAACATTTCCATAAACGGTTTCATATCATCATAAACATATTCATATGAACATGCATAACTTAAACATCAACATTTTTCTTTTTATCATTTCATATCATATATCATTTCATCATTTTATCATAAACATTTTCCTTTTATTGAATTTGGATCGTTAATTGTGACCTTCGTATCATCATAAGGTCGATGGATCCATCTATCATGTAAACACAGTACTGGCTGGCAGGGATATCAGCAACACTCTCACCCGTCAACTGAGCCTTAGCCTTACATATTCACATATCATCATATTCGTATTAGTCACAATTACTTCACTTCCATTAACATTTCATATTCTCATCACTTTATAAAATTCATGCATATAATAATCGTTTTTCTTTTAAACCAAGCATGCAACATATATTTTAACTTTAACGTTTCATCATAAAATTCCATAAATATTTAAAATAATCATATTAACATATTTTACGACATTCAGAGCACTGCCATGACGTTTACTAATTTTCGGGTGTAAAATTACTGTTTTACCCCTAAACGTAAAATTTCACGTTTTTGACATTTTCTTAATCCCGTCGACTCTAAACCATCCCAAATAATTATTTATGCTTACATGAATTTTTCCATATTTTTATTTAGCTTAAATCGAGGACTTTTAATTTAATCTTTAAATGTAACGTATTAATGCGTTTTAATCTCGAAATAAACCAAACCTTAATATAAAATTTCCAAATTAAAAAATTAAACTTTTAATAATTATTTGAGCTTAAATATAATTTTTAATAATTTTAATCCGCATAAAACTAGGCGCTCAAATTAATTATTTAATTAACGTTTCGTTAGACGATTAAATCTCGAATAAATCCAAAACTCATTATTTTGATCCCAAATTTTAAACATGACATTTTTATTATTTATTCTACCTTGTGAGCCATGAACAGCACCCGTGGACCCATGGTTCCAATTTTAGTCTTAATAATTCAAAATTGACCCTTGATCGAACCACCCGAGCCAACTCCAAAAATACTCGAGCCACACCCAAGCCACCTTGAGTAAAACCCGAGCCAACCCACCTAGTCACCCTCCTGACCAACCCTGACCCATAGAACCTAGTCCTAGCTCGCTCAAACCCTGTTGGAAACTGACCCAATTGCATGCATATGTGCGTGTGAGGTGTTCTAGTTGCACTAGGACTCCTAGCTAGCCTAGGGCTCTTCCAGCCAGGCCACCACCAAACCACTATGACCATAACCAACCCTGGACAACGCCCAGACCATACCCAGACCAGCCCAAGCCCTTGGACGTGAGCAGCAAACTATCTGAACAAGACATCAGCCTTGCGTCACATGAGCTCTCTCACGGTTCCATCTTTTTCCTTGAGCTAGCAGCCACCCAAGCCGCACTAGCCCCTGCCCAGACCTTTGTGCACCCTCTTGGACCCTAAGGACCTAGCCAAGCCCAAAGCCCCCTGATCGAGCCCCTTATTCCCTGCACCAGCTGCAAACCTGCGCTACTCCCTTGCTGCTCTCACTCCTCTCCAGCCCCTGGTCTCGAGTCCTAGCATGGCTAGGAGTCCTTCCCTGACCCCTCATGCACCCTAGCTAGCCCTGGCCCTAGCCCTGACCAAGCTAAGCCCCATAACCCTTACAACCGAGCTCAACTCCCCCATAACAGAAAGATGGTACCAAGTTGTTTTCTATCATGATGCAGCGTTTTTGTGTGTTTTATTAGGACCATAAATCTCGTGCAAAACCATCCCTTAACATCCTAATACATGACAGTCCCTTTAACAACATAATAATCATGTTTTTAAATCAAAACACAAGTTTTAAAAATCATAGAATATGCATGTTCGAAAATCTTCAAAGGTGCCCTTTGTTTTCATGCAATTTCATACATAATTACATAATATGGTGTGATGATGAGTGAAGGAAGAATATTGCATGCCTTTGCGTATTAAACGCACGATTTTACGTTAACAAATCGAAGAACGATGATGAGAAGACGTTGGCTTGGAAAACTTGAAGGATTTTCGAACTTTCTCTTGATTGATGGTGTGTGCCGTGTATTTCTGGTGGGGGAAGAGTTTGGAGTGAATTAGGAGAGTGGTGCGTGGGGTTGGGTAGGTTATGGGGTAGATTAGCACTTTAAATATTTAATAAAATCCTAACTAAACTCTAATTGCTAACTTAGGCTCATTAATCATGTTAATTAGGCCCATTTTAGCCCATTAGTGCTTAATTAAAATATTTTGTTTAATAAATTTTGTGAATTTATTAGTCGGGTTGCCAATACATTCGTATTTTTGTTGAAAATCCAACACCGATAAAAATTACGTCTCGGCGTATAAAATTACCTCAAAACTCCTTATTTTCAAAAATAAGAAAAATCATCAACCATATTTTAAATAATTAAAAACAATTATTTAATAAAAACATTTTCTATTTTTCAGCCATCGGTCTCTGTTCCTCGATCGTAACTCGAAGACACTTTAAAAATATGTTTTAATGCAACCATGTAGAAAATTATATTTTAAACATGTCAATATGCACATCATAATTAATTTATGTAATTAAAACAATTAATTGAAATACACGAGGAATTTAATAACTTGTATGCATGTAGTTCGCGTAAACCTTTGAATTTTCGGGGCGTTACACCTGTTCCAAGATGAAACTAGTTCATTTAGCTTCATATTCTTAGATTTTAACATTGGATTCTTATCCTCTATTATTTCATTCTTAGTTTTCAGTTTAGAAATCTCCGTATTTAGACACAACATTTCACTGAACTATTCCCAGTCAGGTTCAATTTTGTTGTCTGCTTATCTTTAACTTCTTCAAATGAGAGAGAAAATCTTTGGTACTCATTGATCATGTCATAAAGTGCTTTGACAAGGTTCTCTCGTGTAAAATCAGTTGAACTAAAATCAAATATCTACTCATTGGTAGATTCCAGCTTAGCATCTTTAGCGCACTACTAAACATACAGACTAATAAGCATGCATAATTTAACTTGATAAGAACAATTAAAAAGCGAAAACCAAATAATTTAATCATCTTTCAACAAAAAAAAAAAAAAAAACAGTACAATAATCTAAATCATAATAATTAATACAACCAAATTGAAATCATAATGATGCACAATAATACGAGAAACAAAATCAAACCATGATGCATAATAATACGAGAAACAAAATCAAACCTTCATTGGATCATCACAAAAGACCCAACTGCTCTAGCCACTTCTCTGATCGTCTAACCTAAGACTTTCCCCGTGTAATGAGGTTTCCAAGACAAAAACAACAACATGAGCGACAATCGTCCAATACAAGAATGTACGAGTATACAAACTGAAATTAAGCATGTGAAATACTATATGATCAGATATCAAGAAAAAAGTCAAGAATCTCATGCTCAGTCTAGATGCGCCTGAGTGTGTAGTCTCTGATATTACATAAGCATGTTTTGTCTCACACATTCATCATCAAGACGTGTACCTACAATGTCTAGGGTCATCAAAGCCCGAGGGTCTCGTTGGACATTGTATCTCTCGATACCCAACCATCCACAATATAGAACAGGACAGAGCAACCTTGACAAACGAGGTATATCTGAAAAGATATCATGCCCAACGTGATGTCATGAATAATATGTCAAAGTAGTAAAACGTGTATCATGAAATATATAAATATATAGCATATAAGTTTGTATACTACGCTTGGATATCTCAGCAAGTACATAGTGTACCTTACTAAAACATTCTAACAGAAAATTTACTCGTCTGAACCTAGACAATACCAACATACTGAAATCACTATCAAGCAAGATCCATAATCATTAAACTTGGTTCAAAGTTCTTCCTAATGATCCTTAAATATCTGTTTAAGGCTAGAAGATTATACACGCGTCCATCGTCAACCCTCTGATGACGTCTCGATCTTCGTGTCCTGATTCACCAACCCCTCCTCGAGTCGACATTAACTCCAAAGCTTCTCGTCATTAAACTGGTCTAGAAATTGGCTAGAAAATCTAAGATATATGGCTAGAACTTGAGAGAGAGTAGCTGAGGGAAAGTGGTGTAGAAATCAAATGAAATCAGCTTCCATTTATAGACTACATCCAGATTAGTTCAAAATATCTGAACTCAATCTTATATGTCACGTGTTATAATCTTATTCTAGTTGGATTAATCGAGATAATGTAATTTGAAGTAGACTGGGTTGTCCATTTTCAATTTGGTGGATCACAACATGTTGATCCTCAATTAATCAATTCTTTAATTAACAACTCTTTAATCATGTCTTAATTAGCATTTAATTTCAGTAAGGATTTGAGTAATTACAGTATCATTGACCATCAAACAATTTACTTCTTCATTATCACTGGAACTGTGAGGCCCAAGCCCTTGAGCCCATTTATAACCTCGACCCAACTTTCTCTTAGGTATATAAAACTTATAACCCTTCATTCTTCTCATTTCTACACTACGTTGAAAATAATTCAATCTTAAAACTCTCTCTCTCTCTCTCTCTCTCTCAACAAAGAACATGAAGTTCCATCTGGAGGGATTCAAGTTCTCTTGCAATCAACCTTGATTTTAATACTAGCAGAAGATAGTAAGTGGAACATGTATTTTCTTGATACGTTCTTAATAATTATCTTCCGGGTATGTTAAGTTCAAATCTATGATGTATTGCATGACAATAGATTTCAACAAATATTTTGGTGATGTTTTGATCTTGTTTGTGATTTTGTCTAGTAGGGTAAAACTAGACACTTATGATCCAGTTTGAGCAGTTAAACCAGACATTCATGATCCAATATGAGGAGTTAAGCCAGATACTAACTAGGGAGTTAAGCCAGATATTATGATCCAATATGGGGAGTGCATATTTGATGTTTATTGTTTTCTATTTTAGATCGACTTGTGGATAAGTTCCAATGATATGATATAGTAATATATAAAATATTATGATGTTTTTCAACTTGAAGATATGCTCCCTCCAATTACTGAGTGACGATCATATCCATCACTCCTTACATTTCATTTCAGATGCGAATGAGATACAAGAACAAGAATTGACTGAATTTTGGGGATGTTGATCTGGATAGGAAATTACTATTTCTTTTGTAGTGTTGACATTTATTTGAATAAGTTGAACATTGAGATTGTTTTTTTTTTTTTTTTGTCATTGGGTTGTAAGACAATAAATTCGTTGAATAAAAATACTGCTAAGGCTTATTGTTCTCGGTCAATTTAATCATTGAATTTCAAGAACCTTTTCCATGTTCATGCCATGCATCTTGGCGTGTGATATTTTAGTGATATCAAAGCTTAGTCACATGATCTTGATGGGAAATTAAGATATAATGAACAAAGATTTAATTTTGGTCAGCGACTACAAGTTTAGATTGAGATTAAAATTTGATTGATTTAGATTTTAATTAATACTAATAACGATGATAAAATTAACATGAGTAGGTCTCTTGTGAGACAGTCTCACTAATCTTTATCTGTGAGACAGGTCAATCCTACCGATATTTACAATAAAAAGTATTACTCTTAGCATAAAAAGTAATGTTTTTTAATGGATGAACCAAATAAAAGACCTGTCTCACACGACCTGTGAGACCGTCTCACACAAGTTTTTGTCAATTAACATAAATTACGATAACTCGACATGTGAATCAAGTGTGATAAATCAATGCACCATAATATTCGGTGATTTAGTTAGGATAGACACAGGACTTGAATGCCTCCTAAGTTTGACAATATAACAATCATATTGTCCTTAGATTTAGTAGGGATTAGTTGAGCCAGACTATCTACTCCATTATTCAAATTCAAATTCAAATTTGGATAAGAACTTCGAAACTGATAAATCCCGATTTGGTTGACTAGGATTTTCTCGAGGGTGGTTGGTTAGTAAAATTCAAAAATCTAGAGTATTGTCAGTGATTAATAATTATTATAAATATATATAGGAGATTGGTGATTGTAGGCTTAAAACTAGTCCCAATTCAAGGTAAAATCAATGGTAAGGTACTGTCTCAAATAATAAATTAATATTAATGATGAGAATGAGTTAGTGGTAAACTGTTAGTAGTTTTAAGTATAAGATGGCATAATATCGTGTTAAAAAAAGAAGATACAATCCATTCAAAATTTAATTAAATTCAAACTCAAAAAAAATGCTACCCAATCTGTCTAAATCTTGATATTAATGGAAAGACAAAAACTTGTGTGAGACGATCTCACACGTTGTATTTTGTGAGACGTATATCTTATTTTGGTCATCCATGAAAAAATATTACTTTTTATGCTAAGAGTATTACTTTTTATTTTGAATATCTGTATCACAGATAAAGATTTATAAGACCGTCTCAGAGAAGAGCTACTCTAATTGATAATATGCAAACTGGAGATAAATAATAAATTGAAAGTGATATCAAGAAATCTAATTTATTCAAATTCTTGAGATTGATTAGACTAAAAATCAACTCAGTCTAAGAGCCTTAAACTTTTAAACCACGGGGATAACAATTAAATTAAAAGGCAAAAACTTGTGTGAGACTGTCTCACAGATCATATTTGTGAGACGCGTCTTTTATTTGAGTTATCCATGAATAAGTATTATTTTTTATGCTTAGAGTATTACTTTTTATTATGAATATGGGTAGGATTGACCCGTCTCACAGATTAGTATCCGTAAGAAATTATTAGAAAGAAATTATTTAGTCGATTAAGAAAAGAAAAATATGCATATATTCATTATTATTCGATGAAAGAAATTAATTAATTATGTCATAATTAATTAATTCTTAAAAAAATTAATTATATAATTACGAGAAATAGTAATAATTAATTAAAAAGGGAAATTATTTATTTAATTAATTAACGATTTAATTACGAAATAAATAATAATAAATAATTAAATATTTATTTGTTTAGTTGAAAAAAGTAAAGTAAGGGTAAAGTGGTGGACAGTCCCTAAACCAAACTATGTTTGGTCCTAGCTCCCTGGAGAGAGAAAAGCAAATTTAAAACCCAAATTTACCCTTATCTATATTTAAATGTTAATTGATCTCGCGCTTTCGAAAATGGTATCAGAGCGAAATGTTAATTTATTTCAAACACAAATTTTATGATTACTAGTAACTAATTGTATGAGAAGGAGAATTTTGAAAAATTATGAATCCGAACTTCGGTTCAAGGAAAATAATTTACAAGGAATATTCCAATACTTTGGAATATAAACAAGTACATCTAACTATTGTTAGATATCAGAAACAGAAAGGGAAGCTACTGCACCCTCAGGTAAAATCTCAGGTAAACTTATGATTCAAAATAATAAGTTTCTGGAGATAGTTCCAGATTCCTCTAAGCTCTCTTCAGATCTTAGGGAAATTCAGAAGACAGTACAAAATTATGGCAAGATGCTGTATTTTGTACCGCAAAGAGTTGAGAAAATCCTTGAAACCCAAGAAGAAATTCTTGGCTTATTAAAGGATATTCAAACAAGAATTCAGAAACTGGAACAACTACCAAGTTCTAATAGAAGAACTTCAGGAGGTTGGTTACCACCATCTTTTGGTACTGAACCTTTGTTACATCAACAAGGGAAGGCCAGAGTGGTGTCAAAACCTTTGACTGAAGAAGAAAAAATGATCAATCTAATCAAGTCCGTCTCAGAAAAGAAATTCATCTGATGACAACTTTAGAAAGGATTGGTTTAGAGGATCTACAAGAGCTTGCGGATTCTTTCGCAAATCTCAAAGTAGTAGATCTAAGGATGAACACAACAGTAGGTGAAACACCACCTGCTATATCCTGGTCATCCTCTCAAACACCACCAAGGGAAAGTGTGGGATCTCAAAATGTAAACATGAGAGAATCTCAATCTGATTTCCATACTGGTGGAGGATCACACCCAGCAGGGACAAGGGCAAGGAGAAATCAAATTCCTTTGCACCAAACACCTTATGGGAAAACTGTTTTAGATCCTATACATCCTTACGGGGTTATGCTTAACCTTGATGTATTAGACTTCAAAAACAGAGAAGATCTCATAGATGATTGGACATCTGCTATGAGAATTGCAGCAGGAACACTCGATCTTAACAAAGAAGGATTCATTAAACTTTTGGAAATGAGTCTTATGGGATCAGCGAAAATTGCCTGGGATATGACTTCATTAGACATGAAAGAGTCAGTCCTAGCTGGTGAATCTCTTAGTGAGATCGCTGGAAAAATGGCTACCCTATTTAAAGCACACTTTATAGGGGTAGACTATTTCAACAGTCAGGCTACAGAGAAGAAGAAGAAATATACTCAAGCTCTATATAGTCTGGAATTACATGATATATGTTTAGTGGATGAATACATTATGTTATTCACTAAATATAGATGGAATTCAGGAGTCGAAGAAGATATAGCTATGCAGCTTTTCTTCGCAAAAATGCCAAGCCCTTGGAGAGAAATGCTTATAAGGGAATATGTACCTGGAAATCCAGATACACTGGCACGAAGAGCCTCTTTCCTCAAAGGAAAATTGGCAGAATGGTGTCATATGGCAGCATTACAAAAGAATTACAAACGATTAAGGGGTATCAACAAAAGAACTCCTTTGTGTTGTAAAGAAAATGATCTTCCAACAATTATTGGAAGTAAACCACATAAGCATAAGAGGAAAAGTTTTAGGACTCATCCTTATGCCCGAAGTGGAAGAAGTTCTTGGAAACCAAGAACTGTCTGGTCTAGACAGAAAGCCAGATCTTACAAATCTGGACAAAGAAGTGGACCATCGAGGAGTAGGATATCATCCCAAGCATCGAGTACATCTCGAAGCACAGGAAGAACACCTACAAAGAAAACTTTCAGAAGAGCTCATACTCGGGCTAATAAAAGTTTCAAAGACTGTAATTGCTGGACATGTGGAGCAAGAGGTCATATCTCAACCAATTGTCCAGAAAATGAAAAAAGAGGTATTAAACGCTTCGATCCTACTTCGGATATTGAAGAAGCAGTTTATTACCAAGATCTTATTCAAGTATACAGATTTGAGGACATTGTCTCAGCTGAAAGTATATATGAAGAAGAAGAAGTCTTAAGTCAGGAAGAATCTGATGGAACAGAATCGGAATCTGACTGAAGACGAGGTTTTTCGACACGAAATACATGAAGATTTGTCTGGGTTTTTCAGCCAGACAACTATATCTCATAACATGGTTCAAAGAATCATGAGAGAAAATCCAAGTCTACAGAGATATCAAGATTTCTCTGCAGGACAGGTAGAAAAGTTCTTAGGAAGTCTTGGCCTAAGAAACAGAAAGCATCATCTAATCTATAAAGTTTCTCGAAGAGAAATGGCAATCCCGATGGAACTTACAGGAAATAGAATGGAGATGCAGTTAATTCCTTCCGAAGAAATCAAGGAGGAATTACAAAAACTCAAGATAGAAGTAGCAAGGACCATGTCCTCGATTCATATCGGAGCAATCCAAATTATGATAAAGGCTACTTTCAAAGAAGGGATAGATTCACCGATTGATATCGCTATATGCGATAAAAGAATGGGGAATCTACAAGATTCAGTACTGGGAACAATCTCAGTAAATCTCTGTGCAAGAAAGATTGTAGGAGTAATTTATCCAAGGATAGCCTACAACCTGGCAGATCGAGATTTCAGCCTAGTCTTGACATTACATCAGAACTTCAAGGAAAAAAGGCTGATGAAAGAAGGTAATAGGCCATATTCTATTACCTATCAAATTTCATACGCTCTATCTAATACACATCATTCTGAATTGTTTATTAGAAATAAGTTTATTGAAATCTCTGAGATATTTGGAAAAGTTGCTCAGGCAATTTATCCAGAAAGAGTTGAGTTTCCTTTAATACAGGAAACGGATATCCAGATCCAAGACAAACCGATTCTACAGAGGAATCAAAGTCTTAGACTGGAATCAAGAAGACTATCTTTTCAAGGAGATAGAATTACAAGTTACAGATGGGATAAAAAGCCTGTCATAGAAACCCAACAGGAGTTGAAAAGTTTTTCTACAATAGGAAAACTTAGATGCCCGGAAGGGTGGAAAGAGGTAGAAATAGTATTTAACATTACAAAGCAAAGGAATCAATTTCCTTGTAATTCAATATACTATTCGGAACAACCGATGATAGGAACTTACCAAGGACTGATTAATATCGGAGAATTGGAGGTTCATATTCAAGGAATTCCAGGGAAAGAATCAGATCGACTGATTCTTGGACTAGAATTTCTCGAGGAACACAAACCTTGGAAACGTCTAGAGTATGGAATGGAGTTTATGGCAGAAGATAAGATGTGGAAAGTCCAATGACCACAAGTCCATTCTCCATATACATTCCGATAGGAGTTTTATATGAACAATATAAGGCAGAATACTTTGCTGCTTATATTGATTCAGGTGCTGGAATCTGTACAGCAAAACGAGGAGTTTTTCCAAATAATTTGGAAGAAGAATTACCCAAGATTGCTGGAAGAGATTTTTCCAGAAGAATCTTAATTTTATGTAAAGGGATTAAGATGACTGAAATTATGATTGACGGTGCTGGACAAACACCTTGGTACAAGGTAAAGACACCACCAATTTATTTTCATGATACAGGAGCTGACATATTGTTAGGAAATAATTTCCTACAAATGTTCAAGTCCTATACACAAAAAAATGAGACTAGAAGATTAGTGTTCACAACACCATGTGCTCACAAAATCAGAGTCCAGAGACTTCGAGAGGCATTTTACAGAAAATTTCCAATCCAGTTTCGCAGCAAGCGTGGTGATTCAGGAAAACTTCTGAACCCAAAAATGAAAGACTCAAGACGGTTTGGAGAAACAATGCTCCAGTTAAGAGCAGATAAAGAACTCCAACTGGAAGATATAGAATGCCTTAAGATAACTCTACATACAAATGAAGTAGAGTTTGAAGCTAAGGTATCATTGGAAGATGTCAAGAAGAGGATCAAAGAAAATTACAATGAAGATCCCTTGGCATGGTGGGACAGAAATCAACTCATGGCTTGCCTTAAGATCAAGGAAGGCAAAGAGTATGAATTTGTCCGTTGTAAACCCATCCCAATGAACATCATTGATCAAAGGGATATGCAGATTATAATCAAGGAACATTTGGACCTTGGTTTGATCAAAGCAGGTATGTCACCATATAGTAGTCCAGGTTTTTTGGTAAGAAACCATGGTGAGATAAAACGAGGTAAACCCAGATTAGTTATTAATTATCAAGAAATTAATAAGATTCTAGAGTTTGATGGGTATTTTATACCTAGTAGAGAACACTTGATTAGTTGCATACGCAACGCCAAGATATTCTCTAAATTTGATTGCAAGTCCGGATTCTATCAAATTCGGATGCAGGAAGAAAGCAAGAAATTTACAGCTTTCTCCACACCTCAAGGACATTATATTTGGGAAGTGTTACCAATGGGATTAGCTAATTCACCCCAGATATTTCAAAGAAAGATGGATAATCTTTTCAAAGATTATTTTAAGTTTATGTTTGTTTACATCGACGATGTTTTAATAGCATCTAAAGATATGAATGAACATGTTAAGCATTTAGAGATTTTCTCTAATGTTTGCAAGAAAGAAGGACTGGTTTTATCTGAAAAGAAAGCAGTCATTGCTACAAGAAAGATTGAATTCCTAGGAATTGAAATCGATGAGTCAGGAATAATTCTGCAAGAACACATAGTGGAGAAAGTGCAGAATTTTCCAGAAAGCCTCAAAAACAAGAAACAACTTCAAAGTTTTTTAGGAGTTGTTAATTTTGCTGGGATGTTTATCAAAAACCTAGCAAAACACAGGAAGGTGTCCAGTCCATTGTTGAAAAAAGATGCTAGATTTATATGGACAGACGAACACACGAAAGGACTTATCCATTTAAAGGAGGTTTGCAAAAATCTTCCGAAAATGGCTATTCCTCAAGATGAAGATGATCTGGTATTGTATACCGATGCCAGTGATCATTGGTGGGCAGCAGTTCTTACTAAGCTCACACCAGATGGAGAACAACCATGCAGATATTGTAGTGGATTATTCTCAGATGCAGAAGCCATAAGATGGCATATCAACGAAAAGGAATTTTATGCAGTAAAAAGGGCTTTTGAAAAATGGCCATTATTTTTACTGGCAAAGAAATTTACCTTGAAAGTTGATAATACACAAGTGAAAGCTTTTTTAAGGAATAGAATTGAGTCTAAACCAGAGAAGGCTAGATTATTACGATGGCAAGCACTATGTCAGAATTATATTTTTGATATTGTGATAATTAAATCTCATGAAAATATTCTTGCAGATTTTTTAACAAGAGATGGACAGCATTGACATAGATGCTATTATCAAGATGCAGAGGCATTTGAGGGAACACCTTGAAATGCTTCAAACCGAGTTCAACAAGTTGGCCGTAAACGCAGAAGTTGCGGGAAGGCTACAACAAGCTGATAAGAGAATTGTCTCTGATCGAATTACAGGGTGTTTACAGGCCTATACTCAGTTATGGTCTGTAATGCAAAGGCCTATCCTCCAAGGCATTGAGAAACCACTGGTTTCCCAAATGGAGAGTTTTCGAGTACAGGACTCTATACCTGTAGCGGGGGATTCAAATACCCCTTGCACAAGTGTTAAGTCGGGATCATCACGAGATGAGTCGACCGAAACAAAAATTGAGACTCCTGATCCTTATCTTGAGTCCTCAAGTCAACCCTTCACCTCGGGGATTGAAGAGGGAGAGATCAGCCTTAGGCCTCATATTGACAAAGGCAAAGCTAAGGTTGGTACTAATGAAGGTGTAATTTCTCCATTTCAGGTTTATCAACAAAATTGGGAGAAATTGAAAACAAGAATTGGCATTAACCCAGCTATCAACAGGGTTGATGTTTCAGGAAAATATCCAAGGGTATGGATGAAACAAAATTCATATCCAAAGGAGGTCAAGGCATGGTATGAATTTGGGGCTCTTGCCTCAGTTTATACTACATCACCCAGCTTTCCGGAAATATCAGGTCTACCAAAATGGATCCAGGAAGCTGTTCACGAGACTTGGGCAAACAATGATTATTTGTCCAGAGGAGATGTTTTGGAGCTATACTTCTTTAGTGCAGCACCAGAACCTGCAGGAAAAGGCTCCCATGAAGCCTTTCATTTCATTAAGTTAAGGAGGCCAGATATAAATGTTCAAAAATTTATCAAGGACCCTCCGACAGAAGAAACACCCCTGGTTGCTTCATTTTCTGAAGATGATATGTCTACCAGAAGAGCTTGGGGTCTATGGGTCTGTCTCACTGAGATGGACAAAGTCAAGTTTCCATTCAAATTTTATAATCATTCAGTGAACGGATCATTCCTGTTAAATACCATGACAGGGAAAACCACAAGTTTTGCAGAAGATTTATTCGAGAAAAAGAGAAATCTTTTGTGGAACAGCAAGCTGCCGGCAAGTAAAGAAACTCGTCGGAAATTCTGTAATATGTCACATGTAGGAAGATGGTCTGAAAACATCTGTCCAGAATGCCAAAACCAGAAGGAACCGGAATTCGGTAAAGGATTCAAGCCGAGATCTGATCGAAAACACTTTACCGATACCAGTACAAGTGGGGATGGACCACATTCACGTTTTCCTCGAGGAAACCGAAAGCCAAAGATTCCTCGACAAAATTGATAGTGGACATGTGACTAGTCCACTAACAAAAAGAAGGACCACCATGTGAATAACTATGTGAGTGGATTTCAAGGACCACCAATAATCGGTGGAAAAGAAACAAGGACCACTCATGATAGGTGGAAAAGGACAAGGAACATTGGATACTTTATTTAAAAAAGGAATCCAATAAAGAAGACAAGAGAAACTGGACCTAAACCTTACACTATAAATAAATGGTAATGGAACCAGTTAAACACACCAGAATCAAAACTTAAAAATGTATCGTGTATATTTGAGAGTTTTGAAAAGAAGATTAACACACAAGAGGAAACAAGCTGAAGCTCTAAAATCTATGATCCAAATGTACCAAGAAGATGGAAAAGAGATCTCAGCTGATATTTTCCAAACTCATCGTCAATGGTATCTTCAAGAGATAAAAGTAGATGAGAAACTGATGTCTAGATTAATAATCTAGAAAAAGACAGGTCATGAAGGACCACTCAACCACTATATGGTCCCCAAGCAAGCTGTAAAGGCTTATGAAGATTTGAAGTCCGAGTTTCAAATCCGAAAGAGCCTTCTATAAATAAGGATGCAGAAGGAAGATGAAGGCATCGATCAACCTCTTCATTTTTCTTCCAACCAATTGTAATACTTTCTCTTTTATGTGTGTAGTAAGTTCAGCTACTATTAGTAGCTAAACAAGTTTCTCCTCCTCTACAGAAGGTTACTATGTAATAAATAAATGTTTGTGTTTGAATAAAAGAGATCTTTGCTCTAGCCCCTCTCATGTATTATTTTCAAAATTTTATTTTATACTGTACACTCTAAGGTAGGAAACGAATTAGAGTTGTGCCAAGTGCTGCTGAAGGAATCTGCGTCAGTAACCATAGGTCGAGATCGCGTGGTTGAACTGTGAGGAGCAGTTCGTAAAATACGGTGGATATAACCCGGTGGCATTCCGGTCAAAAAGGTATAAAATTTAATTTATTTTACGGAAGCATGATGGGCCTATATTTAAAAGAAAATCAATTATTTTAATATAAAGGTGAGGGGTAATTTGGGAAATCAATACCTATAAGGGAGTGAGGAAAAAGTTTTGGGTCAAAGGGGGAGTGATTGCCAATTCTCCCAAAAATAATTAATTAATTAAAATATTTTTAATAAATACTAATAATAAATTAATTATTAAAAAAACAAACAAACTATGCAAAATCCCTGTACTTTACTAACTTTAGGTACAATTTTTACTCTAACGTAACTTACTTATTAGACAAATATAGAAGATACCGAATACTTGTTCTCAGTCTCCCATCCTCACCCTCGAACACGCACTACGAACCAAGAAAAGAATAACAAACTTTTTGTCTTTGTTCATTAGTTCTACATGTTTCTCAACTTGATCAGTTGACTTTTGATGTTCATATATCATACAAAATTTTACAAAGTTGATATATTTCCTTTTGCACATGTTCAATTTTGATTGGGTACTACGCTCAGTAGGATTGATATCATTATCGCTGAAGGCAAGACCATTTTTGTCTCTTGAGTGCTTCTACAGCTCTTGTTTTTTCTCAAGATTTACTGATAATTTATTCCAAATACTAATCAATTTAGCTAATTTCTTATTCTAAAATATAAACAGCTCGTGCTCATTCAGTACTCTTTCATTCTCAGTTTTTAGCTTTGCAATGTCTGCTTTAAGACCTAATATTTCACCTGACTCTTCCTAGTTAGACTCAACACCGTTGTCAGTTTGGCTTGCTTGCTTTGCTTTAACTTCCTCAAATGATTGAGAAAGCCTCTTGTACTCTATTTACATGTCATTGAGTGCAGTGATGAGATCATTTCATGTAAAATCATTTGAGCTAAAGTCAGATACCTCATCATAGGTAGATTTCAGGCCATAGGCTAAAAGCCAACCGAGAACTCGAACGAGCCACTGAACCGTCACAGCAAGTTGCTGTCCAAAAATACAGCAAATGTGCTTCGGTTTCTTTGCGTCGTTTGCGAGGCTAATGGCCATTGGGGCTTGAACCACCGACCAAAACCTCTTACCAACATCCCAAGGAATGGTTTGAACCATGGCTAAGGGCCCTAGGCCAGCCACAATCCGAACCACACCAAGAAACAATCCACACGTCCCGGCCGAGAGGAATTCTGCGCGTGGGAAGTGTGTTGCTTTGTATGCTGTCTCTCGTCGTTCCAGTGGCCATTTGATTGACCATGGCACGATCTAGACATATAGGGGTATGGTATGAACCGTGGCTAAGGGCCATAGGCCAACCAAGATCTACACCATTCCACCAAAATTTCGAACACATATGATGTCCAAGCGAGAAGCCGAAATGGGGAAGGGGCTGTTCTTGCGTTTTAAATTGAAAACCGATTCACCATAGACCGAGCCACCAAAAGGGTGACTTAGTCACGTCTTAGACATGTTAGGGAAGTGATCTCACCATGGCTATAGGCCTTGTAGCAGCCATGATCAGATTCACTTCCTATATGACGGCAACACAGAATTTCGAACAAGACTCAAATGGACAACCGGTGTGTTGCTGTCATTGTCGTGTCTTCCAGCGTGAATGGGGTTGAATGAGTGGACCAACATGGTCCTAATGCATCCTATTACATGTCTAGATGTCGCCTTGGGAGCCTGGAATCGATTCAATACCTGAAACCAACACAACAAAGCAACCCATGAAGAGCACAAAGAAAGCCGAAATTCTGCATGTTGGTTTTTTCTGAAAAATGCTTGTTGTATTTCGATTTTGCCATAAAAATAATGATCATGCAATGAAAATAATTGATAATAGGACTTGATTTAAGAGTCAAGGAAAATATATGCATGTCTGGTTTCGTTTTGAAAGAAAACGAAAGAACGAGACGATTCGGCGCGGAGGAGGTGGAGCGCTTTCTATTCTACCTTGCTTGTTCTCGATTTTCTCCTCTCTTCCTAGCTATGGTGCTCACGTTTTTTTCTCTCGAATTCTCTCTGAATTTCGAAGTAATGGAGGGGGAAATGGTGGTTAAGAGGGTGAGGGGAATGGGTGCAAAAATATAGGGAAAAATCAAGACCAAGTCTCCACCTTTTTGAATTTTGAATTCTTGTTGCTATCAAATATTGGTGGGGGGAATATTAGAGGTTCATGGCCGAAATTCTCATGATAACTAGACTAGGATATTGCTTACTAATAAATTAATTAAGGTTGATTAATAATTAAAAAGGTTATCATGCTGAAAATGACAAAGAATGGGTCAAATGTGAGTTGGCAAGGAATGTTCTAGCACCAAAGGGTGGCCGAAAATCATCCATAAAAATAAAGGGAAATGTTGATTATTTACTAAATTTATAACCCTTAAAAGCCTCACCTATCTTTTAATTAATTTAGTGAACTAAGGCCAATTCTATCCTACACTAGGTGAGTTACACCCCATTGTGTTTTCTTTACACGTGTCATTTTTTTAATTATTGTATTTGACACTACTTACCATAATCAATCAAACTAATCATTAACTAATTTGGTTTTATATTAAATATTATACACGTGTCAGTGTTTTTTTTAATTATCAATTTTAGTTTGGTTATTAACTATTTCCCGCCTTTTATTCCCGCCACTAGTAATTATTTTTGTCACTAGATCATTTTTTCTTAAAACTAGCTACTCTGCACACGCGGTGCGTGTGTGTACAATTTTTTTTATAATTATTTATGGACTAAAATGAAATTTGACAAAATATCGAGGTACTAAAGTGCTATTTGAATAATTGTAATAAAAAAAATAAAAACAAAAATTTTTTTTGAAATTAAAAAAAAAAAACAAAAATGTAATTTTGATATCAAATAGGGGCAAAATAGGGAAACCAAAAAACAGACCAAAGACACCAAAAACAGTTATTCTAATATGCTTAAACTTAATAAATAGTAAAAGATATATCAATAATTAACATAAATTAAAAAGTACAAAAAACTTACTCTATCATTAATATTCTTGTTTTCATCACATATATTATCACTTTCACCAAAACTTCTTCTGCAACTTTTTTCTCCAGGTATGATTTGGATACATATCATTTTTATTTTTATTTATCAAATTTTAGATTTAGTAAATTTGATTAAAGATATTTAGAATTGTATGTGAACAGTTTTCTCTTAATTGTAACGAAAATTTGATAACTTATATTTTTTGAGTAACGAAAATTTATATTTTATTTTAATATATTTGATTATAATATATTTGAAAATGCTAACATTTGTAAATTTTCTCTTAATTTTTTGTTTTAGATTCGATGGTGCACGATCGAGGAGAATGTGATGCATCGAATGTTGATAAAAAAAAGTATATATCCATGATTGAAGAATTTGAAAAAAGGTTAGCAGTTGATCAAACCATTAAAAATATTGATGATGCATATCTATTATATTGTGAGTATGCACATAGTAAAGGTTTTAGTGCTCGAAGAGGAAAAGAAGCATATTTTAGTGGTTCTAAAGATCTTTATATGAAAGAGTTTGAGTGTTCATCTCAGGGAGTAAAGGATGGAAAGCAGAGTGCAAATAATAATAGAGCGTTGTATCAGAAATTAGAAACAAGAACCAAATGTAAGGCGAGATTAAGAATTCGAAGGAAAAAAAATGAAATTTGGAGAGTGACGATTTTTGAAGTTGAACATAATCATAAAATGGTTGATGAAAGCCAAAGATATTTGCTAAGATCAGCTCGTAAAGTTTCATACGCTCAAGGTGAAACTTTAAGAGCAATGTCAGAGGCTGGGATAAAACCTTCTAGTGTGTTGTCATATATGGAAAAAGAATCACATGGATTGGAGAATTTAGGCTTTATTCGAAAAGATGCTTATAATTATTTGAATTGTGTCACAAAGGGGCATTCATGAAACGTCCTCATCTTTTATATGCTTTAAAAGTACTAGAAATTTTTTTTTTTTTTAATTCTCTCACATTTTCGGTCATTGCATGCACATGCACATAAAAATAATCTTGCACCATTTTAAAGTAAATCATCCAACTAGTATTTGAAAATTGAAAGGTAATAGTCAAACCAGAAATCGTAAAACGTGTTACCAAACCTAAAAAGCAATAAATGTTGAAAAGTGTAGCCCATACTAAACTCTCCAAAACCTCTCAAAAGCGTAAATAAATGGTCTTAAAATCTTTAAAAGAAATCATAAAGCGTAATGCGGAAAATAATGCGCTGGTCCTCGGGTTGTGTGCACCTTCAGTCCAGTAGTATCACCCGTCAAATCCTCCCTCAGAACCACCTACATCCATCACACCTAGTGAGTCTAAAGACTCAACACACCATAATCTTTATAACGAGTAATACGTAATACAGTCAAACATATAACGGTGAAAAATACTTGTACTTAAAATATCGTTTTCATGAAGATGCACAAATTTAATCATAAACATTTTCGTAAACATTTTTCATGATGCATAAAACTTTAAATATAAACATTTTCATAAATGTTTTCATGATGCATTTCATAAACCTTAACCTTTTTCCCTTTTTCCTCAACATGACATGACATAAAACATTTTTCATGATCCTAAACATTTTTCCTTTTCCTTTTTCCTTTTTTGAATTCAGATCGTTAATTGTGACTTTCCTCTCATGACATGACCTCTTGATGGATCCATCAGAAATAAAACCACAGTACTGGGCGGCGGGGGACACCAGCAACACTCTCACCGGTCAACTGGGCCCTGGCCTAACATGAATCGAATAGAAATACGATCGTCGGGGCTCCCAATGGGCTTTCCCCTCACGACATTCCTATCCTAACCTCAAACCTCATAACCTCTTAACCTCTTGTTCGCAATAATGGAAACACGATCGTCGGGCTCCCACTGGGACCATCACCCTCACGATATCGCCACCATTGACGAACTAGTCACAATCACTTCGCATCATTCAACGTATTTCATTCACATCACTTATCAAAAATCGTGAATAATATTTAAATTTTCATTTTGGAAACCAAGCATGCAACATGTATTTTAGATGTCTTCTTAATTCATAAAAAAATTCCTTAGACATTTAAAAATCATCATTTAATCATGAACGATTCATAAACATTTGAAAATAATCATAATATCACAAAAACAGCATTTCGGGCACTGCCATGACCTTTACTAATTTCCCGGTGTAAAATGACCGTTTTACCCCTGGCGTCGACATTTTTCGTTTTCGATTATTTTCTTGATTTCATGACTCTAACATCTCCCAAATAATTATTTAGGCTTACGTGAATTTTTTCGTACTTTTATTTGGCTTAAAACTTAAACTTTTTCAATTATCTTTTCTTAATTATTTTAACGGTGTTTTAATCCCGAAAAAAATACCAAACTTTAATATAAAATTCCTAAATTCTAAATTTAGTCTTTTTATATTATTTTAGGCCTTATGGATCGCGACTCGACCCCCGTGAGTCGTTTTCCAAATTTTCTTTATTTAAAAAGAAACTATTAGACACCTAAACTTCGACCCCGAGCCAACTTCCGATTTTATCGAGTTACCCCCGAACCATATCGAGCCAAAAGGTGCCCAACATGTTAAAGTTACCTACTGGACTCTAAGTTTGACAAGGAAACAGCCCAGAACCCAAAAACGAGAAGCCCCAAGTTGCAGCAAGAGTTGGCCGAGAGCACACTTTGCATGGACTTGATGTTCATGATCGTGTGAGCCCCGCCGCTGCCTACCCGATCCAACCCAACCCAAGAACCTTTACATAGGACCCTAGTGTACCTACCTAGCCCAGCCCCCGAGCCCTGGGCCGAGCCCTAGGCCCTACCCTCTCGCCCGAAGTCTGCACCGTAAAGTGCAGTTTTCTCGGGTAGAGTCCCTCACGCGTGGGACTCTTCGCCAAGCTTCCCAACGAGTCCTAGGACTCCTCCCTAGACACCAACGTACCCTAGGCTAGCCATTAGCCCCAGCCCAGGCCGGCCCTCCCCTGAAAACGTGCACCCAAGATCACCCGCAGCCTATGACAGCACATGCAACTTACGTTAGTTTCTGATTCTGCTGCTTCCTGTTTTCTTTATGCTGCTATGGGTGTGTATGTGTGACTCTAAATCAGGAATAAACATCACTAGTTCATAACCTAGGACCATGGCAGCCCCTTACATGCATAAAACAATTTTATGGAATTCAAAATCATGAGTTCAACCTCCTACAATGCATAAAACCGAAAAATCCAGAAACTTTTAATCAATTTTCATGCATCTAGTATTTAAAAGGATTATATGATATAATGGATGAGAAAAGGAGATTAAGGTGTGCCTTTGCGTTTTATACGCTCGAAAATCCGTTGACGACGAAGAACGGGAGAGACGACAAGGCTAGAACCTCACGAAAACTCCTTCCAAAGCACAAGAGTGCCGCTGCCGTGAGTTGCAAGGGAGGGGAGAGGAGTTTCAAAATCTTGAAAGTGGGTGGCCGATTGTATTTTCTAGAATTGTGTAGGTTTTTTGTAAATTTTATACTTTAAATACTAATTACCCCTTAATCTAGACATTAGGCCCATTAAGCCATAAATTAAAGCCCAATTAATTAAATTAGGATTCAATTAAGAAGATAGTAAAGTTTTCTTTTGAATAAAAATGTGAATTTAATAGCCGGGATGCTCGAAAGCTCGAATTTTATTTGAAAAGCCAATACCGATAAAAATTACGTTCCGGCGAATAAAATCACTTCAAAACCTTTTATTTTTCGAAAGTGCTAAAAAAAAATAACGACCATCTTTTAAATTACTAAAAATAATTATTTAATAAAAATATTTTACATTTTCTTCAGCCCTCGGTCCCCGTTCCTCGATCGTCACTTGAGTATCCCTTGATTATCATTTTATGCATTATGACAATTAAATCTCATTTCGCAAATAAACATGTATGTCACATAATTAATTAGCAATTAAAATAAATTAATTAATCATTTTCCATAATTTCTTAGATTCGCATGCAGTTGGATTACGTCGTCTAATTTTGGACCTTACAATTCCTTCCCCTCTTAAATAAAATTTCGTCCTCGAAATTAGGACTTACCGAATAAATCTGGATAGCGACCCTTCAAGTCCCTCTCGGTTTCCCAAGTAGCTTCCTCTTCCGAGTGATTCAGCCACTTGACCTTGACCATTGGAATGACTTTGTTTCGCAATCGTCTTTCTTGTCTAGCCAGAATCTGGACAGGTCTTTCCTCATAAGTCATATTTGGAGTTAGTTGGAGAGGTTCATAATTAAGCACATGCGACGGATTCGACATGTACTTCCGCAGCATCGAAATGTGGAACACATTGTGAACTCCAGAAAGTGCGGGTGGCAATGCCACTCTATAAGCTAGTGTCCCAACCCTCTCCAAAACCTCGAACGGACCAATAAATCTTGGACTAAG
The DNA here is from genome assembly GCF_022965805.1 of Primulina eburnea. Taxonomy (NCBI): domain Eukaryota; kingdom Viridiplantae; phylum Streptophyta; class Magnoliopsida; order Lamiales; family Gesneriaceae; genus Primulina; species Primulina eburnea. The sequence goes on from NC_133116.1 coordinate 13,634,463, forward strand.
CTTGCCTTTCTTGCCAAAGCGCATAACACCCTTCATAGGTGCTATTTTCACAAATACGTGGTCGCCCACTGCAAACTCTAAGTCCCTTCGCCTTTTGTCCGCATAACTCTTCTGTCGACTTTGTGCCGTCTTCATTCTATCACGAATTTTGACTATAAGCTCAGTCGTCTCCTCAATCACATCTGGACCAATCACTCTTCTTTCCCCGACCTCGTCCCAATGAATAGGAGATCTACATTTCCTTCCATAGAGTGCCTCAAAAGGAGCCATCCCAATTGATGATTGGAAACTGTTATTGTAGGTGAACTCCACTAGAGGTAACTTTGGTTCCCAACTGCCTTGGAAATCAATAACACATGCTCGCAGTAGATCCTCCAAAATTTGTATCACTCTCTCTGACTGGCCATCGGTCTGAGGATGGAATGCTGTACTGAATAGTAACTTGGTCCCCATCGCTGCATGCAGACTCTTCCAAAAAGATGACGTGAATCTCGGATCTCTGTCAGAAACAATGGATACCGGTATCCCATGCAGCCGAACTATCTCCCGAACATACAAGTCGGCATACTGAACCATGGTGAATGTCGTCTTAATAGGTAGAAAATGCGCTGATTTCGTAAGACGATCAACTATCACCCAAATGGCATTAAATCCCTTAACAGTCTTAGGCAATCCTACAACAAAGTCCATGGTGATATTTTCCCATTTCCACTCGGGAATAGGGAGTGGCTTCAATTTTCCCGCTGGTCTCTGATGCTCTGCCTTGACTTGCTGACAAGTCAAGCACTCGGATACATACCTCAAGATGTCTCTCTTCATGCCTGGCCACCAATACAACAACTGCAAATCTCTATACATCTTGGTACTGCCCGGATGAATGGAATATGGCGTTTCGTGGGCTTCCTTCATAATGAGATCTCTCAAAGAATCGTCACTAGGAACCCATAGACGGTCTCGATAACGGACCAAACCATCCGCCACTGAATACAAATTCCGGCCCTTGGCTTCATCTCTAGCTCTCCACTTTTGCAACTGCTCATCAGTAGACTGTCCATCCCGAATTCTGTCTCTCAAAGTCGACTGCACTGATAATGTGGCAAGATTAGGGGCCTCGCCCCTAGCATACACTGTAAGCTCAAACCGCTGTATCTCGGACTGCAACGGTCTTTGGAGTGATAACTGAGTGATAACTGCTGCTTTTCTACTCAATGCATCTGCCACTACATTAGCTTTCCCCGGATGGTAGCTAATGTCACAATCGTAGTCCTTTACCAATTCAAGCCATCTGCGCTGTCTCATATTCAGTTCCTTTTGGGTGAAGAAGTATTTCAAGCTTTTATGATCGGTGAAGATTTTGCACTTCTCCCCATAAAGGTAGTGTCTCCAAATCTTTAGTGCGAACACTACTGCTGCAAGCTCAAGATCGTGAGTAGGGTAGTTCTTTTCATGAATTTTCAACTGTCTTGACGCATAGGCGATAACTCGGTCGTTTTGCATAAGAACTGCGCCTAGACCAAGCTTAGAAGCGTCGGTATAAAGAACATAATCCCCTTGCCCTGACGGCATAGATAGCACTGGCGCTGATATCAAGGCTTGCTTCAACTTGTCAAAACTGTCTTGACATTCGGGTCCCCAAATAAACTTGGCATTCTTCTTAGTCAAAGATGTCAAAGGCACGGCTATAGAGGAGAATCCCTTGATGAATTTGCGATAATATCCAGCTAGTCCCAAGAAACTACGAATCTCGGTGACGCTTTTCGGTACTGGCCAGTCTCTCACTGCTTCCACTTTACTTGGATCTACCTCCACTCCACTACTGGAAATGATGTGGCCTAAGAATGCCACTCTATCAAGCCAAAACTCGCACTTACTGAACTTTGCATAAAGCTTCCTGTCTTGCAGTACTTGCAGTGCTGTCCTCAAATGGCGACTATGCTCCTCTCTGCTCTTGGAATAGATCAATATGTCATCGATGAAGACAATAATAAACTGATCCAGATACGGCTGAAATACTCGATTCATGAGATCCATGAAGATCGCTGGCGCATTGGTCAACCCGAAGGGCATGACCATAAACTCATAGTGCCCATATCTTGTGCGAAATGCCGTCTTGTGAACATCAGACTCCTTAACCTTCAACTGATGGTATCCCGATCGCAGATCAATTTTTGAAAATATCGAAGCTCCTTGCAATTGGTCAAATAAATCCTCAATTCTCGGTAATGGATACTTATTTTTGATGGTGACCCTGTTGAGCTCCCGATAATCAATGCAAAGACGCATGCTACCATCTTTCTTTTTCACAAATAATACCGGAGCGCCCCATGGAGAGTAACTAGGGCGAATAAAACCCTTGTCTAGCAATTCTTGGATTTGATCTTTTAGTTCTTTCATTTCAGCGGGTGCTAGACGATACGGTGCTTTAGATATAGGTACAGTGCCCGGCATGAGATCAATAGAGAACTCCACCTCACGATCGGGTGGAATGCCAGAAACGTCTTCGGGAAAGACTCTAGGAAAATCCCTCACAATATCAACATCTTCTAACTTCTGACTGGTAGATGCATGCGTAGTAGTGACACATGCTAGATAGGCTTGGCATCCCCGCTTAATAAGCTTCCTCGCACATAGACAAGAGATAATATGCGGCATTTGCTTGATTCTTGCCGCCTCAAAAACAAAAGATTTACCACTGGGTGGCCTAATAGATACTGATCGCTGACGAAAATCAATCGAAGCTCCATTCGCTGATAGCCAATCCATCCCAAGTATAATATCGAATTCGGGCATAGGTAGCACAATGAGATCTGCCCGAACCACATCTCTGAATAAACGAAGCTCCAGATTCTTAACAATCTTAGATGTGAGCATTTGATCACCGGAAGGAATCGAAACTTTGAAACCCAAACCCATTTCTTGAGGAGTAATATTCAGTCTTTTGGTGAAGGTTTCTGATATGAAGGAATGTGTAGCTCCCGAATCTAGCAAAGCATAGGTAGCTACCCCTAGAATGATGATCCTCCCTGTGATGGAAACGTCTTTTAAATCTTTTCGTGTTGAACTTAAACATTTCTAGGAAGATTTGCACTTTAGTCCATTAACTTTTGAAATTTGCAAAATTGACCCATAATTTCGAATTATTGCAATTAAGTCCTTATATTATTCGAAGTTCTGACTTAATCCTTGATGTTCGAGAATTGCATTTTGATCCTTAAGAATTCAGAAATTTGCATTTAGGTCCCTTAAATTTCCGAAAATTGCACATTGGCCCCCAAAATAATTCGAAACCCCTCTTCAAGATTTTCTTTAATTTTGGCCCTAAAACTTTTTATTTGGAATCATAGCATCCTTCACATAAAATAAGGCATAAAATTCAAATCATTTTTTCTAAGGTTTCTAAGATCATCACTTAAATCCAACTAGGTAGAACATGCAACCTAATTTATTCTAGGTTGAAACTTAATCCCAATTTAATCTTAATAACCAATTTAACATTTCATGCAGTAATAAGCAATATAAAAATGTTAAATGACTAGGTTACCCGTGATGAGTGTAGTGTCTGCCTCTTCCTCAGCTTCCTCGGCATTCATAACATAAGCTCGGGCCGTAGTAGCTGCTAACCTCTTTGGGCAATCATTGGCTATGTGTCCATCCTCTTTGCAGAAGAAACATTTACGAGATCCCCATTCGCATTTGCCAAGATGAAGGCGGTTGCACTGCTTGCAAGGTTGTCTCTCATTAGGCTTTGGTGCTCCCGGATTCTGCGGCTTCGGCGGCACCGGCTTCTTAACTTGACCTTGGGGCTTTTGAGGCCCTTGAGGTCTAGGAGGTCCCGTATACGGCTTCTTGGCAGGCTGATTATTATTCTGATGCTGCTGCCTCTTCCGCTGTAGCTCAAAGTCAATATCTTTCAAGGATTGCTCAGCTCGGTAAGCACATGTAACTGCCGTAGCGTAATTCCCCGGATTCATCATCATGACTTTATCCCGAACAGTAGGTCGTAGGCCATCCATGAAGTGCCTAAGCTTCTCCTCCGCATCTCCCGCAATAAGGGGCACAAAATGGCAGCCCCTATCGAACTTCTTCACAAAGTCAGCAACAGGTACGTCTCCCTGACGGAGAGTCATGAATTCCCTCTTTATGCGGCTTCGGACATCAGCAGTAAAATATTTCTCGTAGAATTTCGTTTTGAACTGTGCCCAAGTGAGTGTAGCAAGGTCAACACCGTGCTCGGCTCCCTCCCACCATAAAGAAGCATCATCCCTAAGCAGATAGGTGGTGCACCTCACACGGTCGGCATCTCCCATGTCCAGATAGCGAAAATGTACCTCAAGTGAACGAATCCAACCCTCCGCAGCAAAAGGATCGGTAGTGCCAGAAAATTCCTTCGGCCCTAGCCTCCGAAACTGATCATAAATGTCATGCTGTGGCCTAGTCGTCTGCTGCTGCTGCATCTGCTGTAACTGCAGCTGTAACTGCTGCTGCTGCAACTGCTGCTGCTGTATCTGTTGTTCAAAGAGTCGAGTCATGCCTTCTAAGGCACGAGTAGCAGGATCCCCTGGTGGGGGTGGTGGTGGTGGTGCATTTCCTTGACTGTTTCCTCGACGGTTAACGCTATTCTCTTCCTGATTCTCAATAAGGGGTGCACGTCTAGGAGGCATTTTATCTGAACGTTTTTCCAAATTCTAACGTAACCAACATGCATTTAAATCTAAGTTCTCTAATCATGTGTCATATCCTAATTCATTTTATCAATTTAAGCATGCAAAGCATAAATACTCAAAAGCTAATAAACATGCATCGTAAACATAATATTCATAACTTCATGCAGGTCAAATCATAAAATCACATAAAGCATGTAAACTTACAAATTGAGGCTTGACGACTGATCTTCCCGGCGCTGATGGTGGCACAACCCTATACAGGAACTACCGCTCTGATACCAACTGAAACGTCCTCATCTTTTATATGCTTTAAAAGTACTAGAAAATTTTTTTTTTTTTTTAATTCTCTCACATTTTCGGTCATTGCATGCACATGCACATAAAAATAATCTTGCACCATTTTAAAGTAAATCATCCAACTAGTATTTGAAAATTGAAAGGTAATAGTCAAACCAGAAATCGTAAAACGTGTTACCAAACCTAAAAAGCAATAAATGTTGAAAAGTGTAGCCCATACTAAACTCTCCAAAACCTCTCAAAAGCGTAAATAAATGGTCTTAAAATCTTTAAAAGAAATCATAAAGCGTAATGCGGAAAATAATGCGCTGGTCCTCGGGTTGTGTGCACCTTCAGTCCAGTAGTATCACCCGTCAAATCCTCCCTCAGAACCACCTACATCCATCACACCTAGTGAGTCTAAAGACTCAACACACCATAATCTTTATAACGAGTAATACGTAATACAGTCAAACATATAACGGTGAAAAATACTTGTACTTAAAATATCGTTTTCATGAAGATGCACAAATTTAATCATAAACATTTTCGTAAACATTTTTCATGATGCATAAAACTTTAAATATAAACATTTTCATAAATGTTTTCATGATGCATTTCATAAACCTTAACCTTTTTCCCTTTTTCCTCAACATGACATGACATAAAACATTTTTCATGATCCTAAACATTTTTCCTTTTCCTTTTTCCTTTGTTGAATTCAGATCGTTAATTGTGACTTTCCTCTCATGACATGACCTCTTGATGGATCCATCAGAAATAAAACCACAGTACTGGGCGGCGGGGGACACCAGCAACACTCTCACCGGTCAACTGGGCCCTGGCCTAACATGAATCGAATAGAAATACGATCGTCGGGGCTCCCAATGGGCTTTCCCCTCACGACATTCCTATCCTAACCTCAAACCTCATAACCTCTTAACCTCTTGTTCGCAATAATGGAAACACGATCGTCGGGCTCCCACTGGGACCATCACCCTCACGATATCGCCACCATTGACGAACTAGTCACAATCACTTCGCATCATTCAACGTATTTCATTCACATCACTTATCAAAAATCGTGAATAATATTTAAATTTTCATTTTGGAAACCAAGCATGCAACATGTATTTTAGATGTCTTCTTAATTCATAAAAAAATTCCTTAGACATTTAAAAATCATCATTTAATCATGAACGATTCATAAACATTTGAAAATAATCATAATATCACAAAAACAGCATTTCGGGCACTGCCATGACCTTTACTAATTTCCCGGTGTAAAATGACCGTTTTACCCCTGGCGTCGACATTTTTCGTTTTCGATTATTTTCTTGATTTCATGACTCTAACATCTCCCAAATAATTATTTAGGCTTACGTGAATTTTTTCGTACTTTTATTTGGCTTAAAACTTAAACTTTTTCAATTATCTTTTCTTAATTATTTTAACGGTGTTTTAATCCCGAAAAAAATACCAAACTTTAATATAAAATTCCTAAATTCTAAATTTAGTCTTTTTATATTATTTTAGGCCTTATGGATCGCGACTCGACCCCCGTGAGTCGTTTTCCAAATTTTCTTTATTTAAAAAGAAACTATTAGACACCTAAACTTCGACCCCGAGCCAACTTCCGATTTTATCGAGTTACCCCCGAACCATATCGAGCCAAAAGGTGCCCAACATGTTAAAGTTACCTACTGGACTCTAAGTTTGACAAGGAAACAGCCCAGAACCCAAAAACGAGAAGCCCCAAGTTGCAGCAAGAGTTGGCCGAGAGCACACTTTGCATGGACTTGATGTTCATGATCGTGTGAGCCCCGCCGCTGCCTACCCGATCCAACCCAACCCAAGAACCTTTACATAGGACCCTAGTGTACCTACCTAGCCCAGCCCCCGAGCCCTGGGCCGAGCCCTAGGCCCTACCCTCTCGCCCGAAGTCTGCACCGTAAAGTGCAGTTTTCTCGGGTAGAGTCCCTCACGCGTGGGACTCTTCGCCAAGCTTCCCAACGAGTCCTAGGACTCCTCCCTAGACACCAACGTACCCTAGGCTAGCCATTAGCCCCAGCCCAGGCCGGCCCTCCCCTGAAAACGTGCACCCAAGATCACCCGCAGCCTATGACAGCACATGCAACTTACGTTAGTTTCTGATTCTGCTGCTTCCTGTTTTCTTTATGCTGCTATGGGTGTGTATGTGTGACTCTAAATCAGGAATAAACATCACTAGTTCATAACCTAGGACCATGGCAGCCCCTTACATGCATAAAACAATTTTATGGAATTCAAAATCATGAGTTCAACCTCCTACAATGCATAAAACCGAAAAATCCAGAAACTTTTAATCAATTTTCATGCATCTAGTATTTAAAAGGATTATATGATATAATGGATGAGAAAAGGAGATTAAGGTGTGCCTTTGCGTTTTATACGCTCGAAAATCCGTTGACGACGAAGAACGGGAGAGACGACAAGGCTAGAACCTCACGAAAACTCCTTCCAAAGCACAAGAGTGCCGCTGCCGTGAGTTGCAAGGGAGGGGAGAGGAGTTTCAAAATCTTGAAAGTGGGTGGCCGATTGTATTTTCTAGAATTGTGTAGGTTTTTTGTAAATTTTATACTTTAAATACTAATTACCCCTTAATCTAGACATTAGGCCCATTAAGCCATAAATTAAAGCCCAATTAATTAAATTAGGATTCAATTAAGAAGATAGTAAAGTTTTCTTTTGAATAAAAATGTGAATTTAATAGCCGGGATGCTCGAAAGCTCGAATTTTATTTGAAAAGCCAATACCGATAAAAATTACGTTCCGGCGTATAAAATCACTTCAAAACCTTTTATTTTTCGAAAGTGCTAAAAAAAATAACGACCATCTTTTAAATTACTAAAAATAATTATTTAATAAAAATATTTTACATTTTCTTCAGCCCTCGGTCCCCGTTCCTCGATCGTCACTTGAGTATCCCTTGATTATCATTTTATGCATGATGACAATTAAATCTCATTTCGCAAATAAACATGTATGTCACATAATTAATTAGCAATTAAAATAAATTAATTAATCATTTTCCATAATTTCTTAGATTCGCATGCAGTTGGATTACGTCGTCTAATTTTGGACCTTACAATTCAGGAGTTGAAAATGGTGATGCTTTTGAGTTGATGCGGTATTTCAAAACCAAATCAAATGATGAAGATTTATTTTACTGGGATATTCAAATGGATGAAAATGGTCGTTTGTCTAATTTTTTCTACCGAGATAGTCGAGCTAGAGTTGATTATGAGTATTTTGGTGACGTGATTTCTTTTGATACGACTTACCGGACTAATAAATATAATTTGATATGTGCTCCATTTGTTGGCATAAAACATCATAGAGATAATGTGATGTTTGGGTTGGCTTTTATGTCTGATGAGACAGAAACTTCGTTTCAATGGTTGTTCAAAACATTTCTTGAATCTATGGGAGGAAAACAACCAGAAACGATTTTTACCGATCAATGTCAGGCAATGATGAATGCTATTGAATCAGTATTTCCTTGTTCACAACATCGACTTTGCCAATGGCACATTTCAAAAAATGCTCCATCACATTTAGGTAGTCTGAACGTCAACCCTACATTTAAAGGCATGTTTACAAAATGTATGCAATTTTGTTATTTTGAAGAAGAATTTAATATAGTGTGGGCAAAAATGATTAATGATTTTGGTCTTCAAGATCATTCGTGGCTCAAGGGAATGCACAAATTAAGGCACAAATGGTCAACGGCATTCAATACCAACATTTTTTGTGCGGGGCTTAAAGCTACTTCTAGAAGTGAGTCTACGAATTTTGTTTTGAAAGACGGGGGAAAGAAAACTTTTACTTTATTTGAGTTTGTGAAAAAGTTTGAAGCAATTCAGAAACGGTGGCGGACGAATGAAAATGAAGAAGACTATAGATGCCGACATAAAATGCCTTCGATTGTGGTGAAAAATCAGCCATTGTTGCAACATGCTGCTTCTGTTTACACGCTTGAAATTTACAAAATATTTGAAAAGGAGTTGGTGAATTCTTTGAACATTGAGTTTGATTCCTTGCCGTCATTATCTGACAATCCGTTGAAGTTTGATATACGATCTCTTGGACAATCAGAACGAATTCGAAATGTTACGTTTGATGTGGAAAATAATGAGATCGAATGCACTTGTCATTGTTTTGAAATGGCTGGAGTTTTGTGTAGACATATATTGTTTGTTTTAAAATTTATGAATGTGCATGAGATACCATCAAAATACATAAAAATGAGATGGAAAAAGGTGGTAAGAAATAGGGTAAAATATAGTGAAAAATCTGATGTGGAATGTGAGCAAGAGTCTGATGTTGTGTACAAGAATCAAATGATGAGGCTTTGTTATGATCTTGTGACCAAAAGTGTGGTTAATGCTGATGTGAAAAAATTGATAAGAAGAAGTCTTCAAGGTCTTTCAATAGAAGTAAATGAGATGCTTGAGAACTTGGACTTAAATGATGGGATTGTTGTTGGTGAAGATGGTCATGACATGGATCAAATAGTTGTGCGCGATCCCTCTTTTGTTAAATCAAAGAGATTTAAAAACTCTTCTATGCCAAGTCACTGGGATTCAAAGGGGAAGAAAAGAAAAGGTAACACTTTATCTCAATTTTATATTTTAGTTATGTTGTGTATTATTTGATTTTATATTATTTTGAAAGTTAGCACTTTAAACTTTATATTTTTTAAAAAATATACTTTTATATTTTGTAGAAAAGAAGCTGAAAAGTACAAAATGTACGATAAAAAACTCTCAACATGCAAGAGATGAATCTTCGATTGGAGCAACAAGTAATAATTTATTTCATGCCAATCAAATTGGAACTCAAGAAATGTCTCCTACTCCCATGCTTTGGTCATTTCAAGTACCATATTCAACTACATCATTGAGCACTCTAATACATACTGTAAGTAAAAAAATTTATTGTAGGTCTACATGAATAAATTCATTTATATTATACTGACAAATTGATTATTAAGGAACATGGATTGCATAACAACTTTAATGGATTCAATCAAAATCTGATGCAAAATTCAACTCATAATTTTTCCAGGTTTGTGTTGTATATATTTAGATTACATGAATATTTTTATTACATGAAGTATTAATTAATTGTTGTAAATCCGATTTGTTTCTTATAGGATGCTTGGAAACCTCGATGTTGTGGGGACATCGTTTGGAGATTTTGGACCACAATGCTAGAACATGTCTTTTGTTCATTCGGGATGAAATTTTTTTGCAATTTCAATTATTTTTTGAGAGATATATCATGTCTTTGATATTTCATTTATGATTTATGGTAACATATTTTTAGGTGTATTTTGATACACATGCTTTATACTTTATTGAAGAAACATGATTTATTTTCTGGATATACTTAAAAAATTTATAGTGTTAAAGTGGAATAAGCAAGAGAGAATTTTTTTTTTTAAGTATAAGCTTTAATGTCCAAAATAGAAATTGAATAAATATATATACAAGCTATGTAGTTTTGAGATTTAAGTAATTGTATATCTTATATTGTATAGGATTTACAATAGCTACAGCAATTTTATTAGCATTTATAAATGGGTAGAACATATAATTTGTTATAATAATTAAATTTTAAAATATTGATTTTTGACATTTTATATGATTCTACCACAAAAATAAGATTAAAATAAATGAAAATTTTAAATCTCAAATGTAAAATTTTACTAATCAAATAAAAATTTAAGTAATTTTTAAATATAAAATATCAAGCTTTAAAATTTGAGAATAATAATAATAAATGACACATGTATAATATTTAATATAAAACCAAATTAGTTAATGATTAGTTTGATTGATTATGGTAAGTAGTGTCAAATACAATAATTTAAAAAATGACACGTGTAAAGAAAACACAATGGGGTGTAACTCACCTAGTGTAGGATAGAATTGGCCGTGAACTAACCCCTTAATTAAGGAATTTAAATAAATTTATTTTCTACTCACCTCAAGTAACTAAAATAATTCCTTAAACTTCTTTATTAACTTAAATGAACTTACTTGCTAGCTAAAATAAATTCTGGATATATTTTCTGAATCTTAAATTCTATCTCAAAACTCCAACTCCAGTCCGGCCTCACAGAAATAACTGAAAGAATAAAATTTAAACTATCGAAATAAAATAATTAACTTTACAGAAAGGCACTTTAAGTACTCATGCAATAAAATCAATTTACTTTAAAATACTAGAATTATGCATGGCTTATACGTAGTCTAAGTTACGGGTTCTGCATAACCAGTCCATTACATCCTTGATTTTTCGATCATCTGAGGAGCATCGTCAGACTATTGTAAAATGGAAATATCAGTGTTCTCTTTCATGACTATTTATTCGTCTGTGATGATGTAACACATATCATAATCTTGAGCAGCTAGATGAGCCTGCATCCCGATATTTCAATATCAAAATATTCTTTAGAAAACATTAAGATCTCACCGAATGATGTCATTTATAATATTTAGTTCATAGACAAGAATGAACCATTGAAACCACTTGTTAGGATCGAAAATAAATTTAGAAGGGAATGAATAAAATGTCTCAAAAGATATTTTGGTTGGGTTATCAACAATGAAATTTTGTTCTTGTCAGTTGAGTTCTCAGTAAGTCAATCAGTATGAATTGTGCGGAAGTATTCTTACTGAAACTGGTTGAAAAAATATCTTATCAAGGAAATCAATATGGAGGATAGACTTGAAAGTAAATAAGCACAAAATTGTTGAATGTTCGGATATTTCAAAAACTCCTATTTCATCCTTTTTTTTCCTCAAGATAGGTTTGATGCACTAAAAGATTTGGTAATTACAAGTAATTTTAAATTACCCACTTCAGTAGGACTTAACAATGCCTAACTGAAATTCTTATTAAAACTTCAATATAAATAAGCAGTAAGACTTCTTAATCTCAATTACACATATTTCCCAGAGAAATTATAAGCAAAAATTTGATCATCAAAACGATTAGATAATGATACATTAGCATGTACTGGCTATTTTCAGTTTGACTCTGAGAACGCTTTTACAGAGAATATCATTTTGCTTTTAAAATCCAAAGATAGATGATGTGACTAACTATCTTAGAGCTTGTTCAACTGATCTATTTATAATTTTAATCTGCAATGATAATCTTTTCAAAATATATCTGTTTCCAAATGCAGATGTCGTTATTGTCATGTCATTGTCCTTTCTAACATGTTCTGGTAGTACGCCGAAACCTGATATTCTGTTTAAAGTTCAGCGACCGTTAGTACTGAAAGTTTTATATGACATTTCAGCTGGACTCTGATCCTTAATCACTTATCATACTAATTCTCCAGGGAATATATGGATTCGGTCTAACTGATCAACTAGATAGACTGTCAATTGGGCTCATCAGTCGACCTAGAATCAGTTTGGCTATCAGTATCATTCTTATGTTTTATCAGTCTGACTTTGCAATCAGTTAGGCTTCTTAGTTTATTTTTCCTCTTTGAATTCAGTTCAGGTAAGTTCTGTAATTATTTTTGGATCGAAAACTTATTTAATCACCAAAAATTAACATATTCCAACATTTCCCCCCTTTTTTGTGTTTGAAAAAATTTTGAAAAAAAAAACTGAATTCATTTTTTCTCAATAGTATATACAACTAAACTATCTAACTGACTCAATAGGTATTGTTCTTCATGTATCATCTTCTAAACTGAACATAGTGTTTATCAGTAGGTTTTTTATGTGCATCAGTAGATTTAGACTGACTGGAACTAATTGACTTTTTCTTTTCCTCCTTTTTGTGAACACCATACGGTGGCTTTAGGTAGGCAAGAATAGAGGCTAACTGAGAACTGATGTCGTCAATCTTGTCATTAAAGTTTGCTTGAACTTACTTTATCTTGGTACAAATTTGAAAATTTTTGGCTTGAATTTACCCACCAAGATGAGTACAGTGGTTACCTTAGCCTTTTTTATTTGCTCCAGCCGATTAAATATGTCCATCATACCTCTGGATAGATCTGACACTTCCATCATACATCTGACACTTCCTTGAGCATTTTATTTTCAAAAATTTTAAGGCTTTCTCAGTATCCAGATTGCTTTTTTTTTAGAACTGTTATAGAAGAGGAAATGGGAGTGAGACTTGAGCTAATATAATCCAAAGTTATTTAATCAGTTATGTTCAAATCGGGGGATGATGACTCCATTCTTGGTAGTTCTTTGGATGTAGCAACTGTTAGTCTCAGAGCATGACTACTACACTGCTTGTTCGATCATTAAGATTCTTGATTCAGCATGTTCCTCTTCAGTTTGACTGATTTGTTCTTCAGGATCTTGAACATCTTGCTCAATCATAGCTATCTCAACTACTTATTATACAATTCCTCGAAAAAAAGCATCTTCATTATATTCAATCATAAGCACGCCCTCAGATATGATGACTTCGGCATTTGAGATCACTGCAAATCAATTTTCTTGGTTAAAGGAGGTGTAAAAAGTAGTTCAGTCAATAAAAATTCATCTTCATCATCATCATCTTGTTGTTGTTGTTGTTGTTGTTGTTATATAATTGATTGCACAACTTCCTCAATATTGGCTAGAGTGATCTTTCTCTGAGGTGGAGAGGAGATATGATCTAACTAGGTGGGCAGTTTGGCTTCCTTGGAGTCGGTATCAATCGGCTTCTCAGAGACGGAGTGAATTGAAGAATCGCTCACTTTCTGCTCCTTGGCATTCACTAGTTCAAACAATTTGTGATCATTCTCTCAGATTTGACATTCATCTATAGAAACAAGGTTCATATTTAGTTGATTTATCATAGCTATATCATCAAATGCGGTTGGGTAACAAGATCATAGTTGGATCTTTGTTCACCACAAAATATAGTTAGTTTATGAATCTTTAAATGATCGAGGAGATAATCTCGTCGTGGAAGAGTTTCAGCTATGACCACAGTCTGGACTTGCTGTAGAACAATTGGTGCTGACTATTCTGAATTCTACCAATTCATCAAAACATTTGATTTTTTTTTTTTTTTTGCAGCGAATTCATTCACTTCATCCATCAGTAGGTCTATTTGAGTCTGAATAGCTGATATTGGTTATGAGACATGAACTTCGGCCAACTTAGCTTTTCCTTCCCATGTGGCTATAGAGAAGGTAAAGACCAGTCCTAACCTTGTAAAGTCCAAAATTAAGACGACATAATCCAACAGCATGCAAATCTAGGAAATATGAAAAATGGTTAAATAATTATTTTAATTGCTCAAATTATTATGTGACATGCATGATTTTATGTCAAATATGATTTTATTATCATTATGCATAAAAATGTATTTTAAGGATTTTTCAAGTTGCGATCGAGGAACGGAGACTGAGGGCTGAAAAACGTAAATTTTTTCATTAATAATTTTTTTTATTTATTTAAATTAAAGGTGTTAATTTTTCTTATTTTTGAAAACAAGGAGTTTTGAGATGATTTTATACACCGGGACTTAAATTTTATCGGTGTTGGTTTTTCAACAAAAATACGAACTTTTTGGCAACCCGGCTAATAAGTTCACAAAATTATTTTTTCCAAAACCATTTTAATATTTTAATTAAATCCTAATTAAGGCTAATGGACCTAAATTGTTAGCTTATTAGTCCTAAGCCTTATTTAGGGATTTAATTAGTATATAATATATTAAAACACCTCAAACCCTACACTCAAACACAAGCCTCAAATTTCAGAATTTGTTGCACACCAAAACACTCAAATACACGACAACTCACGCGCCACAATTGGAGGAAAATTCGAAACAAGCTCAAGGAAAAAGTCGAGCCAAGGTCTTGCCCCGTTTTTCGCAATCGTCAACAAGAATTCGTGTGTTTAAAGAGCAAAGGAAAGCATAATCCTTTCCTTTGAAACATCATCGCACCATATTATGAGTTTATGCATGCTTGAATGAAAATCAAGTAACATGTTAATTATTTTTGTTTTTGTTCATAAGCATGGAAGTTAAAGCATGGTTATGATCCAAAAAGCATGTTTTTTTTATAGATTAAGGGCTGCCATGATATAAGAATAGATCAAGCTTGTTTTCATGTGAATTAGAGTCCTAGACTATCACCCAAAACATCACCTAACACGAACCACGAAAGCTGGAACCAACTTTGGCAGAAAAAGATAATATGTTTCACTTGTTGTTCTTCATGGCTCGGCTGGGCTTTGGCTGGGACCAGGGGATAGCCAGGACCGTGGGGAGTTAGGGGTAGAGTCCTAGCCATGCTAGGACTCGAGTCATGTGGTCTGGGAGGAGCCCATGCCAAGAATGACTCCTACCCGAGAGCCTTCCATATATATTGCGCGCAGGTTGCAGGATTGCGCAGGAGTCAAGGGCTTGGCCTGGGGCTCAAGGGCTGGGCTAGGGTGTGTCCTAGGAGTCCTAGGTGAGTGTTGGAGAGGCTGGTTCGGGATCCGAGTCGATGGCTAGAGTCCTAGGCACCTAAACATGAGTCCTTGTCCACATGGGTTTCTCGGCCACATCATGTGAAAGCTGGTGTGGTTCGGTTTTGGGGCTAGGGACGGTTTCGTTAGTTCCTAGGGTCCATGGGGGTGCCTAAGGTGTTGGTCAGGGTTTGGTTCATCATGGCTTGAGGGTGGCTCAAGGAATTCGAGACATGGCTCGGGCGGAACCTTCAAGGGTCAAATTAGGGTTTTTAAAAGCTAAAATAATCGAAAACCGGCTCACGGGGGTCGAGTCGTGGTTCATAAAGGCTAAAATAAATAAAAAGACTAAGTTTTAAAGTTAGGAATTTTATATTGAAGTTTAGGATTTTTCGGGATTAAAACGCCTTCAAAACGTCTAATTACGAATTAATTAAAAAGTCTAGTATTTAAGCTAAATAAAATTATGAGAATTTTAATTTAGTCTTAAATAATTATTTGGGACATATTAGAGTCAATGAAATTAAGAAAAAGTCAAAAACTTGAGAAGTTACATCCAAGGGTAAAACGATCATTTTACACCTAGAAATTAGTAAACGTCATGGCAGTGCCTTAAATGCTATTTTATATGCTACAATGATTATTTTCAATGATTATGGATGTTATGAATTTTTATATGTTAAATTATGATTTTTAAATGTTCATGGATTTTTATGGGTTAATTGTTGGACATTTAAAAGATATGATGCATGCTTGGTTTCAAAAATAAAAACGTTACGTATATTCATGATTTTTGTTAAGTGATGATAACATGTTGAAGGACGTGAAGAGATTTTGACTAAATACGTGATATGTTGGAAATATCGTGAGGGTTATGGTCCCAGTGGGAGCCCGACATTCATGTTTCGTTGGATACAGATACGAATATGTTAATACGTTGCCAATGCCTAGTTGATCGGTGAGAGTGTTGCTGGTGTACCTGCCGCCCATTACTGTGGTTTTCTCTAGATGGATCCATCGCCCAATACGATTAAAAATACGAGTCATAATCACGATCTGAATTCAACAAACACGAACATGAATATGAATATGAATATGGATACGAATATGGATATGGATATGAATATGAATATGTTTATGTGGATATAATTATGTTTATGAAAATATTTAATTTTAAAGTTTATGCATTATTATGAAAATGATATTTTAATTATAAGTGTTTTTCACTGTTGTATGTGAACTGTATTACGTATTACTTGTTATCAAAAATATGATGTGTTGAGTCTTTAAATTCACTAGGTGTGTTTGATGCAGGTGAGTTTGATGGAGGTCTTGATGGTTGACATGACTGGACTGAAGGTGCACATAACCCGAGGACCAGCGCTTCTATTTTCTGCATTTAAGTTTACGATTATGCTAAAAGATTTTTATGACTTTTTATTTAGACTTTTGAGTGATTTTTGAGAGGATGATTTATTGCGTTTAGATTGGTTAAACATTTGACGATTTTATGCTAAACTATTTCCTTTGATTTTCAATGGGAGGTTTTATTTTAAAATGGTGCAAAAATATTTCTATGTATATGTATATGTAGTGGCCGAATTTTGAGAGCTTTTTAAATTTTTTTATTAGTATTTTTTAAAAAAAAACAGTTAAGCAGACGTTTCAAACCTAGTGAATTAAATGAGATCTCAGATGATTACCCTTTTTGTTGGTCTTGGATAAATGAGAGTCATTGGCATACTGTTTTTTCTGAGTGGAGCTGTCACTGTTACCAGTTTCATTTTTTTGCTAGTTGGTCAGAAGCCTTGTTTTTAGTATCCTCGGCTATTTGTATCTGAGAGATATGTACTGCCTTGATTGGTGTAAACAATTTTTGTTGTTCTGGGATTTTTCGGAAGAGGAGAAGAAGTTGTTGCCTCAGAGTCACTGGATTGTAGAATCAATTTCCTATTTGACTTGGGTACGATTACCTTGCTTCCCTTCTTATCAACTGGTTTATTTTCAGTAGCCGATTCTTTCCGATTTCTTTCTTGATGACCAAAATCTCAGCATAAGGGATATTCAATGCCTTCCTTTAGGCTTGAGAGAAATGATATTTGGTGCAATGACTGTTAGTATGAAAAATTTTATCCGTTATTTCAGTTGGGATCTGATCCTTAATAACTGATTGTACTGATTTTTCAAGGAATATATGGATTTGAACTGACTGATCAACTAGATATATTGTCAGTTGGGTTTCATCAGTCAACTTTGAATCGATTTGACTATCAGTATACTCTTTATGTTTTATTAGTCTGCTTTTGTAATCAATTGGGTTTCTTTTTATGAAAATCCAGTTTTTTTTTTTCATTTAATTCAGTTCGATTAGCTTTGTTCAATCACCAAAACTTCAAATTTTCTAATACAACTAGTATTTAACCCGTGCGATGCACGGGATGATATTATTAAAAATTAGTGAAAATGAATAGAAATTTAAATTGAAAAAAAATAATACAATTATAAAAAATAGAAATAAAACTATTTTTTACTAATTTTAAAAAATTTTCTTAAATACAACGCATGTCAATTAACTCATATGTATGTAGTTCATAACAACGAACAAATCTAAATTTAAACGAACACTGCATCTTGGAAGGATTCAACTCATATATGGTGCTGAAAAGAGGAGTCATTTCAGAATTCAATTTTGGAGTAGATAGATTTAGTAAGATAAATAGAATAAAATTGGTTTCTAATATAATATGCAATATTGCATTAATTATAATTTTAAATTCAAATAAGATATCCCAAGAGACAAAAATTATACATTAGATGCTTTTGACAGAATTATATCATACATTAACTCTTTAAAATAATGAAAATCTCAAATTGCATGCATTGGGTGTCAAAAATTTCTGATTATTGAGGGTAAGATATATATTTATTGAAAGTAATTTAATGTCCATTTGAAACTTTTTTGAACCTATCTCTTTTAATTTTTTTGTGCTCTCTTATTTGAATTTTTAAAAAAACAATTCAAAATATACAATATACATATGGTTTTTGAAGAAAACTACAACACATTAATTCTTTCAAATTAATGTAATTTCGAAATAATATGTATTTGAGATAAAAAAATTTATGATTATTAAATGGTAAATTAATGTTCATTGGAAAACCTTGTTGTAGTGATAAATTTAACAATCAACCAATTTTATTTTTAGAAAAATTAAATAAACTAATTAAATATTGTATTTCTTTTTTAGTAAGTAATTTGGGCATAAAATTAATTAAAATAGAAAATTTTATTTTTGAATGATTTACTTCATAAGTGATATTGAACATTGCAATCATTTGTATTTTTAATTTATTTACACAGTTTTTAATTAAACTGATTGATATAATCAATGCAAAATTTTTAATATAGTTTATGTTTTCAATAAAGTTTAGTTTTAATTTGAGTAAAAAAATAAAAACATATAATACATAAATTACATTTGAATTAATATAAAATTAATTAAATTCAAAATTGAATTAAATGAATTGATATAATCAAAGCAAACAATAATTGAAGTGATTATTTATTGCAATACACATAAGTCAATATTCATGATAAATATTTCTTTTTTTAGAAATGACATTTTGGCCATATATATATATATATATATATAATTAAATAAACTAATCAAATATTGTATTTATTTTTAATAAGTAATTTGGGCAGGAAATTATTTAAAATAACAAATGTATTTTTTGAATGATTTACCTAATGATTGATACTCAATATTACAATCATTTGTATTTTAAATTTAATTATAAAATTAAAAATCTAAATTTAAACGAACACTGCATCTTGGAAGGATTCAACTCATATATGGTGCTGAAAAGAGGAGTCATTTCAGAATTCAATTTTGGAGTAGATAGATTTAGTAAGATAAATAGAATAAAATTGGTTTCTAATATAATATGCAATATTGCATTAATTATAATTTTAAATTCAAATAAGATATCCCAAGAGACAAAAATTATACATTAGATGCTTTTGACAGAATTATATCATACATTAACTCTTTAAAATAATGAAAATCTCAAATTGCATGCATTGGGTGTCAAAAATTTCTGATTATTGAGGGTAAGATATATATTTATTGAAAGTAATTTAATGTCCATTTGAAATTTTTTTGAACCCATCTCTTTTAATTTTTTTGTGCTCTCTTATTTGAATTTTTAAAAAAACAATTCAAAATATACAATATACATATGGTTTTTGAAGAAAACTACAACACATTAATTCTTTCAAATTAATGTAATTTCGAAATAATATGTATTTGAGATAAAAAAAAATTTATGATTATTAAATGGTAAATTAATGTTCATTGGAAAACCTTGTTGTAGTGATAAATTTAACAATCAACCAATTTTATTTTTAGAAAAATTAAATAAACTAATTAAATATTGTATTTCTTTTTTAGTAAGTAATTTGGGCATAAAATTAATTAAAATAGAAAATTTTATTTTTGAATGATTTACTTCATAAGTGATATTGAACATTGCAATCATTTGTATTTTTAATTTATTTACACAGTTTTTAATTAAATTGATTGATATAATCAATGCAAAATTTTTAATATAGTTTATGTTTTCAATAAAGTTTAGTTTTAATTTGAGTAAAAAAATAAAAACATATAATACATAAATTACATTTGAATTAATATAAAATTAATTAAATTCAAAATTGAATTAAATGAATTGATATAATCAATGCAAACAATAATTGAAGTGATTATTTATTGCAATACACATAAGTCAATATTCATGATAAATATTTCTTTTTTTAGAAATGACATTTTGGCGGGAAATTACTATTTTTGGCAATTTTATTTTTAGAAAAATTAAATAAACTAATCAAATATTGTATTTATTTTTAATAAGTAATTTGGGCAGAAAATTATTTAAAATAACAAATGTATTTTTTGAATGATTTACCTAATGATTGATACTCAATATTACAATCATTTGTATTTTAAATTTAATTATAAAAATTTTAATTAAATTGATTGATATAATCAATACAAAAATTTTAAATTAATTTACGCTTTAAACATAGTTTAGTTTCAATTTGAGTAAAAAAAAACATATAATACATAAATTACATTTGAATTAATAAAAAAATTAATTAAATTCAAAATTGAATTAAATGAATTGATATAATCAATGCAAATAATAATTGAAGTGATCATTTATTGCAATAGACATATGTCAATATTCATTAAATGTTTATTTCTTTTTTTAGTAAGTAATTTTGGCAGGAACTTTCTTATTTTGACAAAAACTCTACTTTTATATATATATATATATATATATATATATATATATATAATAAAAAATATAAGATATTCTTTCATTCGGGCGAGTTAGATCCAATTTACTAAATTTCAAGACCAGTATAATAAGGTCTAACTCACCCGGATGAAACGGTTATAAAACTGGATCGCCAATTTCCAACATGGGCCCCTTGTTATATATATTTTTTACGTACTTAAGTGGTTAATGGTCCTAGTGGACCCCTCATCATTTATTTGTTTATTTATTATTATTTACTGGTTGATTCATCTTCACCTCACATCTTAACACAGTTTGTTACTCCTCCATTCCATTTTGTTGTCTCGCACGTCGATTTGGCGACCATATTTCGATGGAAGATTCGCCGGAGGATTCAACAACCGTCGGCGGAGAAGAAATTTCCAGGCTGGTGGAACAGGCCAAGGAATTGCAGGAGACAGCTTCGTCTCTTTTATCCCGCACCTCCCGTGAGGAAGATGCGCTCCGCCAGCGCGTAGCATCACTCGATGCGCACATTAATTCCCTCCGTTCATCGCTCCGCAGCTCTGAAAATGCTGACAAAGTATGTGTA
Organism: Primulina eburnea; assembly: GCF_022965805.1. Taxonomy (NCBI): domain Eukaryota; kingdom Viridiplantae; phylum Streptophyta; class Magnoliopsida; order Lamiales; family Gesneriaceae; genus Primulina; species Primulina eburnea. The sequence continues at coordinate 13,655,780 of NC_133116.1, forward strand.
TGATTTTTGACAAACACACGACAATGTCCGTATTCGTTTTATTAAAGGATGTTTCTGTTTAATTTGCTAGTTGGAAGAGGAGTTAGCGAGAGCGAGGTATGTGTTGAGTGAAGGAGATGCGGCAGCATACCTTCCAAGCAAATCTCATGGTTTGTTGGTTTGTTTTTCTTTTGTGTGTGTGTGTGTGTGTGTGTTTATTAGATGTATGCTGTATATAGAAAATGGATGCTTTTTTTTCGTATGATTATTGTTTGAATGCAGGGAGGTTTTTGAGGATGTTTCTGGGACCGATTAATGTGAGGGCAAATAGGAAGGATGTGCAGTTGAAAGTGAAAGATGAATACAACAATTTCAGAGTATGCTTTTATATTCAGCTCGTGAAAATCATCTATGTTTTGTTCTTCTGCCTTTTTAATTTATGTCATTGGTGTTAGATAAGAGAAATTATCGGATGGGTATAGATGGACAGGTATCGGAAGATCATGAAATCTCATGGATAATGTCACATGAGGAGTGACAAGGCAGACTATTCTATGAGGCACTAGTTGTTGATAATTTTATCTAACGTCAATAATCTATAAATAACAATCATTGGCTCCATTAGCTTTTGGTGATTGGAAATCAGGAGACCCATATACTTATAGAGATGACAGTTAAGCAATCTGGTGATTCTTGCCTAGAATTTTATTCTGTATTCACCTAAATAAGGCATGAAGACAATACTGGATAGCAGTAGCATGCTATTTTTGTTTTTGTCCTAAAACAGCTTTAGTTCATTTCGTTTTGGTATCTCTAAATTTGTTTATGCGGTTGCTTGTCCAGTATATTGCTACCTGTTCAATTTTTGAAAGCAATTGTTCCTTCCTAGTTATTGAACAGAATTGTATGTCATGGCAGGATAGAACAGCATATTTGTTCCTCTGTCTTCCGTTGCTGCTGCTGGTGTTAAGGTCATGGATTTGGGATGGATGTCTACTGGCACTACCTGTTCAACTTTACCAGGTACTCTGTGATCAACATTTCTTCTCCTTGGGCCTTGTATTTTATTGATATTTTGCATTTTCTTCAGAAGTATATCCAGTGTTCTAATCGTGAGCATAATTTTTTCTTACAGGCATGGCTGCTGTATCTTTACACAGGTTTGGCTTTGAGAGAGAACATTTTAAGAGTTAATGGAAGTGATATACGCCCATGGTAATTGAATATTGTTTAAACCTTATTTAATGAACCTGCTAATCTTATTTGCCATTTGTGAACAAAAAATCGACACCATTTTTCCTGTTTCTTCACACTAGTGACTAATTGTTTCCTTCCCACTATATTAGATGAATATTATATTTGGGTTTGTTGCTATGCCAGATATTCGACCTATAAGTTTCTGATGACTTGGTGAGAGAGGGATTAAGGAGGGATCTGTGAGTAAACTGGGAGAGCAAAAGAACAGGATTCTATTGGTCTACATTGGCTGCCATGAGTGTCTTAAGTTTTAGTGGAAAAAAGTGTTGAATCAACACATGTTTTTAACAGGAAAAACAAATCATAACTCTAAACAGAACTCTCTGATAGCATTTAATTGTGTTAAGATATTTAGGGACAGGTTCAGGGTAACCTAACAAAACTTGCTCTGGATGCATTAACTGTATCTTATAATGTAGCTAACATGTAAAAAAATTTATTTCTAGAATGTGGTTGTATAAGTGATTTGCATTGGTTCTGTTTTCTTGAAACGCTAAGATTTACTTGAAAACCTCAAACATTATTTGAGGAGATTGCTGAGCTGTAATACTTGGAAAACATGTTCTCTAAAATTTCTAGTGCGGAAAAAACTTTATTGTTAAAAGTTTGATGCCTTGGTGGATGTATCGGCTACCACGTTTTCTTTGCATTAGCATGACTCTTGAATATCCTTTGTCTTTTGGTTTAGATGTTAAAAAGTGCACAATAGCATAAATAAAGTCAAGGTTTTGATTCTGCAGGTGGATTAAACATCATTATTGTGCTATGGCCATGGCTCTCATTAGTCTTACGTGGGGGATAGGGAAGGGACCTGATTGTGCTCGGAAGCAGGTGGATTATGCTGTATCAACATTTTACCCACAAAAACAAATACATGCACAAATCTGTGAACTGAGAAAAAAAATTAATAGATATACATTGCTTGGCTTCTTCTGTGTTATTTTTCATCTTTTTTCTCCTTTTTTCTCTTTCCTCTCTCATATGATCACAAAAATATAGTTCATTGCAGAGAGGTATACAACTGTTCTTGAAATGGGCAATAATGCAAGGATTTGCCATGATTCTTCAGAATAGATATCAAAGGCAGAGACTCTACACACGTATTGCACTTGGCAAGGTAAATAATATTACTTTCTTCACTATCACCCCTTGGGCTGTTGCTAATTCACTTCTCTATATTCACTCAGTATTCATCTTTCAAAAATTAGTTGACCTTTTTTGTTTCTGGGTGCGGAAGTTGAACTTGTTATTTTCATAATAACCAGCCTTGCATGCATAAAGGATTACTAAGATGTCATTGGATAACTATGTATGCCTGATTAATTATTCGTTTTCAAGATTGCTCATGCTACATGTAAACAACGAGAGGAATAATTTTCCTTTAATTTTTTTGGGCCTGAATTTGATTTAAAGTTGATGCTCATCGTTATCCAGATCCTAGATAATGTCAAAACCTTTTAATCTCCTGGTAAATGGTAATGCTTGGATTCAGGAACTGTGGTTAGTTTTCACTTGTTAAAGCAGTCATGTTGTTTGTTCTGGTTAAAGTGGAACTTTCCTTTCATAATTTTTCATTCTGTTCTCAACTTTTTTTTATAGATGATTTTTTTTGGGTTGTTGTAGGCCAGGAGAATGGATGTTGTTTGGGGAGAAACTGCTGGAGTTGAGGGTCAGTTGCTGCTGCTCTTCCCTGTACTTTTTGCTTTGCAGGTATATTGTTGCTAATTTTTAGTTCCCAGTGAAAGATTTTTGTTATTTGAGTTATTTATTGGAATGATCTCATCCTTTGGACAAGATGTTATTTTAAGAACAACTGGTTGGATTTTCTACACTCATATATGTCAAGAACCGGAACTTATCTCTCCTATTTTCCAATAAAATCTCCCAAAAATACTTTTATATTATTTTATATTTTCAACATAATCATTATTTTTAATTCAATTTTCGAAATTTTTCCAGAAAATATAAAGTTTTAAAATACCTCATACGCCATTAATATAATTAAATATATATGATATGACATCACTAACCAACACATTTTTTTGACCCGATGTTTACCGTAACAAATGGATGATTCAAAAAATTAACTAAAGATATATCACATTGTCCAAAATAATGTCACAAAACACATTTTCTAAAAGCAATTTCCAAAAACACCCAAAAACTCAATTGAATACTGCTTTTCTTTTGAACAATACACTTTAAGCTGTCTTATATAACTTAAACAATAAAAACAATGCTTTGCTTCAGTGTAATTAACTGTACAATATCATATACAACAGAGAGAATAAAAGAAACCAGTTTATGTGCCTTGGAACTAACCAGCTCAAACCAATTAATGCTCCGCAGTGAAGGAAAAATAAATCATGTTTGATGGTGTATGTGCTCCAAATGATTATATGTGTTTCTTAACATTTTCCTTCTAAGAATAACAAATGGAAATGCTGAGTTTTGTTCAAGCCTTGTGTGAAATACCGCTGGTTTGCTATTGATAGAGATGTAGAACATATCATGAAGCTTCTCATGAATTAAATGACTTTTATTTTCATATGTCGTGGTAAAAGGGGATTTTCAGCAATGCGTAAAGCTATCTTATTGCCATAGAATAAAGAAACAGACAAGAACCAACCAAGTGTTTTTTCGTTTTCTGAGAAATCAAAGAGCCACCAAGTTTAATAAAGCAGCCTGTGAGGCAACATCGAGTCATGAAGTATGTTCCCACGTCTTAATCACTATAGGCAGATAAATGATTAGCGGTGTTAGCTAAGAGTAGATTGGCTAAGCTTAGTTTTCTATTAAAAAAAAGAGTAGATTAGCTAAGCTTAGGCTCTCTTTTAAAATATCTCAGAGTATGAAGGGCAGCATTCATGCGAGATGATTTTGGAGCATGTATGAACTGGTGTAAATGATTTTGCACCAGCAAGACCTGCTTAGGAATTTAGTTCGATATTATATCTCCATTGATCCATACAGATGCCCCTCGAGCGACTTTGACACCCAGAACCAAAGTCTTTGATTTTCAAATAAGAATTTAGATGATGTGCAATGCTGAAATAGAGGGTTCAATCATTAGAGAACTATTTCACTTTCACTTAACAAATAAGGAGATTTTGTGATGAGATTGGATGTATCTAGCCTGGGACAGAAGTGAACTTATGTTTAAATTACCTAAAGGCGTACTTGAGACCATGTTGTGATTCCAATCGCTTACATACCTCGTGCTGGATCTGCTGATAATGGCCTTGAAGAAAAACATTATTCACATCCATTTAATAAATAGGCCAACATTAATTGCTACAACACTAACCAAACACCCAAAATGTGTCGTTGTAATCAATTTTCTGTTGTTGAGTAAAATTCTTGGCCACTAAACTAGCCTTGAAATGGTCTACACTCCCTTCTGGGACCATGCTTCACCTGGTGTACCCATTTGCACCCAATAGCTTTCTTACTAAGAGGCAAGTCAACATATCCTAAGTATGACTTGTTGATTCGTTTGAACTTATGATTGATGGTTGTAGAGGAGGAAATGCACAAGGGGAGGTTTGCATTGCAAATTGGCCACCCATGAAATGGAGCTTGGGGGCATTATTCAGATAAGTAGGCAAGTTTTGAGAGCTCATAAAATTAGGCTGAAGGCTGATATTGTGGAATATATGGAACATTTGGAAAATTGTGTGAGAGCAGAAAATTGGATATCAAGACAATCGATAGAATTTTGTGAAGTAACATTTTCTTCAATATATTCCAAATTCAAATAATTTCTGGAAGACCCACTAAAACTTTCATTCATTTCGGATAAAAAAATTAGAATTATAGGATGATACGAAGTACAAAAAACGAATACAATAATTTTTTCCGAGACTTGGTGATCTTGTGAATTAAGAATTATAGGATGAAAGATAAAAAAAAATTAGAATTATAGGATGATACGGAGTACAAAAAACGAAGGCAATAATTTTTTCGGGGACTTGGTGATCTTGTGAATTAAGAATTGTAGGATGAAAGAAAAAATGAAAGGTTTTTTGTGTATTTTAGACCAAAAACCTGCTAGTTTTAATTTTAAAAATAAATAGTACACTGGGTAGTTGAAAATAATTCAAGCAAAAACAAAAAACAAAAACAAAAATATCACACAAAATGCAACGGTCATTTGACCAAATTATTGAGATATAAAATATAAAATTCAAAATTCAAAAACGTAGCAGCAGCACCATGATGGGCTATTTCTACCACAAATAGTAACTACTTAAATTAAAACACTGGCACTATGATCCAAGCTCTTTACTAGAGCTTTTTGTACAAAAAAGCTGGTGCAAAGAGCACCGTTGTGGATGCCCTACCTTTAGTAACGATTAGCCCTATCACGATCGATACAATTACCATTCTTTACACCTAGGAGCATCAGATTTCTTGGGAGATGAAGAAGAAAAGAAGGTTCAAATAGTAGGCACCGCAGATGATAAATGTGTACTAGAGAAAGCAATCGTCCTATGCGACTCTTCTTCAAATATGATTGAAAAGCTCTAATAATAAATGGTAAACATTTTATTATTAATCTTACTCCTAGGTGCATATAACTATCATACAATCCAATTGAAAATTGAAGAAACATTTGTTGTCGGTCAAACTCAACATGGCATGTTGTTGCACAAGCACACAAAGGAAGGTGTTACCAGGTGACTGTTAAATGCTCATCCCATAACTGCAGCAATCTCAAGTAATCGACAAAAATCGAATAGGAACCTTACACTCGTCTTTTCTCAATGCGGAGCAAAGGTTAAGATTCGTTGATCTTATCAATTCTCTGCATCTGTAGAGCAAATAATACCATCAAAGATTTCCTTAGACCCAGCACTTTATGATCTGTGATAGCACAATTGCATTACATTGTTCCTACTGATGCTGCTAAGATGATCATGCTTTTGGTTGACAACAAGTTCCGGCAATGAATATTTGTTTTTTGCTTGTAGAGATAAACATTGCATGACTTCATGACCTATAGTTTTTAGTACCAATCAACTGCTAAAAAATTAGATTAACACATGTATATCTAAAGTAGAACAGATAATTGAAAATGAAGGGAGCAGCCATTATGTACATCTGAATAGTGGAGTTAACTATGAAACTGATGAATTGCTGTACATAATGGTTGCTCCCTTCGTTTTCAAATTTCTAATTTTGAAACTGATGAATTGCTGTACATAATGTGTACAGGATCAATTTGAAAGTGCTGTAAAATTTAAGAAATTACTCAAAAATAACAGATCGAAAAAATGAAGCAAATTATAGTATGCAAATGAATCGACCATAGAAGTGCTCCCAGGTTAAAAACTTATAGAGCTCTACATTAGGGAAAGGAAGAGTGAGGACTCCATTCAGATATGAAAAAATTGTTTTTGGGTCCATACAAATGAAACTCTCTTATACACATCAGAGAGTATAAAAGCAACCAATTTTCCTGCCTTGAAACTAACTAAAACCAACTAAGGTTGAGGTGGAAGAGAAACAAATAATGTTCAATGGTGTAGGTGACTCAAATGATACCGGAAAGAAGATATAAGATGGCCAAAATGCGCAACATCTTATGTTTTGCCATCTGAATGATTTACTATTCAGCTCAGTGTTTTTACCTCAGAAACCTGTTTACCAGCTCTTTGCTTTCAGGGTTTTGAGGCGTATGTTGGGTTGTTGTATCTTAAAACAGCACTTACTGGATTCAGTTCAGATTGGCAGGTAAACGGAAAACTGAACTTTTAACCTTGATGCTTTTGTGATAATTTTCTTCATTTTGTACAAAATGAGTAGCTCTTTGTTGTCTAAAATAGTCTTGGTCAATAGTGTCTCATCTTTTGCAGCGATATTAAATCTTGTCAAATCCTAAGATGTGCATATTTCAGGTAATTGTCTGTGGAATTCTTCTTATAATTATGGCCGTTGGGAACTTTGCTAACACAGTGCAAACCCTTGTTACGAAGTCTCGGGTTAAAGCAAAAATAAAGAAAGGTAAAAGCAGAGTAGAATTGAATCAGGCATTAGATGAAAAAAGTTTGTGATTAGAAAGGAATAGCATTTACCTTTGTGGTGGTTGTTTGATGGGTGGATGTTGCCAAAAAACTTATTTCTTCGGTCTTGGTAATTTATTGGCAATGGCCTTGTGGAACTTGTGTAAGTAGATGTTATTGTGTTTCTTACGGTATTCTTGGGTTTTAGCTTTTGAGAGGTGAGAATCGATATATTTTCCTCTTTTTATATACCAAAATGTCTATATACAGCCCTTCTCAATTTCAGGAATTTTGCAAAACATTTTGTAATATGAACGAATACAAGCTTTTTTTAATCAATTTTTAACTTGCATCTGTTTAGAATTTTGTCTATGTTATCCCCGAGCTTTGCTTATCAATGCAATATGTATCATCACCTTTCTGTGATGAGTCTGTCATACATGATTTGGTTGAAAGAAAAAGTGCATCACCAAGCTATGCTGCATATAATCAAACTACTGAAATGCCGCAGGTTGTGAAACAAAATGCATCTAGCACTCGATAAGTCTCTATAGCAGTTTTAATTTTGGAATACAGCAAATGGGTTGGGTGTCATAATGTGGAGAGGATTTTATCCTCTGTGAAATGTCATAATTGGTAAGATGCAGTTCACCTTAAGAGGTATCTCCTTGCCACATACGCGAGGGAACTTTAGTGTTCTGAGGACCCTTGGACCAAGAAATATAATTTACATGGTTTCGAGTAGCAAAATAAAGATGGAAAGGGCATTTAAGTGTCTTACAAGGAGATGTAAATTGAAATGTGAAAGAAAATAGAACATACAAGGAATAGACAGCCAAAACCTAAAGAAAAGAACATTGCCATTTAGCTCTAATACTAAACCAAGCTTGCTAGTGTTACTTAATATCTAGCCCATGCAGAGTCTTTATGAGCCATCTTAGAGAGAATCAGATTGGCAGCTGAACTTGATTGGAACAGACAAAGTTTCTCCAGAATTCTTTTGATTAATACACCAGCAACATATGAAATGCCCGAGGCCTCAAATCCCAATACAACATAAGGCACGACTGTTTTCACATATTTCTTGGGGGGTCTACACACATAAGCCTTCCCAATAGCTAGAACGGTAATGCACAGGTAAGAAGTTGCTCCCCCAACGACCAGCTTGAGCCCCTTGTCATCGTTCACTCGGAATGAGAAACCATAGACCACAGCAGGCAACAAGCCAACCATGAGGTATGATAGTATAACAACCACGGTATGAAGTAAGAAATTCTCCCTTCTGCCCAGGAGTTCTCCATAGCGATCCTTTTGATCAGTTACTTGATGAGAAACTTGATCTGAATGTTGATCTCTTCGATCACTTCTTAGTTTGCAAAGCTGTACAATTTTACTTGTGAGTACACAATGCCTGCTAGCTTAACTTTCTCTTGGTGTTTATTGGTGTTGATTCTTGATCAGAGTGGGTGAAAGCAAGTCTACTTACATTGTGACAAATGACAGAAAATCCCCCAATCAGATTGGCCAATCCCAGTGCTAGAATATTTACTGTAGTGCAAGAAATGAAAGAAGAACCAAAACATAAGAGTAAATTTCTAGCAAACCGAAGAAGATTTTTATGCAGTCGTAAACTAATTGAAGATTACTTACATGTGGTAATATCCGCACCAGCTGCGGATGACAGTACACTTAGGCTGGTAATTGATTCAGCCAATCCACCATATACTATGCTTTTGACCACTTCAATTGCAAAATCATTATTCACCTCTGTCCTTTCACTCAGAGTAACACCGATTTGAGCAGGTGGTAATCGCTCACCCACTGTTTCTTCCGAAACAGTTATACCTTGCTCTATTTCAGAAGCTGAAGGTGTACCTATAGATATCACAGTATCCTTGCCTGCAATTGAAGTACATGATATACAACTTACGAACAATGATACCTGCAATCTTTTCTGCATTTAAACGTGTTATTGTTCTAGCCAATGCGCCTTTTACTGATGAAATACCACCAGTAATCCACCAGTTAGGACTTCAAATTTGGTTTTCAGAAACTTTGGTTGGATAGATTGGATCCATGAAATGTTCCGTTGAAACCGAGGCTTTACATTTTTCAATTGTTGGTAAGAGCCAGATGACCTCCTCATTAGTGCATGCATGTTTCAATTAACATGAAATCCGAACAGAAAACGGAAAAATGAGAGTACCCAGTTGAAAGTAATATCTAACGTGCAGGCATGGTTTCAGCTTTCATAGAATTATAAAAGGATGAAAAATAAGTTAACCTTTCTACCTGGGATTTCCTTTCGTACTCTCTGATTGTTTATTTTGTCCTCTGATTTCTCATGTGCTAGTGGAGCATCATTTGGGGAGACCATTAACTTTAATCCACCTTTTTGTGAAGATATAACTGGATCCTGTGCAGATTCTTCACATGTAATTTGAGTCTTCTCTTGAAGTTTTTTTCCTGATACACCAGATTCACCATTGAGTTGGTTTTCTTTGCTTAGCTTTGATCCATTCAATTCAACCTTTGTGTATGCTTCAGACTGCTCTTTTGCGGTATCTTTTGTACCATGTGGAGATAAATTGTTATAAAGCATTCATCTTAGCACTAATTCATTATGAATGTAGAGGCGACTATGATGCGTATACTCTTACTCTTTCCAGACATTCGTAAAAGGTGAAGTTGATAACTATACCTTTCTTCTCCGGTCTATTTACCGTTCCAGTTAAAGAAATGTCACAACCTGAAGAGAGTATGATCCTATCTTTGCATTATAGAGCATCAGTATTCCCAGCTGTCCCTACGAGTGCTTCATAAGCATCAGGTGACCCTTTGAATTGGGGAAATTTGACCATTTTGTTTGTCAAGTTAAATAATGGGGGTGGGATTATGCAATACCAAGAGAATACTCTTTGCGTAGCATATTTAGTTGGGTGTATATGTGTGCGTATACACATACATATATGGTGTTATATGAGACATATTTGAAAACCGTTCGTCCAACATGCATGCTACACAAGGAGTGTTCTCTCAGTTGTAGCATTGACTAAATCAGAGAATAGGGATTACTCCGGCAGTATTTTCTCTCCTGCCTAAATACTATTTCCTTGTGGGATAAATTCTCTATGAAAAGATTACTAAAATAGTCCAATGCAGTCATTGTTGCCTTTAAACAGAAACGATGACTCCAGATGTGGCAATGGACTTTGTAAGCACTTTGATGCTCATATACTTTGTGTACTGTCACGTAAAGGCACTTGACAAGTTAGAACGATGCCAAAGCCAAGAATACGAAGTAGGGCAAAATATACTATATTTCATGTGCTTGATATGCAACAAAATTTCAGAGAGAGGAGTATTATTTTTGCTGGCCTCTCTCTTCATATCACTGAGTTAAATTGGTGGTAAGCAGAAAAGGGACAGAGGGATCACCTTGCTCAACTATTTTCCCCTGGTTATTTGATGCAAACCACTTCTTTTTTATGCTTGGTAATGGTACTTGTTCATTTCGTACGTTTTCTTTCCCATTTTTATCTCCAAATATCCGAAACAACTTGGATCCATTCCCTGAATATTCCGAGGGTTAGCTTTGGCTTTCTACTCATTCTTGGGATTTACTACACAGAAAATTTGTCATCTCCTTCGCTCTTATTAGTCCATAACAGCTTACCTGTTGGAATGAAAAGGCTGAAGCAAGATAAGCATCTGTATAGAACACTCCCTGTTTCTCGACCAGTGTCATCTTCGGCTAATTCAACATCAGATGCCTGACTTGGAGACATCTGCAGATTCTGTTTTGTTACGCTTAAAATCTTCATCAGGAAGTTGAACTCTTCGTTTTCTTTTGCGGAGTAACTCTTCTTGTGATGCAAGAATTGCAATTAGGACAATATAAATCATGTGTCATTTGTTTATGTAACACTCTCTCGACATCTACTTCTGTTTCATCCAGCTCATCCTCATGCATCAAATCACTTTCTGTGCTTTCTATCTCACTAATCGAATACTTATTATTCGCACTGTTTCCTTGTACATTTGAATTCGACTCAGAAGTATGAAAAATAAGTTTCTGAGATACTTTCCTCCATTTGCTTTTCTCCAGAATTGAATTCAACACCTGAAACCAAATTTTATTTTACGTTGTGCCGACATTAATGCAAGAGGAAAACTGTAAAGCAATATGTCATTGCACACTCGTGTTTGCAGGCATCCAGGGTTCTGTTTAGGGCTTGACTTTTCCTTTTTCTTTTTTTGTTTTCGGTAAAAATTTTACCAAAAGATATTCATTACCTGCAGCTGAAGTAATGACTGTAATGTGAAATGCCTGTCGTTATCTGTAAACCATAAATAAATTAGAGGCTTTGATAATGTGCTGGTTGGAAGCATTAAATGATATGATAGGTGCACATTGGAAATGAAAAAGTCCACAGTTTTGTGGGAGAAATCCTCTTTCTTTGTATATACATGTTGTTGTCTGTTGTGTATATTTTTCTAATAAATTTTAATATAATATACCTAAATAGCTGCTAAATGATAGATGCGGCTAAACTTTGAGACTTAGATGCGGCAATTCTACATGCAAGCTGGTGCGAATTCTGTGCTTAGACGTAGCATTTATTTGGGAATATGATATTTTAAGCGCGAAAATAACCATTTGTGTCTTGTAAGTTTTGTTTTGAGTTTTAGTCCTGTAATTATTTTTTGGTATTGGTTTTGTTTTTTTTTTTCATTTTTGAAAAGAGTATTTTATTTTTTAACTTTCATCAACTATTTTTTTTAAGAAAATGACCTTCTCAAGTATAATTCAAATACACTTGAGCATGTCATTTTCTTAAAAAAAGAGTTCACCGAAGTTATTTAACCAATTTCCCTTATTTGGAAAACTACTAAATCAACTAAATATTGTTTATTTAACTTTGATACTCTCTTATACGAGTCATATAACAAAATTAAAATTTATATTATACAAACTAAAATTTATCTCAGTAAAAAAATAAACAAGTTTTTTCCTTCGATTTCATATTCTAAGTCAACCAAAAAAAATTCGTGAAAAATTGTCACAAAAGCATATTTGCCCAATAATATCGTATGACCCTAACTTACATTATTTTCAATTTTTTTTTTTTTAAATGGACGATTATACTTTTAGTTCTATTGTATGTTTCTTTTTGGTAATGTCGCCGGATTTATAATTTTAGTTTACCAACAAACATTTTTTCGCTTTTGATTTTATTTCATCTTATTATTGACTTGATAGATGTTATGTCAACAATTTTTATGACACTTCATCATTTTTCGATGACACGCTGTCATTTTTCGACATTATTTCGACACTCTGATAAAAAAAATAAAATAAAAATACATATTATTGAACTAAGTATAATTTGATCGATCACATGTCATCTAGTTGTGATGGCTGCTTTACATTAATTGATGTAGTTACTTTCACCCTCTATTTATTAGGGGTGTTGGGTTATTATTAGGGGAGTATTATTTACAATCCAAAATGAAAATAATATTTTACTTTACCTATAATTAATTATTAGACAATATTGCCCTTATAATATCTTTCCTTACAAAAAAAAAAATTTAATTTACCTTAAAAAACTCAAATATAATACTTTTGTATGTTAACAATTAAAATTTTTATTCAAAAAAATATCATTTCATCTTTAAAAAAAATCACAGAATTTGAGTATATATAAAAATATAAAATACATCAATATTTAATATTATTCATATTTTACCCCACTTCTAAGTATGTTATATGCAAAATATTTGCCAATAATATAGGTGAAAAAAATGGAGTTAAATTTTTAAGACAAAAGTACTTTATTTGAATAAAAAATGGAGTTAAATTTTTAAGACAAAAGTACTTTATTTGAATATATATATATATATATATATATATATATATATATATATATATATATATATATATATATATATATATATATATATATATCGTAAAATTACTTTTATGTGAAAAACTGTGTTTTTAAACAGGATAAGACCGGCCAGTTCGACCGTGAACTAGCCATTGGTCCGGTCTGGACCTACTCTATAACTTATTTTAACGGTAAAATTAGTCAAAACCGATCAAGAACCAGTCGAACTTGTTAAGAACATGTGGGACTGATCGTGAATCGATTAAAACCCGTCTGACGATTCATTACTTTTGTAATTTTTTAAATAAAGTTTTAGAATTTATTTATTTTCTTATATTTTGAATTTTATTTTTAGTTGTTATATATATTGTTATTTAAATTTTAAACTTTATTAAAAAAATTATTTTAGTAGTATTAGAGCTTATTTTGATTTATTTTTTGTCAAAAAAATATAAATATAATTATATTTTATTATATGTATATTTTAAATTTTAAATTTTGATAAATATTTTTTTATTATTTATATACTTATTTTAGATTTTTAATATTTGCAATATATTATTTACTATATTATATTATTATTTTATATAATATAATATTCCGGTCCATCGTCCGATTGAACGGTTGGAGCGGTTGAATCGTTTTATAAAGTAAACTCATCCTGTAATGAAAATATTGGCCAAAAATACTATTTTCTATGATAATATAGATTGAATCAACTCATTTCAGAGATAAAAATTTGTGATACTGTCTTACGAGAGACTTACTTTCATATTTGTTAGTTTATTAATTTTTTTTCTTTATAATAGACAAATTAGACAATCTTAATTATGCTAACAATCACAAAATATTCAATTTGAAAAAAATTTAAAACTTTATATAAAAGATATCGATTTTCGAGTCATGGACATGTTTGCTCCAAAACAGGCTCAAATATAAAAGTTGTTATTTCATAGTTTCGCAAAATGGACGAAGACAAAAATTTGTTTAAGACCGTCTCACGAGTCGTATCTGGTGAGAAGGATATCCTATTTAAGTTATCCATGAAAAATATTACTTTTTATGCTAAGAGTATTACTTTTTATTATGAATATTGGTAGGATTGACCCGTCTCACATGTAAAAATTCATGATATCGTCTCACAAGAGACCTACTCATGAACGAATGTGCACATTTCACCAACCATATCATGAACAAAGTTGAGGAGACCGATATGAATTCTCAATCTCTAAATTCTCTTGCACTTTTCAGCCATAAAATTAGATTTTATTAGAACCTGGTTCAAAAGCCAGCAACCCTTTATAAATCCAAAACTATTATAAACCTCTTATTCAATTATTTATAATATATAACATTACTAATATATTCAACAATTAGAGCATGCCTGCAAACTATCTTCAATTATTTGCCTACAAGCTGTTAATGACGACGACAATAATAAGAACTAGCCACTGAGGCACACGCGTTGCGTGTGTCATGAATTTTTTAAACATAATAAATTAAACATTCATGATATTATAACATCATGACACCAAAACATTTTGTATTTGATCCATGAAAAGCGAGATATTCCAAAGCTTAAACATTTTGTACTTGACACCAAAACATGATATAGGTGTTGATTATTAAAATAATATTATTTTGAAGCAGTAATATCATCTCATGTGAAAAAGTGATAAACTTCAATGTAAAAGAAGTAAACAAATAGTCAAAATATTGTCCAAAAAATCAAACAAAAATTTATTGAATATAAAAACCTAAAATTTGTCGTCTTCATTAAACTAATAAATAGAACAAAAAACAATTGAAATTGTAGTTATCTTTAAGCATTTTATGCATAATCTAAACCCACTCTAGTCCAGCGTTATAAGAAAATATTCATTTTATCGAATCATATCATAATACAACATAAACATATAAAATAAATAGAACAATCTATTGACGCGTGCTAAAAAAATTGATATGACAGAATAAAATGTAAAATATTGCAAGTATTTCGCTAAATACATTGTAAATAAAGTAGAAATTGGAAAACTCCTTTTATTTGACAAAAAAACCGAAATATTGTAAATAGATCACTTGACCAAAATGAAGAATACAAAGATGAAGTAG
Source organism: Primulina eburnea (assembly GCF_022965805.1). Classification (NCBI taxonomy): domain Eukaryota; kingdom Viridiplantae; phylum Streptophyta; class Magnoliopsida; order Lamiales; family Gesneriaceae; genus Primulina; species Primulina eburnea. The sequence continues at coordinate 13,671,027 of NC_133116.1, forward strand.
AAATGGAAGAAGTCAAATCCATTCTTCTAATTTGGTAATTTGATCGACGTTGAGCAAGGTAAGATTGTCGTCGTTGTTGGGTCATAGAATGTATTCTTTCACATTCGTTATGCGTTAGCATTTGTCGTCTTTCCATGATGTAAGAGTTGGAGTTAGAATTTGTCATGTCCTGCATAGAATCATAGACCAATAATTAATGTATTTGTGAAAATGACAAAATAATAATGGAATACATTTCAGGAAAATTTGAACGAATTTTTTGTTCATGTACATACATGGCATTGTCGTAAACTATTTGAAGCTATATTTTGTCTATATATCGTCGTTTTTGTCTAAAAAGGAAATATATAAAAAAAAATTATATATATTAATACTATTGTGTTATGTTGATTGATCGTGAATGAATTTGATTGTTAAAATATAATTTTTTTCTATTTTTTTTTTTAGAATTATCCATAATAAAGTATCAAAATGTTTACTTGAAATTTTGAAAGAAAAAAATATCATACCTGCGGAGACCTTTGTTGTTGATTTGCAACGTCATTTTGGATAGAAGATATGTTATTGACATTGATGTTTGGTCTATGTTCTTCTGAACTCGTGGATTCCATTTTTCAATATTTAGATAGCTACAAAAGAGAAATATAAATAAAAATTTAAAATTTGTTATTTGAGATGTAGTGTTTGATCACTGTTTATCTTACTCTTACAATAAAATGGTCAAAACTCAGATATTGTAAATAAAAGTTTAAAATTTGTTAGTTTCAGAATGAGGTAATATGACAACGTATGACAGAATAAAAAGTGTATTTCGAGACAACAGAATGATCATTATGAAGTTCAATAAGTTCAAATTTTCACGAGCATAAAAATTTCCAAGTACGTTTATACAAAACCGCAAAACTCGATTATCTTGTTTGAAGAACAAATCAACATGAAGTGACATAAAAACATTGCATCCAATTCCAAACCAAAATTTTCTATTAACAAACATTGATACTGTAAGGCCCGAGAAATTTATCATGTTAATCCGAAATGATTTGACAATGGTTATTATAATCGGACACGATTTGCTGATAATTGACATGATTGAGGTTATACGGACTTGAATGAAGAAGCCAGGCGTCGTTGCATTATGAGCCAAGAGTTCGGACAGAATATGTGGCGCCCGAGCGGTAGAAAAGCACCGCCCGAGCGCCAATGTATCACAAGAAGAAATTCGGACAGAACTTGTGGCGCCCGAGCGGTAGAAAGTTACCGCTCGAGCGCCAATGGATTGTAAGTCAAGCACCGAACAGTATGTTCGGCGCCCGAGCGGTAGTTTATTACCGCCCGAGCGCCACTGAAGGTTTGTGCAATTGTGACACGTTTCAGTTGCATGCACGGTGAGTATATATATATATATATATATAAATATATATATATATATATATATATTTATATATATATATATATATATGTACACGATTCTTGCTTCAGAAGAAAGGAGAAGAAATCAAGAAAAAGGCCGAGGAAGGTTATAGAAAATCCTTACGCCTTTCGTGAGAAATCCGTCCGTCTGTTTTTGAATCCGATTACAGTACTGAGTTCCTGTCAGAGCAGGCTTCATCTGGACGTAAGTTTTATGGAATTCTAGTATCATTTGAAAATATGATGTTGTAGGAATTTGATATAATTCAGATATGGTGTTCTGGACATGTTAGACATCGTAGAATCGAAGTCAGATCGAAGAACATACTGATTATGGAATTGTAATGATTTTCTGATTATATTGATTGAAAATCGGACAGATTTGGATTATTGATTGATTATGTATTGTATCAGAGATGGGTTATGATTTGTAATTGATATCTGGTGGTATTGTGTTGACGGGGATATTGAGATTGTGCCGTTATGTCGTTGATTTGAATTAAATTCAGATTGATCAAATTCAGTATTGAATTGAGAATAAAATATTGATATAGACTGACATAGTATTATCAGTATCGCAAGATTGTACTGTTGTGCTGTCAGAATCTGATAAAACAGAGATGTTGTGATTTGATTAGAATATTGATACAGAATATTGGTATTGTCATTGCCAGATTGAACAGTGACAGACTTTGAATCAAGACTTTGATTGTATCAGATCGACAGCAAGAAAGGTATAAATAAATGTTGATTCGGGATTGCACAACTCGAGTTAGGTTTGACTTGAGTTTCCCTAAATCACATACTTTATTTTATTACATTGATATTTGCAGATTATCAGATTGATATGTTAATCTATTGACTTAGAACAAAGTCAGAGTCCGAGTCTAGGGCAGACAGCCTAGCTAGGGCAGAACCGTCGAGTCTTTCTCAGAACCGATAAGACTCTAGACTTACGGTGTATCGAAGAGCCTTAGATGTAGATCGACGTCTAGCTCAGACACTCGATACAGCATACCAAAGTCTAAATTAGATTGGGATCCCTAGATTTGAGATAAGATAAGATTAGATCACGAGTCATTGATTCATGTAGTCAGATTAGATACATGTTTTGATGTTTGTTTATGATTTTATATATGTTTTGATGTTTGTTTATGATTTTATATATGTTTTATATGATTGCATTTAACACATTGTTTATACTGGGATATTTATATCTCACCGGAGTTATCCGGCTGTTGTCTTGTTTTGTATGTGTGCATGACAACAGGTGGGGCAGGATCAGGGTCCAGAAGATGAGGAGAGATCGAGATTAGAATGGTGATCACGGACTTGGATGTAGATAGGTTTTATTACTTGAATGTAGTAGTTGAACCTAATTTTAAATTAGAGGCATGTTATACAAGATTTGTATTATTATACTAGTTTGTATAATAGATTGATTCCATTACCTTCCGCATTTTAAAAGAAAAATTTTTAGACCCTGTTTATCTTAACTGATAATTAAACCCCAAAGATGATTAAGAAGATGATTAGCGTCCGGGTCCCCACAACAGGTGGTATCAGAGCGATTGATCCTTTAGATTGAGATAGTCAGAATTGATAGATCTTTTAGATTGAGAGAGTCAGAACTGATAGATCTTTTAGACTAAGATAGCAGAGAATGAGCGGGGTAGATTGATTTGTCTTTCCTTGCATGTGATTGCTAGCATTAGATTTATGTCAATGCTGACTTGCATGATGTGTGCTAGCATGATTTATTGTCTTCCCTATTACATGTTGTTTGTATCTGAGTTGATTACAGCATGTAATTGTTAAGCCTGAATCAGAACCGAGTCTGGATCAGAGGTATATGATCAGAGGAGGGCTGAGACAGATTGTATAGATTATGTACTAATCTATGTGATTATCAGATATACCGCCTCGAAGAATTTCAGAAAAGGGCAGTACTTCGACTGAACAGATAGATATATCAGAGAATCAGATAGAAACACAGATGAAGAGGTTTCAGTCGTTTCAACCGCCGATTCTGAAGGGAACTGAGACACCAGCAGATTGTGAGAATTGGTTTGAGGAGACAGAAATGGTATTTGAATTTCTTGGTCTCACAGATGAGTGTAGAGTTAACCTGATTAAGAACCAATTGCAAGAGACTGCAAGAAGATGGTGGTTACTAACCAAAGGAGCTTTAGAACAGAGTTGTTCAGTAATATCGTGGAAGATCTTTAAATTTGAATTTTATCAAAGATTCTTCCCTACATCATACAGACAGGACAGAAGTGCAGAGTTTACTAACTTGAGACAGGGTCAGATGAGTATTGATGAGTATTTGGCACAGTTCTTCACCTTATTACGTTTTGCCCCTCTTGTGGCTAGGAATGATGATGCGACATCTAGCCATTTTATTCAGGGATTGAATCCTGAGATACGTACATTGGTGAATGTGAAGCAATCGAGTAGTTTTGCTGATACATTGAACAGAGCCAAAAGAGCATAAACGGTTCTGATAGGACAACAGAGAGCATCGTATGATCTTCCAGCATCGAATCCACAACAACTGCCTTCCAGAGTTGAGATTGGCAGCAACAGTGGTAAAAAGAAAGAACCATTGAAGATCGAAAAGAAACAGATTAAGAAGTTAAGAGGTGGACAAAGTAGTTCATCTAGCTCCAGTGTTTCCAGTCCGAGTTATACTGGAGTATACTGCAGAACTTGCGGAGGAAGACATTCCACAGAACACTGCCAAGGAGTACTTAGTAGATGCAATGTCTGTAAACAGCCGGGACACTTTGCTAAAGTCTGTCCCCAGAAGCGTTCCCGAAGATTGTAGGGAATAGAGTTCAATTGAAAACACAGATCCAGAATTCACAACAGGTACTATTCTTTATGATTCTATTACATATGTATTGATATATACTAATGCATTTGTTAAGAATATCTTTGACTGAGTTGCATGGAGATATGCTATATCTGTTGGGTTGGTTGTACTGTAGTATTGATTTCCTAGCTTGTTGAGGAAAATGTTGATATCAGAGATTTCTGTGACATATTATATACTACAGTAAGATAAGAACGAGATCGAGTTAAATTCTGATGTACTTGTGTTTTAGGATTTGATTGCATTATTGATATGAATATGCTGAACAAGTACAGACATATTGTAGAATATTTCCAGAAATGGTAAGATTCAGACCAAAGATAACTGATCAGTGGAGATACCACGATAAGGATTCTAGATTTAGAATTCCTTTGATATCTGTATTGTATATGACTCGATTAGTACAGAAAGGAGCAGATTGCATCCTTATGTATTCAGTAGATCCACTGAAATCGAGTTTAGTATTGACAGATTGGTCAGTATTATACAAGTTGACTGATGTTTGCCTAGATAAGATTTCAGAATGGTGTTATATCAGAAAGATAAAGTTCAGAATTGAATGAAGATCAGGTATTGTTTGTATAGTAGATTTAGTACAGAATGGTATTGACTATACAGAATGATACAAAATGAATTGAAAGAATATTTGAAAGATCATATTAAATATTCTGAGAATTATGATTCTTGTATACAGAAATTGTTCAGATATGTACTTTGTTGAAACAGATTGTATTCAGAATAGATGATATCTGATGTTAGTATACTAATTGATTTTGAGACAGTTGATATTGTGATCAATGACTGATCAGATGCCGATATCAGAAAGATCAGAAGGTCAGAAATGTCAGAATTGTTAGAGATTGATATTATATGAATTGACAGATTATCTGATATGATTGTGTTTTGAACTGCTTGAGAATTATTGCTTCTAGATCAGTATTTTATACAGATCGTATTGTTTGGGGAGCATATTATATTTGCAGATGATATATAGCAGTTGATCAGAATGGCATGAAGATCTGATTGATCTGATAGAATTGATAGTATTGTTAGAACTTACAATCCTATATAGATTTACTAGATTAGTATAGATTAGTGTTATTCTGAATCAGTATTGATACAGATTTTATGAACCGTTGAGAGTATATACAGTTCAGCTTATATCAGAAATGAATTCAAGAATTGCAGCAGTTTAGAAACGTGATCAGAGTGGTCAGAACAGTATTTCGATAATCAGAGCAGAGTATCGGTCAGAGAAACAGATATGTGATTTTATGTTTTGTATTAGACTAATTGTGTTATGATATCAGAATATTTCAGAGTTGTATAACAAAATTGATATTTATAATCAGGGCCGAATACCAGGTAGGTATTTTTCTTTAAATTTTATTATTAACTGATTTGTTTATACCGAATAGTTTGAATCTGAAATTACAGATAGTGTCAGAAATGCATTGTAGTGGATTCAGTGTTCATTTTGCTGACTGAGAATGTAGGAGATTCGAACAGACAGGTATGATATAGACAGATTAGATCAGTCGTGACAGAATTTGTGCAAAAAAATGTTAGCAGAAATTGTACTGATATGTCTGAATCGCTAACAGAAAAGACAGAAAGATAGAAATCAGAAGATTTATTAAGGATTTTGTATAGTTCTGATTCGATAGGGGGAGTATATTTCGATGAATTTCGTAATAAGATTATCCCAATACTTTCCAGATTTTTATATTTGATGATTATGATTGACAGATTGTTCAATCTATATCTATTAGTTTGTACAAGATGATGTACAAACAGAACCAAATGACACAGATTGATGTCAGAACATAGTCAGAGTGACTAGAATATAGAAGTAAATTATGTCAGATTGTGATTTTGATTGAGTTGTATTCGTAATAGAGTATATCATGAACTCTCTTTTAGATTGTTTCACAGATTGACAGGCAGTCAGAATGTGTTATCCAGATATTAAAAGACTTTGGTACAGCTTTAGTGCTGGATGTTAGCACTAATTATTATGACTATTGTCACTGTTTGAATTACTGTATGACAATAGCTATTAAGACAGTTCAGAATGGACAGATTTAAGAAACCAACGTCGGATGATGACGATTGGTATTTGAAGATAAAGATTGAGTATATCCTGGACCGGGATAAAAAGATTTGATAACAGCTGATAGTAGTGATTTGCTATGAGCTGTGGTTTGGTATATACAGATGTTGTATAGCCAGTATGGTGAGATTGAGATTTCAGAACAGATTCATTGAGATGAGTTCTGCTTTGAACTCTGTATACATTTCTTCTGAATCGATTGTTGCGAGTTCGGGGACGAACTCAGATCTAAGAGGGGGAGAAATGTAAGGCCCGAGAAATTTATCATGTTAATCCGAAATGATTTGACAATGGTTATTATAATCGGACACGATTTGCTGATAATTGACATGATTGAGGTTATACGGACTTGAATGAAGAAGCCGGGCGTCGTTGCATTATGAGCCAAGAGTTCGGACAGAATATGTGGCGCCCGAGCGGTAGAAAAGCACCGCCCGAGCGCCAATGTATCACAAGAAGAAATTCGGACAGAACTTGTGGCGCCCGAGCGGTAGAAAGTTACCGCTCGAGCGCCAATGGATTGTAAGTCAAGCACCGAACAGTATGTTCGGCGCCCGAGCGGTAGTTTATTACCGCCCGAGCGCCGCTGAAGGTTTGTGCAATTGTGACACGTTTCAGTTGCATGCACGGTGAGTATATATATATATATATGTACACGATTCTTGCTTCAGAAGAAAGGAGAAGAAATCAAGAAAAGGGCCGAGGAAGGTTATAGAAAATCCTTACGCCTTTCGTGAGAAATCCGTCCGTCTGTTTTTGAATCCGATTACAGTACTGAGTTTCTGTCAGAGCAGGCTTCATCTGGACGTAAGTTTTATGGAATTCTGGTATCATTTGAAAATATGATGTTGTAGGAATTTGATATAATTCAGATATGGTGTTCTGGACATGTTAGACATCGTAAAATCGAAGTCAGATCGAAGAACAGACTGATTATGGAATTGTAATGATTTTCTGATTATATTGATTGAAAATCGGACAGATTTGGATTATTGATTGATTATGTATTGTATCAGAGATGGGTTATGATTTGTAATTGATATATGGTGGTATTGTGTTGACGGGGATATTGAGATTGTGCCGTTATGTCGTTGATTTGAATTAAATTCAGATTGATCAAATTCAGTATTGAATTGAGAATAGAATATTGATATAGACTGACATAGTATTATCAGTATCGCAAGATTGTACTGTTGTGCTGTCAGAATCTGATAAAACAGAGATGTTGTGATTTGATTAGAATATTGATACAGAATATTGGTATTGTCATTGCCAGATTGAACAGTGACAGACTTTGAATCAAGACTTTGATTGTATCAGATCGACAACAAGAAAGGTATAAATAAATGTTGATTCGGGATTGCACAACTCGAGTTAGGTTTGACTTGAGTTTCCCTAAATCACATACTTTATTTTATTGCATTGATATTTGCAGATTATCAGATTGATATGTTAATCTATTGACTTAGAACAAAGTCAGAGTCAGAGTCTAGGGCAGACAGCCTAGCTAGGGCAGAACCGCCGAGTCTTTCTCAGAACCGATAAGACTCTAGACTTACGGTGTATCGAAGAGCCTTAGATGTAGATCGACGTCTAGCTCAGACACTCGATACAGCATACCAAAGTCTAAATTAGATTGGGATCCCTAGATTTGAGATAAGATAAGATTAGATCACGAGTCATTGATTCATGTAGTCAGATTAGATACATGTTTTGATGTTTGTTTATGATTTTATATATGTTTTATATGATTGCATTTAATACATTGTTTATACTGGGATATTTATATCTCACCGGAGTTATCCGGCTATTGTCTTGTTTTGTATGTGTGCATGACAACAGGTGGGGCAGGATCAGGGTCCAGAAGATGAGGAGAGATCGAGATTAGAGTGGTGATCACGGACTTGGATGTAGATAGGTTTTATTACTTGGATGTAGTAGTTGAACCTAATTTTAAATTAGAGGCATGTTATACAAGATTTGTATTATTACACTAGTTTGTATAATAGATTGATTCCATTACCTTCCGCATTTTAAAAGAAAATTTTTTAGACCCTGTTTATCTTAACTGATAATTAAAACCCAAAGATGATTAAGAAGATGATTAGCGTCCGGGTCCCCACAGATACACTGAATATGATTAAAAAGTTGTGGAAAAATGTAAATAACCTAAGAAGCCCTACATAAAGATCTCAACTTTGCATCACTGTCAAGAGTATAAATAAGAAATGAGTTTTTTTAAAAAAAACTAAAGGTTGTTATCAACACAGCCAAAAAATAAAATAAAATAAATAAGATCCTTTTGATACACTGAATATTATGAAAAAGAAATGAAAAATTGCTAGTTATGAAAAACTGTATATTAACCTAAGAAACCATACCTAAAAGTCTCAACTTTGCATCAATATCGGAGTATAAATGAGAAATGAGTACAAACTTTAGATTTCCCTGTTCAATTTGCTTATTGCAATTGCATATATTATCACTAATAATATGCTTATTGCACTTGCATGTACCAAAAAACCCAAAGTTTGATGATGTTCAATTCAAGAATTTAAATACCAGAATGGAACTAATTGGAATATGAATACTTCAATTCCAATAAACAAATATGCACTGGAATGATGGTAAGAGGAATTTGATCCAAGTGAATTAAAATAATAATACCATTGATATTATATTGTGATACATCTAGAGTATTTGCACATGCTTGGGATGATTTACAGAGATCTTAAACCAGAAAACGTTTTAGTAAGGGAAGATGGACACATAATGTTGTCAGATTTCGACCTCTCCTTGAGATGTGCCGTGAGCCCAACCTTAGTCAAATCCTCGGTTTCCCAACACAAAATCCAAGAATGCAGACTACTGTGTCCAGCCTTCTTGCATCGAACCATCGTATGTGATCCAGCCAGCTTGTATCCAACCAACATGTTTTGGGCCACGTTTCCTTAAAAACCCAAGAAAAGAAAAGAAATCCAAACCAAAAAAAGAAATACATAACCATGTCACCCCTCTTCCTGAACTTATAGCCTAACCCACAAATGCTCGTTCCATGTCCTTTGTAGGCACGCACAAATGCTTGGCACCCGAAATAATAAAAGGCGATGGCCACGGCAGTGCAGTGGATTGGTGGACATTTGGGATCTTTCTTTATGAGCTCTTGTTCGGGAGAACACCTTTTAAGGGTGCTGGAAATAGAGCTACTTTGCTTAATGTTGTTGGACAGTCCTTGAGGTTTCCCGAAACGCCTACCGTTAGCTTTGCTGCAAGAGATTTGATCAGAGGCTTGCTTGTGAAAGAGCCACAACATCGCCTTGCGTATAGACGTGGGGCAACCGAAATTAAACAACACCCATTTTTTCAGAGTGTGAAACGTAATGTCGAATATTGCTGACATAATGATACTGTTAATATGTCCGACGTCGCGTTTGTATTCCTCCGGAAAAAAGAAGTAAATCAGATAAAAAAAAATAGAGAACCAATTGTCTACGTGAAAGTAGGGGTGAGCAAAAATTCGGTTAAACCGATTTAACCGACCGAACCGAATTAATTCGGAAATTCGGTTTGGTTAATTCGGTTAATTCGGTTTCGAAATTTTAAAAAATCGGTTAATTCGGTTCGGTTTCGGTTTTTGTAAAAAAATATCGGTTTAACCGAATTAACCGAATTATTAAATAAATAATTTTGATTTTATTTTATTATGTTTTAAATATAATTTATAATATTTTTATATTTAATATTGTATATTATAATTAAATTTTTTACGAATAAAGTGTTTTATTATGATTAAAATAGAATATTAATTATTAATTTTATGTATAATTTTAAAATTTTAATTTTTTTAGAATATTAATTATTAATTTTATATATAATTTTTAAAATTTAAATTTTTTTTTTAAAAAAATCGGTTAATTCGGTTACCGACCGAAATAACCGATTTTAATTCGGTTCGGTTAATTCGGTTTTTGTGAAAATTCGGTTCGGTTCGGTTAGTCTAAAAATTTTCGGGTAAATCGGTTTTCGGTTAATTTGGTTCGGTTTTTAACCGAATTAACCGAATACTCACCCTTACGTGAAAGTCCATCACATTGTCTGAGTTGGCAGACATTAATTTATTTAAACTTATTATCGGCCCATAGCTTTTAATGTTATTTGACAATAAGTGCTCGCATTTAATGTTTGTGTTTAATTTAAAACTTTTCAACTTATCAAATTGCGAGTGTTGGTGCGTGAGGGGAAATGTGATTCAAAGAAAGCTAATATTATATGATAAACTAGGAGAGAGACTAGTCCTGATTGAATGAGAGATATATGACGTGCAGTTTGCTTATCCATCTCGGAATGAAGATTAATTAGATCCTTCAAGGCCCAGTTTGATATGTTTGATTAAGGTTGGATTGTTAATTAATCTCATGTTTGGTTCCATTTATAAATCTGACATTGATTAATTGTAGGACAACTTCTACTGTTTAACTTGGAAAAGGAATCCATGCATTCTAGGTGGATTATTTTTATCCGGGTAGACTAGAAATAAAAATGACCATAATAGCCCTTACTCTGAATTAAAATAATAGCCCTTACCGTGAATAAAAAAATTGCAAGTGGGACTAAAGAAAATCGCTTAGCGACGGTTTGTAAAACTCCGTCGCAAATAGCGACGGTTTTTTTATAAACTGTCGCTAAATTTCAAATTAGCGACGGTTTCTCAAAAAAGATCGGCGCCGGTTTCACAAAACAAGATCGGCGACGGTTTCACACGATCGGCGACGGTTTCATGAACTAATAAACCGTCGCTAAATGTCAAATTAGCGACGGTTTTACAAGATCCGCGACGGTTTCTCAAAAACCGTCGCTATTAGCGACGGGTTTTTAGAAGCCGTCGATAATTTTCCGGTAGGAAGGAGACCGTTTCCGACCGGCCGCCTACCGGCGCCGCCACTATCGCCGTCGCGAAGGGGAAGGGCAATTTCGTCTCTTCATCCAAAAATTCAAAATTATCCTACACTTAAAAATCGTACCAAACTTAATATTATTTTACACCATATATTACAATCCTACCACAATCATTTTTTTTATCATTTACGTACTAATCATTAGTTTATCCTATCCCTTAACCAAACGTAGCCCAAGGGTTTACATGATCAATCCCAGAAGGAAAAGTGACCTGTTAGAACTAGCGGTTGCGGCAAGAGAATCATCATGTCACTATAACCAAACTTCACAATCCTATAAAAGTTACTGAGTTGTCCAGGCAGTCAACTGTAATCCTGTATTTCTTCATCTACATATATGAAAGCACGAATAAGTTGAAAATGGCCTGTTTTCTCCCGGTTGAAGGTAAAAAACGTACACATGGCATGAGCTTTTCCTTAGGGTAACTTGGGATTCAGTACCCAATTTTTATCAAATTTGGTTTTGATACCTCATTTCCCAAAATACCCCTCAAGCCTTAATTTTAAATAATTGATTTTATTTTCAAATAATGGCCCATCATGCTTCCGTAAAATAAAATTAAATCTTATACCTTTTTGACCGGAGTACCACCGGGTTATATCCACCGTATTTTACGAACTGCTCCTCACAGTTCAACCACACGATCGCAACCGATGGTTACAGACGCAGATTCCTTCAGCAGCACTTGGCACAACTCTAATTCGTTTCCTACCTTAGAGTGTACAGTATAAAATAAAATTTGAAAATAATACATGAGAGGGGCTAGAGCAAAGATCTCTTTTATTCAAACACAAACATTTATTTATTACTTAGTAACCTCCTGTAGAGGAGGAGAAACTTGTTTAGCTACTTATCGTAGCTGGACTCTTAACACTCATATAACTTGAAAGGAAAATATTACAACCTTGTATGAAAGAAATGGAGAAAATATTTGATGATCTTCACTTCCTTCTTTCGTCTTTATTTATAGAAGGCTTCTTCGGATTTGAAACTCGGATTTCAAATCTTCATTAGCCTTTACAGCTTGCTTGGGGACCATGTAGTGGTTGAAGGGTCCCTGTCTAGATTATTAATCTGGACATCAACTTCTCATCCTCCTTTATCTCTTTTAGGTACCATTGACGATGAGTTTCCAGGATATCGGCAGTAATTTCATCTTTTTTATACTCTTTAAAATGATTTACTAACCATTTAAGAGCTTCTGCCTCTTTCCTCTTGTATGTTAATCTTCTTTTCAAAACTTTCAAATATACTCGATACATTTTTAAGTTTTGATTCTCGTATGTTAACTGGTTTTCATTCTGTCCTTATTTATGGATAAATTTTTCGGGACCAGTTAATTTTTTATTCATTGGATTCCTTTTAGATTGGTATCCAATGCTTGCTGAGTCATCCACCATTTGTTATTGGTGGTCCATTTGTCTTTTACCACTAATTAGTGGTTGTCTTGATTCTATCATTCACATGATAGTGGTCCTGCTTTTTGAGGGTCACATGTCCCTTTTAAGTTTGTCGAGGAATCTTCGGTTTTTTGTATCCTCGAGGAAAATGTGTATGTGGACCTTCTCCACTTGTCCTTGCTTCGGTAAAATGTTTCCGATCCGATCTCGGTTTGAAACCTTTACCGAACTCTGGTTCTTTCTGAATTTGGCATTCAGGGCAGATGTTCTCCGACCATCTTCCTATATGTGCCATATTACAGAACTTTCGGCGAGTCTCTTTGCTTGCCGGCAGCTTGCTGTTCCACAAAAGATTTCTTTTCTTTTCAAATAGATCTTCTGCAAAACTTGTTGTTTTTCCTGTCATGGTATTTAACAGGAATGATCCGTTCACTGAATGATTGTAGAATTTGAACGGAAACTTGACTTTGTCCATCTCAGTAAGACAGACCCATAAACCCCAAGCTCTTCTGGTAGAAATGTCATCTTCAGTGATTGAAGCAACCAGGGGTGTTTCTTCTGTTGGAGGATCCTTGATAAATTTTTGGATATTTGTATCCGGCCTCCTTAGCTTGATGAAATGAAAGGCTTCGTGAGAACCTTTCCCTGCTGGTTCTGGTGCTGCACTAAAGAAGTATAGCTCCAAAACATCTCCTCTGGACAAATAATCATTGTTTGCCCAAGTCTCGTGAACAGCTTCCTGGATCCACTTTGGTAAACCTGAGATTTCCGGAAAGCTGGGTGATGTAGTATAAACTGAGGCAAGAGCCCCAAATTCATACCAAGCTTTAACCTCCTTGGGATATGAATTAGGTTTCATCCATATCCTTGGATATTTTCCTGAAACATCAACCCTATTTGTAGCTGGGTTAATGCCAATACGTGTTTTTAATTTCTCCCAATTCTGCTGATAAACCTGAAATGGAGAAATTACACCTTCATTAGTACCAACCTTGGCTTTGCCTTTGTCAATATGAGGCCTAAGGTTGATCTCTTCCTCTTCAATCCCCGAGGTGAAGGGTTGACTTGAGGACTCAAGATAAGGATCAGGAGTCTCAATTTTTGTTTTAGCCGACTCATCTCGTGATGATCCCGACTTAACACTTGTGCAAGGGGTATTTGAATCCCCTGCTACAGGTATAGAGTCCTGTACTCGAAAACTCTCCATTTGAGAAACCAGTGGTCTCTCAATGCCCTGGAGGATAGGCCTTTGCGTTACAGACCATAACTGAGTATATGCCTGTAAACATCCTGTAATTCGATCAGAGACAATTCTCTTATCAGCTTGTTGTAGCCTTCCCGCAACTTCTGCGTTAACAGCTAACTTGTTGAACTCGGTTTGAAGCATTTCAAGGTGTTCCCTTAAATGCCTCTGCATCTTGATAATAGCATCAATGTCAATGCTGTCCATCTCTTGTTAAAAAATCTGCAAGAATATTTTCATGAGATTTTATTATCATAATATCAAAAATATAATTTTGACACAAAGCTTGCCATCGTAATAATCTAGCCTTCTCAGGTTTAGACTCAATTTTATTCCTTAAAAAGGCTTTAACTTGAGTGTTATCAACTTTCAAAGTGAATTTCTTTGCAAGTAAAAATAACGGCCATTTTTCAAAAGCCCTCTTTACTGCATAAAATTCTTTTTCGTTGATATGCCATCTTATGGCTTCTGCATCTGAGAATAACCCACTACAATATCTGCATGGTTGTTCTCCATCTGGTGTGAGCTTTGTTAATACTGCAGCCCACCAATGATCACTGGCATCGGTATACAATACCAGATCATCCTCGTCTTGAGGAATAGCCATCTTTGGAAGGTTTTTGCAAACCTTCTTTAAATGGATAAGTCCTTTTGTGTGTTCGTCTGTCCATATAAATCTAGCATCTTTTTTCAACAATGGACTGAACACTTTCCTGTGTTTTGCTAGGTTTTTTATAAACATCCCAGCAAAATTAACAACTCCTAAGAAACTTTGAAGTTGCTTCTTGTCTTTGAGACTTTCTGGAAAATTCTGCACTTTTTCGACTATGTGTTCTTGCAGAATTATTCCTGACTCATCGATTTCAATTCCGAGGAATTCAATCTTTCTTGTAGCAATGACTGCTTTCTTTTCAGATAAAACCAGTCCTTCTTTCTTGCAAACTTTAGAGAAAATCTCCAAATGTTTAACATGTTCATTCATATCTTTGGATGCTATTAAAACATCGGCGATGTAAACAAACATAAACTTGAAATAATCTTTGAAAAGATTATCCATCTTTCTTTGAAATATTTGGGGTGAGTTTGCCAATCCCATTGGTAATACTTCCCAAATATAGTGTCCTTGAGGTGTGGAGAAAGCTGTGAATTTCTTGCTTTCTTCCTGCATCCGAATCTGATAAAATCCAGACTTGCAATCAAATTTAGAGAATATCTTGGCATTGCGAATGCAACTAATCAAGTGTTCTCTACTAGGTATAAAATACCCATCAAACTCCAGAATCTTATTAATTTCTTGATAATTAATAACCAATCTGGGTTTTCCTCGTTTAATCTCACCATGCTTTCTTACCAGAAAACCTGGACTGCTATATGGTGACATACCTGCTTTGATTAATCCAAGGTCCAAATGTTCCTTGATTATAATCTGCATATCCCTCTGATCAATGATGTTCATTGGGATGGGTTTACAACGGACAAATTCATACTCTTTGCCTTCCTTGATCTTAAGGCAAGCCCTGAGTTGATTTCTGTCCCACCATGCCAAGGGATCTTCATTATAATTTTCTTTGATCCTCTTCTTGACATCTTCCAATGATACCTTAGACTCGGACTCTACTTCATTTGTTTGTAGAGTTATCTTAAGGCATTCTATATCTTCTGGTTGGAGTTCTTTATCTGCTCTTAACTGGAGCATTGTTTCTCCAAACCGTCTTGAATCCTTCATTTTTGGATTCAGAAGTTTTCCTGAATCACCACGCTTGCTGCGAAACTGGATTGGCAATTTTCTGTAAAATGCCTCTCGAAGTCTTTGGACTATGATTTTGTGAGCACATGGTGTTGTGAACACTAATCTTCTACTCTCATTTTCTTGTGTATAGGACTTGAACATTTGTAGGAAATTATTTCCTAACAATATGTCAGCTCCTGTATCATGAAAATAGATTGGTGGTGTCTTTACCTTGTACCAAGGTGTTTGTCCAGCACCGCCAATCATGATTTCAGTCATCTTAATCCCTTTGCATAAGATTAAGATTCTTCTGGAAAAGTCTCTTCCAGCAATCTTGGGTAACTCTTCTTCCAAATTATTTGGAAAAACTCCTCGTTTTGCTGTACATATTCCAGCACCTGAATCAATATATGCAGCAAAGTATTCTGCCTTATATTGTTCATACAACATTCCTACTGGAATGTATATGGAGAATGGGCTTGTGGTCATTGGATTTTCCACATTTTATCTTCTGCCATAAACTCCATTCCATGTTCTAGACGTTTCCAAGGTTTGTGTTCTTCGAGAAACTCTAGTCCAAGAATCAGTCGATCTGATTCTTTTCCCGAAATTCCTTGAATATGTACTTCCAATTCTCCGATATTAATCAGTCCTTGGTAAGTTCCTATCGCAGGTTGTTCTAAATAGTATATTGAATTACAAGGAAATTGATTCCTTTGCTTTGTAATATCAAATACTATTTCAACCTCCTTCCACCCTTCCGGACATCTGAGTTTTCCTATTGTAGAAAAACTTTTCAGCTCCTGTTGGGTGTCTATGACAGGCCTTTTATCTCATCTGTAACTTGTGATTCTATCTCCTTGAAAAGATAGTCTTCTTGATTCCAGTCTAAGGCTTTGATTCCTCTGTAGAATTGGTTTGTCTTGGATCTGGATATCTGTTTCCTGTATTAGAGGAAACTCAACTCTTTCTGGATAAATTGCCTGAGCAACTTTTCCGAATATTTCAGGGATTTCAATAAACTCGTTTCTAATAAACAATTCAGAATGATGTGTATTAGATAGAGCATATGAAATTTGATAGGTAATAGAATATGGCCTATTACCTTCTTTCATCAGCCTTTTTTCCTTGAAGTTCTGATGCAATGTCAAGGCTCGGCTGAAATCTCGATCTGCCAGGTTGTAGGCTATCCTTGGATAGATTACCCCTACAATTTTCCCTGCACAGAGGTTTCCTGAGATTGTTCCCAGTACTGAATCTTGTAGATTCCCCATTCTTTTATCGCATATAGCAATATCGATTGGTGAATCTATCCCTTCTTTGAAAGTAGCCTTTATCATAATTTGGATTGCTCCGATATGAATCCAGGACATAGTCCTTGCTACTTCTATCTTGAGTTTTTGTAATTCCTCCTTAATTTCTTCGGAAGGAATTAACTGCATCTCCATTCTATTTCCTGTGAGTTCCATAGGGATTGCCATTTCCCTTCTAGAAACTTTATAGATTAGATGATGCTTTCTGTTTCTTAGGCCAAGACTTCCTAAGAATTTTTCTACCTGTCCTGCAGAGAAACCTTGATATCTCTGTAGACTCGGATTTTCTCTCATGATTCTTTGAACCATGTTATGAGATATTGTTGTCTGGCTGAAAAATCCAGACAGATCTTCATGTGTTTCGTGTCGAAACACCTCGTCTTCAGTCAGATTCCGATTCTGTTCCATCAGATTCTTCCTGACTTAAGACTTCTTCTTCTTCATATATACTCTCATCTGAGGCAATGTCCTCAAATCGGTATACTTGAATGAGATCTTGGTAATAAACTGCATCTTCTATATCCGGAGTAGGATCGAAGCGTTTAATACCTCTTTTCTCATTTTCTGGACAGTTGGTCGAGATATGACCTCTTGCTCCACATGTCCAACAATTACAATCCTTGAAACTTTCATTGGCTCGCGTATGAGCTCTTCTGAAAGTTTTCTTTGTAGGTGTTCTTCCTGTGCTTCGAGATGAGTTTGATGCATGGGACGATATCCTACTTCTTGATGGTCCGCTTCTCTGTCCAGATTTATAAGATCTGGCTTTCTGTCTGGACCAAACAGATCTTGGTTTCCAAGAACTTCTTCCACTTCGTGCATAGGGATGAGTCCTAAAACTTCTCCTTTTATGCTTCTGTGGTTTACTTCCAATAATAGTTGGAAGATCATTTTCCTTACAACACAAAGGAGTTCTTTTGTTGATACCCCTTAGGCGTTTGTAATTCTTTTGTAACGCTGCCATATGACACCATTCTGCCAATTTTCCTTTAAGGAAAGAGGCTCTTCTTGCCAATGTATCTGGATTACCAGGTACGTATTCCCTTATGAGCATTTCTCTCCAAGGACTTGGCATTTTTGCGAAGAAAAGCTGCATAGCTATATCTTCTTCGACTCCTGAATTCCATCTATATTTGGTAAATAACATAATGTATTCATCTACCAAACATATATCATGTAATTCAAGACTATACAGAGCTTGAGTATATTTTTTCTTCTTCTCCGTATCTTGACTATTGAAATAGTCTACCCCTATAAAGTGTGCTTTGAATAGGGTAGCCATCTTTCCAGCGATCTCACTAAGAGATTCCCCAACTAGGACTGACTCTTTCATGTCTGCTGAAGTCATGTCCCAAGCAATTTTTACTGATCCCATAAGACTCATTTCCAAAAGTTTAATGAATCCTTCTTTGTTGAGATCAAGTGTTCCTGCTGCAATCCTCATAGCAGATGTCCAATCGTCTATGAGTTCTTCTCTGTTTTTGAAGTCCAATATATCAAGGTTAAGCATAACCCCGTAAGGATGTATAGGATCTAAAACAGTTTTCCCATAGGGTGTTTGGTGCAAAGGAATTTGAGTTTTCCTTGCCCTTGTTCCCGCTGGGTGCGATCCTCTACCAGTATGGAAATCAGTCTGAGATTCTCTCATATTTTCATCATGAGATCCCATACTTTCCCTTGGTAGTTCCTGAGAAGATGACCAGGTTATTGCAGGTAGTGTTTCTCCTACTGCTGTATTCATCTTTAGATCTACTACTTTGAGATTTGCGAAAGATTCCGCAAGCTCTTGTAGATCCTCCAGACCGATCCTTTCTAACGTTGTCATCAGATCAATTTCTTTTCTGAGACGGACTTAATTAGATTGATCATCTTTTCTTCTTCAGTTAAGGGTTTTGGCACCACTCTGGCCTTCCCTTGTTGATGTAACAAAGGTTCGGTACCAAAGGATGGTGGTAACCAACCTCCTGAAGTTCTTCTACTAGAACTTGGTTGTTGTTCTAGTTTCTGTATTCTTGTTTGAATATCCTTTAAGATCTCAAGAATTTCTTCTTGTTTCTCTAGGACCTTTTCAACCCTTTGGGGTACATAATATAGCATATTGCCATAATTTTGTACCGTTTTCTGTATTTCTCTAAGATCCAGAGAGAGCTTAGAGGAGTCTGGTACTATCTCCAGAAATTTATTATTCTGAATCATAAACTTTTACCTGGGGGTGCTGTTGCTTCCCTTCGTAGATCTTTTGTTTATAAAGATCCATTGCTCCCTGAAGAATTTCTTCTGAGTAGATTTTGAAGTATGTTTTTACGGTTCTTTAAACCTTGTAAACGCATACCTTTCGTTCTGAGTTCAGTGAAGCAGGTACTTCGCTGTAATTCTTGTTCTAATTGAATTATTTCCAGGGAAATAATTTCAATTTCGAACTGGATGGTAGTTCCTGGCATATTTAACAGATTATTGAAGATCTGTTCTTTTCGGCCTGTAAGAGTCTACCTTTTGTTTCTGATATCTAACAATAGTTAGATAAACTTGTGTATATTCCAAAGTATTGGAATAGTTCTTGTAAATTACTTTTCTCGAACTAAAGTTCGGATTCATAATTTTTCGAAATTCTCCTTCTCATACATTTAGTTACTAGTAATAATAAATTTTTTTTTTTTGTTTGAAATAAATTAACCATGCTCTGATACCATTTTCGGGACGCGGGGATCAATTAAAAGTCAAGGGCAATTTTAGCATTTTTAAATTTATTTTCTCTCACCAGGTACCAAATCATAAGTTCTTTTATATTGGGTACTGATTCCCAATTAACCCTTTTCCTTACACGACATCAGGGAACGGGAAAATAATTCGATCGATCCGCCATGGCTCGTAACGAGGCGAAAGCTCAATCGATTCTGACCCGCTTGATTTCCATGAAATAGGATCAGAAGAAGCACAAAGAGCATCGCCCCTATCTCGCGTCCGAGTGCCAAGATTTGGCGGAGCCCGACAAGTGGCGCCAACGAATCATGTGACATACCGGGCGCGAATTTGCTGAAATCCAGAACGAAAGCCTCGGAGAGCACCGGCTCAGAGACTTGATGACGAGATCAATAAATTGATTAGAGAGAAAAGGCATTGGGAGAGGCGCATTGTTGAGCTTGGGGGGCGATTCACGCGAGGTATTCAGTGAAGATAACTGGTTTAGATGGAACCATTGTGGGCGTTCCGAGCCAGGTGGACTAAGAAGTTTCCCGGTGTCAAGGAGTTGTTTGACAAGCCGCCTGAGTTTCGGAAAAGGCGTGCACGGTAATTTTTATTGTTCAAGTTTGCTGGTTGAGTGAAGAATTGAGGCACTGTGTGTGTTTTCTTTCTTATTTTGTTGATTAGGGGCGAGGTTTGGAGTTTATGATAGTGATATATTATGTTCCTGTTATGATAATGGTTTTGTTTGTTTTGCACATTTAGAAACCGAGGGATTTTTTTTTAGCTGGCCACATTATTAAAAATTTTATTGGGTACACATTCTGATTATAAGGTTCTCTCAAGTTAACTTCTTTAGTATAATTTTTCACGGCACAAATAAAAGGTTTCTGATCTTAGATGCATGGTTAGATAATGGGAACCGATTTTTGTGAACCGGACTACTATGTTGGCCATATATGCCTTCATATTACTAACTAACTTGATATATACGTTAAGAAACTCGGATTCTATATAGTTGTCTTGTTTGATTGTTGATTTAAGTGAACGTGTAAATTCATATCCTTGACGGCTGAAACTTGTGAGGTAATTTTTTTGGACTACGAAAGTCATGATGGGTTTTCTAATTTGTGTAATTATCTTAATGAAATCGCCTTGCTATTTTATTGTATGGGACTTGAGCTAATGTAGCTCATGCACATTATCCGCAGGTATGACAGTTATAAAAGGATAGATGCAAGATATTAGGGTTATAGGGACGATGAGGATGGGATATTGTAGAAGTTGAGAGGGCTAGCAAAGAAAAGAATGAGGGCTGCAGCTCTGGAGAACTGGATGGAGATGGAAAAGATAATAAATAAAGAAGCAAGGAGGGCGGTGAAGAATGGAGAGGTGACAGACATGGGTAATGTGTCCAACATATTATTTCAGGAAAAGGATGTGGTGGAGGAAGAGAGGATGAAAGAGAAGGAGAGAGGAAAAAGAGAAGGAAAATGAATTTGTTGTGCATGTGCGACTGCCAGATGAGAAGGAAATTGGAAGGATAGTGCTGGAAAAGAGAAAGCAGGATATCTTTGACAAATATATGAGGAATGCGCTGTAGGAGGAGATGACTGAAGCAAAGACCTTGCTTAATATACAGAGATAGATGGTATGACGTACTTTTCACTTCACTTGGCTTAATGTTGCTGTTATTTTTTCAGCACGTTTAGTTGGTTGATATATTCATTGATTGACGATCATGGTCTCTTCTTTACATTGGGATCCATGCTCTTTTGATTCTTGTTCATGACATTGAATTCTTCCTTTGGTTTTTCTCTTCAGGTTCAAATCAACAGCCAGGACAAGGATTGGCCTAGGCTTGTAATAATAGGAGCAGGACCACACGTTTTGTACTTTATAGGTATACACTTTTGGAAAACATAATGTAAATTGTACGTGAATTATGATGTGATTTTGTTATTTTACAAAATATGGTGTGATATCTACGGTTTATTAATGTTCTGATGGCTAAATCCAAGCAAAGTATAGCCCGTTTATCGTTTGAGAAAAAAAAATTAAAGATATTAAGCAAATTAAAGATATGGTCATGGTAGTTTAAATATGAGATTAAAACTCCTAGCCCTTACATTTGTTGTACGCAAACATGTGCGCCTTAAGTGCATGTAATCTTGACGGTGGATTTTGTTTGTAATGTGTACATTTACAAAAATATTTTCTACCTAATTTATTATCAAAACAACTATATACACATTATAAAACATTAAAATTTCCGGAAATACAAATGTTTAAACGAGTTAAAACAACATTCTTTTTTCTAAATGTTTCTTCAATGATTTCAAATACTTATAATGATCTCCACTTCGTTACTCTGTTTATTTTTCTCATAATACATCAACTGGTTCCCTGTTAATTTTTTTTTTACATATTTCTGACCTGTACTTTCTTCTTAATACGAGCTCCAAACAATTTTTATTCACATACTTTAATTTCTTTTATTAGTCCGTCGTTGTAGTCATCTATTCAGCTGTCTTTGTATTTTAAATTAACTCTAATGTTTAAATATAATAAAAACTAGATATTATAAAATTCATAAATATGTCAACTAAAGTCACACAAAAAAAAAAGGAAGTTATGTCTATTGAAATCAGGTCTACATTAACAAGTTTTCAAATTTCTTTGAGTACACTAAGATTTTATGTGCTCTTACCAATTATTTAATGACTCATATTACAACTAATATTTAAGTTAAAGTTACCATGTTCGTAAATCCATTAGCATCAACAGTGTCATTAAATGTGACACCCTTACAACCACTACCATGATTTAATATAGATAATTTATTTGCGAATTTATAATAACTTATTTATGGAGTAGATCCTCCATTAGATTTTAAGATGAGTAAATATTTTGTATTCAATTTGAGACATGTTATTAAACTTCTCTATTTGAACACCAACTCAATCTTTTTCTTAATTATTTTAACTTTTATAAATTCTTTTTTTTCCATTTTTTTTACTTTGTTAAACACAGAGTCAACTTAAATTACTAATACTATGAATATCGATATAAAAGAAGATAAATAAATAAATATTATACTCATAATAATTATAGCTTTTAAATTACATTATTAAATAAGATCTACATAAATATAAACACATGGTTAGTTATTCTGAAATAAATATAAATACTCATATATTAAACTACAAATCTGGGTAAGACACCTCAAGAATTGAGGTGCCCCTACCTAGTGTTACAGAAAAGGATTATGTCGACAGCCAAGAGCATTATCTCATACTAAATGTCTTATATTTTTCAGGTTACATCCCCCATGCCATCGCAACAATAGTCAGTATCAAAGTGAGCAGGATTATAGGTCCGAACTGTCAAGCCATGCCACTTTTTTGGTGGGTCAATTCAAAGCAACTCATCGGAAGGAGTTTCACATGACAATTATGCGGCTTATCCAGACCTTGTTGTCCTTGCTTCTGACTCAGCAACAAACATAAAACGGTTGCCCCTTTTTTCCAGGAAGAGCATGTGATCGAAAAGGCAAAAGTGATTTTGAAGAAGCCACTCATGATGAGCAAGAGAAGCACAAAATACCGGATAATTCAAGCTATATCTCTTTGCTCATGGAATTTGCTAATGCTGTTATATTACGGTATACATCAATCCTACTTGAGAGAAGTCAAACAACCTTCGATAACGCAAAAATATGAAATATTCTGTCTCAAGATACCTTCAATCACAGAACTGCAGACATTAACCAACTGATTTCTCTACCATGAGTATCTTAACATCTGCCCCCAAAACCCTTGATCGAGAGACAGAAATCAAACAAGACTCTCAGAAGCAGTCACCAAATCGGAGCATTAAGGGCGAAGTTTAGTTTCGAAACGTCCAGTTCTCTTGCCTCTTGAGACCAGAAACTTATTACATATTAGACTCCTTCCTTAAAATTGAAGCAGGATCAAAAGATGCCCTTGCTGGGCCAGGTGGAGCAGGGAAATCTTCTGTTCTCTCTCTTTTTCTCGGATCTTTTATGATGCCAAAAGAGAGATTCTAATCAACGGAATGACATTCAAGATTTACAATGTGAGAAAATTGCGGACAAATTGAATTGGTACAGCCGGAGCCACTCCTCTTCAGTTGCTCGAATAGAGACAAAATCGTGAATGAAAAGGCACCTGAAGCTGAAATGATACAGGTGCCAACCGATGAAAACATACATGAAATTTTGAGCAGTATGCAAAAGGATACAATACATAGGTAGGGGAAAAAGGGGTGCCAAAAACAAAAAATAGTAATCACGAGTGCACCTACTGAAAAAGCCTGGAATGATGCTCCTTGATGAATCAACAAATGCACTAGAAAGGGGCCGTCATTGATTCTTTGGAATCTCCAAAACTGCAAATATTCGAAAATGCAAACAGGCTTTTGGCAGTAATTGACTCAATTGTCATGGCCATTGGGGACAACGAGGCAAGGTTGTGGAAATGAGTACCAAGCAACCCTTATATTTAAAGTAAATGACGGAGTTCTCACTCAAGGCTGTCAGGCTCAGAATATCACAGAAGGTAAAATGTCTACATCAACAGAAATATACTGAAAGTCGCCTTGAGATTCCATTAGTTTGTTGAGGTTGCGATCACCATGCCATGTGCACAATAATCATATTGATTAGCTTGGATTCATGTGAGCTGTGGTCATCCAACAGAAAAATAACATGGTACACAAAATAAACACCCAGTTCAAAATTGCAACCTATAAATTGTGACGAATGCTGTGCAAGGTCTTCAGCCTTTCCAACTCTTCCCCATGCGAAATTCCATTATCAACAAAGCACAACTGAAACAGAAACATCTATTACAAAATGAACAATCAAAACAGAAGAAAATATATAACAACCTGGTACTGCTGCTTCTTTAAAGTGTGGGCACCTCTCTTTATTAATTTTTGCCATCCAAGATTTGCTCTGAGAGATTTTTCCAGAGCTCTGGTTT
The DNA here is from genome assembly GCF_022965805.1 of Primulina eburnea. Taxonomy (NCBI): domain Eukaryota; kingdom Viridiplantae; phylum Streptophyta; class Magnoliopsida; order Lamiales; family Gesneriaceae; genus Primulina; species Primulina eburnea. The sequence continues at coordinate 13,695,757 of NC_133116.1, forward strand.
TCTAGAAAACAATGATTGGTGGACCTTATAAATAAGATATAATTTTACGGAACTAAATTGAAATATAAACATCTAAAATTTTTACTTTACCACAAGTTCCAGTAATTAGCAGCAGACATTTGAGACTGAAATACAATTAAAAAAAGGTAAACATATACCCAGGCTTTACTTCTTCTCATTGATTTAAAAACAGGCTTCAAGGAATCAGGATCCATGGTAGAAGAAGATTTGGTATTATTATATTTAAGATATAGATTGCTGGAAACACGTTGGAAGTACCATGATGAGACACAAACTCCAAAAACTAAACATTTTGAATCCATAAGCATCACAGAAGATAGAATCTTGCCAGTTCTTCATATAAATAAAATGATCTCAGAAATATAAAGATGTCAACTGAAAGGATCACCAGGTTTCCAGCTGAATATAATGCTATCACAGAATGAAGGCAGTACTAAAATCAATAATTATTTCTACAGTAAGGTATACAAACTATCTTACTTCAGATGGGTCAAAAATTAACAAGTTGTATTGCTGCATCCCAGTCCGTTGATGTGTAGCTTGAATGCCAACAATTGTTCTCGAGTGGCCATGATGTTGAAAATACAATGGCCTGCTCAGAAACCTCAGGGTAAGACATCATTAGGTTATGAACATAGCAGAATCGTTTTTTGAACAAAAGATTCACTTACTTTTACAGATACAAGAATTTTTCATTAAAAGAATATAATATCAGCATGATAAGACCTCTCATACAACTTGTTACAATTTACTTACGCTTTCTCGCTAAGAATAACACTGAGATTGCCTGGTTTGTTGACCTTGTTGCCAGAAAAGTAATTCCACACCCACTCAACAACCTTGTGAGATGAAACATTAAAATGTTTAGAGCTTCCATTCACTGAGTTCATTGAGTTAACTGAGAGCGACAAATCTATTTTTCCCTCCGACAGAAAGATGTCCATCGGTCCATAAACCTGTGCATATTTCCTCTTGTCAACACTTTTATTTGTTCCTCCAATACCAGAGGTTAAGCAACCAGAAGAATCTAACCCTAAATCTTTATCACAAAAATCCACTAAGCCGGCGCGCAGACCAAAGGAACGGAAAAGTGTGGCACATTCTGTAGTTCCAATCCAATCACACTTGCCAAAGACTTTTTTATCAAAGTCATCTGAGCCGGGTGCATCAAAGCCTTTTTCCCAAGCAAGTTCTAGCCATCTTTGAAGTGATGCAATATCAGGTATAAATCCAGAACCACCAAACAAGACATCACTTGCTTCTTGTCTTTGACTGAGCAAGTGCGAACAAAGCATCTGGATATTACGCCACCCACACCCCCATCCAACATCCTCTGAGTCGGAACTTTGAATATGATCAACATGCCCCGACAATATACTCACATAGTTTTCTCTATCTAGTTCTAAACAGCTTTTCAGTAACAACATCAAACCACCTTCAACATTATAAAACGATTCCTTCTTCTGTGAGTGAACTAAAGTAGCACATTTTTCATCCAAATTCCTCCCATAACATGCGAGATACCCAGAAGAACTGCTCTGAGCGTGATCCAAAGAACTACAAACACGTTGCAAGGTATCTTCAGCCTAGACATGAGATGTATTTTTTGTGTTATTATTCATGCTGTAGACACCAATAACTGAAGCATGCAAACGATAAAAAATATTTTCTTAAAGCTGACCAAGTTGACTGCAAGTAAATATATTCTTCAATTTTAAGTCTCTTGCTTTTGTTAAATGTGCATTTCTATTGGTAATGGTAAACTCATAACTAGATCTTACATGTAAGTCTAGTCACCTAATACGATATACTAGAAACACAACATAATAATTACTTATTTTTAACTAATAGACTAGTGAAAATTTGAATTATTATCGTTCGATAGTTTTTCAGCCATATAAATGGTTAAATGTGATGGATGAAATTTTATTTGAATATTTAGACTCTACATCATCATCAACAACCACATACTTTGTCCACTGCCTTGTGCTCAAGCTCTACGATACCCATGAGTTTTACTCCACGTTGCACTTCCAATAAATATGTGATCCACTGTTTATTCCTACATATATTTGTGATCAAGCATCCATTTGTCGTCCCGACAACTGCAAGTTGATTTAGAACTTATGGTCATCAACTAGGGGTTATGACTAACGAAATTGCTAAACAAATGTGTGAGATAATAAGCATTTAGTGGTTCACCGTTCTGCTAATAAATATCCTTGTCCTATCTTTTTCTTGTGTTAAAATAGAACTCTATATGTTAAAAATGATTCACTTCATAACGACAATAATCTTTTACTAGGAGCCGGCTAGGGATGGCAACAGGGAGGGTCCAATCCAGGTTTGACCCATTGGACCCGCTCGCTAAAAATTCTATTTTTAAAAAATTTAGTCATTATATAATAAAAAACTTCTAAAATTAATAAATCATTAAATTATTTTCCAACTTATATTAATAATATTTAGAAACAAAAACATATTATCACAAATTGAATTCTATTATTTTATATTCAACTCATAACAAAATAAAAATTATAATTATATATTTTCATTTTAAATACATCGTTATAAAATAAAATTATTTCAATCCCAAAATATTATGAGCTAAAATAAGAGATTAAGGTATACATTATTCAATTCAATAAATAAAAAATATAAATATATTCTTAATCTCTTATTTTAGCTCATAATTCAAGGACCCGCTCGGACCTACTTGCGTGCCCGCTTGACCACGTTCTAAACCGACTTTAGATTTGGCTCATTGCCATCCGGCCTTCTTATTGATAGGAAAATTAAATAAATGAGCACATTCGAGAGATGTTGGTTGATGAAATGGAGAAGCAACGTAAACTAACTCAACGTGAAGTATTCATAAACGGTGCAAGTTATTCAGATATCAGATGCAAGTGACCAAGTACCAACACAACTCATTTCGAAGGTGGCAGAGAAGACGAAGATTGAATAAATAACCAAGCACTATGGCAGTAAAGCATAGATGAACTGTTGCAGAGCTTAAAAATGAATATGTATTTAACAAATGAAAATTATTTTACCAAAAAAATATGTCTCCGCAAAATAAAAACAAATTAAAACAAATCCACGAGCGAAAAAGATTCGTGCGCTCGCTAATTATTTACTCACAAATCGGGGTGGACTAGCTGGACCGAGAGCCATCTGTTGCCCGATTTCGAAATCTGTGGCGTAATCTTCATCAGCAAAATGTTCATTCGCATGCCTATGAAATTAAAACCATAAATTTTTACATTAAAAAAATTTAATTAAAGAAACACGGAGAAAAAATAGTGAGCAAAAAGATTATACCTCTCGATTTCAGAAGATGGAACAGTCAGCTGACAAACAGGGCAAGAAGAAAACTCCATTCAAGCGAATCGCAAAATTGGAAATTTACCTCGGATAATATCGATTTGAATTTCTTTGCTTAAGCTTGCGACAGAGATCGGGAAACGAAGGGGATGAGCACTCGGAATCCACGCGGAATTTAAGAAGGCTGGAAAATGCAAATATTTTATATTAAACGTTCAGTGGTTTGAAAATAACGAGTCTAGATGATTGAATATTGAAAATAAAAATTGTAAATATTGAAAATTAGTGTACGATGATACATGTAATGTTATATTTATTTTTGAATTATTTTTAAAAAGATTTACAAATAGGTCTCTTAATTTGTGAAGAAGAACATAAATGAGTGGATAAAATTTTATAAAAGTGTGTATTTTAATATATTTTGTGAGTTTGAGATTTTTACTTTTTATCGTAAATTTTTATTTTTATCACGTTATCAATATAATACTCGAAGGTTTGCTTCTTCATATTTTTCCAAGCTCCAAAACACAAGAAAAATGTAGCAATATTCAAAAGTAAGAATATTTATTTTACTCTTTATTTATTTTTATTGTGTATATATTTAATATATCATGTTATTATATAAAATGAGTCTATGACACATCATTATAATAACATAGGGATGTCAATGGGTCTGGGTTTTACCCAGACCCGCAATGGACCCGTCCCATCTGGACGGGTTTGGGTATACTAAATGAGTTATGGGGAGGGTCTCGGGTCCAGTTTTTCAGACCCGTATGGGTATGGGGCGGGTCATGGGTTTTATAATACCCGCCCCATATATTAAATATAAATATTCTAAGAGTTTTATTACTTTTATTTTTTTATAGCATACCTCAAAGTCAACCATGACTAGGGGTGGGCAACGGTCGGTTTGGTTCGGTTTTAGTCTACAACGGTTCGGTTTTCGGTTTTGAATATTTCTAGTCCAAAACCGAACTATTTTATTACGGTTCGGTTCGGTTTTTTTGTAATACGGTTCGGTTTTTACGGCCGGTTATATACGGTTGGCTAAAATTTGTTGAGAGATAAAATTATATGGCACTTTATGTCTTTAAAATCTTAATCATAGTATTTTTCAAATATTTAATTTGTGAGACTTGATCATTTATATATATATATATATATATATATATATATATATATATTTATTACATGTATTGTGTATAAACATGTCATACGAATATAATAACTATATATAACTAATTAACCATGTAAACACGGAAAATGCCTGAATCCAACGGAATATTCAGTAATAAGAATGATAACAAGGTGTCAATTAGCTCGAATGGAACACAAATAATCTTACGAAATATTAAAGAAATATATACAGAAAAAAAGAGAACGTCGACTGATGAGTGGTGAGAAATAAGAGAAAACGATCGGATTGAAAAATTGAGGGTTAATGATACTAAGTTCTTAAATCTTAATAGGCCCATTATATATAAAAAGACTTATATTTAACAATAATATGACCCATTATACATAAAAACCTTATATTTAACAAAAATATGGCCGGTTCGGTTTTTCGGTTTTTTTGGGGCTTAAAACCGAAAACCGAACCGAAAAACCGAACTTTATATATTTTAAAACCATAACCGACCGAAAAACCGATAAAACCGAACCATTTAAACCGAATTATTCGGTTCGGTCGGTTTTTTCGGTTTTTTCGGGTTTTATGCCCACCCCTAACCATGACATCTCTGATTCTTTAAGTTAATTGAATTCTTTATTGGGTGGGCTTTAGTATTATCCAAATAGGTAGGCCAATTATAAATAAAGCCATATTGCCCTTGCACCACCATAACTATACGCTAATGCTAGTGGTTCAAGCCTCAAGGTATCTCTCAAATTATTGTGTTGCATTTATATGCTTGTTTGTTTAATAATTCAGTCATGTGACAAAGAAGATTAATGTTTTTATTTTAAAAAAAATTCGGGTCTAACGGGTCTCATGGGTCTAACCCGCCCCGTTTCATATTCGAGATGGGGTGGGTACGAAAAATATTTAACCGGGGTGGGACGGGTAATGGATCGAAGTTTTTTTCATGGGGAGGGTCTTGGGTTTAGCCAAACCCGCCCCATACCCGCCCCATTGACATCCCTAAATAACATGATGTGATTATATAGGGATGTCAAACCCAGACCCGCAATGGACCCGCCCCATCTGGACAGGTTTGGGTATACTAAATGGGTTATGGGGAGGGTCTCGGGTTCAGTTTTTCAGACCCGTATGGGTATGGGGCGGGTCATGGGTTTTATAATACCCGCCCCATATATTAAATATAAATATTCTAAGAGTTTTATTACTTTTATTTTTTTATAGCATACCTCAAAGTCAACCATGAGTCCATGACATCTCTGATTCTTTAAGTTAATTGAATTCTTTATTGGGTGGGCTTTAGTATTATCCAAATAGGTAGACCAATTATAAATAAAGCCATAATGCCCTTGCACCACCATAACTATACGCTAATGCTAGTGGTTCAAGCCTCAAGGTTTCTCTCAAATTATTGTGTTGTATTTATATGCTTGTTTGTTTAATAATTCAGTCATGTGACAAAGAAGATTAATGTTTTTATTTTAAAAAAATTCGGGTCTAACGGGTCTCATGGGTCTAACCCGCCCCGTTTCATATTCGAGATGGGGTGGGTACGAAAAATATTTAACCGGGGTGGGACGGGTAATGGATCGAAGTTTTTTTCATGGGGAGGGTCTTGGGTTTAGCCAAACCCGCCCCATTGACATCCCTATGATTATATTATTACATTGCTTATATAATTTTATTGTGTTACTTTTTATTTGTTACGTGTGTGTGTGTGTATATATATATATATATATATATATATATATATATATATATATATATATATATATAATATAATGTTATGATATAAAAGGAGTATATGAAATCTCATTATAATAATGTGATATTATTATTTCACTATTTATATATTTTTATTGTGTTATATAATAATTATATATATTTGTATAATGTCACATTATTGTATAAAAGGAGTCTCTCACACCTCATTATAATATTGTGATGTGATATACATAATTATTTAAACATGATTAATATTATATAAGTCATATTATTACCATAAAATTTACATATACATACGTTTATTTTTTTTATTTGTAACGGCCATAAACGGTCATAAATGGCTAGTTTCTACCCTATAATAAGATTTCACAAACACATTAAATCACTCCAAACTTACTCTTCCTCCCTAAAGATTTTCTTCATCAAAATTTTCGAAAAGAAGAAGATGGTTCTTTCAAGGTTATTTTGTATAATTATTTTGGTTATTATACTCAATAGTCTTGTATTTATCGGAGAATATAAGCATCGCGTTTTTTCTTTATTTTTAAGAATGCTTGTACTTATAATTTATTCGTTACTTTAGTATCACCATGTCAAATTGGCAAAACTCGAATTTGTTGCGCTCGACATTACGAAAAAAAATATATGACATGGACTCTCGATATATAAATACATATTGAGTCATTGGATCTAAGTGAGACCATTAAATAAAATGATATCTCATCATCACAAGAAAAAACAAAAGCTATGCTGTTTTTGCGTCGACATCTTGATGAAGATTAAAATATGAATATCTAATTGAAAAGATCCAATGACTTTATGGAAATTATTAAAAGAAAGATTTGAACATATAAAAGAAGTAAGAAAGATTTGAACATATAAAAGAAGTTATACTTCCGACCGTCCGTGATGAATGAAATACGTTAAGATTTCAAGATTTAAGAAAGTCAGTGATTACAATTAGACTATATATCAAATAATCTCACAATTAAAATTTTGTGGACACGAGGCTATGGAATCGGAAATATTTGAGAAAACATTTTTCACTTTTCACGCATCAAATATAACTCTATGACAATAATATAGAGTGCGTGGATTTGCGAGATATTCTGAACTTATCGCATGTCTTTTTGTAGCGGAAAAGAACAACGAGCTGCTAATGAGAAATCATCAGTCCCGACCCACTAGATAAACAACATTTCAAGAAGTAATGCTGTAAGTAAAAATGAATTTAAACCTGAAAACCAAAATCAAATTCAGAGACAAGGTTTGGTCGAGGTCGAGGTCGTGGACGTGGAAGTGGTCGTGATCGTGGTTGCAGCCTGTTTTGAAAACAATCGAGATAGTTACTTCTATAACTCATCTCAAAAGTGTATCACGAACCACCCACTGAAAAGGCATCTTGAGAACATGAGTATTAATGAAAATCACTCAAAACGATTGAAAGTTATTGTTTTAGATGCGGCACTCCATGACATTGGTCTCGTATTTGTAGAGCTCCCGAGCACCTTTGTAAACTCTATAAAGAATCAATAAAGAGGAAAGAAAAAGAGACCAACTTCACTGAACACCGTGGCCGTTTGAGTGACTCAACTCATTTTGATTCTGCAGATTTTCTGAACGATTTCTCTGAAAATGATCAATATATTGGTGGAATTGATATATAAAATATTTTATTTTTCATTTGCTCATATGCTAATGTTTTATTGTATAATTATGATATACCTTATATTTTTCAATAAATTACATATGCATTGCCAGTAATTTTTTTTTCATTGCATAATTTTTTTGAAATTCAAATATAGAAACTGCTGTGAACAAAGCTAAACAAGGCACTAATCCTATGGAAGTTTGCATACCTGATAGTGGTACAACGCACACTATTCTCCGAGATAAAAGATGTTTCTTGGAACTAAAAACAACAAAAACAATGGTGAATACGATATCAAGTCCTGTAGTGGTAAAACACATTTTTTGTTACCTAATAGTACAAAATTTCTGATAAATGATGATTTATATTCACCACAATCGAAAAGAAATTTGTTGAATTTTAATGACATATATTCCCATGGGTATGATATTCAGACAATAAATGAAAGAAATGAGAAATATATGTGTCTTACCACAAATAAATCAGGAAAGAAATATGTAGTTAAAAAACTGTCAATGCTCTATATTGGATTGCATTATACATACATAAGTCCAATTGAATCAAACATGATAGTTGATAATTATTCAATATTGATTAATTCACATGTATGTTTATTATCAACTGGAATCTGACATTTTCTAAATTACTTGCTCAAATAATAAAATTGCGAAATCAATTTCTGGATCATACAATCAAGAAAATTAGACTTGATAATGCTGATTAATTTACTTCCAAGACTTTCAATGATTATTGTATGTCAATGAGAATCACTGTTGAGCATCATGTTGCTCATATACATACACAAAATGGATTAGCTGAATCATTTATTAAACATCTATAACTGATTGCTATACCAATGATTATGATAACAAAACTCACTGTTTCTATATGGCGATATGCAATTTTACATTCTGCTGCATTAATTCGCATCAGACCAAGTGCATATCATACATACTCCACATTGCATCTTGCCTTTGGTAAAGAACCAAACATTTTTCATCTGAGAATTTTTTGATATATGATATATATGCCTATTGTACCGCCTTAGCGGACAAAAATGGTACCTCAAAGAAATATCAGAATTTATGTTGGCTATGAAAGCCCATCAATCATTCGATATCTTGAGCCTCACAGGCGATGATCAAGCAAAACTTGCACTGTAAAAGTCTTGGTCAAAATTAATAATATTCAAGCTCGAAATAATCGCAAGTGCACGATGTCAAGTTATAATAAAATGTACTAGAGTACGAGTATCGTTCCACTGGAGACTGTATTTGGAAATTATTATTTTCAGTTATTAAATTTTAGCAACGAAATTCGAATGATTGTTTATTACTACTATGTTTAAATAAAAATGCAAATAAGAAAGGTTCATGAATTAAATAATGATATATAATATCTAGAATGATTAATTAAAATTCAATGAGAATGAATTTGTTGAGAATTTCAGTTTACCTACAACTAGTTATTTACTTAATTCATTCGATAGTGATCTACGCTTCCGAAAGGATTTTCTATTCAAATGAATATGCCCTCTCGAGCTATGACAAACTAACTCTACTCAATGAAGTAATTAAATTTCTTTAATTATTTATCAGGAGTGAAGCGCATATCGATCTATGAAATCTCCTAGTTTCTATGACTATCGGCGCGTATCCAATTTTATATGTCTTTGTAAATTGTAAATCCACGGACTATACTACTCGTTCTTATCACAGGGCTATTCTCTCGAACTCTCTCGCAATATAAGATTGTTGTTAAAGTTAGATACGTCTAATAACACGATAACACAATAGCATAATCAAGAATAAATCAAAAATCGAAATATGAATTAACTAAATCATTTTCGAGGTAGGATCCTCTTTAATCCCAACAAAATGTAAGTTAGTTACTCGAATTCATAGTAAAAATAAACAACACAATGTTTAAACGATAAATTCTAAATAAGAAATATTAGTCATGACGAAATTGTGAGGAACGGTGCCTGGGAATCGCTAAATCTCAATCCACGCCCTTGCTCCAAGCTTTTTCTTCTTCTTCAAACTCCTTGGCTACTGAATAATCTCCCAATTTTCGTGCCTAGGGTTCATTCTTGTAGCCTCCCCCTTTCCATGTTGAACATAACTCAAAATTGGAACTTTCATTTTTTTTTTGCTCACGCTGGGGCGGTCAAACTACGCGACGTCTTCTGTCCTTTTGGTGTCTTCCGCAGCCTCTCGTGCTGAGGCGGTCAAACTTTACCGCCCTTAGCGCGAGGTCTCGTGTTCTTTTTCTCTCAGCCTCTTGCGCTGGGGCGCTCAAGTTTGACCGCCCTAGCGCGAGGTGTTCTGCTTGGCACTCGTTTTTTTTTTGCTGCACTCGCGCTGGGGCGATCAACCTAGCGTGACATATTCTGTCCCCGCCTTCTTCTTTGGTTGAGTTTTCTCCATTTTCTGTCATTTGTCTGGACATTAATATACTTCAGTGAGTGGTGACTGAATGCAATAAAATAAGAAAAATAAACATAATGCAGACTCCATAAAACCCAGAACGATGCAAACTACGACTCACATCATGCATTAAAACACGTAAATATTACATCTATCAACCCCCCATACTAACCTTTTGCTCGCCCTCGAGCAAAATAGGTTGTAGGATAGAACAACTCGAGAAGTAGCATGTCTGTGCATTCATGGTTCTGGTTTGCCTCAGTGAATATCAACATATATTTTATCCACTATTCCATTAACACAAGACACTAAATTTAAATTTCACTACGAAGTTTCAACTTTACAATCTTTCATGGATTTTTTAAAAAACGTGTGTGTGCAATTTTAGCTCAAGAATCATGCATTCTCACAGTAAAAGTTTCAACACTGTCAGAGATTTCAATCAACACATCAGTGTAACAATCCCTTTCTCACATCCCTCTTCACTAGTTACCGATTCGCAACACAGACAGTTAGGACCCAGTATGCAAAAATCAGTGCAGGATAGAGGTATCTCAACTAGGCTGGAACGGATAATGAGGGAGGTGCTGTGGTGTAATATTTGCGCACATTCAAACTTTGCGTCTAATTTCCTTCAATTCCATACATCTCCATTCTTTTAGCCTAGGAATAGAATTTTATTCCTTTATTTGGCTCCCACAAACCTTACATCTCCATCTTTGTGTGAATCATACTTTTGTTGAATTCTTCTATCTTCCCTCGGATAAGAACAAGAAATATGAGCGTATGGCTCAGGTTCAATTTCAAAGGTGCATCAATAATGTTAGACACGGCTAGATACATGGGTACAAGCATCGTAGTGTATATATATATATATATATATATATATATATATCGTGTGTGCGACCCATTCAACATCATCATTGGCTATCGCTCACTAATCTAACACCAATACAAACCACTTCTCAAGTGACAACACCAATAACACGAGACAAATGCAATACCAAAAACGAACTGAACAGATAACCTAAAAACAAAATAACCAAATTAAACACCCATCCCCCAAACATAAACGTGCAATGTCCCCAATACACAACAAGACTAAAACAAGTAGACAAACTAACAGAGTAACAAAAAATTTGAATGCTAAACAAAAATTCAAACAAAATGAAATATGTAAACAAATGCAAAGAGAAGGGAAACGGGAAGACTCCCCTGAACACTGATTGTCCTCCTCGTCCTCGGGTGGCACAACTCCATGTTCATGATCGTTGGCCTGAGGATAAGCATACTGGAATGGGAATGCCGGTGGTGGTGGGTAAGCTGCGGTGTCAAGGCCCATGTGCGATGCCATCCCGCGTATCAGAGACTTCATCGATGCCATGTGCGTGCTGTTGACAGTGTTATACTGATCTTGATGGACCGCAAAGGCACAAAACTCGTCAACTTTATCAATGATGGACCGTCGGCGGGGTTGTGGGGGTAGTGGTGGGTGGTTGGCGGCTGCCTCCTCCTCGGGTACCTCTAGGAAGTCGATAGCATGCTTGCCTCTCTTCTTCTTCATCCATGAGTCGTCAATGGGCTTCATTGGTTGTAACCATTCATCCTCCACATTGACAACTACCCCGGCTCGCACACACAGCTCGGTAATAATAGTAGGAAAGAATAGGGCGATGCTCGAGCTGTGTATGGACTGCTGTATCTGAGAAAAGATCAGTAGGCCCATATTAATGGGAATGCCCTCCATCAGTGCGTAGACTAGGATGGCACAGTATTTTTGAACGTCATTGTTATGTGACACCGGCATAAATCGCTTCGATAGAAATGCATACCACATCATGGGCCTGAACAAGAAATATTTTTCCAAAAAACAACTCGGAGTCTTCCACCTAGCCCCCGGGTAACATATGGTTTGCATAATTAACTCGAAATTTGGATTGATGATTAACGCCTCTAAATCAGACTCATCAACTATAGGGGTAACCAATAATGCATTTAGTGTGGTTGAGTCGAAAGAGACTAACCTACCCCGTACCATAAACGACACATCAGTCCGCTTGGCGGCGTTGGCGTAAAATCCACGCACCAGCGGAATCACTGCGGCCTTAGGTGTAGCAAAAAAAGATGCCCATCCCCGTTCCTCAATATCATGCAACAAAATAAGAATCTAGAGGATAAATCAAACCCCCGCTCCGGAATTGGGCGCCTATTAACTTTGGAATGTTCATATCTATTTCGGGCTTCCTCATTGACAAATTACCTTTAGTACCAGACGACGAGGAAGAAGAGGCGTGTGTTACCTTTGATTTCTTCAGAGTCATGTATGAATATGGGTGTGGAGATATGACAAGGACAATGTTGAAAACCAAACTCTAAATTCTGGAGTTTGACAAACTGATCAACCAATTGATACGCGTAATTATATTCAGCAACTGGAATTAACAACTGAAATCAGCAGATATAATAAAGAAAACTGATCCGTTGAAAACCGATCAGTTGATATATTCAGCCGTATACTTTTAAGCTAAGCATCCTTCAACTAAACATGTCTCGGGAAAGAACATTCAACCGACAAAGAGACATAGCAGACTGCAACTGAATATGAAACGCCGCACCTCAATCAATACAGCTTAGAACAATGCATTTCGGCTAAAGCAGTTAAGACGCCGCATTACAATAAATGAAGCAAACAATGACCAAGGAATAATGAAGTGGCAATCAACGAATACAAAGATTCAAATATATCTCAAGTTACCGTTGGAAGGGAAGCTTATAAATATGACAGAAGAACAGCTGAATAAAAAGAAGATCACTCTATTCAAAGCTTGCTAAAAATTTTGTAATACTAAGAGTTTCAGCTTTTGGCAGTGATAAGTCCAAACTGAAGTGGGCAGTACAAATCTTGTAATCGATCAAAGTCTTTTAGTGGAAATCCTATCCTTGAGATAGAAGGGGTGACGTAGGAGTAATTGAAATCTCCGAACATCCAGAAACAGTCCTTGTGTATTCTATTTCAGTTTTGTATTCTATCTTTCAGACAGTTACTTTCCGCAACTACTTTAGTTTAACTGATTGTCATTGACCAGCAAGATTCCGAGAATCACTTTGTCACCAAACTGAACTCAAAATTCGAAAAAAATCAGTTTTAATTGTAAGTGTTTATTCAACCCCCCTTCTAAAAACTCTTGATACGTTAATCGATCCTATCAAGTGGTATCAGAGCGGTTGAATCTTGTTCTTGAATATTTTGATCTATAAACTTGCTAGCATGACTTCATTCAACAAAATTCCTATGTTCTCCAGTGAAGAAGTTGATGATTGGAAAATCAGAATGCAGACTCATTTAGCTGCACAAGATGATGACATGTGGTATGTCATAACTGATGGACCCATGAAGATTCTAAAAACAAATACAACAGTTGCCATAACAGAAGGGGCACCACAAAGAACAGAAAAGCCCAGAGATTAATGGACAACTGAAGATAAAAGGAAAAAAAATCTTGATAATGTGGCTAAAGACATTCTATACAAAACGCTGGACAAAGTAACCTTCAGCAAAATAAAGATGTGTAAGTCAGCCAAAGAAATTTGGGAAAAGCTGATCCAACTGTGTGAAGGAAATGATCAAACCAAAGAAAATAAACTTTCTGTTGCTGTTCAAAAGTCTAATAACATCAAAATGAAAGCAGGAGAATCAATGCACGAGTATGATGAGAGAGTAAGCAGTATCATCAATGAGTTAAATGCACTTGGAAAAGTGTATACTAACAAAGAGATTGCACTAAAGGTAATGAGAGGTCTTCCCAAGGAATGGGATGTCAAGACCATGGCAATGAGGGAGTCCAAAGATCTGAACCAGATTGAACTTCATGATCTGTTTGCTGATTTAAAGGCTTATGAATTTGAGCTGCGGACCAGAGAAGGAGAACCATCTACCCCTGCAGCCACAACTGCTCTAGCTGCTGTCAGAACAGAACCAATCAGTTCAGTTGAGAAATCTGCTGATAAGTTGAGCAGTGATGCTATGTCATTGTTCATCAAAAAATTTGGAAGGTTCATGAGAAAGAATCAAGGAAACTTCCAGAAGCCATACCAAAGGAACAGCTCCAAAGATGAATCAAATGCCTGCTACAACTGTGGCAAATTAGGTCACTTTATTGCTGATTGTCCTAAACCCAAGAAGGACAGTCAAAGCTCAACTGATAGAAGAAAGAAATCATATGAGCACAAATGAAGACCCAAGGAAGAAAAGAAGTCCTTCAGAAAGAAACATGAGGTACTCTTAGCTGAAGCAAACAAATCTAAATGGGCAGAAAGTGACAGTAAGGAGTCAGAACTAGAAAGCTCATGTAGCTCTAGTGATGATGAGGAAGTCAAGTGCTTGATGGCTAATGACGCAGAAGAAGAATCATCTAGCCAACAGGTATTTGATTTCAGCTCAACTGATTTCACACGAGAAGAACTCATTCTAACACTACATGACATGGTAAATGAGTATCAAAAGCTTGCATCATCATTTGAAAAAATCAAAGCAAATCAAACTGATCCCACAGACAATAAAACCAAAAATGATGAATCAGTTGATGGGTTGAGTCTAAAAAGGGAAATTGCTGAGTTAAAAGCAGAGATAAACAAAATTCAGTCATTAATCCAGAAGTTGACTCTTGAAAACTCAAAACAGACTGAGCTCATTCAGTCTTGGAACAAGTCATCTACTGCACTGAATGAGATGCAGAATTCACAAAAATCAGTTTCTGATAAAACTGATTTAGGTTCAACACTCAAGGAGAAATGTATCCAAATGATACTCAACCAAAGCTAAAAATAGACAAAGGGAAATACATTCACTTTGTCAAAACAGTAGTGGTACAAGAACAAATTGAGCCCAGTAAACTGATTGAGCAACCTACTGAGAATATGAACAAGGCTAGAAGATATGGGATTGGTTATAGTAAAAAATTCTCAACTGATTCACAAAGTTAGTCATCAAAGAGGTTTCACAAGAACTATTCGAATAGCTATTTCAATTACTATAACTGCAAGCCAGTTCAGAAGAGATATATGCTGAACAATCAGTTGAATAATGCTAAAACACATATTGTATCATCTGTACACTACACACCAAGCACACAAAAGCCGAGAAAAACCATTTGGAATACAGCTACTGGAAAGTCTGTTAGAGTAATCCAAGTGTGGGTTCCTAAGGGACTAATCAGCTCAGGACCCAAATAGATATGGGTACCAAGTTATATTAGGTGTGTGATTGCAGGTAACAGGTACAAACAAGAACTCAATATGGTATTTGGACAGTGGATGTTCGCGACATATGACAGGAGATGCAAGTGCGTTATCTCAACTAATCAAATACAGTGGTCCAAACATCAGTTTCGGGGACAATTCCGAAGGTAGAACTGTGGGTAAGGGTAAGCTTATCCATGGTAACTTTACTTTTAAAGATGTTCTATTAATAGAAAACTTGAAGTATAACTTGATTAGCATCAGTCAGTTATGCGACAGTGGATTCTCATTACAATTTGACAAAAACTCATGTTCAGTCAAAAGTTCAACTCATGAAATCATACTAACTGGCAAACGTTGTGGAAACACATATAAAGTCAGTTGAAATGATCAAACTTATGCACCAGTTTGATTTATTGCTTCCAAATCATCTAAAAACTGGTTGTGGCATAAGAGACTAAATCATTTAAACTTTAAATCGATTGCTTATCTGAGTAAACATGAACTTGTAACTGGTTTGCCCAAAATAGACTTTTCAAAAGAAAAACTTTGCTCAGCATATCAGTATGGTAAACAAGTACGATCCTCTTTTAAAAAAAAGGGCTGCAAATCTTCATCCCGCTTAGAACTATTGCACATGGATCTCTTTGGTCCTATACCAGTTATGAGCTTAGGAGGAATGAAATACACCTTGGTAGTCGTAGATGATTTTTCAAGATTTACTTGGGTTATTTTTCTCAAATCTAAAGACCATACTGCTTCGCAACTAATAAAGCTCTTCGAAAGACCTTTAATTGAAAAATCAGTTGGAATTGATCGAATCAGATCTGATTGAGGAACTGAATTCATCAATCAAACTCTTTCAAATTTCCTAAAAAATGCTGGAATTAAGCATGAGCTCTCAGCAGCCAGAACTCCTCAGCAAAATGCTGTAGCTGAGAGAAGAAATCGGACTCTTAAAGAAGCTGCTAGAACAATGCTTGATGATTCTGGTATTTCTCAAAGATTTTGGCAGAGGTAGTAAACACTGCGTGTTACACTCAGAACAGATCAATGATTAATAAGAATCATTTGAAAACACCATATGAGATCTGGAATGGAAGAAAAAGTATAATTACTTATTTCAAAATATTCGGCTGCAGATGTTTTATTCTTGATAATGGTAAAAATTATTTAAAAGCATTTGATGCTAAATCTGCAGAAGAAATATTTCTTGGATACTCATCAGTTAGTATAGCTTATAGAGTCTTCAACAAGAAAACCGTAATTGTTGAAGAATCTGCTCATGTTGATTTCAATGAAACTGAACTAACTAATAAGCCAACTGATTAAGTTGAGCTAGTTGATCGATTTACAGATATCAGTTTGGAAGATGATGACAAAAATGAAAGTCATGGCAATCAAAACATAATTCAAACACCTGAACCAGAAGTACTGGACCAATCAGATGTGCATGAAGTCGTTGCTGATGATCAGTTGATAGAGCATAATGATAACATTCAAATACCAGTTGATGAAGCACCAACTGAGACTGAAAACTATGTTCAGTTACCAACTGAAGAAATTGCTGATACAACAAATACTGAGTACAGATGGAGAAAATCACATGAACCTTAACTGGTAATAGGAAATCCATCTGATCCAGTAAGAACTCGCAATCAAATGCTAAATTTATTTATCTATTCAGCTTTTGTTTCACAACTAGAACCGAAAAAAACTTATGAAGCTCTTGCTGATCCTAACTAGGTAAATGCAATGCAAGAAGAGCTAAATCAGTTCACTTATAACAATGTCTGGAACTTAGTTCCAAGACCAATTTCAAAAACTATTATAGGTACAAAATGGGTTTTCAGGAACAAACTGAACGAAGATGGTTCAGTTGTGCGCAACAAAGCAAGGCTAGTAGCACAAGGTTATAGGCAAGAAGAAAGAATTGACTACGATGATACATATGCACCAGTTGCAAGACTGGAGGCAATCAAAATATTCCTTGCCTATGCTTCATTCAAAAACTTCAAAGTCTATCAGATGGATGTAAAGAGTGCATTCCTGAACGGTCAACTACAAGAGGAAGTATATGTTGAACAACCCCTGGTTTTGTAAATCACAACTTTCCTGATCATGTATATCATTTGAACAAAGCCTTATATGGTCTTAAACAAGCTACCTAGAGCTTGGTACGAAACTCTTTCAAAATTTCTAACTGATCATGATTTTTCTGTTGGATCAATTGATAAGTACCTTGTTCAAATTTGCTAAGAATGATCACATTTTATTAGTTCAATTTATGTTGATGATATCATATTTGGGTCAACTAATCCCAAATTATATGAAAAATTTGCTAAGCTAATTCAGGATAAGTTTGAAATGAGCATGATGGGTGAACTGACATTCTTTCTTGAACTGCAAGTGAAGCAACTGGAGACTGGTATATTCATCAGTCAAACTAAATATACAAAGGAGCTGCTGAAGAAATTTGGCATGGAATCATGTTCAGCTGCAAATACTCCCATGAGCTCATCAGTAAAATTGGACACTGATCAAGGGGGAATATCAGTTGAGGCGACATTATATCGAGGTTTAATAGGTTCATTGTTGTACTTAACTGCCAGTCGTCCTGATATTGTATTTGATATCTGTATGTGTGCTAGATTTTAAGCAAATCCTAAGCAATCACATTTCTCAGCTGCTAAAATAATTTTGAAACATCTTAATGTTGGGTTATGGTACTATAAAGACTCTACTTTCAATTTAGTTTGATATTCAGATGCAGATTATACAGGATATAAGCTTGATCGTAAAAGTACAAGTGGATCTTGTCAGTTTCTAGGAGACAGACTGATCTCTTGGTTCAGCAAAAAGCAGACATCCATAGCTACCTCAACAACTGAAGCAAAATACCTTGCTGCTGGTAGTTGTTGTGCACAACTGATCTGGATCCAACAACAACTGAGAGATTATGGAGTAATTACAAATGAATCGCCCATATTTTGTGACAATACGAGCACAATTGCCATCACCTATAATCCAGTTCTTCACTCAAAGACCAAGTATATAAATGTCAAGCACCACTTCATTAGAGATCATGCTTTGAAGAAGGACATTAAACTGGAGTATATTTCAACTGAGCAACAAGCAGCTGACATCTTCACCAAACCATTACCCGAGACTAAGTTTTCTTACTGTCGCAATATTCTTGGTTTAATTGACTTGTCTTAAAATTATTATTGATGCTATTTTACTAATAAAATTATTTGCAGAAATAATAACACAACAACAAATTGGAAATGATACTTTATTAAGAATAAAATCGATTTCATCTTACAGAAGATAACTTAGAACCAACTGAATCTTGCCATTCTGTAATCAAATTATTCAACTCATAAATTCGGATTCTAGAAAATGATTCAGTTGTAGAAATCTTCTCAATCACATGTCATTCCTTCCATAGCATTGCATGTAACAGAACATTGTCATCAACCAGGTCTGTAACATGCCCGACTTCAAAACAATTAATGTATTTTCTTGATGTTGATGCTTGAGCACGAGAAGGAGCAGCACCACTACTATTTATCCTCTGCAAATCATGAATTTTGAACCATGTTGACATCACTTCGTCAAGATATATTCCTCCATCATTTTCTTCAACTCTTCTAAATAAGGACTTAATTGTTCAGTAACTTGAATATGCGTACTGCTGCATGCATCAGAATTACTTGAATCCGACATATTGAACTGTTATTGTCTCACATTTTATCTCTATCGTCTTATTTATAGACAGATGACATTAAATGTTGAAGAAACTAAAGAGTCTCAAGTCAACCGAAGCGTTTTTATCATTTACCCAGGCTTCTTATTTATCAGTTGTTGATTATCAACTAATATCAACTTGTCATTTATTACTTAATGCTTAACTGATTTCAGTTCATAGTCAACTTATATAAGTTAGTCTTTCATCATTTCATCGGTTTAAGTTCGCAATTCATATATAACAACTGATGAAATTTATCATTTGCAGGAAAGAGAAAAACAAAGTTAAGCTCATATAAATACTTCATTCAACCATAAATGTTTGCACGGATTACATCATCATAGTTTTCCTCTACAACAATTATCCACATTTTCAACCAAGTGGATAAAGGTGCGGTAGATGTCTTGACAAAGATCTGAGAAACAGCTATGCGCTTAAGGATTTTCAGTTCCTTTCGAAGCATTAGCTGATAGATATGACCATCCTTAAAGATATCCACCCACACTGCTATGTTCAAGTGCTCCCACACTTTTTTCAACTCTGCCACCAGTTCGGGAGTGGTAGCCTCTCCAGTATTATACAAGAACTCAAGCTTCTGTAACTTTTCTCAGTAGTGAAGACTCTTATAGAAGACTTCATCTTCTATAACAGCCTTCCTGGTCTCCAGAGCAAACGGCGAAGCACTCGAGCTACTCGTATCTGCCATTCTTTTTGTCTTGAATATTTTCACCAATATGACTGAAACTAACCGTGTTACTTCTATTTATAGCCGAAAATCATGGAAGCTGAAGGGCCATCAACGTTTCAGCAAACGATAATCTTTCTAACCTTTAAATTTATTTTATATCGTCACTTTAATTATTCTATGCACCGATTAAGGGGGAATATCAGTTTTGAAGAGGTTAACTGAGAGGACAATTGTTTGTGAATTCTCAACTGAAATGAATCAGTTTCCCAACTGATTGTTCAGCTGGATATTATACAAATCTTCTCACATAAGTTAACAAATTAAAAAACTTATTATATTCCAAATCAACTGACGTGACTGCAGTTTCATAATGTGGCTTATTTTAAACCGCTCACTTTTGCACACACGCTTACAGCACACGTACACATATTTTTATTCAAATTTTTTCATGGACTGACACGTGTCTCGAATTTGAACAGTCATGTACAAATGTACTTTGCCTGCTTCAATTCAGTTTTCTTTCTTACGAATACAATCAGTTCCTAAGATCATACTAATTCCAGAGCTTATCTTTTACGAATTTCAGATCATTTTATATTTCGAAATGGCGAATCAAATCCCAGCTCACGTGTTGAACGCTATGGCCATTGATTTTGACTCAGTTTTATCAGTTCAAGAAGCTGAAGTTAAGAACGTCTTTCTGAAGATTGAATCTGCTGGTCTCAGGATGTTTTTGGGACAATCTTTGTATGAGATATACCACAAGGAAGTAAATGAATTCTATCTGAAGGGGTTTGTCACTACTGATGGAAGTATCTCTGTAACTGTTAATGATCAGCTGTTGATCCTATCTGAAGAGACCTTCGGAGAAATTTTGTCTTTTCCAACTGATGGGTACGTCAGCTTCTCTGAAGTCAAAACATCTGACATTGAGGAAATGCAATCTTTGCTGTCTGCTGATAGGCGGAAAATCAAAGTTTCCGATCCAAAGAAAGAGCTGAAATCAGAAATTCAGTTATTAGCCGACATTGTGGCGAAGGGCATATTGGCTAAGGCCGGATCTTATGCTGCCCTTACTCTTGAAAAATTCCAAGTGATGACCATCATCATGGGAGAGAAGAGAGCTAACTGGAGGCATATTATTTTCAATATTCTGAGGAATATGCTTCAATCTGCCAAACAATCAAGAGACTTTGCTATTCCAATCAGTTATCTTCTGAAACTAAAGGGATTGGTAGCTAAAAATGCTGGAAAATCATCAAAGTTCAAGGTATTCACTGCCAAGAACATCTTGCCGCCAAAGACCAAACTGGAAATTTCTCCCAAACAGTTTTTGAAAACCAAACAGGAGGATGGGACGCAACCACCTGCACCAACACCAGTCAATAAGGCCAAAACTTTGGCCCAACTGAAGACTGCAAAACAAAAACTGATTATTAGTGAATCAGATTCGGATAAAACTCCTTCTCCTAATCCTGTCAAGAGACCGAGGATGCAAAGAACTAAACCAATAACCGCGGTGGAATTCATTCCAACTGAGAGATTGACTCAATCAACTGCCCAACAGCCTATTCAGGCTACATTCCAACTGAGAGATTGACTCAATCAACTGCCCAACAGCCTATTCAGGCTATCTCTTTGCAGGTTATTCCACCTGATGATTCAGTTACTGAAGAAAAAGCACCCGCTAAAGTAAGAGCTCCCTTGACTCATGTAAATCGCCCTACCATTTTGCCTCCGGCCAGATCTAAAGGCGTTATATTGAGGGAACCAGTGGTCACCACTCACTCTGATTTAGATATTCCTCACATTCTCACTACTGAAAAAGGAAAGGGCACGCTAATTGAAGAGCCAAGGCCATCTAATGCCATCCAAACTCACATTGACCTGGTTTGGGAACTGGTCAATGCATTTGCCACATCGAAACTAAAATCTTTTGATAGTTGGAAGAGTTTTAGGACTGAGATTTTTGCCAAAGAGCTGAAGCACAAATCCCAACTGAAAAAGTTTATTAAACTTGAAGCGATTGTGTTGAATATAGTCAAAGCTGCTACTATTGCCCAGACATTGGAGAGGCAAAAATATTTCCTTGATCAAATTCGAGCCAAAAAGCTGACTAGAATGGTTGAAAAGCTGAAATCCAACTACAATCCCATAGGTCCAACTGCAGATCATGATAGAGCTGTGTTCACCCAACTGGACTCAGATCTTAGTGGCCTACAAAGGGAAATCAGATTTTGGGAACAGGATCAGGGATTGGTTCTTCCTGAAAAATCCTCCTGTTCAAAAACAGAAGAAGATACATTCTCCTCCCAGCAGAAAGAGCCACCTCCACAACGGTTGATGAAGAACCTGTTCAGGATATGCCACAATCATCTGCTGATAAACACATGTATTCCGAGGCTGAATTAACTTTTGCCAATATTGATGAAATCATTCAGACAGTAGCCCTGGAAGCTCAGATAGAAGTAATAAATTCTGAATCAGTTGCTCCTTCAACTGAGCAACCAGAACAAGAGGTTCAGATATCATCTGAAGACCAGTTGTAGCCTCTTGTTGATGAAGAATTAATTCAGCAAGACATATCTGTTGAGACTGAAGAACAAACTGAAGTGCCCATCCAAACTTCAGAAAGAGAACTAACTGAATCGGAGGAACTCAATTAATCATTGAAAATTTTCCAACTGAAGAGCAAGCCCCAGATTTAGTGCAAGAACAACAAGAGACACAAATTTTTGTAGTTACAACTCAGACTGCAAAAGAAGTCATTGAATCAGAAGTCCCTGATTTTACAACTGCTGAAACTGAAGTCCAGAATAGGATTCTAGTAATTTCTGATCAAGCCTCTAAAGATCAAACACATGGAACATCTGATCAGTCACCTTCTCTTCAATCCACATAAATGGATCTTGTCCTTGAAGAAATCCAGAATATGCAGCACAATATGCAACAGATGATTACCGAAATCAAGAAAATTCAATCCACACAATTGTCTCATACTGTCAAATTGGATTCTTCAATGGAATTTGATTCAGAAAAACTGAAAGCCATTCAAGCAACCATGGAGTCTCTTACCCGAACTGTGCTTGAGAAGAAGAATAACAGAGGTCTAGCTCAAAGTCTCTATACAACTCAGAATATAATCAGTCAACGAGTTGAGCGATTGGAAACTTCTGTTTCTAATAAAATGGAATTGCTGCAGACTTTTTTACAATCTGCTGTCTCAAGTATCTCCTCAGATGTCAAAATTCTTTCCACTGACGTTCGAAGATTATCTGTGAAGATGGATTTGTTTGACAAAAAGGGGGAAGAAATCAAATAGCATCTTGAGAAACAGCAGAAGAAACCATCTCGTTAAAAAGCAGTTAATCAGATTATTAGAATCAGCTGTTATTGAATCAAGACCTCTATCAATTCAAGAAATTCAGATCTTATTTTATCCACATAAATTTCAGTATTCAGTTATTATTTGCTGAGTTTTGTCAAACACCATAAAGGGGGAAATTGTTGAAAACCAAACTCTAAATTCTGGAGTTTGACAAACTGATCAACCAACTGATACGCACAATTATATTCAGCAATTGGAATTAACAACTGAAATCAGCAGATCAAATATAGAAAACTGATCAGTTGGAAACCAATCAGTCGATATATTCAGCCTTATGCTTTTAAGCTAAGCATCCTTCACTAAAAATTTCTCGGGAAAGAACATTCAACCGACAAAGAGACATAGCAGACTGCAAGTGAATATGAAACACCGCACCTCAATCAATACAGCTTAGAACAACGCATTTCGGCTAAAGCAGTTAAGACGCCGCATTACAATAAATGAAGCAAACAATGACCAAGGAATAATGAAGTGGCAATCAACGGATACAAAGATTCAAATATATCTCAAGTTACCGTTAGAAGGGAAGCTTATAAATATGACAGAAGAACAGCTGAATAAAAAGAAGATCACTCTATTCAAAGCTTGCTATTACTCTGCCAAAATCTTAGCTCACTCTTACTTGGTTTATTCGTAGCAGTCAAGGCTACAATTTGAGCTCACTAGCACTTTGTAATAATAGTTAAATTCGATAGTGCTAAGATTAGTTATGCACTGAGAACATTTTGTAATACTAAGAGTTTCAGCTTTTGGCAGTGATACGTCTAAACTGAAGTGAGTCAGTACAAATCTTGTATTCGATCAAAGTCTTTTGGTGGAAATCCTATCTTTGAGATAGAAGGGGTGACGTAGGAGTAATTCAAATCTCCGAACATCCAGAAACAATCCTTGTGTATTTTATTTCCGTTTTGTATTCTATCTTTCAGTCAGTTACTTTCCGCAAACTACTTTAGTTTAACTGATTGTCATTGACCAGCAAGATTCCGAGAATCAGTTTGTCGCCAAACTGAACTCAAAATCGAAAAGATCAGTTTTAATTGTGAGTGTTATTCAACCCCCCTTCTAAACACTCTTGATACGTTAATCGATTCTATCAGCTAATCTGCGTAGCTTTGCAGAAATTGAAGGAAGAGCGGGGTCACCGGCGGCTTGAGTGCCGTGGGAGTGTATGAACTCGAGTGCTTGCAAATCAAGAGGGGAAGATTGAAGGTGAGGGGTGATTTTTTCAGAAATTTTTGGTCTGGGGAGGAATTTGTGGACGCTCAGAGTGAAAAGGAGAAGGGAAGGGAACTGTTTTATAACACGGCGCGCTGCTTAGCCTGCTGCATTCTGGTGAAAATCAAAGGGGTCACGTTGGGGCGGTCAAATTTTACCACCTTAGCGCGATGCCCATTGTCCTCAGTGTGCGAGGGAGTTGCGTTGGGGCAGTAGAGTAATACCGCCCTAGTGCAAGCTCCTCGGGTTTTTGATTTTTTTATTCAAATAATTAGGTAAAATAATTAAATTAAAATAAAAAATTGAATTAAGTGCAAGATAATGGGAAGAGATGTAGTTCTCAATTTACAGTGGAGAGCTTGACTGTCGGTCAGTTCTAGTTTGGATTGTCTTGGAACCGGGTGATTCCAAGTTGTGGCTCAATCGTGCCACCCATGTAGTGCTTCAGTCCTTGGGCATTGACTGTAAATTTCCCATCCTTTCCATCTTGTAGTTCTACAGCTCTCGATAGGTATACTTTAGAAATCACGAATGACCAGACCATCACGATTTCAATTTTCTGAGAAACAGTCGCAACCGGGAGTCGTAGAGTTGGACATTTTCGCCTTCCTTGAATTCCCTTTCGATGATTCGCCTGTCAAGCACCCTCTTTGTCTTCTCCTTGTATGATAAAGCGAGATCATATGCCAGATTGCAGAATTTTTCCAACTGATCCAATTGAAGTAGACGTCGTTCACATGCATAAGTAAAGTTAAAGTTTATTGCTTTTGTGGCCCAGTATGCCCGATTCTCTAACTCTACAGGTAAATGACATGTTTTACCAAACAATAGCCTATATGATGTAGTTTCTATAGGTGTTTTAAAAGCAGTCCTATATGCCCAAAGAGCATCACCTAACCTTACCAACCAGTCTTTCCGACTGACACCTACCACTTTTTCCAAAATCCGCTTGATCTCTCGGTTAGAAACTTCCACTTGACCACTCGTCTGGGGGTGATAGGGGTAGAGATCTTATGTGTGACACCATATTTGCTCAAAAGTTTTTCAAATAATTTGTTGCAGAAATGGGTGTCACCATCACTAATGATTTCTCATGGTGTTCCAAATCTAATAAAAATATTTTTCTTTAAAAATTTCAGGACCACTTGAGCATCATTCGTAGCATATGGTTCTGCCTCTACTCACTTAGACACTATAGTCAACCGCAACCAATATATATTTTTCTGTGAATGAACTGGGAAACGGTTCCATGAAGTCTATCCCCCACACATCAAAAACCTCACACTCAATGATATTGTTTAATGGAATTTCATGACAGTTAGAGATGTTACATGTCCGCTGGCATTTATCACAAGCTAGCACATAAGAACATGTAACATACCGTACTTTTTACTACTTAAAATTTGCGGAAAAATTAAAAATTTTCTTAAATAAAATGCGAACCTTCAAAATTCGATGAAACAAACTGTTCATCCCAACGTAGTTGCATAAAAGCTCTCAAATTAAAGTTGCCAAAAATATTTGTTTAAAAACTCATCACCCGTAACATGAAATCAGAGTATGTTGAACATTCATAAAAACTTAAACATGACGGTCCTCGGGTTTAGCCTCCCGCTCAGTCCAAGCCTGCTCACTGGTCCTCACCCCTCGTCTCCTCAAATGCATCCTCACCTGCATCGATCATGTCTAGAGACTCAACACGTATAAACTGGAAGTAGCAAGTAATACGTAATAAAACCACATGCGACTTCAAATAGTACATACATACTTGAACTTGAAAGTGCGTATAAAAGCTTGAACTTACATACATACATAGACGTGCCATAACGTGAAACTTTTCTTAAACATGCTTGCATACTTGTACATACATCTACATGCATAAACTTCATCATTTTGCGTAGAGGCATGTTTCAAAGCAAGTGACCCATAACATAAATCGCCTGATCAGACTAAAAAACATTACTGGGCTGACAGGGAAAATCCACTGCCAAATACATGAGATCTCCGTTCATGCTTTAATGGGTGGATTGGTCCCCGTTCATGCTTTAACGCTTTCCAATCCAGATCTAAACCCGTTCATGCTTTAATGGGGTAGATTGGTCCCTGGTCATGCTTTACCACTTTCCAATCCCATACATAATTGGTCACAAGACATTTAGCATACCTCAAAAACTTGAAATACTTTCTTTTTGCACGTTGAACATACTTATTTGGCGTTGAGGGATTCGTTGGATCTCGCTTGGGGCCACTTCTGCAATATACTAACATGAATTCGAATACTTAACTGGTGTAACTTAGACATAATAACCATGCTTACACACAAGCTCATTCATTTCCTTAGGACGTTCTAAAATTCCCGTGACTCGACCTTGTTAAACATTGCATTAGACTAAGATACGAACCTCAAAGTATTGAACCTAAGTTTTCCCAAGAATGAAGTACACGGACCCCGGACCCAGGTCTGGCTCCGGGTCCGTGTAGGTACTGTAAAAGACGTGTACAGAAAAGGAGAGGCACAAACCCCGTGCCTAGGTTCGTGTAGATACTGTAGAAACACACCGAAAAGAAGTGAGGACACGGACCTCGTGTCAGGGTCCGTCGAAGGGTTCGTGTAGACTCTGCAAGTTGACACTTCGAAGAAAACAAAGGCACGGACCCCTTGCCTGGGTCCGAGTCCGTGTACCCTCGGTGAAAGCAAACCAACGAAAATTCAATACATGATGCTCAACATTCTAAACATGATTGTACGGACTATGACCTGATGCCTCGAGACCCATCCTAGGATGATACTACATTGGTACAACCCGTACAAACACCCCGAATCAACGACATCCAACCTACAACACAATGCAACTCAAAAACACGGGACTTGACCCCCAATCGCTTCTTACGACTTCTAATGAATTCATATGCATATTGACACTAACTGGTGCACCAATTACCAACCCAACATCATACTAAACATACCTAAATGCAGCAACAGTCACCCGTAGATCTCAACCAAGCCTGTAACAATAAAACTTCAAGAACACATCAATAACATAATTTTCCATAAAACGTAGTTTGAGCAGTCCCACGAAAAACACCATAACTCACTCAATTTTTATCCAAATATTTCGAGTTTACTGTCAAATTGAAGGTGTCAAAAAGTTCTACATTTTATATATTGAAAGTTTTCCAAAAAGCCGACTGAAAAGTCTCAGTATTTAATTTGACAGCAAACTTCGAGTTTTGAGATCCAAAAACGTTTCAAAAGTGATCCAATCATTTTTGCTCAAACTTATTCATAACATCCACATGTTTTTCATACAATAAACATAAAAATCATTATTATGACAAGATCGATTCAGAAACGAAAGTATATACATATCCTTTGAATCTTTAACGTTACCAAACGACGACACCAAAGCGAGGAAAGATGCGAGGTTGATTCGGGATGAACATGTCACTATTTTCTTGCAATAAAATTCATCGAAAACTTTCTGGAAAAATTGAATGGAAGGGGAGGCTGCTCTCTAGCAAAGAACCCTAGGTTTTGCTCTTTAAAAATGTGTGTTTTAGTGGGTGTGTGCGTGTGTTTAATAAAATTTGGAGGGGTAATTAGTGAGTTAATTGGCTAATTAAAAATACTAATAACAAATAAACACACTACATAAAATACTAATACCTCACTAAAATACTAGCATCAATATATTTAAAGTAAAGCACACGAGAGATTAACTTTAAAAATTTAAAAATTCTAAAATCAGTCAATTAATAATTTAAGCTTCAAAATGCTAAACTAAATAAATTATTTAAAATGCCTCAAACACAACTTAAAATAAAATACCACATTAAAATTTTGCCAAAAATTGTCACCATTCTTCTACTCGATCCCGCCTCGAATAATCGCCTGAAACATGAAACTCGAAAAACAATTACCGTGCATCACACAAACATATAAATAATGCAATTTAAATAAATTCATCGCTAAAACTAATTTTAAATTTAAATAAATGATTTAACAATTAAATTAATGCATGAGATTTAAGTGTACTGATTTTGGGCTCTACAGAACAAGCATCCTTAAATAGGGTCGGCCAATAGAAGACACATTCAAGTAACTTAGATGCCGTCTTTGTTGGTCCAAAATGACCACCTACCTCACGGTCATGGCAATGGTTGGGAATTTGACCAAACTCTTCCTCTGCAACAGACATTCTAATCATAAAATCTGCACAAATTGAAGGATCGAGTGTGCTAGTGCCTTTGAAGACATTTCAAACACTATATTCTCCAATGAGCTGCAATAGCTCGTATTCTAAGAATGTTAACACCGATAAATTAAATCGAGTTTGGTTTAAAACCAAGCGGAAGAAACTCGAAGTAATTCTTTGTGAAGAAGACTGTTATATTAGAAAACATTTTAACTCATGTATACTGAATAACCAAAAAAAAGTAGATTGGTTTTTGCATTCATCAGTTCAGTTATGGTTACAACTGAACTGACGGATACTCTAACTGATTCAAACAGTTTGAAAACAACAGTTAATCAGTTAAATACACTAGATATGTTTATGGATGTTCGGAGACTTCAACTGCTCCTACATCACCCTTTCTACCGCCTCGGGTAGGATCCACTAGAAGACATTTGATTTATACAACACTTTGTACAAACCCACTCAGCTAGGACTTACACTACTGCCTAAACTGAACTCCTAGCTATGACTGAAGGCAGCACCTTCCAGCCAACACTTCTTTAACGTCTATGTCTAAATGACTACATACACAAGTTTAAAGTCTTTGTGCAAGACTGTATTTGAGTGGTTGAGAGTGTTTGTGTGTGAAAACTGAACAAGGATATTCTCACACATTGAGGGAAATAAGTTTCTAAACTAAGCAGATAACACGTTAAAGTGTCCCTCTGGGCTGATTGCTTCTGAAAGCTGATGTTCAATGTGTGTGCCCTTTCTTTTCTCTCTTGTTTGCGTTGAAGCTTTTTGTTTTAGTATATCGTTTTTTTTTCCAGCTTCTTCTTGTTGAGTATTCACTGATCTTCTATTTATATAGGCGGGAAAACTGAACGTACAGTGAGACTCATTTACTGTATCTGTTGCATCTTGAATTCGTTTCTTGGACTTTGTGTCTCTACTTTTCGACTGCCCTTCTGAAATATTGTCTTTAATACTCTGATGCAACGTCCATTATTGTCCTTTGACTGGACAATAGCTTTGTACCTTCACGCACAGCTGGAATACACTGAAAGAGTTTGTCTTGATCTAGAACTGAAAGATTCTGACTGATGCTTCGAACTGGTCAGTTGAACTGATCTTCAGTTGGGCTGGTGAAATCAGTTGACTCGTCAGTTGAATTGATTTCATTCTTGTTGAGTTGAACTGATCAGCTGGGTTTCTTCATCAGTTGAACACTCCTTTGGCTGGCCAGGCTTCTGAGGTTCTCCTACTGAATCACCTATCAACTGGACAATCAGCTGGACTACTCAATTGATGTAATCAGTTAGACTAATTCAGTTTGGGCGATCAGTTAGCTCTTCAGCAAGTAATTTCTTTTCAGTGGTTTCATAATTCAATTGAGCCTCATCTAAAGTAATAGTATATTGTATGAAATACCTTATTTTGCTGCTGGCCAAGAACAGCACCAACCGCAGTATTGCTGGCATCGTACATGACCTCGAAGGGTAGATCCCAATCCGGTGCTACCAAAACAGGAGCCGTCACCAAGAGCTCCTTTAAATCCTCGTATGCTTGCAGACAGTAAGAGTTAAAATCAAACGGCACATCTTTCATAAGTAAAGAAGATATAGGTTTAGAAATTTTTGAAAAATATTTAATAAAACGCCAATAAAAATCGTCGTGGCCTAGAAAACTTGTAACTCCCTTTATGGATGTCAGAGGTCGTAAGTTCTTGATAACCTCTACTTTTGCCTTATCCACCTCTATTCCATGCTCTGATATTTTGTGCCCCAATACTATGCCTTCTTGTACCATAAAATGACACTTTTCCCAATTCAGCACCAAATTCGTCTCCTCACATCTCATCAATACTACCTTCAGATTCTGCAAATAGTCATCAAAAGAAGAGCCAAATATCGAGAATTCAACCATAAAAATTTCAAGGAAAGTTTCAATCATGTCATGAAATATAGCGTTCATTCATCGTTGAAAAGTGGCAGGGGCATTACACAAACCAAAGGGCATCCGTCCAAAAGAAAAAGTGTCATAAGGACAAGTGAAAGTGATTTTCTCTTGGTCCTCGGGCGCAATCATGATTTGGTTATACCCTGAATATCCATCCAAAAAACAATAAAACTCATGACCCCCTAACTTATCAAGCATTTGATCAATGAAGGGAAGTGGAAAGTGATCTTACGGGTGACATCATTCAATTTCCTATAATCGATGCACACACCCCATCTCGTAACTGTCCTAGTAGGTATTAATTCATTTTGTTCATTTGTGATAACATTAATCCCACCTTTTTTCGACAAACATTGAACACGACTCACCCATGCACTATTAGATATAGGATAGATAATACCTGCATCAAGGAGTTTGATGTTTCTGCTTTTACTACCTCTTGCATCTTAGGATTCAATCTTCTCTGAGGTTGCACAAGAGGTGAGTACTTGTCTTTCATCAATATCTTGTGCATGCAGACTGATGAATTGATCCCTTTGATATGCGATACCTTCCACGCAAATGCACTCTTGTGCACTTTCAAAACTTTCAGCAGTTTGCCCTCCATCACATCTGTTAAATCAGAAGAAATAATCACAGGAAGTTTATTATTATCACTTAGATAGACGTATTTTAGATGTGGAAGCAATGGCTTGAGCTCAAGAGTTGGTGGCTCTTCTATGCTTGATTTATGAGGGGTCAAGTCTCTCTGATCCCCCCAGGTCCTCTAATATCATCCTCATCGACCTCTTCTATGGATGGTTGGCATTAAAATTGTTAGAGTAGGTGTCCGTCGAGCCAAGTGCTGGCCGATGGTTCATGTTATGTATAAACAATCTTTATTTTAATAATATTTGAAATTGTTGTTTTGGCACTTCTTTATATGTATACACATGCTAGTTGCATAGATAAAGTCCTTGAATATAAAAATAGTAGAAAGAATATGATATGCTCATATGATGAGTATCATGAAACTCATATTTGCAATACTGTATATTCTAAATAGTTCATAGTCGATTCAGCCGCCGCTAAGAAGGATATAGGTCGCTCGAGTTCGAGACTAGTATCTGCGATGTGAGTACCATGTTTCATTGGTAGGGGACATTGTGATGTCCGAACAAGCAGACAGGTGCTCCTTGCAGAGTGCACTGAACAACCCTCCATAAAGGACTTTCCAAGTAGTTCTAACTTATCGAGTGGAAACGTCCTAGTTTATGGTTGTACAACATTAGTCCTTATGACCCGGGACAACATTGAGACTCTATATGCTAGCATTGCACTTTGACTTGTTTACCGACTCTCATGGGGTCTTCAGGTGGCAAGGTTGGGTGTTTTGTCGAAACATATAGGAGTCGATACATTGTAGTCGGAGATTCACCATTTACCTTCGGGTATGGATATCCTATGTGATCTCATGTATATGTAGTTTGAAATATCTGATCAAAGTATGATGGTAATTATGAGAAGGGTTTATAGATTACACCATCGATGCAACTACGACATGACACATAGTATCGATTCATTGACAACTCTCGATATACTAATAGTTATCGAATCGCTCGAGATATATGAGATGAAGGGACTGTACTGTACGCTAACCATAATTGAATGGTTCTTGCAGGCACTATCATTTGATACCTAGGGAATCATGTAAGTGCTGTTGCTAGCCGTTTAACATGATTGGTTAGGTACTATCAGACTTGAGTTCTGACATTCTTATTATCAAGGAGTTGATAATTAAAAAATGGAGCAATTGGGGTATGCTCATATAAGGACATGTTTAGTCCCGAATCACATTAAGATGTGAACACACGGCAAGTTGTATCAATGAACCATTGAGGGTCACACAAGTGCTAACCTTTTAAATCCCGTGACTTCTATAAGGGGAATGTAACTTTTAATTTTAGAAAGTGTTCCTAAATTAAAAGTTGGCCAAAAAAATAATATATTTGAAAATTGTGATTTTCATAAACATTAATATGGACTAAATTAAATTAATTCAAGTATTGAATTAATAATTAAATACTAGTGGACCTAGTAGAATCCAAATAATTAAATTAATTCAAGTGTTGAATTAACTAAACAATATTAGGCCTTGTAGAGCCCAATTAGAAATAATTATTAAACTGCTTGAGTAAAATCAAGTAAAGTTTAAATGGACTCAAACGTGTTTGAGACATTTAAATAAAAGTCCATGGGCCTTGTAATTGTTACAAGCCAAAATATAATTGCATGCTTGGGAGGTGAAGGGTTGGAGGCAAATTTTGAGTTAATGGCATGGCATACACATGCAACTTTTTTCTATCACTTTTTCAAGCACCAAGAAAAGTCTTCCAACCCCTTTTTCTCTCCCCTCTTGGCCGAAACTTTGGTGCCTAATTCCCTTCAAATTTGTTCTTCAATTGTAGAAGAAAACATATTCTTCTCAAAAGAAAAGAGGGTCAACCATTCAAGAGCCAAGTTATTTACAACTTGGTTAGAGCCAATAATCAATCTTTGTGATTTATAGGTAATTTTTATAAACACACTATGAATGTCATTTTGTATTTTTCGTATTTGCTACACACTATAGGATTGAGGTGTTCGATTTTTGCCCTTGAAAAATTATTTTGAAACTTCCGTTGCGCATTCAACCACCTTAATCGATCCTCTTTCAAGTGTTATCATGATCTATGATTACTATTTTGTGTAGCACATACATGATATTATATTGAGAACCTATTTCTAACCACATGATAAATTAATACAACAAAACCGAGGCCATTTTTGGGGGCGTTTTCGTGCAGCAAGGGTCTGCCCAAACACCCCATTAAAAATAAAAAAATTTGGCTGGCCGGAATCCGAAGACGGAGCTCCGGTGACGGCAATGACGACTAGGATTTCCAAAATTATTTTGGAATATCAAAGTGTCATGGGCCTTGAAGTTGTTTAGATGGCTAATAAAAATTGTGAATTTAAATGGGCCAAAATATTTTTTGGTGAAAAATGTATTATTGGGCCCTTAAGTTTAAATCAACAAAATTTGTATATATTTTCTCATAAAATAAATAATTGAAGTTGGACTTTAATTATTTATAGTAAATTGTGATTTACTATGTGATCTCATGTATGTGTAGTTTGAAATCTCTGATCAGAATATGGTGGTAATTATGAAAGGGGTTTCATAGATTACACCATCGATGCAAATACGACATGACACATAGTATCGATTCATTGACGACTCTCGATACACTAATAGTTGTCGAATCGGTCGGGATATATGAGATGAAGGGAACGTACTATACGCTAACCATAATTGAATGGTTCTTACAGGCAATATCATTTGATACCTAGGGAATCATGTAAGCGATGCTGCTACGTGTTTAACATGATAGGTTGAGTACTATCAAACATGAGTTCTAACATTCTTATTATCAAGGAGTTGATAATTAAAGAATGGAGCAATTGGAGAATGTTCATATAAGGACATGTTTAGTCTCGAATCACATTAAGATGTAAACCCACGGCTAGTTAACTCAATGAACCATTGGAGGTCACACAAGTGCTAACCTTTTAAATCTCGTTGAGAAGTAAAAATAGTTCAATGTGTTGAACAGCTTATGAAGGAGTTTATAAGCAAAAGAAAAAAATTAGAAATATGACTTCTATAAGGGGAATGTAACTTTTAATTTTAGAAAGTGTTCCTAAATTAAAAGTTGGCCAAACAAATAATATATTTGAAAATTGTGATTTTCACAAACATTATTATGGACTAAATTAAATTAATTCAAGTGTTGAATTAATTATTAAACACTAGTGGACCTATTAGAGTCCAAATAATTAAATTAATTCAAGTGTTGAATTAATTAAACAATATTAGGCCTTGTAGAGCCCGATTAAAAATAATTATTAAACTAGTGGGTTTGAGTAAAATCAAGTAAAGTTTAAATGGTCTCAAATGTGTTTGAAACATTTAAATAAAAGTCCATGGGCTTTATAATTGTTACAAGCCCAAATAGAATTGCATTCTTGGGAGGTGAAGGGTTGGAGGCAACTTTTGAGTTAATGGCATGGCATGCACATGCAGCTTTTTTCTATCACTTTTTCAAGCACCAAGAAAAGTCTTCCAACCCCTTTTTCTCTCCCCTCTTGGCCGAAATTTTGGTTCATAATTCCCTTCAATTTTGTTCTTCAATTGTTGAAGAAAACATACCCTTCTCAAAAGAAAAACGCCTTACATTTTCTAGTGCAAGTGTAAGGTGGATTTAACTTGTTGGTGGTGGACCTTATTTGAAGGAAGAAGTCCAAAACAAGGAAAGCTTGTAGAGGATCAACCATTCAAGAGCCAAGTTGTTTACAACTTGGTTTGAGCCAATAATCAATCTTTGTGATTGATAGGTAATTTTTCTACACACTATTATTGTCATTTTGTGTTTTTCGTAATTGCTACACACTATAGGATTGAGGTGTTCGATTTTTGCCCTTGAAAAATTATTTTGAAACTTCCGTTGCGCATTCGAGCACCTTAATCGATCCTCTTTCAAGTGTTATCATGAGCTATGGTTACTATTTTGTGTAGCATATACATGATATTATATTGAGAACCTATTTCTAACAACATGAGAAATAAATGCAACAAAACCGAGGCCATTTTTGGGGGCTTTTTCGGGCAGCAAGGGGTTGCCCAAACACCCCATTAAAAATAAAAAAAAATTTTGGTTGGCCGGAATCCGACGACGGAGCTCCGGTGACGGCGATGACGACTAGGGTTTTCAAAATTATTTTGGAATATCAAAGTGTCATGGGTCTTGAAGTTGTTTAGATGGCTAATACAATTTGTGAACTTAAATGAGCCAAAATATTTTTTGGTGAAAAATGTCTTATTGGGCCCTTAAGTTTAAATCCACAAAATTTTTATATATTTTCTCATAAAATAAATAATTGAAGTTGGGCTTTAATTATTTATAGTAAATTGTGATTTACAAGAAATTCGGTTATAAATAATTTAAATTAGAAAGTAGACAAAGTAGTTTGTATACTTTGTTAATTTAGTTTATAATCGTGACGGTTAGTGATTGGATCAAGATATATAATATTGGATCAATTGATTATTGTGATAATTAATTGTTGGAAACGAAATTCCGGCGTTTGACAAAAGATTGACCAACTGATTCTAGCAACTGAATTGGACCAACTGATCGGCGTAACTGAACACGTCATCAGTCAACTGATCGCTTCAACTAAAGTATGTCTCTTCGTCAACTGATCTTTACTAGCTGATCTCTCAACTGTACACGTCATCAGCTGACAGCGACAACCGACATATAGTACTGCCATCTGCAACTGGTAGTGGCTCGCCGTATTTCAGAAATGAACAGTGTACTATTGTCAGGATATATCGACGTGGCAATCAACGGTTAGAATATTCAAATATCTTCAATGTTACCGTTGAAAGGGAAGCCTATAAATAGTCGAAGGCAGCAGCTGAAGCACTATCGCATTCTCAGTTATCTTACTTGCTGTTACGCTGCTAAAATATTCGCTCACACTCAGAAAATCAAGCTCACGCTTATCAGTTTATCAGTAGTATTCTAGACTACGTTCTTGAGCTTTCATAGCACATTGTAATAGATTGATAGAATTTCTAAATCGTGCTAAGATCAGTTACGATCTGTAAAAGTGTTGTATGCTAAGAGTTTCAATATTGGCAAAGTGATAAGTCCAAACTGAAGTGGGTCAGTACATTGATTTGTATTTGATCAAAGTCTTTTAGTGAAAATCCTATCTGCGTGATAGAAGGGGTGACGTAGGAGTTGTTCAAATCTCCGAACATCCAGAAACAAATTGTGTTGTTATTACCTTCAGTTATTATTTTCAGTTAGATAATCTATCCTTCAGTTAGTTAGTTTTTCCGCAACTGTTTACTCAGTTTAACTGATTGTTGTTGACCGAAAGAATATTTTTAGATTCAGTTTGTAATACAACTGAAACCAGTTTGTCGAAGAATTATTTTAATTGAGCAGTGTTTATTCAACCCCCCCTTCTAAACACTCTTCACCCGATTCACCCGATCCTTTCAAGTGGTATCAGAGCAAGTCATATCCTTTCAAAAGAATATCTATACTCAAATTGCTCATTATGTCTTCATTCAACAAGATCCCCATGTTCTCCAGAGAAGATTTTGACGATTGGAAGATCAGGATGCAGGCTCATCTAGCTGCACAGGATGATGACATGTGGTACGTAATAATTGACGGACCCATGAAGATTTTGAAAGCCAACACAGCAGTTGCAATCACAGATGGCACCTCACCGTATTGAAAAGACCAGAGATGAATGGACTGCTGAAGACAAGAGAAAAGCAAATTTGGATAATGTAGCAAAATACATATTGTACAAAACACTGGACAAAGTGACGTTCAGTAAAATCAAGATGTGCAAAACAGCCAAAGAGATTTGGGAGAAGTTAATCCAGCTTTGCGAAGGCAATGAACAAACCAAAGAAAACAAGATATCTGTTGCTGTACAAAAGTTCGATAACATCAGAATGAAAATTGGAGAAACGATGCATGAATATGATGAGAGAACCAGCTGCATCATCAACGAACTGAATGCACTTGGAAAGGTGTATACAAATAAAGAAGTAGCATTGAAGGTTATCAGAGGTCTTCCCAAAGAATGGGATGTGAAAACCATGGCTATGAGGGAGTCTAAGACTTGAACAAAGTTGAACTCCATGACTTGTTTGCTGACTTAAAAGCATATGAGTTTGAACTGCAAACTCGAGAAGGAGAACCATCTACCCCAGCAGCAACTACTGCCTTAGCTGCAGTGAGATCAGAACCAACTGGTTCAGTTGAGAAAGCCGCAGATCAATTAAGCAATGACGCCATGTCATTGTTCATCAGGAAATTCGGAAGATTCATGAGGAAGAATCAAGGAAACTTTCAGAAGCAGTACCAAAGAAACAATCCCAGAGAAGAGTCCAATGCATGCTACAACTGTGGCAAACCTGGTCATTTTATTGCTGACTGTCCAAAACCTAAAAAGGATAGTCAAGCTTCGACTGAAAGAAAGAAGAAAGTGTATGAGCATAAGAGGAGATCTAAGGACGACAAGAAGCCTTACAGAAAGAAGCATGAAGTACTCCTAGCTGAGGATAGCAAAGCCAAATGGGCAGAGACTGACAGCGAAGAGTCAGAACCAGGAACCTCTTGTAGCTCTAGTGAAGATGAGGAAGAAGTGAAGTGCTTGATGGCTGATGATACAGAAGTTCATTCAAGCAGCCAACAGGTATTTGACTTCAGTTCAACTGATTTCACAAGAGAAGAACTTATTTTGACTCTTCATGACATGGTTAGTGAATATCAAAAGCTTGCTTTATCGTTTGAAAAGGTCAGAGTAGAGCAAAATGATCCCTCTGACAATAAGACAACAACTGATGTATCAGTTGAAATGTTGAGTCTAAAAAGGGAGATTGCCGAACTCAATACTGAAAGGAGCAAGAATCAATTAATGATTCAAAAGTTAATGCTTGAAAATGCAAAGCAAACTGAGCTCATTCAGGCTTGGAATAAATCATCCGTTGCATTGACTGATATACAGAACTCTCAGAAATCATTTACTGATAAAACTGGCTTAGGGTTCAGTAACCAGGATGAAATATCCCCCAAAGATATTCAACCAAAACTGAATATGGACAAAGGGAAATATATTCACTTTGTCAAATCAGTTATGGTACAAGAACAAGTTGAGCCGATTAAACTGATTGAACAACCGACTCATAATATGAGCAAGGGCAAAAGATGTGGTATTGGTTATAGTCCAAGAGTTGTGACTGACTCACGAAGTCAGCAAACATAATTTTTCAGCAAAAACCATTCAAGTGGCTATTCAAATTACTATAACAGCAGGCCAGTTCATAAAAGATACTGGCTGAACAATCAGTAGAAAAAGGGCAAATCACATGCTGTACCTTCTACATGCCATACATCACACACACACAAGTCGGGAAAGACAATTTGGAATACAGCAACTGGACAGTCAGTGAGACTGATCCAAGTTTGGATTCCTAAAGGACTAATCAACTTTGGACCCAAATAGA
Source organism: Primulina eburnea (assembly GCF_022965805.1). NCBI lineage: Eukaryota > Viridiplantae > Streptophyta > Magnoliopsida > Lamiales > Gesneriaceae > Primulina > Primulina eburnea. Next base: position 13,734,590 of record NC_133116.1, read on the forward strand.
AAAGGGTACCACAATCTTATCTTGTGTTTGATTGCAGGTAACAGGTACAAGCATTGGATCTATATGATATTTGGACAGTGGATGTTCACGCCACATGACTGGAGATTCAAATTTATTATCTAAACTGACTAAGTACACTGGACCAAACATCAGTTTTGGAGATAACTCTAAAGGTAAAACTGTGGGTAAGGGTAAGCTTATCCATGGTAATTTCACCATTAATGATGTTTTATTAGTTGAGAATCTCAAGTATAATCTGATCAGCATTAGTCAGTTATGCGATAATGGATTCTCAGTTCAGTTTGACAAACATTCTTGTTCAGTCAAAAACTTAACTGAAGAGATCATCCTAACTGGCAAAAGGTGTGGAAACACTTATAAAGTTAGTTGGAATGATCAGCTTTATGCACCAGTATGTTTTATTGCCTCAAAATCTTCTAAAAACTGGTTGTGGCATAAGAGATTGAACCACCTAAATTTCAAATCTATTGCATATTTGAGTAACCACGATCTTGTTACTGGATTGCCCAAAATGGATTTTATCAAAGACAAAATTTGCTCAGCATGTCAGTTTGGTAAACAAATCAAATCCTCTTTTAAGAACAAGGGTCGTGAATCCTCTTCCCGATGCTTAGAACTGTTACATATGGATCTATTTGGTCCTATACCAGTCATGAGCTTAGGGGGAACGAAATACACCTTGGTGGTTGTAGACGATTTTTCGAGATTCACTTGGGTTATATTTCTCAAGTCCAAAGACCAAACTGCTGCTCAACTGATTAAACTTTTCAAAAGATTATTAAATGAAAAATCAGTTGGAATTGATAGAATCAGGTCTGATCGAGGAACTGAATTTATCAATCAAATTCTTTCAAATTATTTAGAGGATACCGGAATCAAGCATGAGCTCTCAGCAGCCAGAACTCCTCAGCAAAATGGTGTAGCTGAAAGGAGAAATCGGACCCTCAAGGAGGCTGCTAGAACAATGCTTGCTGATTCCTCTATCTCTCAAAGGTTTTGGGCAGAGGCAGTGAACACTGCGTGTTATACTCAAAACAGATCAATGATTAATAAGAATCATATGAAAACACCTTATGAGATCTGGCATGGAAGAAAAAGTGTGGTTTCTTACTTCAAAATATTCGGCTGCAGATGTTTTATACTTGTCAATGGTAAAACCCATTTAACAGCCTTTGACGCTAAATCTGCAGAAGGAATATTTCTTGGTTACTCTTCAGTAAGTAAAGCTTATAGAGTCTTCAACAAAAATACTTTGAATGTTGAAGTATCCATTCATGTTGTGTTTGATGAGTCTACACTAACTCTAAGCCAATTGATACAGTTGAGCTAGCTGATAGATTTACAGATATAAGCTTAGACGATGATGATGCAGAAGAAGATATCCACAATAACCAAAACAATCTCCAAACACCCGAACCTGACATATTGGATAAATCAGCTGAATTGGAAGCAAATATTGACAATCAGTTAGTGGAGCATACTAATGAGAATCAGTTTCCAACTGAATTAGCTCCAACTGAAACTGAAAACATTCAGTTGCCTAATGAGGAAATTGCTGATACAGAAGAAATACATTCTGAACTCAGATGGAAGAAGTCACATCCTCCAGAATTAGTGATAGGTAAACCATCTGATCCGGTAAGAACAAGAAATCAAATGCTTAATTTATTTATACATTCAGCTTTTGTGTCTCAACTGGAGCCAAAGAAAACTGATGAAGCTCTTGCCGATCCTAACTGGATAAATGCAATGCAAGAAGAGCTAAATCAGTTTATCCATAACAATGTCTGGAACTTAGTTCCAAGACCACTCTCAAAAACTGTGATAGGTACAAATTGGGTATACAGGAACAAACTAAACGAAGATGGATCAGTTGTGCGCAATAAAGCAAGGTTGGTAGCACAAGGATATAGGCAGGAAGAAGGAATTGATTACGATGAGACTTATGCACCAGTTGCAAGACTGGAGGCAATCAGAATATTCCTAGCCTACGCCTCATTCAAAAACTTCAAAGTCTACCAAATGGACGTAAAAAGTGCATTTCTGAACGGCCAGTTGCAGGAAGAAGTCTATGTTGAACAACCCCCAGGTTTTGTCGATCATCACTTTCCTGATCATGTCTATCATTTGAACAAAGCCTTATACGGTCTTAAACAAGCTCCAAGAGCTTGGTACGAAACTCTTTCAAAATTTCTAACTGATCATGACTTTTCAGTTGGATCAGTTGATAAGACATTGTTCAAATTTTCCAAAAATGATCATATCTTACTTGTTCAAATCTATGTTGATGATATTATCTTTGGGTCAACTAACCCCAAATTATGCGAGAAGTTTTCCAAGTTAATGCAGGAAAAATTCGAGATGAGCATGATGGGTGAACTAACATTCTTCCTTGGTCTACAAGTGAAACAACTGGATTCAGGAACTTTTATCAGTCAAACTAAATACACGAAGGAATTGCTGAAGAAATTTGGCATGGAATCATGTTCAGCTGCAAACACCCCTATGAGCTCATCAGTTAAATTAGACACTGAATCAAGGGGGAATGTCAGTTGAGACGACACTTTACAGAGGTTTAATAGGTTCATTACTGTACCTAACTGCTAGTCGTCCTGATATTGTGTTTGCTGTATGTATGTGTGCGAGATTTCAAGCTAACCCTAAACAATCACATTTTTCTGCTGCCAAACGTATCTTGAAATATCTTAAAGGCACGCAAAATGTTGGTTTATGGTACTCTAAAGATTCATCGTTCAATTTAATTGGCTATTCAGATGCAGACTATGCAGGATGTAAGCTTGATCGAAAAAGCACAAGTGGATCATGTCAGTTTCTAGGAGACAGACTGATTTCTTGGTTCAATAAGAAGCAAACATCCATAGCAACTTCCACAACTGAAGCAGAATATCTTGCTGCTGGAAGCTGCTGTGCCCAACTGCTCTGGATTCAGCAACAACTGAAGGATTATGGTGTTGAAGCAAAGGAATCACCAATCTTCTGTGACAACACGAGTACAATCGCTATCACGTATAATCCAGTTCTTCACTCCAGGACCAAGCACATTGATGTTAGACATCACTTCATCAGAGATCATGCTTTAAAGAAGAACATCAGATTGGAATACGTATCAACTGAACAGCAAGCGGCTGACATCTTCACCAAACCTCTGGCTGAGACTAAGTTTTCTCATTTCCGCAATATACTTGGATTAATTGATTTATCCTAATTAATTATTATTGCTTGTAGTTCATATGTTAGCCTTACTGTCTTCTTACTAATTATTTAAGTGAGTTACTTATTGTTATGAATCTTTAACTGATGTCAGTTAGCGTTTCAGTAGTTCTTGCGTTTTATCTCATACAGAACATTGCAAGCAGGAACAAAGGAGAACAACGATAAAACAAAATAACCATTTTATTAATAGTAGCGGGTTACATTCTCATAATTTTTTCCTCCACATCAGAAATCCACATACTCAACCAAGCAGCTAGTGCTGAAGAAGAGGTTTTGCAGAAACTGTGGGAGGAAGCGATGCGGTGGAGGAGCTCCAGCTCCTTCAGAAGAAAGAGTTGATAGAGATGCCCATCCTTGAATACGTTCACCCCTGCAGGAATATTCAAGAGCTCCCGCACCTCTCTTAGTTGGGCTATCCGTTTGAAGGTGGTGACCTGTCCAGAGTAGTACCGGAACTCCAACTCCTGCAACTCCTCCCAGTAGGAAAGGCTTGAGTAAAAGACTTCGTCTTCTATGGCCTCCTTTTTGGCCTGCAGTGACAACGGAGAGACGCTTGAGCTTCCAGCACCGACCATTGTTCTTCTGTTTGAAACTATTTGCTGAGATAGCTGTGACTAACCATCTTACTCTTATTTATAGGCCAAGATGAGGGAAATGAAAGGACATTTCTTAAGTGACGATTAATCTGCCAAGCACCAGGCTCTCCTTTAATCATTTCTGTCTATTGCCGTCATTTTGTTTTCTTTTGCATTTATTAAGGGGGAATAATGGTCTAAGAGGTTAACTGAGAAGACAGTTGTTAGTGTATTTTCAACTGAAAAGACTCAGTTTGTACTAACTGATCATTCAGTTGAATTCTTCACTAATCTTCTCATATAAGTTTGTTAGAGTAGGTGCCCGTCGAGCCAAGTGTTGGCCGAGTGTTCACAATGAAACTCTATGTATAAGCAATCTTTATTTTAATAATATTTGAAATTATTATTTTTGGCAAATCTTTATCTGTATACCCATGCTAGCTGCATAGATAAAGCCCTTGAATATACAAATAGTAGAAAGAATATGAGATGCTCATATGATGAGTATCATGAAACTCATATTTGTAATACTGTATATTCTAAACGGTTCCTAGTCGATTCAGCCGCCACTAAGAAGGATATAGGCCGCTCGAGTTAGAGACTAGTATCTGCGATGTGAGTACCATGTTTCATTGGTAGGGGACATTGTGATGTCCGAACATGCAGATAGGTGCTCCTTGTAGAGTGCACTGAACAACCCTCCATAAAAGGACTTTCCAAGTGGTTCTCACTTATCGAGTGGAAAAGTCCTGGTTTATGGTTGTACAGAATTAGTCCTTATGACCCGGGACAACATTGAGACTCTATGTGCTAGAATTACACTTTGACTTGTTTACCGACTCTCATGGGGTCATCAGGTGGCAAGGTTGGGTGTTCTGTCGAAACACATAGGAGTCGATGCATTGTAGTCGGGGATTCACCGCTTACCTTCGGGTATGGATATCCTATGTGTTATCATGTGTATGTAGATCGAAATCTCTGGCCAGAGTATGGTTGTAATTATGAAAGGTGTTTCATAGATTGCACCATCGATGCAACTACGACATGACACATAGTATCGATTCATTGACAACTCTCGATAAACCAATGGTTGTCGAATCGATCGGGATATATGAGTTGAAGGGACCGTACTGTACGCTAACCATAATTGAATGGTTCTTGCAGGCACTATCATGTGATACCTAGGGAATCACGTAAGCGATGCTGCTAGGCGTTTAACGTGATTGGTTGGGTACTATCAGACTTGAGTTCTGACGTTCTTACTATCAAGGAGTTGATAAGTAAGAATGGAGCAATTGGGGTATGCTCGAATAAGGACATGTTTAGTCCGAATCACATGGAGATGTGAACCCACGGCTAGTTGTATCAATGAACCATTGAGGGCCACACAAGTACTAGCTTTGTAAATCCCGATGAGAAGTAAAAATAGTTCAATGTGTTGAACGGCTTATAAAGGAGTTTATAAGCGTAAGGAAAATTTGAAGTATGACTTCTATAAAGGAGAAAATAGTTCAAAGTGTTGAACGGCTTATAAATGTATTTATAAGTGTAAAGAAAAATAGAAGTATGACTTCTATGAGAGAAATGTAAATTTTGATTTATGGAAGTGTTCCTAAATTAAAATTTGGCCAAGTGAATAATGTAATTGAAAATTGTGATTTTCATAAACATTATTATGGACTAAATAAATTAATTCAAGTGTTGAATTAATTAAACACTAGTGGACCTAGTAGAGTCCAAATAATTAAATTAATTCAAGTGTTGAATTAATTAAATTATATTGAGTCTTGTAGAGCTCAATTAAAATAATTATTTAACTAGTGGGACTTGAGTAAATTCAAGTAATGTTTAATTAGTCTCAAATGTGTTTGAGATTATTAAATTTAGTCCAAAGTTTTTAATTTGATTAAAAACTATATAATATACATGCTTGGGAGATGAAGAGGTGGAGATTACTTTTGAATAAAAAATTGCATGGCATGCAACTTTTTCACTTTTGCTTTTTGCAACACCTAGACAAGAAAATTAAATCATTCTCCCTCTCCACACATGTGTGATGGCCGAAACTATGCTCTCTCATTCTCTCCATTTTTCTCTTCTTTGTGTTCTTGAATTGTTGAAGAATACACACACTTCTCTTTGAAAAATCTTCATATTTTTCTAGTGCAAAATATGAAGGGATCTACCTAGTTGGTGGTGGGCCTAATTTGAAGGAAAGTTTCAAGGATTTGGAGGAGGAGCTTGTAGATCTTCATGCCTTGAAGAGCTTTGTTGTTTGACAACAAAGTTGGAGCCACAATCAATCTTTTAAAGATTGATAGGTATGTTTTCTTAACATCCTATGTATGTTTTTGAGATTTTTGTAAATATTGCACAACTTCTAATGATGACCGAAATTTTCCCTTAAAAATTTGATTTTTATGCTTCCGTTGCGTTTCCGGCCACCGTAACCGGTCCGCTTTCAAGTGGTATCCGAGCTTAGGTTACGGATTTTGTGTAATATTTGCATAATATTATGTTGAGATCGATTTCTAACCGTTTGAGATTTTTTGTGCAAGAAAATCATCAAGGCCGAATTTTTGAAGAAAACAAAAAAAAATGTTTTTCCGGGCAGCCGAGGGGCTGCCCGAAAATTTCGGGCAGCCGAGGGGCAGCCCAAGGGGCTGCCCGAAATGTTCAGTTTTTAAAATAAAAAAAAAAAAAAAAATTTTTTTTTTGTTGTTGCCGGAATCCGGCGACGGAGCTCCGGCGACGGCGATGACGGCTAGGGTTTCCAAAAGTGTTTTGGACAATCTTAGTGTCATGGGCCTTGAGATGTTGGGCCATTGGATGGACAACATTATTTGTGAAATTTAAATGGGCCTAAGTATTTTTGGTGAAAAATGGGTTTTGGGCCCTTAAGTTTAAATTTACAATTGTTGCACATATTTTCTCATAAAATAAATAATTGAAGTAGGACCTCAATTATTTATAGTAAATGGTGATTTACAAGAAATTCGATTATAAATAAATTAATTTGAAAGTAGACAAAGGTGTTTGTATACTTTGTTAATTTAATTTATAATTGTGGCGGTTAGTGATTGGATCAAGATATATAATATTAGATCAATTAATTATAGTGATAATTAATTGATGGTGTATGATATGTGATATTATGCATGAAGGATGATCAAAAGCCCAAGCCCAATTTGCTAGGTGTATGCTAGGATATTTGTGTTGTATGATTGTAATAATTATCAATTTTTAAAGTGGGCTTGGTTTATGGCCCGTTCCCACCCCATGAGATGTATCCCTATGTGCCATGGATATTTATTTGTAAATATTAGAATAGGGGAAGATCAAGATTGGAAGATGGTGGCCTTGGTGATTATGAAGATCGAAGACATGTAATATTGGATGCTAATGTAATAGTATAGTTGCATTGCATCCCGTGCATTTACCCTAGGATTGGACCTAGGCCCGTGTTTGGCTCACACGGGCCATTAGTTTTGGGGCGATTGATCATCCTTGTATTGTTTTCTATTTATGATATATGCATGATATGTTATAAATAATGAGTATGTGCGTTATTATTATTATAATAACAAAGTTGCATGAATCCGGCAAACATACGATCAAACATGGCGAGCTTTTAAAATAAAATTAATGATGAGACCTTTCAAAATTAAAAACCCTCATTTTGAATAACATTCAAAATTAATATCAAGCCCGAAAAGGGGAATTATAAAATTGGTTATAATTTCCTTGTCTTCCATCGACAATGGGTGCATGATGAACGCTACCCGTACTCGGGGCTCGGCTCATATTATTGGGGGAGCTTTGGGTGCCGGAAAGCTGTGACATCCATTGACATGGTGATGTGAACTACGTGGAACTCCCATGATTTCGGCTCATATTATTGAGGGAACTCATGGCGACCGTCCATTAAGGTTCAACATCGATGGGTAAGGCTTGACACGTGAAGATGAACGACGTCATATTATTGGGTCCTAATCAAACGTGAGACAAAAGTTTACGTTAAGGGTTGCATTGTGATGCAATTGGAAACTACCTTTTAGGAATTGTGATTGGCTGATATTATTCGGGATCATAATTCGCTAATTGGACCTTACGTACCTACTGAGGAAAGGAGTTTCCCGTTTTCACTAGAGGGTAGTGAAAGATGTCAAAACAGTGGGAGTAAATATTTATAAAGTTAAAGTCCATACTTTATATCTTACCAAATATTTAAAATAGTCATCAACATTTATCTGTTTTTACTTTTCAGTACAAATCGACAATGTCTTCGATGCGCAATTCGATATCTATAATACTCGACAAACACATATTAACTGGACCTAATTACCTCACTTGGCTAAGAAATTTGAAAATAGTCTTAAATTCGGAAAGGGTAACATATACACTAACTCAGTCGCCCCCTGTTGAGGCTCCGACTGACTGCAATCCTGAGGAATTGCAGGCTTACAAGGAATGGTGTGACCATGACTTGATAGCCAGGTGTTATATGCTGACTTCTATGAACGATGAGCTACAGAGGCGTTTTGAGGGTGCAAAGAGTGCTGCTGACATTCATTTGCATCTCAAAGAGCTCTTTGGAGAGCAAACGCGTCCTCTTAGGCATGCTACCGTCAAGGAGCTGATCACTTTGCGCATGCGAGAGGGGACCTCGGTCCATGAGCATGGCCTAAAGGTGATCGGGCTCGTGGACAAGCTCGTTGGCATGGATCTGATCCTGCCTTCGGAGTTGACCACCGACATGTTGCTGTTATCGCTGCCTAGCTCATTTGATCCTTTTGTGGTGAACTACAACATGAACAAGATGGAACCGACCCTTGAGGAGTTGGTAAACATGCTTGTTACCTTTGAGTCCACTATCAAGAAAGAGAAGTCGGTTCTTTATGTGGGTTCTTCATCTGGTACGAAGATTGATCCACATGGGAATGGAAAGAAACGTTCTTTCCAACGTCCCGAGAAGAACGAGCCCTTGTTGAGGCAATCTCCGAATCCCGTTGTGGCAGCCAGACCAGTTAAGGCTGACAAGACTGGTGATGTTTGCCATCACTGCAAGAAGCCTGGACATTGGAGGCGAAATTGCAAAGAATATCTTGCCCAGAAGTGTTCTGGAAACGGTATGTTCTAAATTTAAGTAAACATTTTAATTAACTCTACTTCTTGGGTATTAGATACCGGTTGTGACTCACATCTCTGTAATGGGTTACAGGTGATGGGAAGAAGTAGGAAGCTTAAGGAAGGTGTGACCTTCTTGAGGATGGGCAATGGAGCAAGAGTTGCTGCCAAGGCTATTAAGGATGTTTACTTATTGTTGAACAATGACTTTAAGTTAATTTTAAGAGATGTTTTGTTTGTACCTGTTTGTTGTAAAACATTGTTTCCATTTCTATTGTGATAAAAATGGATATTCTTGTTTATTTAGCAAAGGTGTTTGCAACATTTACAAGAATGAATGTTTAATTGGTACTTGAGAACTTGAAAACGATCTCTATAACTTAAAAGTAAAAGGTATTCTACTAAATGTCCATTCAAAGGCAGATACCATATGAGATATGGATGGGTAAGCCTCCCAAATATTCTTATCTTAGAATATGGGGAGCCCTGCTTATGTGAAGCAGGTAAGTGGGAGATAAATTGGATTGTTGATCCATTTTATGTTACTTTGTGGGATATCCAAGGAATTAAGTTGGATATCATTTCTATCATCCCCAAGAAACAAAAGTGTTTGTTTCTAGGAATGCAACCTTTTTGGGAAAAGGATTTTCTATTGGATAGAAAAAGGGAGATGATAGAACTCGAAGAGGTTCGAGAGAAACCCACAATTATGGAACCCACACCCGATGAGCCAAGAGAGGAGATACAAGCTCCTAAAAGATCCGAGAGACTCTCGAGACCACCTATGAGGTATGGTCAGCTTCTTGAAGAGGGCCATGATGAGCCTAACCATGGATGTGATCCAAGGACCTTCAAGGAAGCGTTATCGGATGCCGATTCATCCAAGTGGCTTGAAGAAATGGAATCTGAGTTGAATTCCATGCATTCGAACCAAGTGTAGGATCTTGTGGATCCACCTGTGGGAACTGTTCCTACAGGGACTTGGGGAGGATGGGAAGGTGTTGACTTTCAAGGCGCGATTGGTGGCAAAAGGATGTACTCAAAGACAAGGAGTTGACTTTGAGGAAACCTTTTCCCAGTCGTAATGTTCAAGTCCATAAGGATTTTGCTAGCCATAGCTGCATGGTATGACTATGAGATATGGCAGATGGATGTTAAGACAGTCTTTCTTAATGGGGATTTTAAGAAAGTGATTTACATGTCTCAACCTGAAGGGTTTACATCTATCGGAAGTGAGCATATGGTATGTAAACTTCAGAGATCTATTTATGATCTAAAGCAGGCATCAAGGAGTTGGAACCTTAGATTCGATAGTACAATCAAAGAGTTTGATTTACTAAGAATCATGAGGGACCCTATGTGTATAAGAAGGTCAGTGGGAGTGTTGTGACATTCCTGGTGCTTTATGTTGATGACATTCTAATCATTGGGAATGATGTAGGAATGTTGCAATCAACAAAGATATGGTTAGCGAGTAAGTTCTCGATGCAGGACTTGGGTGAAGCATCTTTTGTATTGGGATACATATCTATAGAGATAGATCGAAAAGATGGCTTGGTCTCACCCAGTCCACATACATGATACCATCGTGAAGCGGTTCTCGATGGATGCGTCCTTGAGAGGACATCTACCAATGTGTCATGGCGTGTCCCTATCCAAGTCTGTCTCCTGAGACTGATGCAGAGATAGTGACGATGACACGCATTCCGTATGCTTCGGCAATTGGTAACATCATGTATGGGATGATATCTACACGTCCTGACGTGGCGTTTTCACTATGTGTAGTGAAAAGATATCAATCGAACCCCGGTCTTCCACAACTAGAAAGCTGTGAAAGACATCCTCAAGTTGTTGAGAAGGATCAATAAGTTGTTCTTGGTCTATGGGGGTAGAGAACTGAAATTGGAAGGCTATACCGACTCTAGCTTCCAAAGCGATATCGATAACTCGAAGTCAACCTCTAGTTTTGTATTCATGCTCAACGGTGCTGCTGTCTCTTGGAAGAGTTCCAAGCAAGACAATAATACGGATTCCAGCACAGAGGCCGAATACATTGCTGCATCAGATGCAGCAAGAGAGGCTGTTTGGATAAGGAATTTCGTCCAAGAGTTGGACGTCATTCCTAATAGAATTGCTCCTATCCCGGTGTTGTGTGACAACACGGGAGCTATAGCTCAAGCAAAGGAGCCAAGGTCTCATCAGAAATCCAAACTCGTATTGAGAAAGTATCACATCCTCGTAGAGATTGTGGAAAGAAGAGATGTGTCTATTGACAAAGTCGGCTCCACAGATTATGTTGTTGATCCACTAGCTAAGCCTTTACCTGGACCATTGTTCGACTAGCATCGCGAATCAATGGGTTTTATGCATATAGGTAGTTGGCTCTAGTGCAAGTGGGAGATTGTTAGAGTAGGTGCCCGTCGAGCCAAGTGTTGGCCGAGTGTTCACAATGAAACTCTATGTATAAGCAATCTTTATTTTAATAATATTTGAAATTATTATTTTTGGCAAATCTTTATCTGTATACCCATGCTAGCTGCATAGATAAAGCCCTTGAATATACAAATAGTAGAAAGAATATGAGATGCTCATATGATGAGTATCATGAAACTCATATTTGTAATACTGTATATTCTAAACGGTTCCTAGTCGATTCAGCCGCCACTAAGAAGGATATAGGCCGCTCGAGTTAGAGACTAGTATCTGCGATGTGAGTACCATGTTTCATTGGTAGGGGACATTGTGATGTCCGAACATGCAGATAGGTGCTCCTTGTAGAGTGCACTGAACAACCCTCCATAAAAGGACTTTCCAAGTGGTTCTCACTTATCGAGTGGAAAAGTCCTGGTTTATGGTTGTACAGAATTAGTCCTTATGACCCGGGACAACATTGAGACTCTATGTGCTAGAATTACACTTTGACTTGTTTACCGACTCTCATGGGGTCATCAGGTGGCAAGGTTGGGTGTTCTGTCGAAACACATAGGAGTCGATGCATTGTAGTCGGGGATTCACCGCTTACCTTCGGGTATGGATATCCTATGTGTTATCATGTGTATGTAGATCGAAATCTCTGGCCAGAGTATGGTTGTAATTATGAAAGGTGTTTCATAGATTGCACCATCGATGCAACTACGACATGACACATAGTATCGATTCATTGACAACTCTCGATAAACCAATGGTTGTCGAATCGATCGGGATATATGAGTTGAAGGGACCGTACTGTACGCTAACCATAATTGAATGGTTCTTGCAGGCACTATCATGTGATACCTAGGGAATCACGTAAGCGATGCTGCTAGGCGTTTAACGTGATTGGTTGGGTACTATCAGACTTGAGTTCTGACGTTCTTACTATCAAGGAGTTGATAAGTAAGAATGGAGCAATTGGGGTATGCTCGAATAAGGACATGTTTAGTCCGAATCACATGGAGATGTGAACCCACGGCTAGTTGTATCAATGAACCATTGAGGGCCACACAAGTACTAGCTTTGTAAATCCCGATGAGAAGTAAAAATAGTTCAATGTGTTGAACGGCTTATAAAGGAGTTTATAAGCGTAAGGAAAATTTGAAGTATGACTTCTATAAAGGAGAAAATAGTTCAAAGTGTTGAACGGCTTATAAATGTGTTTATAAGTGTAAAGAAAAATAGAAGTATGACTTCTATGAGAGAAATGTAAATTTTGATTTATGGAAGTGTTCCTAAATTAAAATTTGGCCAAGTGAATAATGTAATTGAAAATTGTGATTTTCATAAACATTATTATGGACTAAATAAATTAATTCAAGTGTTGAATTAATTAAACACTAGTGGACCTAGTAGAGTCCAAATAATTAAATTAATTCAAGTGTTGAATTAATTAAATTATATTGAGTCTTGTAGAGCTCAATTAAAATAATTATTTAACTAGTGGGACTTGAGTAAATTCAAGTAATGTTTAATTAGTCTCAAATGTGTTTGAGATTATTAAATTTAGTCCAAAGTTTTTAATTTGATTAAAAACTATATAATATACATGCTTGGGAGGTGAAGAGGTGGAGATTACTTTTGAATAAAAAATTGCATGGCATGCAACTTTTTCACTTTTGCTTTTTGCAACACCTAGACAAGAAAATTAAATCATTCTCCCTCTCCACACATGTGTGATGGCCGAAACTATGCTCTCTCATTCTCTCCATTTTTCTCTTCTTTGTGTTCTTGAATTGTTGAAGAATACACACACTTCTCTTTGAAAAATCTTCATATTTTTCTAGTGCAAAATATGAAGGGATCTACCTAGTTGGTGGTGGGCCTAATTTGAAGGAAAGTTTCAAGGATTTGGAGGAGGAGCTTGTAGATCTTCATGCCTTGAAGAGCTTTGTTGTTTGACAACAAAGTTGGAGCCACAATCAATCTTTTAAAGATTGATAGGTATATTTTCTTAACATCCTATGTATGTTTTTGAGATTTTTGTAAATATTGCACAACTTCTAATGATGGCCGAAATTTTCCCTTAAAAATTTGATTTTTATGCTTCCGTTGCGTTTCCGGCCACCGTAACCGGTCCGCTTTCAAAGTTAACTAATTAAATCTATTTTATTCCAAATCAATGACGTGACTGTCTGCTAATCTCATGATGAATTTCAGTCTATGACGTGGACTCAATTTTTACCGCTCAAATTGTACACACGCTTATAGCACACGTACACACTCTACTTTTTCAAAATTTCTATGGACTGACACGTGTCCAAATTTCGAATAGTCACGTACATATGTACCATTACCCGCCTTGATTCAGTTTCACCTTACATTTATCCACAATCTTTTGAGAGCAAGAACTATTTCATCCTTCGAATTTTCTCTCAGGAACTCAATCAGTTTTTAATGGCAACCCAAATTCCCGCTTATATGCTGAACGCTATGGCCATTAATTTTGGTTCCATCTTATCCTTCGGCGATGCTGAAGTAAAGAGGGTGTTTCATAAACTCGAAGCTGCTGGACTCAAAACATTTTTAGGGCAATCCTCGCAGGACATTTATCCCAAAGAACTTCAGGATTTCTACTCCACTGGGATGATTGATTCTGAAGGTAACATTATCTCTACTGTCAATGGTCAGTCGCTGACTATCTCTGAAGATTTTCTTGGGGATGTATTTTCTTTACCCTCTGATGGTATGGCACAACTCTCGGATGTTAAGGCATCTGATATTGAAGAGATGCAAACTCTTCTATCTGCTGATGGACGGAAGATTAAAGTTTCCGATCCTAAGAAGGAACTGAAGCATGAAATTCAGTTGCTTGCTGATATAGTTGCCAAGGGGCTTTTGGCAAAAGCTGGATCATTTGCTGCTCTTACCTTGGAAAAATTTCAAGCCATTTCTGCTATTATGGCTGACCGCAAGCTTAACTGGAAGCACCTTATCTTTACCATTCTGAAGAATATGTTTCTATCCTCAAAATAGTCCAAAGGATTTGCTGTTCAAATCAGTTATCTATGAAAGTCAAGGGATTTGTGGATGATGATTCTGAAAGGTCATCAAGATTTAAAGTGTTCAATGCAAAGAATACAATGCCACCCAAAACCAGAATGGATATAACTCCTGGTCAGTTTGTGCAAATCAAACAGGAGATTGGGACTCAGTTAGCAGCTCCCAAATCAGTTAAAAAGGCCAAAACCTTGGGTCAACTGAAGGCCACCAAAAGAAAATTGGTGTTGAGTACATCTGAGTCAGAAAAGACTCCATCTCCACAGATTACGAAGAAACCAAGAACCCAAAGGGTTAAAACTACTTCGGAGGTCTCCATTCCCATTGACGCAATGATTTCTTCGACTGATCAGCAGCCTATAGAAGCAGTTCCTCTGCAGGTCATTCCACAAGAAGCTTCAATTAATACCACAACGGAATCAGTTAGGATCAAAGCTCCTCTGATCCAGATATCTCGTCCTCCTGTTGTGGCACCTGCTAGACCTAAATGCATCAAATTTGTAGAGCAGGTGGAATCCACTCGAACAGGACTGGAAATTCCTCATCTTTTGAGTACTGATAAAGGGAAAGGAAAGTTGATTGCAGAGTCCAGACCCTCCAATTCGATTCAGACTCATATTGATCTTGTTTGGGCGAAAGTTAACAGTTTTGCTGCCTCCAAAATCAAGTCCTATGAGGCTTGGACAGCTTACCGCACCGAAGTCTTCGCCAAGCAACTGAGAAAGAAATCTGCACTGAGCAAATTCATCAAGCTGGAGGCCTTCGTGCTTAGGACAGTCAAAGCTGCCTCGATTGCTCAAGCCATGGAGAGGAAAAGTTATCTGTTTGATCAGACCAGAGCAAAGAAGTTGGCTCAAATTGTTGCCAAGCTAAAAGCCAACTACTTGCCTACCAGTCCTACTGCCTACGCTGATCAAGCTGTAATCGCTCAGCTCGACACTGATCTCATAGGACTGCTTTCCCAAATCAAGTTCTGGGAAATGGATCAAGAACTGGTTCTCTATCAAGAAGATTCTGATGATGATGACGAGGAAATATTGGAGGAAGCTCCCTCTGAAAGAACAGAACCATCATCAGCCTTAGCTCTTGTTCCAACTGAAGAGCCCGCTCATGATAAGCCTCTTTCACCCACTGTTGAACAACAAATGTATACTGATGCTGAGCTCTCCTTCGCTCACATTGATGAAGTCATTCAGACAGTTGTGGAAGAATCACAGATCAGCGCCCCCATCTCTGACAAAGTTGATCCATCTGCTGATCAAATCCATCCCGAAGCACTTATTTCTACCGAAGAACATGTTCAGTCAGATCCCTCAACTGATCAAGTTATTTCAACTGATGTGCCAGCTGATTCTTCTATTCCTTCAACTGATGTGCCGGTCAATTCCATTGATCAACCTTTAGAGGCACCAGTTTCTGCTGTGTCACCATCTGCTGAACCAAACCCTCCTTCACCACCTCGGGATCAAGGAGAACTTACTACGACTGATACTTCAGTTCGAGACGCTGCTGAAACAATCTCGACTGATCAAGCCTTGATTATTTCTGAACACACTACAAGTGAACCCAGCACTTCTCGACAATCTCATCCTCCATCCTCCGCAGATTTTGATCTTATTTTTGAAGAGGTTCAAAATATACAAGACAGTATGAGTCAATTGATTTCTGCCATCTCGAAGATTCAGAACACTCAACTTTCGCATACTCTGAAGTTGGAAGATAATCAGGAATCGTTAAAAAGTCTGAAGGATATTAAATCTGCTGTTTCTGCTCTTTCTTTTGTCGTCAATGACATTCAGAAAAATAGAGGAATTATTTCAAGCTTGACTGCCACTCAAAACTCTATTAACCGACGGGTCGATGGCATGGAGTCAATTATGTCAAGAAAAGTCGAACTGCTACAACTCTCTATGACTACTGCTATCGATAACATCTTAACCTCTGTCAAGCTCCTTTCTACTGATGTTGGGAAGATATCTCTCAAGATGGAACAGTTTGACAAAAAGGGGGAAGAAATAAAGGAGATTTTAGAGCAGCAGAAGAAGCACTAATAGACGCAGTATCTATTGTATTTATTTTGAAGAAATAAGAATTCAGTTGATTCATCAGTTAACCGCCATATTATTTTATCTACTTTGAATTCAGTCAAGTATTTTCTCTATAGTTTTGTTAAACACCATAAAGGGGGAAATTGTTGGAAACGAAATTCCGGCGTTTGACAAAAGATTGACCAACTGATTCTAGCAACTGAATTGGACCAACTGATCGGCGTAACTGAACACGTCATCAGTCAACTGATCGCTTCAACTAAAGTATGTCTCTTCGTCAACTGATCTTTACTAGCTGATCTCTCAGCTGTACACGTCATCAGCTGACAGCGACAACCGACATATAGTACAGCCATCTGCAACTGGTAGTGGCTCGCCGCATTTCAGAAATGAACAGTGTACTATTGTCAGGATATATCGACGTGGCAATCAATGGTTAGAATATTCAAATATCTTTAATGTTACCATTGAAAGGGAAGCCTATAAATAGTCGAAGGCAGCAGCTGAAGCACTATCACATTCTCAGTTATCTTACTTGTTGTTACGCTGCTAAAATATCCGCTCACAATCAGAAAATCAAGCTCACGCTTATCAGTTTATCAGTAGTATTCTAGACTACGATCTTGAGCTTTCATAGCACATTGTAATAGATTGATAGAATTTCTAAATCGTGCTAAGATCAGTTACGATCTGTAAAAATGTTGTATGCTAAGAGTTTCAGTATTGGCAAAGTGATAAGTCCAAACTGAAGTGGGTCAGTACACTGATTTGTATTTGATCAAAGTCTTTTAGTGAAAATCCTATCTGCGTGATAGAAGGGGTGACGTAGGAGTTGTTCAAATCTCCGAACATCCAGAAACAAATTGTGTTGTTATTACCTTCGTTATTATTTTCAGTTAGATACTCTATCCTTCAGTCAGTTAGTTTTTCCGCAACTGTTTACTCAGTTTAACTGATTGTTGTTGACCGAAAGAATATTTTTAGATTCAGTTTGTAATACAACTGAAACCAGTTTGTCGAAGAATTATTTTAATTGAGCAGTGTTTATTCAACCCCCCCTTCTAAACACTCTTCACCCGATTCACCCGATCCTTTCATTAATTGATGGTGTATGATATGTGATTTTTATGCATGAAGGTTGATCAAAAGCCCAAGCCCAATTTTCTAGGTGTATGCTAGGATATTTTGTGTTGAATGATTGTAATAATTATCAATTTATAAAGTAGGCTTGATTTATGACCCGTTCCCATCCAATGAGATGTATCTCTATTGGCCATGGATATTTATTTGTAAATATTAGTATAATGGAAGATCCAGATTGGAAGATGGTGGCCTTGATAATTATGAAGATCGAAGACATGTAAATATTGGAAGCTTATGTAAAAGTTGCATTTGCATCCCATGCATCTAAGATTGGACGTAGGCCCGTGTTTAGCTCACACGAGCCGTTAGTTTCGGGGCGATTGATCAACCTTGTTTTCTTTACTGTTTATAATATATGCATGATATGGTATAAATAATGAGTATGTGCGTTATTATTATGATAATAACAAAGTTGCATGAATCCGAAAAACATACGATAAAACATGGCGAGCTTTTTAAATAAAATTAATGATGAGACCTTTCAAAATTAAAAACCCTCATTTTAAATAAGATTCAAAATCAATATCAAGCCCGAAAAGGAGAATTGTAAAGGTGTTTATAATTTCCATGTCTTCCATCAACAATGGGTGCATGATGAACGCCACCCGAGTTCGGGGCTCGGCTCATATTATTGGGGGATGGGGGCGGGGGGGCACCGGACACTCGAAAGCTGTGACATCCATTGACATGGTGATGTGAACTACGTGGAACTCCCATGATTTCGTCTCATATTATTGGGGGAACTCATGGCGACCGTCCATTAAGGTTCAACATCGATGGGTAAGGCTTGACACATAAAGATAAAGGTCGTCATGTTATTGGATCCTAATCAAACGTGAGACAAAAGTTTACGTAGAGGGTTACATGGTGATGCAATTGGAAACTACCTTTTAGGAATTGTGATTGGCTGATATTATTCGGGATCATAATTTGCTAATTGGACCTTACGTACCTACTGAGTAAAGGAGTTTCCCGTTTTCACTAGAGGGTAGTAAAAGATGTCAAAACAGTGGGAGCGAAAATTTATAAAGTAAAAGTCCAAACTTTATACCTTACTAAATATTTTAAAATAGTCATTAACATTTATCTGTTTTATTTTTCAGTACAAATTTTGACAATGTCTTCGATTCGCAATCCGCTATCTGCAATACTCGAAAAACACATATTAACTAGACGTAATTACCTCACTTGGCTAAGAAACCTGAAAATCGTCTTGAATTCGGAAAGGATAGCATATACACTTACTGAGTCGCCCCCTGTTATGGCTCTTACTAGCTGCACTCCTAAGGAATTGTAGACTTACAAGGATTGGTGTGACCATGACTTGAAAACCAAGTATTATATGCAGGCTTCTATGAATGATGAGCGGCAGAGGCATTTTGAGGATGCAAAGAGTGCTGCTGACATTCATTTGTATCTCAAGGAGATCTTTGGAGAGCAAACACGTCCTCTTAGGCATGCTACCGTCAAGGATCTGATCAATTTGCGCATGCGAGATGGGGCCTCGATCCATGAGCATGGCCTAAAGATGATTGGGCTTGTGGACAAGCTCGTTGGCGTGGAACTTACGTTGCCTTCAGAGTTGACCACCGACATGTTGCTCTTGTCGCTACCTAGCTCATTTGATCTTTTTGTGGTGAATTTCAACATGAACAAGCTAAAGCCTACCCTTGAGGAGTTGGTGAACATGCTTGTGACCTTTGAGTCCACCATCAAGAAAGAGAAGTCGGTTCTTTATGTTGGCTCTGCATCTGGTACGAAGACTGATCCACCTGGGAAGGGAAAGAAGTGTTCTTTCCAACGTCCCAAGAAGAACGTGCCCTTGAAGAGGCAAACTCCGATTCCCGCTATGGCAGCCACACCAGTTAAGGCAAGACTGCTGATGTATGTCATCACTGCAAGAAGCCTGGACATTGGAGGCGTAACTGCAGATAATATCTTGCCCAGAAGGGTTCTAGAAACGATATGTTCTATATTGAAGTAAACATTTCAATTAACTCTACTTCTTGGGTATTGGATACCAGCTGTGGCTCACATCTCTGTAATGATTTGCATGTGATGGGAAGAAGTAGGAGACTAAGGGAAGGTGAGACCTTCTTGAGGATGGGCAATGGGGCAAGAGTTGCTGCCAAGGCTATTGGAGATGTTTTCTTGCTTTTGAACAATTATTTTAAGTTAATTTTAAGAGAAGTTTTGTTTGTATCAGATTTAGTTAAAAAAATTGTTTCCATTTCTATGCTTGATAAAGATGGATATTCTTGTTTATTTAGCAAAGGTGTTTGCAACATTTACAAGAATGAATGTTTAATTGGTACTGAAGAACTTGAAAGCGATCTCTATAACTTAAAATTGAAAGATATTCCACTAAACAATATCCAAGCAATAACAACAACAAAAAAACGAAAACAAGATACTCTAAATTTGGCACAATTATGGCATGCTCGATTAAGACATATTTCTCTAAGAAGGATGAACAAGCTAGTGGGAGTAGACATGTTTGATATGTCTGATATTAATTCTCTCACGACTTGTGAATCCTGTCTGAAAGGAAAGATGACCAAAATTCCTTTTAAGGGACATGTGGAGCAAGCCAAAGGGTTATTGGATTTGATCTATACCGATGTGTGCGGTCTGCTTAGCATCACCACTAAGCATGAACATGCCTACTTCATCACTTTTACCGATGACTTTTCGAGGTATTGGTATGTGTATTTGATGAAATACAAGTCTGAAACCTTTGAAAGGTTCAAAGAATTCAGAAGTGAGGTATAGAAACAGTTGGGACGAAGCATCAAGATACTTCGATCGGATCGAGGTGGTGAGTACTTGAGTGCCGAGTTCCAAGAGTATCTTAGGGAGAATGAGATTCTTTCGCAGTGGACTCCGCCTGCTACACCATAGTTGAATGCTGTTTCGGAGCGTCGTAACCGGACTTTGATGGACATGGTTCAATCTATGATGGGGTTCACGGAGTTGCCGCCATCCTTTTGAGGACACGTGCTTGAGACAACAGCACTGTTGTTGAACAATGTCCATTCAAAGGCAGTTGATAAGACACTATATGAGATATGGATGGGTAAGCCTCCCAAATATTCTTAACTTAGAATATGAGGATGCCCTGCTTATATGAAGCAGGCAGTGGGAGATAAATTGGATAGTCGATCCATTTTATGTTACTTTGTCGGATATCCAAAGAATTCAATTGGATATTATTTCTATCATCCCCAAGAAACAAATGTGTCTGTTTCTAGGAAGGCAAATTTTTTGGAAAAAGAATTTCTGTTGGATAGAAAAAGGGAGATGATATAACTCAAAGAGGTTCGAGAGACACCCATAATTGTAGAACCCACACCCGAAGAGCCAAGAGAGGAGATATAATGTAGTGACCCGTTCCAGAATCACCTACTAGGCAAGAACTAAGCATGCAATTAACCTAATTAACAATAATCAGAGATAACAGCGGAAAAGTCAACAAAATAATGGTTATACAACCCAATCGAAGTCTAGAATAACTCCAAATAAAATATCCAATACAACCATATCGAATCAAAACAAAACCGATAAACTAAACCAACCAGCTACTCAACGTCCTCCTCCTGCTCCTCCTGAGCTGTCCAACCTGAGGCCTGCCCCGTGGGAATGGGGTGTCCAAGAATAAACAAAACCGAGGACGTGAGCGATAAGAACGCCCAGTACAAAAGTATGAGTATACAGACCTATATGAAATGCACATGCTATGATCATGATACCGGGGTAGTCAAGAAACAGGAGTCACAAAAGGATCTCAACAATGCTCAGTCTAGAGGCGCCAAGTGGATAGTGCCGCGCGGTACACCTCTGGGTCACTGCATCCACTACAAGACAGACGTGGACCTAAAATGTCCCGGACCACCGAAGCCCTCCCGACCCGTCGGCCACTGTGTACTCTCGGTGTCCATGCGTCCACAAGACAGGGCTGAGCGGCCCCAAGATATAGCTTATCTCGAAAGAGATACAGCTCAACAGTAAAGGCTATCTCGAAGGAGGTACGGCTCAACATGAAATGCAACGTGCAGTAATAAACGTGACATAATAGCATGCATCAAATGACATATATCAATGCACCACATAATCATGCAACACATATAAGAATGTATACTCAACCAGGATATCTCGGATAGTACTTTCGTACCTCTATCACAGCAAGCCTAGCCTTACGCAACACCGCTAATCAGGTCTAGAACAAGCCTACGCATCAAAAGCATACTCAATCAATACTACCATGCTCGACTAGCAAAACCAGTACTCCCTAGTACTACCAAAGGTTTAGGGTTTACCTTCGTCCGTCGACAGCCCTTTGATGTCGATTGCCTTGAAACTCAGGCGCCGCTACGCTACTACTCCTGGCAGCTCTTGGCTATCGCTCGACCAACAACTAACCCTAGAAACCTTCCAAATCTCTCACTAAAGACTCAATCTCAAGAAATGGCAATACCAAAATGAGGAATTCGAGCACTATTTATAGGCCATGTTCGGATCCTCCGAACAACACTTCGGAACGTCCGAACGCTACGTGTCCATTGGCTCTTGACAGCTCATGATCGGATCCTCCGATTATACACTTCGGACCGTCCGAACATGCACGTGTCCAGCTGCTCTTGACACCTCATGATCGGATCCACCGAACCTACACTTCGGAACGTCCGAACTCCCACGTGTCGATCAACTCTTGACACCTAATGATCGGATCCACCGAACTCACTTCGGACCTTCCGACCTCTTCGGTGCTTCCGAACCATCTTCGGTCCGTCCGATCATGACTCGGTCAAAATTACACATTAAACCTTCTTAATCACCAATACTCCGTTAATTACCCAATTTGGAATTCGGGCTACTACATACAAGCTCCTAGAAGATCTGAGAGAGTCTCGAGACCACCTATGAGGTATGGTCTGCTTCTTGAAGAGGGCCAGGATGAGCCTAATCATGGATGTGATCCAAGGACCTTCAAGGAAGCGTTATCTTATGCCAGTTCATCCAAGTGGCTTGAAGCAATGGAATCTGAGATGAATTCCATGCATTCGAACCAAGTGTGGAGCCTTGTGGATCCACCTGAGGGAACTGTTCCCATAGGGTGTAAATGGATTTACAAGAGAAAACTTGGGGCGGATGAGAAGATATTGAACTTCAAAGTGCGATTGGTGGCAAAAAGATATACTCAAAGACAATGAGTTGACTTTAGAAAACCTTTTTTCCAGTTGCAATGTTCAAGTATATAAGGATATTGCTAGCCATAGCTGCATGGTTTGACTATGAGATATGGCAGATGGATGTCAAGACAGCCTTTCTTAATGGGGATATTAAGGAAGAGATTTACATGTCTCAACCTGAAGGGTTTACATCTATCGGAAGTGAGCATATATGCAAACTTCAGAGATCTATTTATGGTCTAAAGCAGACATCTACGAGTTGGAACTTCAGATTCATATTACAATCAAAGAGTTTGGTTTTACTAAGAATCTTGAGGAACCCTGTGTAGAACCCGTAAATTAGACTACGTATAAGCCATGCATAATTCTAGTATTTTAAATTAAATTGACTTCATTGCATGATTATTTTAAATTCTTTTCTTTGAAGTTAATTATTTTAGCCAGCAGTTTAATTTTATTATTTTCAGTTAATTCAGTAAGACCGGACTGGAGGTGGAGTTTAGAGATAAAATTTAAGATTCAGGAAATATTTCCAGAATTTAATTTACCTAGTGAGTAAGTTAATTTAAGTTAATAGGAGGTTTAGGGAATTATTTATACAACTTGAGGTGAGTAGGAAATAAATTCATTTGAGTTCAATTAATTAAGGGATTAGTTCACTAAATTATTTAAAGAATAGGTAAGGCTTTAAAAGTTTAGAAATTTATCAACTAGATAATATTTCCCCTCCATTTAAATAGTAAATTTCGGCCCCTAGTTGATTAATTAAGTCCTTGCCAACACATCACCTTTAATCCTTTCTTTGTAATTAATTAAGTAAGATAATCCTTCAAGTTTTAGCACCATTTAATTATCTAATTAGCATTATCCTCATGTGGGGACCCGGACGCTAATCAAGTTCTTAATCATGTTTGGGACTAATTAATCAATTATAAAACAGGGTCTAAAATTATTATTTTTTTTTAAAATACCAAGCGGAAACGTAATGTAATTTACTCAAATTACATATTAAACATAAACATACAAATCTTGTGTTATCTACAAGAATTCAACTAGGTTCAACTACATATCAGTGCTGAATCCTATGTTGCTTCGAAGCCCGGATCTCCACGCTATCTAATCTTCTCTCATCCTCTTCTTGACCCTGATCCAGCCCCACCTGTTGTCATGCACACATAAAAAACAAGACAACAGCCGGATAACTCCGGTGAGATATAAATATCCCAGTATAAACAATGTACACATGCAATCATATAAAAGCATATACGAAAGCATATAAGGATTATTCATAACATGTCTCAAATCAGAAACATAAATCCATATCAAACATTCAATAATCATGAATGGTATAAACAATGTAAATCAACATGTCGTATCAGACTCAACTCAACCGACGCGTCGTCTCAGACTCGACTCAACTCTAACCTAGGGATCCCGATATCTGGATATAGGTAATTATATCGAATCTCAGTCGATAGGAATGAATCAATCCCTAAACGGCATCGATATAATTCATATATCAGTGTCTGGGCGAATCAGCCACAGAATTGACGACTCAGTCAATAACCCGACGAATCAGCCGGTGACTAGACGAATCAGCTAGTAATTAGGCGAATCAGCCAATAACCAGACGAATCAGCCTGTAATTAAGCGAATCAGCTTAAATTTAGACGAATCAGTCCATAACCAGACGAATCAGCCAATAACCCGACGAATCAGCCGGTGACTAGGCGAATCAGCCTATGACTCAACGACTCAGTAATCAATACATGCATTCAGTATCTAAGCAAATCAGTCAATGACTAGCGAATCAGCAGTCATTACATGCAGTAGCTATAAATCAATAGGCTACAAATATCAATCTTATCATACAGTAGCTATAAATCAATAGACTACAATCATAAATCTCATCAATTGCAAATATCAATGCAATAAGTGAGAGTATGTGATTTAGGGAAACTCGAGTCAAACCTCACTCGAGTTGTGCAATCCCAACTCAACATTAATTTATACCTTTCTTTCTGATACTCTGATTCTGTCGAAGTCTCGAACTCAAATCTGTCAATACTCAATCTGACAAGAACAATATCGAGGAGTATAATATCAATACACCACTCGAATCAAATCTGTTCTGCTCAATACTTAACCTAATTCAATATCGATGGCATAACGGTATAATATCAATATACCCAACAATACCATATCAATCAGATATTAATTCTAATATCTCATACTCGATAACAACTCAATTCTGATATCAATTCTCAATCAACTCAACTCTAAAAATCATAACAATTTCATATGGTATCTGTTCCTCAGTCCGGTTTCGATTATACGATGTCTAACATGCCAAGAACATCATATATGAATCATATCAGATTCTGACAATACCATAATTTCAAATCATATCAAAACGTAGCAAAACTTATGTCCAGTTGTAGCCTACGTCGATAGGAATACAGTACTGTACTCGGATTTGAAAACAGACGGACGGATCTTGCGTAACAATCAATTTCTCACTCACAAAAACTTGAAGCTTTCCTCCTTCGATTCTTTTGCTCAATTCTGAAGGAAGAATCGGTTGTATGCATATATATATATTGCATGTAAATCGTACGTGGCTTCTCCAAAATTTGCCAAAACACCACTCGCGCATATGCGCGCTTCATCTCGAGCATATGCGCCAAAGATTCTGGAGCTGTCGCGCATATGCGCGCATTTTCTCGCGCATATGCGCAAGGGCTTCTGGACCCCTCGCGCATATGCGCGTGTTGCATTTCTTTTCAGATGTTCGGCCGAACATCTCGAGATGTTCGGTTGAATATCTTGGCTTATATTATAACGATGCCCGACTTCTTCATTCAAGTTCGTATCACCACAATCATGAAATTAATCAACGTATGATTACAGTAATTAAGTCTCGGGCATTACAATAAAAAATCGGCCACCCCATCCACAAACACCCCAAGAAGATTTGATAGCAAACAATAATTCAAATTTCAAAAAAGGTAGACTTGGTCTTGATTTGTTCCATATATTTTGCACCCAATTCCCTCACTCTCCTAACCATTTCCCCCTCTCCCTAATCTCGAAAATTGAGAGACATGTCAGAGCTAGAAATCGTGGGTTCATAGCTAGAACAAGAGAGGAAAAATCGAGAGCTTAGATAGCAAGGAAAGAAGCGTTCCACTCCTCCGTGCCGCGTCGTCGTCGTTTCGTTTGTTTTATTTCAAAACGAAACCAGGAATGTCTAGATTTCTTTCAAACCTCAATCAAGTCATATTATCAATTATTTTTCAGTATATGATCATGTTTTATCAAGCAAAAACCAAGATACATGTCAAAACATTTTGAAACAACACATGCAGAATTTTCGATTTTTCCTTGGCAAGCTTCACGGTTTCTTTTGGTTTGTGAGTTTCAGGTATTGGATTGACTCCAGACTCCCAAGGCGACTTATATACATGTAATAGGATGCATTAGGACCACATTTGTCTATCAGTTTCACCCCATGCTTGCTGGAAAGCAAGAAATGACAGCAACACCATTTGTGTCCCTTTTTGAGTTCGAAAATTCAGTTTGGTTGTCAAGGAGGAAGGATCTGATCTTGGCTGCCCCAAGGGCCTATAGCCATGGTTAGATCACTTTCCTAGCATGTCTAAGACGTGACTAAGTCGCCATTTTGGTGGTTTGGTCCATGGCTCATCGGTTTTTACGCAAAACATCAAAACAGCCCCCTCCCCTTCTCGCCCCTTCGGTTGGACAACACTTGTGCTGCGGGTTTGGTTGGTTTGGTGTGGATCTTGGTTGGCCTATGGCCCTTAGCCACGGTTCATACCATGCCCCTAGATGTCTAGATCGTGACATGGTCAATCAAATGGCCACTGGAATGACACGAGACATCGATCAAAGCAAGACACTACACACGCATGCACGCAAGTCTCGGTTGGACCCTTCGAGTGGGTGTTGGAATGATTCGAGTTGTGGCTGGCCTAGGGCCCCTAGCCATGGTTCAACTCATTCCTTGGGATGTTGATAAGAGTCTCTGGTCGGTGGTTCACGCCCCCAATGGCCGGTAGTATCGAAAACAACACAAGATACGCGATTGTACAGCTGCTGGAAATTACATCAAGTTGCTGTGTCGGTTCGGAGGCTCGTTCGAGTTCTCGGTCGGCTTTTAGCCTATGGCCTTGGACTGGACAGTGCCCCATTGAGTTAGGAAGGTCATGTTTTCAACCGTTCATGATTCGGATCATTTTTGAGGTCGTACGAGAATTTACGGTGCGATGTGCCAAATTGACTCTCGAAAGAGCGTTTCTTGTTTTGGCCTCCATTTCACCTAGGTTTCGACCCTCATCATTTTAGGAGCATTAGTTCATAATTTTAAGCGTATTTTAATCATGGCTATACGTCGGTTCAGTGTCGGTTCGGGTTGGTTCGGAGTCATGATTAAATACGAAGTCATTAGGCGTCATAGTCGCATTTTTGAAATTAAAGCGCATAGTTGGCCAAGTTTAAGCTATTGCATATTTTTCATGGCATATTTAGGTTGCAGCGAGCCTGGGGACGATCCAATCCAGTTGGTAAAATGATACAGGATATTTAATTCAGTCATTTAATTTATTACGTGCACAGAAACAGAAAATATTTATTTTTGAGATTTATGCGATATTGCTTGTGGTCGATTCACTATCATGGGAGTATTATTTTACACGGTCGCCAGTGACCGATCAGTTCAGTTTGGTACCACGGTCGTCAGTGACCGATCAGTTCAGTTTGGTACCCCGGTCGCCAGTGATCGGACAGTTCAGTTCAGTGCAGAGACCACATGCGTAGACCATAATCTCAACAGAAAATTATTACATTTTTAATTCTGTGCAGGGCTCCAAGGAGCAAACATTTTTTTTACTATGATTTTTCAGTTCAGTTATGCACGTAATATAATTGCTCAGTACAAGTTATTTTCAGCATGCCTCATGACACGATATTTTATCCCATGCAAATTTTACTACAGTATTTTCCCGTTATCTACGATATATGCATGCTGAGTCTTTAGGCTCACTAGACTTGATTGTTGTAGGTACCGATGAGGTCAGGGCCGAGGGCGAGGATCAATGAGCCAGCTTGGGTCGGCAGTAGTGACACCCGAGGACCTCAGTTCAGCATTTATTATTTTATTCCGCAAACAATTTTTATCAGTTGTTGGATATTCTTAAATTGTTATTATTGGCAAACTTTATTTTCTTCCGCTGCTATATTTTTAAACATTGAACTTGATTTATCAGTTGATTTTATGAATGAGGCAATTTAAGTTCTTTAAAAAGAAAATTTTTAATTTTTCCGCAAATTTTCAAGTAAGGATTTTCGGGCCTTCACACCCTGTGTGTATAAGAAAGTCAGTGGGAGTGCTGTGACATTCCTGGTACTTTATGTTGATGACATTCTACTCACTGATAATGATGTAGGGATGTTTCAATCAACTAAAATGTGGTTAGCGAGTAAGTTTTCGATGCAGGACTTGGGTGAAGCATCTTTTGTATTGGGAATACAGCTCTATAAAGATAGATCAAGAAGATTGCTTGGTCTCACCTAGTCCACATACATTGATACCATCGTGAAGCGGTTCTCGATGGATGAGTCCAAGAGAGGACATCTACCAATGTGTCATGGCGTGTCCCTATCCAATTCTATGTCTCCCAAGACTGATGCAGAGATAGCGGCGATGACAAGCATTCCTTATACATCTGCGATTGGTATCATCATGTATGGGATGATATCTACACGTCCTGACGTGGCTTTCGCACTAATTGTAGTGAGTAGATATCAATCGGACACTGGTCTTCCACACTGTAAAGCTGTGAAAGATATCCTCAAGTATTTGAGAAGGACCAATAAGTTGTTCTTGGTCTATGGGGGTGGAGAACTAAAATTGGAAGACTATACTGACTCTAGCTTCCAAAGCGATAATGACTCCAAGTCAACCTCTGGGTTCGTATTCATGCTCAATGGTGATGCTGTCTCTTGGAAGAGTTCCAAGCAAGACAGTATTGCGGATTATACCACTGAGGCCGAATACATTGCTGCATTTGGTGCAGCAAAGGAGGCTGTTTGGATAAGGAATTTCGTCCAAGAGTTGAGCGTCATTCCTAATGGAGTTGCTCCTGTCCCGGTGTTTTGTGTCAACACGGGAGCTATAGCTCAAGCAAAGGAGCCAAGGTCTCATCAGAAGTCCAAAGATGTATTGAGAAAGTAGCACATCCTCCGAGAGATTGTGGAGAGAGGAGAAGTGTCAATTGACAAAGTCGGCTCCGCAGATAATGTTGCTGATCCGCTAACTAAGCCTTTACCTGGACCATTATTCGAGAAGCATCGTGAATCGATGGGTTTGAAGCATATTGGTAGTTGGCTCTAGTGCAAGTGGGAGATTTTTAGAGTAGGTGCCCGTCGAGCCAAGTGTCGACCGATGGTTCATGTTGAAACTATATGTATAAACAATCTTTATTTTAATAATTTTTGAAATTGTTGTTTTGGCACTTATTTATCTGTATACCCATGCTAGTTGCATAGATAAAGTTCGTGAATATACAAATAGTAGAAAGAATATGAGATGCTCATATGATGAGTATCATGAAACTCATATTTGCAATACTGTATATTCTAAATAGTTCCTAGTCGATTCAGCCGCCGCTAAGAAGGATATAGGCCGCTCGAGTTCGAGACTAGTATCTGCGATGCGAGTACCATGTTTCATTGGTAGGGGACGTTATGATGTCCGAACATGCAGATAGGTGCTCCTTGCAGAGTGCACTGAACAACCCTCCATAAAGGACTTTCCAAGTAGTTCTCACTTATCAAGTGGAAACGTCCCAGTTTATGGTTGTACATCATTAGTCCTTGTGACCCGAGACAACATTGAGACTCTATATGCTAGCATTGCACTTTGACTTGTTTACCGATTCTCATGGGTTCATAAGGCGGCAAGGTTGGGTGTTTTGTCGAAACATATAGGAGTCGATGCATTGTAGTCGGGGATTCACCGCTTACCTTCGGGTATGGATATCCTATGTGATCTCATGTATATGTAGTTTGAAATCTCTGATCAAAGTATGGTGGTAATTATAAAATGGGTTTCATAGATTACACCATCGATGCAACTACGACATGACACATAGTATCCATTCATTGACAACTCTTGATATACTAATAGTTATCGAATCGGTCGAGATATATGAGATGAAGGGACTGTACTGTACGCTAACCATAATTGAATGGTTCTTGCAGGCACTATCATTTGATACCTAGGGAATCATGTAAGCGATGCTGCTAGGCGTTTAACATGATTGGTCGGGTACTATCAGACTTGAGTTCTGACATTTTTATTATCAAGGAGTTGATAATTAAAGAATGGAGCAATTGAGGTATGCTCATATAAGGACATGTTTAGTCCCGAATCACATTAAGATGTGAACCCACGGCTAGTTGTATCAATGAACCATTGAGTGTCACACAAGTGCTAACCTTTTTAAATCCCGTTGAAAAGTGAAAATAGTTCAATGTGTTGAACAGCTTATAAAGGAGTTTATAAGCAAAAGGAAAAATTAGAAGTATGACTTCTATAAGGGGAGTGTAACTTTTAATTTGAGAAAGTGTTCCTAAATTAAAAGTTGGCCAAACAAATAATGTATTTGAAAATTGTGATTTTCATAAACATTATTATGGATTAAATTAAATTAATTCAAGTGTTGAATTAATTAAACATTAATGGACCTAGTAGAGTCCAAATAATTAAATTAATTCAAGTGTTGAATTAATTAAACAATATTGGACTTTGTAGAGCCAAATTAGAAATAATTATTAAACTAGTGGGCTTGAGTAAAATCAAGTAAAGTTTAAATGGACTCAAATGTGTTTGAGACATTTAAATAAAAGTTCATGGGTCTTGTAATTGTTACAAGCCCAAATAGAATTCCATGCTTGGGAGTTGAAGGGTTGGAGGAAACTTTTGAGTTAATTGCATGTCATGCACATGCAACTTTTTTCTATCACTTTTTCAAGCACCAAGAAAAGTCTTCCAACCCTTTTTCTCTCCCCTCTTGGCCGAAATTTGTTGCCAAATTCCCTTCAATTTTGTTTTTCAATTGTTGAAGAAAACATATTCTTCTCAAAAGAAAAATGCCTTACATTTTCTAGTGCAAGTGTAAGGTGGATTTAACTTGTTGGTGGTGGACCTTATTTGAAGGAAGGACTCCAAAAACAAGGAAAGCTTGTAGAGGGTCAACCAATCAAGAGCCAAGTTGTTTACAACTTGGTTTGAGCCAATAATCAATCTTTGTGATTGATAAGTAATTTTTCTAAACTTACTATTAATATCATTTTGTGTTTTTCGTATTTGCTACACACTATAGGATTGAGGTGTTCGATTTTTGCCCTTGAATTTTTTTTTTTTGAAACTTCTGTTGCGCATTCGAGCACCTTAATCGACCCCTTTTCAAAAGTATGCCACTATTTCAGTTTTTTTCTTCATCTAATTCATCTCCTATCAATTCAGTAATGAGAGTGGCTTCCAAAAGGTCCTTAGTAGCATCCTGCAAATAGTTACACGCAAGAGAATCAAAAGAATTAATTCTAAAACAACTATCAGAATGCAGTGTGTGCTTAAGTGAGTTAAAGACGTCAAAAGTAATCTCCTCTTCCCTCACTCTCAATCTCAACTGCCCTTTTTGTACATCAATTAGGCCTTGCCAGTTGCAAGCAATGGCCTCCCCAATATCAACGGCATCTCTATGTCCTCCTCCATGCAAGCACCACAAAATCTGCAGGAAAAATAAATTTGTCCACTTTCACTAGCACATCCTCGATAACTCCTCGTGGATACTTGACAGATCGGTCTGCTAGTTGTATGACATCCTCGTTGGCTTAGGTTCTCCCAATCCAAGTTTCCTAAACACTATTGCACCAAGATCACATAAGACTTTATGAAAAACAACATCATCAATCATGCAAGGAATATAAAAACTTCTTGGATCCTTAAGTTTCGGTGGGATCTTGTTTTGCACCAAAGCAGAGCAATTTTCAGTTAGATTTACCGTCATGTCATCCTCCAATTTTCTCTTGTTTGCTAAGATGTCCTTTAAAAATTTTGCATAACTAGGCATTTGCATCAAAGAATCGGCAAAAGGAATATTGATATGCAATTTTTTAAATACCTCAAGAAACTTACTGAATTGCGCATCAAGTTTTGATTTTTTCAATGCTGCAGGGAAAGGAGGAGGTATAACAATTTTTGATTGTGCAGTGGGTGCTGGTGTAGAGTTAGAAAACTTACCTTTGGATGTCTCAGTCTATTCATCTGATATTTGATTTTTCTTTTATTCTAGACTCTAAAATTTTCCCACTCATCAACTCGATGGCCTTCACTTGCTCTTTTGGATTGGTCTCAGTGTCACTTGGCAAGGTGCCCGGCTCTCTACTTGCTATCATCTTAGCTAACTATCCAATCTGATTCTCTAGCCCCTTTATCGATGCATCTTGGTTTTGGAGTCTAGTTTCAGTGGACGAGATAAACTTATACATAATTTGCTCCAAATTAGACTTTTCTTCTCTGGGGGTCAGATCTGTACATCGGTTGTTTTCCATATGGTTGTTCTCCCTGTGGTCGATTCTGACTGTTTTGACCACCCCATGAGAAGTTGGGATGTTGCCTCCATCCATGATTATATGTGTTCGCATACGGATCATTCATTGGACATTTTTGGACTCCCACTTGATTCACTGGTGCCTCTTCTTGCACATAAAAAAGATTTCCATCTTGACATTCCTTCGCAAAGTGTTCACCTCCACACTTATCACATAATATCTCTTGAAGATGCATAGCCATGCCACCCATATTCAAGCTGTCTTCCTGTTCGAGACATCAAGTTGCACAGTAATAGCAGAAAAGTCAGTTACTTGGTGAAATCCTGCACTTCTCCGCTGGTTGTTCCTTTCAGATTGAGGATGATAGCTGCTAGCAGCCATTTCCTCCAACAACTCATATCCTTCTTCGGCAGTCTTTCTCAATAGGTTTCCACAAGCAGCAGCATCTCTCATTGTAGAGCCCAAAATCAGTGCACGTAAACCCATAGATGTATTTAATGGTTAAATCATTTATTTAAATTTAAATTTATTTTTAATGATGCACGATTTATTTAAATACATTATTTTAAATTATTTACGTTTTTGTGATGCACGATAAAAATATTTTTCTGAGTTCATGTTACATGCGATTATTCGATGCGGGATCGAGGAAAAGAGACCGACGACGATTTTGGCAATCTTAAAATGAGGTATTTTATTTTAAATTAGGATTGGGGCATTTTAAATGTTTTATTTAATTTTTAGCATTTTAAAAGCCTAATTTAATTATTAAGTGATTATATTAATTTTAAACTTTTAAAGATGTGTCACTTGTGCATTTTATTTTAAAGTAAAGGTGTTAGAAAAGTTAGTATTAGACTAGTATTATTTTATTATTAATTATTTACCCATGTATGATTATCCCCTAATTAGGCAATTAATTATTTTAATTAAGCTATTTTCCCCACAAAAAACGCATGCACACACCCTTACACGTTAGACACACACACACACAATTCTCTTGTGTTTTATTTTCATTTTTTTGAGAGCAAGAAGGTTAGGATTCTTGGAGTATCAGCAGCCGCCCCTTCCCCTAGGTTATTCCAGCAAGTTTTCGTCACTCTTCTTCAAGAAAATCGTGCCACGTTTGTCCCGGATCAACCCTCAGTTCCTTCCCGCTTCGGTATCGTCGGTTCGGTAAATTTTAATATAAAAAAGGCATGTATAACATGTTGTTTCTGCATCGATCTTGTTATATTACGTGTTGTGATGTTTATTATGCGTGAAATCTATGTATGTTGTGACAAAGTTTGAGCAAAAAAGTTTGAAATGATTTTTGGATCAAACTTTTCAGATATAAGAATGTGTCTGCTGTCATTTCGTATGCTGCAAATTTTCAGTCGCTTATTTTGAAAAACTTTCACCATATAAAACGTAGAACTTTTGATACCTTCATTTTGTTGGTAAATTCAAAATATTTTGATAAGAATTGAATGAGTTACAATCATTTTTGTGGGACTGCTCAAACTGATTTTTTTTAAAAATGTGTTCTTGTCATGTTCTTGGAAATTTCTTGTTGTAGGCTTCTTTGGGGGATCGTTGGGGGGTTCCTTGCTATGTTTAGGAGTGTCCAATGGGGTGATCATGTGAATTTTGAGGTGTTGTCTCGGGTTGGTGAGGTTTTGCATGCATTAGAAGTCATAAGGAACTCTTGTGCAGAATTTTGGGTTGATTCGCACAGAACTAGCGCTGCAGCACTGCCAGCACTTGGCAGCGCTGCAGAGCAGCGCCTAGTCGCCAGACTGGCGCTGCACTGCAGTGCCTAGGCGCTGCTTCAGGCTGATTTTAGGCTTCGAATTTAAGTGCTCTTGCTTCCTTTGGGTACTATTAAGTCGTTATGTCCTAGTGTACTAAAACTTAATTTAGATGTTATGAAGTTTGATTGGAGAACGTTGAACTATGTTTTAGGCAAGGTCTGTGCCTTCTATTGTGTGGGGAAATTCATACGTCTTGGCAAAATTTTTTCGGGGTTGAGTCGGGGGTTAGCATTTTGTTTATCACGGTCAAGTCCCGAGAATTTCTAGAAGGTCATAAGCTAGTAAGTCAATAGGTGATGCATTTGATAGGCATGATTAAGTTGTGGAATTTAAAGTTCATGGTAGCGTGTTAGAATGTGCAGCAAGGACCCGAGCGAGATCCAACGAATCCCTCAAGGCCAAGCAAGTATGTTCGACGTGCACAAGAAAATATTGTAAGTTTTGAGGTATGCTAAATGTCTTATGACCAAATTATGTATGGGATTGGAAGTCGGTGAACGTGGCCGAGGACCTCTCCACCTCGATAAAGCATGACCTGGTTTAGATCAGGATTCGAAAGCGGTAAAGCATGACCGGGGATCAATCCACCCGTTAAAGAATAAACTGGGATCTCATGTATGTGATAGTGGACTTTCCCTGTCAGCCCAGTACTGTGATTTAGTCTGATCAGGCACTTTTATGTATGAGTCACTTGCTTTGAAATATCTCTATGCAAAAATGATGTTATGTATGTTCAAGTATGTAAGAGAAAAGCATATTTATGAAAATTTTATGAGATTGGCATGTCTATGTTTATGTTATTACATTCAAGTTCAAGTTTAAATTTCAAGTATGTACGTTCTATTTTAACGATGCATGTGGTTTTATTACGTATTACTTATTACTTACAGTTTATACGTGTTGAGTTTTTAGACTCACTAGACTTAATCGATGCAGTTGAGGTAGATGTCGAGGAGACTAGGGGTGGGGACCAAGGAGCTGGCTTGCACTGAGCAGGAGGCTAAACTCGAGGACCGCCCATGTTTTAAGATTTTATGCATGACGATTTTAATACAATGATTTTATGAAATTGTTTAACATTGTTTGAGTGTTTACTTTTGCAACTTTGCTGGTACTTGTTTTTATTTCAAACTTTGTTAGATGAATAGATTATTTTATCACAAATTTGAAAGTTTATTTCTCGTTTAAGAAAATTTTTATATTTTCGCAAATTTTAAAAGTACGGTACGTTACAATCATAGTACAATTAGGAGTAAGCAAGCCATAATAAAAGGTTTGAACGACTAACCCAAGTGGCAATTCATGATGTGGGCATCACCGCAATAGATCTTTGAAACGCTCGCATGCCTCATATAAAAAACTCTTGCTCGAATTGGGCAAATGTGGTGATATCTACCCGCAACTTCATGGTCTTAGATGGAGGAAAGTATTTAATAAAAAATTCTTTTGCCATGTCCTCCCATGTGGTGATTGGACCTACAAGCAAACGATTCAACCATGCTTTAGCTTTGTCACATAAGGAGAAAGGAAATAAATGCAACATAACAACATCATCAGAAACTCCATAAAATTTAAAAGTATCGCAAATTTGAAGAAAATCTGCGATGTGAGTGTTTTGGTCATCTAATGCAGATTCTACAAACTGGACTGTATTCCGAATCATCTGAATTATACCTGGCTTGATTTCGACGTAGTTTGCCCGCAAAATAGGCCTCACAATGCTGGGGCGTTCACCATCCAAAGAAGGCTGGGCATAGTCTAGCATCGGTATGCAGTGTGGCACCTCAACATGTCTATCTTCATGGTGTTCCTCCTTATGCTCGTGCTCGTGCTCGTGCTCGTGCCTCTCCATCAGTTCCTTCAGTCTCTGATGTTGTCTTCTTCTGGGGAAAGTTATTTCAATTTCAGGGTCAAACTGCTCAAGCTCCACGTCAAGTGAATTTGGCATGCACTAGAAAAGATACCTAGAATAGAATATGGAGTGTTAGCTCCAGAAAAATAAAACAATTCTAAGGAAATTAAGTAAAATAAAATTGTGAATTAACACTCCCTAGCAACGGCACCAAAAACTTGATCGAGCAAAACTTGCACCGTAAAACTCTTGGTCAAAATTAATAATATTCATGCTCGAAATAATCACAAGTGCAAAATATCAAGTTAAAATATAATGTACTAGAGTACGAGTATCGTTTCACTGGAGACTGTATTTGGCAATTATTATTTTCAGTTATTAAATCTTTAGCAACGAAATTCGAATGATTATTTATTACTACTATGTTTAAATAAAAAAGCAAATAAGAAAGGTTCATGAATTAAATAATGATATATAATATCTAGAATGGTTAATTAAAATTCAATGAGAAATGAATTTGTTGGGAATTTCAGTTCACTTACCACTCGTTATTTACTTAATTCATTCGATAATGATCTATGCTTCCGACATGATTTCTTATTCAATTGAACATGTCCTCTCGAGCAATGCTAAACTAACTATACTCAATGAAGTAATTAAATTTCTTTAATTATTTATCAAGAGTGATTCGCATACTGATCTATGAAATCCCCTAGTTTTCTCCCTACCGGACTATGACTACCGGAGCGTATCCAATTTCATATGTCTATGTAAATTGTAAATCCACGAACTATATTACTCGTTCTTATCACGAGCTATTCTCTCGAACTCACTCGCAATATAAGATCGTTGTTAAAGTTAGCTACGCTCTAACAACACGATAACACAATAGCATAATCAAGAATAAATCAAAAATCAAAAATCAAAATATGAATTAACGAAATCAGTTTCGGGGTAGGATCCCCTTTAATCCAAACAAATATGTAAGTCGTGTAACACCCTTGCCCCATGACAATAAACTATAAATACAATAATGCGGAAGCCTTATAAAAGATTTGGAGAAAAATAATAATTAATAAAATTTTGGCAAAGTTTACCCATAAATATAGGTTTACCAAATATTTCCAAGCAAACAAAAAAATATTACCACAATCAATCTTTCCCAAAATACACATATTCTCAAAACCTCCACTAAACACATAGATATCATATTCATAAATACCAAAAGTTTGACAAAAGTTAAGACATAATTTTCTTGTTCAAAACATGAACCAAGGTACAATTCTCGAAAAAAATTTATAATTGCCACATTTCATCAAAACATCACTCTCCAAGCTTTGGCACATGCACCTTCCATGCCTCGACACTTCCATCGCTATTCCTTTTTATCTGCATCACATGACATAACTGGAATGAGTTTACAAAACTCAGTAAGCGGAACTTTCAATAACAATTACATATACAGTAGTGTAAAGAAAGGAATCATTACCATTGAACCATAGAAAATGTCATCATTCAATGGAATATATAGATAACAATTATAAGATGACATTCTATCAACCATTTCTTTATGGCATTGATAAGTCATCCGTCGATGATATACATGTACATTTAAATCAAAATTAGTCACTGTACATGTTAAATGTTGATCAACTTCCGTTATGTGGGTTTAGAAGAGCTAGAAGCACCACCACTACCATATAACTATCAAGCCATAAAAAGAACCATGGAATCATTTTATCAACCATGTGGTGTGCATGAAATTAATACTCCTTTCTTAGCAATTGGCATCAAAATTCATTTCCTTTTCTTTCAATCAATTAACCATTACATAGCAAGTATATAATCAATGGATTAAAGGAGCTAGGAACAATAATAACATAATTAATCATACATATAGGCCATGAGATGCATTCAAGGAAAAAACCCACTTACAACCAATAGAACTTGTTGTGATAGCTTCTTGGTAGTTGATCCTACAACATAAGATCAAGATTATACCATTAACTTCACGTTTTCAACCTATAAACTATCATTGAAGCCTAAACCACCATTTCTTTCACTTTAACCAAATACCCAAAAGATAATTCCCTTACCTTGTTACTTGCTCTTGAGGATATGAAGATCACACGAAAGAAAGAAATTAAGAGAAGAAATGAAGAACCCTAGCTCCCCAAGTCGATGGATGCAAGAGGAGTAAGCAAATGAATAACTTAATGGCTTGGAAACTCTTAAAAATATGCTTTCTACGCCAAATACACGGACCTCGTGCCTCCCTCCACGTAAAGGTCCGTGTACACACGGTAAATCACCAATTTTTCCTGGCAAGACCCGGACCCCATGTAGGGGTCCGTGTACCCCCGGTCCAAGGGCCAAAATTGCACTTTTTCTTCCGAATTAGTCAAAGTGGTAAACATGAAAGTTGTAGCCCTATGTCTTTTCTTGAATCTCCCACTGGTTTCAGGTCATTTGGAGGTCTGAAAAAATTTTATGCCCATTCTCCCAAAATGTGTCAGTGCAGGAACGACGATATACATAACGCACTTCGGGCCACTTTTGACTCATCTTCCTCAACAATTTGAACAAAACTCAAAACACAAAAGTTGTAGTCTGGGATCTTAGCTTTCTAATGCAATTGGCCTCATTTCATTTGGATCAATATCCCATTCATTATGCTAAAAACCGTAACAAATATCAAAAATTTTCATATCGTTTCTGCACCCCAATTACCTATTTGGCTCAAACCATCCCAACCATCAATCCAACTCCCAACATTATACCGTCACAACAATAAAAACTCCTCAAATACACTACCATCAACTTAACCATACCAAAACCATACAATAATTAACCATGAATACAATGCAATAACCATATTGATGCTATAACATGAAATACCAATCCTTCCATCAACTATAATCATAAACCATAACAATAAATATGATCAATAATAACTTAACCATGTATCCATAACACCAAACCATAGAATAATATCATTGACAATAGAAAAATAAAAGGTTGGGATATTACAATCTCCCCCCTTTATAAAAATTTCGTCCCCGAAATTTGCTTACTTCAAAATAAATCTGGATAACGTTGTCTCATCTCTTCCTCCGTTTCCCATGTAGCCTCTTCAATCACATGATTCCTCCAAAGAACTTTAACAAAGCTAATTTCTTTGTTCCTTAGCACATTAACTTTGCGGTCAATAATTTGAACCGGCACTTCTTCATAGCTCAGATTAGGACAAAGATCCAATGCTTCGTGTCGAAGAACATGGGATGGATTGGACAAGTACTTCCTTAACATTGAAACATGGTAGACACTGTGAACTCGATCCAAATCCGGAGGCAAAGCCAATCGATACGCTATTTCACCAATTTTATCCAGAATCTCAAAAGGTCCAATATAGCGAGGACTCAACTTACCTTTCTTTCCAAATCTCACAACTCCTTTGAGAGAAGCTATCTTAACAAACACATTTTCACCTACATTAAATTCCAAAGGCCTTCTTCGAACATTTGCATAACTTGTCTGTCGAGATTGAGCCGTCTTCATTCTCTGTCTGATCAGTGCGACCACATCAACCATTTGTTGAACCAACTCGGGTCCCAACATCTTCCTTTCTCCTACTTCGTCCCAATATAAAGGTGATCTACACTTCCTACCCTATAACGCTTCATATGGTGCCATGCCAATCGAGGACTGGTAACTGTTATTATATGTGAACTCGACAAGAGGTAACTTCGAATCCCAACTACCAGGAAAGTCAATAGTACAGGTCCTCAACATATCCTCCAAAATCTGTATAACTCTCTCTGATTTCCCCTCACTCTGAGGATGATAGGCTGTGCTAAAGGCCAACTTTGTACCCAAATCTCTATGAAGACTCTTCCAAAACCCAGATGTAAACCTTGCATCACGATCTGAAACAATCGACACGGGTATCCCATGAAGTCTTACAATCTCTTGAACATACGTCTCTGCATATTGAATCATGTCGTCTTGACAGGGAGAAAATGTGATGACTTGGTCAATCGATCCACGATCACCCAAATAGAATTATAGCCCTTCTGAGTTCTTGGCATCCCAACAACAAAATCCATAGTGATGTGTTCCCACTTCCATTGCGGTATAGGTAAAGATTGCAATAAACCCGCCGGTCGTTGGTGCTCAATCTTTACCTGCTGACAAGTCAAGCATTAAGAAATAAGTGATGCTATATCTTTCTTCATACCTGGCAACCAATACAATCGACGAAGATCTTGATACATCTTGGTGCCACCAGGATGTACCGAATAAGATGCAGTATGAGCTTCCTTCAAAACATCACGACGAATAGCATCACCAACAGGAACACAAATACGGCCTTGAAATGTAATCAGGCCATCACTGTTCAATCCAAACTTAGAATTCCCCTTCTTCTCTGCCTTTGCTCTCAATTCCAACAAAAGAGTATC
Organism: Primulina eburnea; assembly: GCF_022965805.1. Taxonomy (NCBI): domain Eukaryota; kingdom Viridiplantae; phylum Streptophyta; class Magnoliopsida; order Lamiales; family Gesneriaceae; genus Primulina; species Primulina eburnea. The sequence goes on from NC_133116.1 coordinate 13,775,143, forward strand.
CAACTGTTGCTCATGCTTAATTCTGTCAATCAAAGTCGGTCGAATAACTAAGGTTGAAAGTCGAGCGATCGTACCTTCCTCAACCAATGCGATCTCACTTCTCTACAAATCCAACAACAGAGGTTTTTGAATCATAGAATCCAATTGAAGACCTCACTTTCGGCTCAATGCATCAGCAACCACATTCGCTTTTCCTGGGTGAAAACTGATAGTGCAATCATAATCCTTCACAAGTTCTAACCACCTTCTCTGACGCATGTTCAGTTCTTTCTGAGTAAAGAGATACTTAAGACTTTTATGATCTGAGAAAATCTCACATTTTTCACGCCATATAAATAATGTCGCCAGATCTTCAAAACAAATACCACGGCCGCCAACTTGAGATCATGAGTCGGATTGTTCTTTTCATACTCCTTCAATTGACGAGAATCATAAGCAATAACTTTGCCTCGCTGCATCAACACAGCACCAAGACCTTTCTTGGAAGCATCTGTATACACCACAAAGTCTTCAACTCCCTGAGGAAGTGCTAACACTGGAGCTGAAGTCAATTGTCCTTCAATACTTGAAATGCTTGTTGACATTCATTAGTCCATTCAAACTTAACTGTCTTTCTCGTCAGAGTAGTAAGTGGCAAGTCTATTTTAGAGAAATCAGCAATAAAACGACGATAGTACCCTGCCAACCCAAGGATACTTCGTACCTCAGCAACTGTCAAAGGAATAGACCACTTCTTAACTGCTTCAATCTTAGCCGGATCCACAGCAATTCCTTCCTTGGAAACGATATGACCTTAAAATGCAACTTGATCCAGCCAAAATTCACACTTCTTGAATTTAGCATATAAATTGTTGTCCCTCAACTGCTGTAACACGATCCTCAAATGCTACCTATAATCTCCCAAAGGAAACACATTAGAAAAGTGGACAATTTCACCAATAGGAGCAAGAACTAGAGAATGAATAAATTGCTCAGATATAAAAGAATGTGTGGCGCCAGTATCAATAAGAGTAGTAGCTACCTTGCCTGAAATAAGAATGGTACCTGAAATTATTGACGAATCAGGACTAATTCCTTCCTTGGTCAAAGAGAAAATGCGCCCCTGAAGTCGGCCCTTGCCCAATGATTGAGTGCACAATTGATCGCAATGTGCCCAACACCTCCACATCTATAACATTTATTGCTTCCAACTAGGCACTCTCCTTTATGTTGTTTATGCATTTAGGACATAAAGGCTTATTTGATTCAGATGGCCCCGCAGGAGCTTTACCGCGATATTCTTCCTTTCCTTTCCTCTTGTATCCTCCTTTTCCTCCTTGAACCGAAGCTTGACCCTTTTGGACAAATTGTTGCCTCCTGAATTGTCTTTCTTTATCAATCTCTTTCTCAGCATATTCGGCCATCAATGCTTTCTCAACAATCTCCTTGTAAGAATTAGCCTTTGACATTGGAACATCTCTTCGAATCTTTGCCCTCAAACCCCGCATAAAATGCTCGGATCTATCTTTGTCGTTGCTGCAATGAAAGGAACAAAAAGACAACCTTCTTCAAACTTCAAAATGTAATCATTCATGCTCATTGTCCCTTGCTTTAGCTCCAACAATTCTTTCACCTTGCAAGCTTTAACATTGCTAGGAAAGTACTTGTCATAGAACAAATCTTTAAACGCATTCCATTTCAATGTTTGAACATTAATCGTTACCTTGGTTGCTTCCCACCAAATTCTTGCAGTCTTGGTTAAGAGGAAAACAACACAACTCACTCGATCTTTATCATCAAAGTTAAGGTAATCAAAGATCGCCTCGACCGCCTTCACCAACTCCATTGCAATTAAAGGGTCCGGACTCCCTACAAATTCGGGTGGATTCATCTTCTTGAATTTATCATAAGCTCCCTCAACAACTCGTTCTTGAACTCGTTGATCACGACCTTGGCCTCTACCTTGAACCGGTGATTGCAATCGGAGAAGTTGCTGGATTTGTTCCCTGCACTTTAGCTTGCTCATGAATTAGCCTACTAAACTCATCAACTACATTAGATGAAGTACTGTCTCGGTCTTCTCCGGCTCTACTTCTAGGAGGTACTTCAGTAGCTTTTCTCTTGGGTGGCATTTTCCTATATTGCATCTCAATTTAAAATCAGTTTCAAAACATATTACATGTAAATTTTATCATCATACCAATACATCAATAACATGCAGTAAGATACATACCGAAGTGTCAAAAGCATATGAAGACATGTGCCAAATCATTGGTCCGAAAAATGTTGCGCTGATACCAATAAATGTAACACCCTTACCCCATGACATTAAACTATAAATGCAATAATGCAGAAGCCTTATAAAAGATTTGGAGAAAAATAATAATTAAATAAAATTTTGGCAAAGTTTACCCATAAATATAGGTTTACCAAATATTTCCAAGCAAACAAAAAACTATTACCACAATCAATCTTTCCCAAAATACACATATTCTCAATACCTCCACTAAACACATAGATATCATATTCATAAATACCAAAAATTTGACAAAAGTTAAGACATAATTTTCTTGTTCAAAACATGAACCAAGGTACAATACTCGAAACAATTTTATAATTGCCACATTTCATCAAAACATCACTCTCCAAGCTTTGGCACATGCACCTTCCATGCCTCGACACTTCCATCGCTATTCCTTTTTATCTGCATCACATGACATAACTGGAATGAGTTTACAAAACTCAGTAAGCGGAACTTTCAATAACAATTACATATACAATAGTATAAAGAAAGGAATCATTACCATTGAACCATAGGAAATGTCATCGTTCAATGGAATATATAGATAACAATTATAAGATGACATTCTATCAACCATTTCTTTATGGCATTGATAAGTCATCCGTCGATGGTATACATGTACATTTCAGTCAAAATCAGTCACTGTACATGTTAAATGTTGATCAACTTCCGTTATGTGGATTTAGAAGTGCTAGAAGCACCACCACTACCATATAACTATCAAGCCATAAAAAAAACCATTGAATCATTTTATCAACCATGTGGTGTGCATGAAATTAGAACTAGCTCCTTTCTTAGCAATTGGCATCAAAATTCCTTTCCTTTTCTTTCAATCAATGAACCATTACATAGCAAGTATATAATCAATGTATTAAAGGAGCTAGGAACAATAACAACATCATTAATCATACATATGGGCCATGAGATGCATTCAAGGAAAAAGCCCACTTACAACCAATAGAACTTGTTATGATAGCTTCTTGGTAGTTTATCCTACAACATAAGATCAAGATTATACCATTAACTTCACATTTTCAACCTATAAACTATCATTCAAGCCTAAACCACCATTCCTTTCACTTCAACCAAATACCCAAAAGATAATTCCCTTACCTTGGTTACTTGCTCTTGAGGATATGAAGATCACACCTCCAAATTGAAGATTCAAACCTTGGAAAGAAAGGAATTAAGAGAAGAAATGAAGAACCCTAGCTCCACAAGTCGATGGATGCAAGAGGAGTAAGCAAATGAATAACTTAATGGCTTGGAAACTCTTAAAAATATGCTTTTTACGCCAAATACACGGACCACGTGCCTCCCTCCGTGTAAAGGTCCATGTACACACGATAAATCACCCATTTTTCCTGGCAAGACCCGAACCCCGTGTAGGGGTTCGTGTACCCTCGGTCCAAGGGCCAAATGTGCACTTTTTCTTCTGAATTAGCCAGAGTGGTAAACATGAAATTGTAGCCCTATGTCCTTTCTTGAATCTCACACTAGTTTCGGGTCATTTCGAGGTCTGAGTAAAAATTTATCCCATTATCCCAAAATGTGTCATTGTAAGAACGACGATATACATAACGCATTTCGGGCCACTTTTGACTCATCTTCCTCAACTATTTGAACAAAACTCAAAACATGAAAGCTGTAGCCTTGGATCTTAGCTTTCTAATGCAATTGGCCTCATGTCATTTGGATCAATATCCCATTCATTATGCTAAAAACCGTAACAAATACCAAAAATTTTCATACCGTTTCTGCACCCCAATTACCTATTTGGCTCAAACCATCCCAACCATCAATCCAACTCCCAACATTATACCGTCACAACAATAAAAACTCCTCAAATACACTACCATCAACTTATCCATACCAAAACCATACAATAATTAACCATGAATACAATGCAATAACCATATTGATGCTATAACATGAAATACCAACCCTTCCATCAACTATAATCATAAACCATAACAATAACTATGATCAATAATAACTTAACCATATATCCATAACACCAAACCATAGAATAATATCATTGACAATAGAAAGATAAAAGGTTGGGATATTACAAGTAGCTACTCGACTTCATAGTAAAAATAAACAACACAATGTTTAAACGATAAATTCTAAATAAGAAATACTAGTCGTGACGGAAAATGCAAAGAACAGTGCCCGGGAATCACGAAATCTCCAATCCACGCCCTTGCTCCAAGCTTTTTCTTCTTCTTCAAACTCCTTGGCTGCTGGATAATCTCCCAATTTTCGTGCCTATGGTTCTTTCTTGTGGCCTTCCCCTTTCCATGTTGAACATTACTCAAAATTGGAACTTTCTTTTTTTTTTTTTTTTGCTCGCGATAGCCCTAGCGCGATGTCTTCTGTCTTGTTGGTGTCTTCCGTAGCCTCTTGCGCTGGGGCGGTCAAACTTTACCGCCCAAGCGCGAGGTCTCCTGTTCTTTTTCCTTCAGCCTCTCGCGCTGGTGTGGTCAAGTTTGACCGCCCGAGCGTGATGTGTTCTGCTTGGCACTCGTTTTTTTTGCTGCACTCGCGCTGGGGCGGTCTAGCGCGACATCTTCTGTCCCCGCCTTCTTCTTTGGTTGAATTTTCTCCATTTTCTGTCGTTTGTCTGCACATTATTATACTTCAGTGAGTGGTGATTGAATGCAATAAAATAATAAAAATAAACAGAATGCAGACTCCATAAAACCCAGAACGATGCAAACTACGACTCACATCATGCATTAAAACACGTAAATATGACATCTATCAGGCGACGTGTTTAAAACACGTTTTGATTATTATCATTTTAGTGAGGAAGTCTTCCCAATGTTAGGAGGAGAAAAGAAACATATCGAAAAGGAAATTACATGGTATACATCTTCATTTTAACATCTGGATCCAAGAACTAAACAATGTGAAAAGGATGTACACAAATTGTGCACTTGCAAAGAATAGCAAATCAAATGCCAGATGCATTTGCGGATACAAAATAGGTCAGTAAATCATATATACATGCTGTAAATGCCCCTGCTCGAATTGAAATTTCAAAGAAATAAATTGAATACACTCATGATGTTATAAAATGATTGAAGCGTGGAATGCCAATCGGTTCCAAGGAAAAAAAATCCTCGAAAAATAAAAATAACGTAGAAACAAGATGATCACAAAATATAGAATGATATTTCGACATAAATACATGCTGATGAAAATGTTCCGTCAGAACCACAAACAGATGAGAATCGTGAAATATCTATCAATTATATTAATATTGAAAAAATATGGAACCGAAAAGATATAAAAGAAATTGATGAGATATTTTCTTACAATTTTGCATTTGACATCATAAATGAAAATGAAGATCATGAACCAAAATCTTTTGGTAAATGTAAAAATCGACAGGACTGGATAAAATGGAAAGGTGTCATCCAAGTTGAATTGGATTCGCTAAATAAACGCAACGTTTTTGGGCCTATAGTCCTTACACCTGAAGGTGTAAAACTTGTTGGATACAAATAGGTCTTTATTTGAAAGCGAAATGATAAAAATGAAATAGTAAGATATAAAGCTCGACTTGTCGCACAAAGTTTTTCTCAAATGCCTAGAATGATTATGAAGAAACGTATTATCCTGTTATGGATGCAATTACGTTTCGGTATTTGATTATTCTGGCGGTATCTGAAAATTTAAAAATGCGTCTTATGGGTGTTGTCACAACTTACTTATACGGATCACTATATAGTAATATATATATATATATATATATATATATATATATATATATATATATATATATATATATATATATATATATATATATATATATATTACTAAGGAATTCAAGAAGTTGTGTCGTACTTGAAGGAAAAATTTGAAATTAAGGACCCTGGAAAAATAAAGTATTGCTTGGGTTTGCAAATTGAACAAAAAGAATGTGGAATATTTGTTCACCAGTCAAATTATACAGAAAAGGTCCTTAAACGTTTTAATATGGATAAATCAAATCTTTTAAGTACTCCAATGGTTGTTAGATCATTAAACATAGAAAAGGATCCATTCCGTCCATATGAAGATATTCTTGGTCCAGAAGTACCATATCTAAGTCCTATTGGTGCCCTTATGTATCTTGCAAATTGTACAAGATCTGATATATCTTTTGCTGTAAATTTATTGGCAAGATTTAGCTCATATCCAACAAAAGGCACTGAAACGGAACTAAACATAAATTCTGTTATCTACGAAGAACGACAAACTTGAGACTTTTGTATTCAAAAGATACCAATCAAAGTATAATTAGTTATGCTGATGCTGGGTATTTATCTGATCCACACAAGGCACGTTCCCAAACCGGATATGTATTTACTAGTGGAGGCACTGTAATTTCTTGGCGTTCACAGAAACAAACAGTTGTAACAACTTCATCAAATCACCCCGGGATTATTGCACTACATGAATGCTGATTATCATTCGACAAGAAGCCTGTGATATTATATAAAGATAATGCTGCATGTGTTACTCAAATGAAAGAGGGATACATAAAAAACAATAGAACTAAACATATTCCCTCCAAGTTCTTCGCATTCACCCAAGAGCTTGAGACGAATAAATATATTTATATTCATTACATTCAATCAAGTAAAACTCATCAGATCTCTTCACAAAGTCACTACCTACGACAATATTAAGAAAGCATATATATATAAGATAGGGATGCACAATCTACAAAATTTGTGAAGAATCATTCGTGTTAACATGACGGATAGTTTACGCGACTGCACTCTTTTTCCCTTACTATGGTTTTTATCCCAAATGGTTTTTCTAGTAAGGTTTTTAACGAGGCTGTATAAAACACGAAATGGAGACAATCATTATATCACGATCATTATTACAAGGGGGAGTGTTGAAAATAAAGAGTTGAAATTATTTAATGTTGAAAAAAAGAGTTGTAGATATTGAGAATTAATGTGTGATGATGTATGTAATGATGTATTTATTTTCGGATTATTTCCAAAGAAATTCTATAAATAAGTCTCTCAATTTGTGAAGAAGAACACAATTGAGTGGAGAAAATTTTATAAAAGTGTGTAGTTTAATATATTTTATGAGTTTGAGTGTAATATCCGCAAAACCAGCCTACGTAAACCACATGCATGCAAATTACTTGAATTGCTTAATTGTTTTATTTAATTGATTTTTTATGCTTGCATGATATTTATTAAATGATTAAAGGTATGATTGCATGATTAAATGATTATATGACATGATTTCATGAAATTAGAGGATTTTACCCGAATATTCGATAATATGCAGGGAAAGGAGAACGAGGACGACCAAGACAAGAATATTTATTTTTCATTAAATAACTGCAAGGCTTCCTAATTTGATTAAAATGATTAATTTTTCTTAAAAATGTTAGAGTTCGAATTATTTTACGAATCAAGCTCGATTTTTTCTGAGAAGTCGATTTTGGGCAAACGAGGAGTTTTTAAAAGATTAAAAATATTATCTTTGGAGAACTAATTTTATAAAATTTTATGTTTCAATTAAATAAAAATTATTGGGCTCAATTTAATTATTTAAAGCAGGACCAATTGCTCATAAGCTTGCAAGCCCAAAACTAAAGCCCATTAACATGTTTATTAAACTTAAAAATAGGTACCTAGGGCTTCTTCCACCCCATATTTCAGTTCAAATCAGCCGAAACACACATCACAGACACACACACACACACACCATATTTTCGAAAATAAGGGAGGAAGAGAAAGCTAGGATTCTTCATCATCCGGTCGTCCATCTTCGCACCCTCGCCGACGATTGAGTATTCGAGCATTTTAAACGCAAAGACATGTTTTTCTAAACTCTTTTAAACATCATACACATCATAATATGTATGTTTTAATTGATTATGCATGAAAAATATTGGTGTTCGATTATTTTATGGTATGATACGTATTTTCAAAGTTTAACGATTTTACGCTTGTTGATGTAACGTTATGATTTCTAAGGGTTAAGCTGCCAACAAAAGATGTTTTCTGGATAGAATAAACACGATTTATGTATGAAAGGAGGGCTGGAACGTTGCATGATCAAAGGGAAGTGAGGCTAGGGTTTTTTAGGAACCAAGTGCACGACCACCTTCATAGGGCGCGGCTGGATACGAGGCTCTCTTGGGGGCTCAGTCTGGAGGATGGATCATAAGGGACATGGTTAGGTCCTAGGAAGAGTACTAGCATCGTGTATCAGGGCTGGGGAGGAGTCCACAAAGGTTAGGACTCTCCCCAAGCAACTCCTCATCGGCTGCTGCACAAAGAGGCTGCGGCTCGGTAGGGGCGTGGGCTAGGTGGTCTAGGCAGTGGCCAAGGACAGTCCGGAGAGGGTTAGGTAGGAGCAAGGCTCGTGGTGGCTCTCACAAGAGCCCACACGAATGGAATACGAGGTCTCGTGCGGCTCTGTGTTGCTGCAGCATCTTGCTGAGTATCTTAGAGGCTCGGGCTGGGGTGGTTCTTGTCAAGGACTGGTCTAGGGTCAATGATGGTTGTGGGTGGTCCGTGGTTAAGGGCTGGTAGAGTGCTAAAGTAACTAGGAGTCCTAATACACCTAGAACTCACGCACACACAAAAGGGTCTAGGGCAGCAGGCTTTAACGCGGGCCAAGGCCTGGTTTATGGGCTTGGGGCTGGTCAGTAGGGTACATAAGTTGTCTAGGGTCTGGTTTGAGGTGGCTCGGTCGTGGCTCAAGTACATTATGAGATGGCTCGGTGTCTTCGATTAAGGGTCAAAACGAGAATTTAATAAGAAAAATTGGAACCATGGGTCCACGATGTGGTTCATGACTCATAAGGGTAGTTTAGGTAATAAAAAGGCAATGTTTAAAATTTGGGAAGAAAATATTAAATTTTGAATTTATTCGGCAATCAAACGCCTCACGAATAGTTAATTAAAGAATTAATTAGAAAGCCTCGAATTAAGCTGAATAAAATTATGAAAAATTAGATTTAAGCTTAATTAATTATTTGGAATAAGCCCATGTCATTAAAAGTGAGAAAAAGATAAAATCAAAAAACATTTATGTCTAGGGACAAAACAGTCATTTTATACTTGAAAATTACGTAAAAGCTTGGCAACGTCCCGAAGGATCATAACGCATGATAAATGATATTTTATGATTTAGAATGATGATTTTTATGAAAATTTGATATTTTATGATTTATGGTAAAATTGTGCAATTTTTACTGTTAAAATACTATTTTTTGAAAGTTATGATATTTTACGATTTTCTTTACTGTGAAAGATGCTATTTTTCAAATGTGGAAAAGAAATGATATTTTATGTTTTAAAAGAAAAGGAAAAATATTTTGAGGGATGTGAATTGATTATGAGAAATGATAAATTAAATGTGAGGGATCTGTTTTAAGAAAGTATAGTGAACTTACAATTTTGTGGGGATGTCGTGAGGGAAAAGACCCCAGAGGACTCCGAAGATCGTATTTCTATGGTGGAGCTTAGTGCCCACCCCCATGGGCCATGTGGAGGTGAATATTGATCAGTCGACCAAAGGATAAAAGCTAGTCACTTTCAAGAATCAAACTTCACCAAAAATGATAAAGGATTGAAAGCTTTACGATTAAAATGATTTTATGATATACGATTTACTTATGCTCAGAATTATTTCAAATAATTTATTTATGCTTAAAATTATTTTAAGAGTCTATTTATGCTTAAAATTATTTTAAATGGTTTATTTTTGTTTAAAAACTATTTTAAATAAAAATATGATTTTTTAAATGCATGTGATTGTATATGTATTATTTGTTATTCATGTTTAGAACATGCTGAGTAATTAGACTCGCTAGGTTTGTATGTTACAGGATTTGATGATATTATGGGAGGCATCGACGATTGAGTGGATTGAGTGCTGCAGTACACTCACGAGGGTCATTTATTTCCACACTAGCTTGATAGATAAAAGATTTGAAAGATTTATGTTAATGACTTTATTAGAGATTTTTATGCTTTATTTTATTGTTAGTTGATCTTTTTAAAGGTCGACTTATGTTTTTTTGTTAGTTGACGATTGAGAGATTTATTTTATAAGAATGATAAATGAAAATTTATATTCTATATATATATAAATTTTCATTTACCATTCTTATACTTGCTTGAATATATATATATATATATATATATATATATATATATATATATATATATATATATATATATATATATATATATATATATATATATTCAAGCAAGTATAAGAATGGTAAATGAAAATTTTTAGTGATTCAAAGCGAAGTATTGAATGAAAATTTTTTACGGACGTATGGATGTCGGCTTTTGGGTCGAGGTGGTCTGCCAAATATGATGATCCATTATGGGAAATTAAACCAACAATTTTTAAGAACTATTCTAAGAATTTAAGCCGTAAATCAGATCTATTATAGAAAGTTAAGCCACAAGTTTGAGATCCATTACAGGGAATGGTGCTGCCGGGGCGTCTGATAGGTCCTCTTGCCCTGCTTTCCATTCTCAATATCTTTTTGGTCCTATTCAGCAGCCAAGGCTCTAGATACAGCAACATCATAGGTAGTAGGACAAGCCACTCGAACATCTCGGCGCAAGATCGGCCGTAAACCATCAAGGAAATGCCTCAACTTTTCTCTGGTATCGTTAACTATCAAGGACACAAAGTGACACCCATATTCGAACTTCCTCACAAACTCCGCCACGCTGCAGTCTCCCTGTCTCAAATTCATGAACTCCCTAGTCAATCGGGAGCGAATCTCCTCAGTAAAGTACTTGGAGTAAAACACCTCATTGAAAGCCTCCCAAGTAACGGTCTACAAATTCACTGCCATAGATACCTCTTCCAGCATAGCCTAGCATCTCCTGATAACAAGTAAGTAGCACACCTGACCCTATCTGTATCCTCCAGTTCCATGAAGGTAAAGATCACCTCAATGGACTTAATCCATCCCTCAGCTAACAACGGGTCAGTCGTCCCTGAAAATTCCTTGGGGTTCATCCTCCGGAAGCGCTCATACACTGCTTCTGACCTAGTCCTCATACCCGTGTCTATACCAACATTATTCCCCGCAAACTGTGCGGAGAATTGAGTCATTCCAGCGAGCATATGCGCTTGTAAATCTGGTGGTGGGCGTGGAGCAGTAACCCTCTCCTCGCCACGAGCCTCATGGCCTTCCTCTTGAATCTCACAGGCAACCAAACGTCTAGGAGACATATTGTTCCAAAATTAAACCCAACACGTAACCAACATACATGAAAATAATAGTCATTTTATACACTAAACGTGAATCAAAACTTAAACATGCATATAAGAAATCATATTTTTGATGCTCCTAACATCAAAAAAAATTTAAAATTTACAGACTTGAGGGGTGGCTTCATGAGTTTCTCGCAACCGGCAGTAGGCACAACCCATCACAAGAACACCGCTCTGATACCAACTGTAACATCCCGTAATAAAATAACTAATACTACTTTAAAATTTGCGAAAATTTTTTTTTTTTGTTATATAAATAGTTAACCCAAACCTTCTGAATTTAAATAAAACGATCGAATAAATTTTTGAAAATAATCCAAGAACAAAATATTTTCATGCCATAAAAAAATACCATTCATCACTACTATAAAAGAGTTATCCAAAATGAGCATTTGAAAATACTTGTTTGCCCCCAAAATTTTGAATAAATAAAAATTAGAGTAAAAAGTTTAACGAGCATAAAATCATTTCATAACAATAGCGGTCCTCGGGTTTGCACTGCACACAGTCCGAGCAAGCTCACTGGTCAGCACCTCCTGTCTTCTCAAAAGCATCAACATCTGCAACGATCAAGTCTAATGAGTCTAAAGATTCAACATGCATAAACCATGAATAATAAATAGTACTTAATGAAATCACATACATTTTAAAGTAACGTGTAAGGAATAACAGACGAACATACATAACCATAGACGTGCCATAACTGCGTAAACATTTTCATAAAAGAGCTTCCATCATAATATACACAATCATACTTAATTTTGCGTAGAAATATGTTCAAAGCAAGTGGCCCGTAGCATAAATCGTCTGATCAGACTAAACCATAGTACTGGGCTGGCAAGGATCACCACAACCTTTCGATTGGATGTCCACTCCCACATACATAAATCTCCGGTCATAATTTACCAGTTGGAGACGTCATCGGTCATGCTTTATCACTTTCCAAACCCATAATCATAAATCCCCAGTCATGCTTTACCGAGTGACCACAAGAAAAATCACATACTTCCAAAATAAAAATATTTTTTTTGCACGTCGATCATACTTAAAAACATCGAGGGCTTCATTGGAATGATCTGGACATGTTGCCCCAACCACAACAGCATGTTGCCCCAACCACAACAGCAAAGATTCAGGAGATCCTAACAAAGCCTGCAACCAAAACTTGAGAAAACATGAAGAACATACACAACTTTTCACAGCTTAAGCGGTTTTACGATAAAAATCATATCTCGCTCATTTCTTATCAACAAATTACAAATTTGCTATCGAATCGAAGGTAACACAGAGTGATACAAATTATATGTTGAACAATTTCAAAAAACCAATCTATAAGTCGCAGAATTCGAAATAGCAGAGGGTGACCGGTTTTGTGACACAGAAATTTCACATATTGTGCAGTTTTACGATAAAAATCATATCTCCCTCGTTTCTTATCATCAAATGACAGATTTACTATAGAATCAAAGATAACACAGTGTACTACAATTCCATTGTTGAAAATATTTCCAAAAAACTAACCTATAAGTCACAGAATCTGAAATAATAGAGGGTGACAGGTTTTGTGACATAGAACTTTCACAGTTTGTGCGGTTTTATGATAAAAGTCATATCTCCCTTGTTTCTTATAAAAAAATTACGAATTTGCCATCAAATAGAAGGTAACACAGATTACTACAATTCATATGTTGAAAACATTTCCAGAAAACCAACCTATAAGTCGCAGAATTCGAAATTATAGAGGGTGATGGGTTTTGTAACATAAAAAATTCACAGCTTGTGCGGGTTTAAAATAAAAATCAAATCGCCCTCGTTTCTTATCAGAAAATTATTAATTTGCTATCGAATCAAAGATAACACAGAGTACTACAATTCATATGTTGAATCATTTTTTATAAAATAAAAATTAGAAGTCGCAGAATTCGAAATAATAGAGGGTGACAGGTTTTGTGACACAGAAATTTCACAGCTTGTGCGGGTTTACAATAAAAATCACATCTTCCTTGTTTCTTATCAGAAAATTTCGAATTTGATATCGAATAGAAAGTAACACAGAGTACTACAATTCATATGATGAAAACACTTCCAGAAAACCAACCTAAAAGTCGCATAATTCGAAATAACAGAGGGTGACGGGTTTTGTGACACAAAATTTTCCAGAAATCGTTTAAACCATAAAACCATCAGACTTTGCATACAACAAACAATTTTTCATGCACAATATACATCAAAATACATAATATGACGAGATCGATGTGTAAAATAAAAGTTTATACATGCCTTTGTGTCTAAAAGCTCGAATAAACGAATATCGGCGCGATGATACGTGGAGGATGGACGGACGATGATTCATTGACGTTTTTCTTGACAAAAACTCACCAAATCTCCAAAATATTGCTAGTATGAATGGTCAAGAGGCTGCTGCTCAAAGAAGACGCAACCCTAGTTTTACACGTTATTTAGTATGTGTAAAAGTGTAAGTGTGTGTGTTTTAAGTGTCCGTGAGTTTGAGAATTAGATTAAGGTAAAAAAAATTCTTAGTTTAATAATTAATGGTAAAATATTACTAATATAATTATTTAATCTCACTCAAAGATTTAATAAAATAATTAAGTACCAAATTTTCAAGATTAAAATTTCCAAATTTCAAAAATAGTTAAAAAGAGTACTTAAAAATCTATTTTAACTTAAATACTAATTAAATAAATTAATTAAGGCATAAAATTCATTATAAAATATTTTACACCCAATTTAAGGTTTAAATCCTCAAATTTCAAAATTTACGTTTAAAAAACTTAAAATATTATAAATCGTCTGATAATTTAAATCAAACTTTAAAATGATAAAATTCATAAATCATTTAAAATAACAAATTTTCTTGGCTTAAATAAAAATATAACATTTTACTAAATCACCTACATCATCTCCGGTCTCTTTTCTTCGATCCCGCATTGCATATTCTCCTGAAAAGTTAAAAGTCGAGAAAACATTTTAATTTGTATAAAAATAAACATTTGAACATTTAGCATCAATTAAATCATGTAACATGCACCATTAACTCATTTTTAATTAATTAAATAATTTAACAAATTAAATCATGCATGAGGTTTACGTGTATTAGTTTCGGGCACTACAATATGTTAGAGTAGGTGCCTCGAGCCAAGTGTTGGCCGATGGTTCACGTTCAAACTCTATGTATAAACAATCTTTATTTTAATAATATTTGATATTATTGTTTTGACACATCTTTATCTGTATTACCATGCTAGTTGCATAAATAAAATCCTTGAATATACAAATAGTAGAAAGAATATGAGATGCTCATATGATTAGTATCATGAAACTCATATTTGGAATACTGTATATTCTAAACAGTTCCTAGTTGATTCAGCCGCCGCTAAGAAGGATATAGGCCGCTCGAGTTTGAGACTAATATAGGGGACATTGTGATGTCCGAGCATGCAGATATGTGCTCCTTGTAGAGTGCACTGAACAACGCTCTATAAAGGACTTTTCAAGTGGTTCTCACTTATCGAGTGGAAACGTCCTAGTTTATGGTTGTACACCATTAGTCTTTATGACCCGAGACAACATTGAGACTCTATATGCTATCATTGCACTTTGACTTGTTTTTCGACTCATATGGGGTCATCAGGTGGCAATGTTGGATGTTTTGTCGAAACATATAGGAGTCGATGCATTGTAGTCGGGGATTCACCGTTTACCTTCGGGTATGGATATCCTACGTGTATGTAGTTTGAAATCTCTGATCATAGTGTTGGTAGTAATTATGAAAGGGGTTTCATATATTACACCATCGATTCAACTACGACATGACACATAATATCGATTCTTTGACACCTCTCGATATATCAATAGTTGTCGAATCGGTCGGGATATATGAGATGAAGATAATTGAATGGTTCTTACATTCACTATCATTTGATACCTAGAGAATCATGTAAGCGATGCTGCTAGGTGTTGAACACGATTGGTTGGGTACTATCAGACTTGAGTTCTGACGTTCTTATGATCAAGGAGTTGATAAATAAGAATGGATCAATTGGGGTATGCTCATATAAATAAATGTTTAGTCCCGAATCACATTGAAATGTGAACCCACTGCTAGTTGTATCAATGAATCATTAAGGGTCACACAAGTGTTAACTTTCTAGACCTCTTTGAGAAGTAAAATTAGTTCAATATGTTGAACGGCTTATAAAGAAGTTTATTAGGACAAAAAAAATTAGAAGTATGACTTCTATAAGGGGAATGTGGCTTTAAATTTGTGAAAGTGTTCCTGAATTAAAAGTTGGCCAAATAAATAATGTATTTGAAAATTGTGATTTTCATAAACATTATCATGGACTAAATTAAATTAATTCAAGTGTTGAATTAATTAAATACTAGTGGACCTAGTAGAGTCCAAATAATTAAATTAATTCAGTTGTTGAATTAATTAAATAACATTGGGTCTTGGAGAACCCAATTGGAAATAATTATTCAACTAGTGGACTTGACTAAAATCAAGTAAGGTTTAATTGGTCTCAAATTTGTTTGAGACCTTTAAATTAAAGTTTATGCGCTTTGTAATTGTTACAAGCCCAAATAGAATGCATGCAAAGGAGGTGAAGGGTTGGAGGCAACTTTTTCAATAAACAAGGGATGAAATGCCTTTGGAATTAACAACAACTTTTCAAGCTCCAAGAAACCTTCCCCTTCTCTCCAAAAGCACCCCATGGCCGAAATTTCCCATTCATATTCTCCAAATTTTTCCTTCTTCAATTGTTGAAGATGGCATACACTTCTCAAAGAAAAATGCTCTAATTTTTCTAGTGCAAAATTAGAGTGAATCTACCTTATTAGTGGTTGACCTAATTTTGAGCGAGGAGTGCTCAAGGAAGCTTGTAGATTGGGTCAATCATTCAAGAGCTTAGTTGTTTGACAACTAAGTTGGAGTCAACATCAATCGTTTGTGATTGATAGGTAAAAATTTCTAAAAGCCCTATGAATGTCATTTTGTGTTTTTTGTTATTTGCTACACATCATAGTGAGGTGCTCGATTTTTGCTTGTAAAATTTGATTTTTAAAACTTTCGTTGCGCATTCGGGCACCG
The DNA here is from genome assembly GCF_022965805.1 of Primulina eburnea. Lineage (NCBI taxonomy): Eukaryota > Viridiplantae > Streptophyta > Magnoliopsida > Lamiales > Gesneriaceae > Primulina > Primulina eburnea. The sequence continues at coordinate 13,791,822 of NC_133116.1, forward strand.
TAATCGATCCGCTTTCAAGTGGTATCAGAGCTATGGTTACTATTTTGTGTCGTAAATACTTGATATTATATTGAGATCAATTTCTAACCGCATGAGATAATTTGTTGCAACAAACCGAGACTAACTTTTTGGGGCATTTTCGGGCAGCTCGGGCTACCCGAGGGGCTGCCCGAACCCCCTTTTAAAATTTAAAAAAAATTTGTTGGCCGGAATCTGGCGACGGAGCTCCGGCAAAGGCGATGACTACTAGGGTTTCCAAAAGTGTTTTGGAATATCAAAGTGTCATGGACCTTGAGTTGTTGGGCTATTAGATGGCTAACATAATTTGTGAAATTTAAATAAGCCAAAATATTTTTGGTGAAAAATATCTTATTGGGCCCTTAAGTTTAAATCCACAAAAGTTGTACATATTTTCTCATAAAATAAATATTTGCAGTTGGACTTTAATTATGTATAGTAAATGGTGATTTACAAGAAATTCAGTTATAAATAAATTAATTAAAAAGTAGACAAAGGAGTTTGTTTACTTTGTTGTTTTAGTTTATAATCGTGGCGGTTAGTGATTGGATCAAGATATATAATATTGGATCAATTGATTACTGTGATAATTAATTGATGTTTATGATATGTGATATTATGCATGAAGGATGATCAAAATCTCAAGCCCAATTTTCTAGGTGTATGCTATGATATTTTGTGTTGAATGATTGTAATAATTATCAATTTATAAGTCGGCTTGGTTTATGGCCCGTTCCCACCCCATTAGATGTATCCCTATTTGTCATGTATATTTATTTGTAAATATTAGTATAGTGGAATATCTAGATTGGAAGATGGTAGCCTTGATGATTATGAAGATCGAAGACATGTAAATATTGGAGACTTATGTAAAAGTTTCATTTGCATCCCATGCATTTCCCTAGGATTGGACTTAGGCAATACTCGACAAACACATATTAACCAGATAGAAGCCTGCATATAACACTTGGCTTTCAAGTCATGGTCACATCATTCATAGAAGCCTGCATATAACACTTGGCTTTCAAGTCATGGTCACACAATTCCTTGTAAGTCTGCAATTTCTCAGGAGTGCAGTCAGTCAGAGTCTTAACAGGGGACGACTTAGTAAGTGTATACGCTATCCTTTCCGAATTCAACACGATTTTCAGATTTCTTAGCCAATTGAGGTAATTAGGTCTGGTTAATATGTGTTTGTCGAGTATTACATATAGGAATTGCGAATCGAAGACATTGTCAAAAAGTATTGAAAAGTAAAACAGATAAATGTTAATGACTATTTTAAAATATTTAGTAAGATATGAAGTATGGACTTTTACTTCATAAATTTTTACTCCCACTGTTTTGACATTTTCACCACCCTCTAGTGAAAACGGTAAACTCCTTTCCCAGTAGGTACGTAAGGTCAAATTACCGAATTATGATCCCGAATAATATCAGCCAATCAGAATCCCTAAAAGGTAGTTTCCAATTGCATCACAATGCAACCCTCTACGTAAACTTTTGTATCATGTTTGATTAGGACCCAATAATATGACGTCGTTCATCTTCACGTGTCAAGCCTTACCCATCGATGTTGAACCTTAATGGACGGTCTCCATGAGTTCTCCCAATAATATGAGCCGAAATCATGGGAGTTCCACGTAGTTCACATCACCATGTCAATGGATGTCACAGCTTTCCGGCACCCAGGGCCCCCCCAATAATATGAGCCGAGCCCCGAGCACGGGTAGCGTTCATCATGCACCCATTGTCGATGGAAGACATGTAAATTATAAACAAATTTATAATTCTCTTTTTCGGGTTGATATCAATTTTGAATCTTATTCAAAATGAGGGTTTTTAATTTTGAAAGGTTTCATCATTAATTTTATTTAAAAGCTCGCCATGTTTGATCGTATGTTTGCCGGATTCATGCAACTTTGTTACTATCATAATAATAATGCACATACTCATTATTTATAACATATCATGTATATATTATAAACAGTAAACAAACAAGGATGATCAATCGCCCCAATACTAATGGCTCGTATGAGCTAAACACGGGCCTAGGTCCAATCCTAGGGCAATGCAAGGGATGCAAATGCAACTATTACATTAGCTTCCAATATTTACATGTCTTCGATCTTCATAATCATCATGGCCATCATCTTCCAATCTTGATCATCCACTATACTAATATTTACAAATAAATATCCATGGAAAATAGGGATACATCTCATGGGGGTGGAAACGGGCCATAAACCAAGCCCACTTTAAATTTGATAATTATTACAATCATTCAACACAAAATATCCTAGCATACACCTAGCAAATTGGGCTTGGGCTTTTGATCATCCTTCATGCATAATATCACATATCATACACCATCAATTAATTATCACAATATTAATTAATTGATCCAATATTATATATCTTGAACCAATCACTAATCGCAACTAAATTAACAAAGTATACAAACACCTTTGTCTACTTTCCAATTAATTTATTTATAACCGAATTTCTTGTAAATCACAATTTACTATAAATAATTAAAGTCTAACTTCAATTATTTATTTTAAGAGAAAATATTTGCAACTTTTGTAATTTTAAACTTAAGGGCCCAAAAAACTCATTTTTCACCAAAAACATTTTGGCCCATTTAAAATTCACAAATATGTTAGCCATCCAATGGCCCAACAACTCAAGGCCCACGACACTTTGATATTTCAAAACATCTTTTGAAAACTCTAGTCATCATCGCCGTCGCCGGATTCTGGCCATCAACAAAAAAAATTTTATTTTTATTTTTAAAGAGGCTGTTCGGGCAGCCCTAGGGGCCCTAGCTGCCCGAAATGGGCAGTCCCTCGGGCAGCCCGAGCTGCCCAAAATGGGTAGCAAGTTGCTGTCCGAAATTTGCCCCAAAAATCTTGGATTTTGTTGCAAAAATTTCATCTCATGCGGTTAGAAATCAACCTCAATATAATATTATGTATATGCTACACAAAAACTAGTACCCTTAGCTCTTGATACCACTTGAAAGGGATCGATTATAGGTGCCCCAATGCGCAACGGAAGCAACAAAATGTTTTCAAGGCTCATGTACTAGCATGTAACATATACAAAACACCAAAATGTCATACATAGGGTGTTTATAGAAATGTACCTATCAATCTTAAAAGATTGATGATGGCTCCAACTAAGGTGTAAACACCTTAGCTCTTGTATGGCAAGAACTTCTACAAGCTCTCCTCCTTTCCTTCAAAAATTTGAGAAGAGTTTTGTTTTTCAACAACTTGAAGAACAAAATGAGAGAAAAATTTGAGAGAATTTCTCCCCAAAAATCGGCCAACCTAGGAATGAAGGGGGAAGACTTGTCTTGGTTGTGGGAAAAGTAGTTGTGTATTCCCAATGCATGCCATGCCTTGGATGTTGCAAAAGTTGTCTCCCAACTTTTTACCTACCATGCATGCAAATCTATTTGGGTGATTTAACAATTAAAAACCCATGGACTTAATTTTAATTATCTCAAACATATTTGAGACTAATTAAACATTACTTGAATTTACTCAAGTCTACTAGTTAAATAATTATTCCAATTGGACTCTACAAGACCCTAATTTAATTAATTAATTCAACATTTGAATTAATTTAATTATTATGACTCTACTAGGTCCACTATTGTTTAATTAATTCAACACTTGAATTAATTTAATTAAGTCCGTAATAATATTTATGAAAATCACAATTTTCAAATACATTATTTATTTGGACAACTTTTAATTTAGGAACACATTCATAAATTAAAAGTCACATTTCTCTCAAAGAAGTCATACTTCTATTTTTCTTTACGCTTATAAACTCATTTATAAGCCGTTCAACACATTGAACTATTTTACTTCTCAACGGGATCTAGAAAGCTAGTACTTGTGTGGCTCTCAATGGTTCATTGATACAACTAGCCGTGGGTTCACATCTCTATGTGATTCGGACTAAACATGTCCTTATATGAGCATACTCCAATTGCTCCATTCTTACTTATCAACTCTTTGATAACAAGAACGTCAGAACTCAAGTCTGATAGTACCTAACCAATCATGTTAAACGCCTAGCAGCATCGCTTACATGATTCCCTAGGTATCAAATGATAGTGCCTGCAAGAACCATTCAATTATGGTTAGCGTACAGTACGGTCCCTTCAACTCATATATCCCGACCGATTCGACAACCATTGGTATATCGAGAGTTGTCAATGAATCGATACTATGTGTCATGTTGTAGTTGCATCGATGGTGTAATCTATGAAACCCCTTTCATAATTACTACCATACTCTGATAAGAGATTTCATACTACATACACATAGGATATCCATACCCGAAGGTAAGCGGTGAATCCCCAACTACAATGCATCGACTCCTATATGTTTCGACAGAACACCCAACCTTGCCACCTGATGACCCCTTTAGAGTCAGTAAATAAGTCAAAGTGTAATGCTAGCACAAATAGTCTAAATGTTGTCCCGAGTCATAAGGACTAATGGTGTACAACCATAAACTAGGACATTTCCACTCGATAAGTGAGAACCACTTGGAAAGTCCTTTATGGAGGGTTGTTTAGTGCACTCTACAAGGAGCACCTATCTGTATGCTCGGACATCACAATGTCCCCTACCAATGAAACATGGTACTCACATCGCAGATACTAGTCTCTAACTCTAGCGGCCTATATCCTTCTTAGCGGCGGCTGAATCGACTAGGAACTGTTTAGAATATACAGTATTCCAAATATGAGTTTCATGATACTCATCATATGAGCATCTCATATTCTTTCTACTATTTGTACATTCAAGGACTTTATCTATGCAACTAGCATGGGTATACAGATAAACAAGTGCCAAAATGACAAGTTCAAATATTATTAAAATAAAGATTGTTTATACATAGAGTTTCATTGTGAACACTCGGCCAACACTTGGCTCGACGTGCACCTACTCTAACAGGGGCCTCGGTCCATGAGCATGGCCTAAAGATGATTGGACTCATGGACAAGCTCGTTGGTATGGATCGTATGTTGCCTTCGGAGTTGACCACAGACGTGTTGCTCTTGTCGCTGCCTAGCTCATTTGATCCTTTTGTGGTGAATTTCAACATGAACAAGCTAGAGACTGCCCTTGAGGAGTTGGTGAATATGCTTGTTACGTTTGAGCCACCAACAAGAAATAGAAGTCGATTTTTTATGTGGGTTCTTCATCTGGTACGAAGATTGGTCCACCTGGGAAGGTAAAAAGCGTTCTTTACAACGTCCCAAGAAGAACGTGCCCTTGAAGAGGCAATCTCTGAGTCCCGTTTTGGCAACCATACCAGTTAAGGCTGACAAGACTGTTGATGTATGTCATCACTGCAAGAAGCCTGGACATTGGAGGCGTAACTGCAAAGAATATCTTGCCCAGAAAGATTCTGGAAATGGTATGTTCTACATTGAAGTAAACATTTCAATTAAGTCTACTTCTTGGGTATTAGATACCGGCTATGGCTCAAATCTCTGTAATGATTACAGGTGATGAGAAGAAGTAGGAGATGTTTATTGGGCAATGAAGCAAGAGTTGCTGCCAAGGCCGCATGAGATGTTTACTTGATTTTGAACAATGATTTTAAGTTAATTTTAAGAGTTGTTTCGTTTGTACCTGATTTGGTGAAAAACATTGTTTCCATTTCTATGCTTGATAAAGATGGATATTCTTGTTTATTTAGTAAATGTGTTTGCAACAATAACAAGAATGAGTGTTTGATTGGTACTGGAGAAGTTGAAAACGATCTCTATAACTTAAAATTGAAAGATTTTCCACTAAATAATGTCCAAAAAATAACAACAACAAACAAGTGAAAACAAGATACTCTAAATTCGGCACAATTATGGCATGCTCGATTAGGATATATTTCCCTAAGAAAGATGAACAAGATAGTGGGAGAAGGCATGTTTGATATGCCTGATATTATTTCTCTCACGACTTGTGAATCCTGTCTAAAAAGAAAGATGACAAAAATTCACTTTAAGGGCCATGTGGAGCGAGCCAAAGGGTTATTGGATTTGATCCATACCGATGTGTGTGTTCTGCTTAGCATCACCACTAAGCATGGACATGCCTACTTCATCACCTTTACCGATGACTTTTCAAGGTATAGGTATGTGTATTTGATGAAATACAAATCTGAAGCCTTTAAAAGGTTCAAAGAATTCAAAAGTGAAGTAGAGAAACAGTTGGGACGAAGCATCAAGTCACTTCGATCAGATCGAGTTGGTGAGTACTTGAGTGCCGAGTTCGAAGAATATCTTAGGGAGAATGAGATTCTCTCGCAGTGGACTCCGCCTGCTACACCGCAATTGAATGGTGTTTCAGAGCATCTTAACTGGACTTTGATGGACATGGTTCAGTTTATGATGAGGTTCACGGAGTTGCCGCCGTCCTTTTGGGGATATGCTCTTGAGACAGCAGCACTGTTGTTGAACAATGCACATTCAAAAGCAGTTGATAAGACACCATATGAGATATGGATGGGTAAAACTACCAAATATTCTTATCTTAGAATATGTGGATGCTTTGCTTATGTGAAGCAGACATTGGGAGATAAATTGGATAGTCGATCCATTTTATGTTATTTTGTGGGATATCCAAGGAACCCCATGATACAAAGGTGTTTGTTTCTAGGAATGCAACCTTTTTGGAAAAGGAATTTCTATTGGATAGAAAGGGGGAGATGATAGAACTCGAAGAGGTTCGAGACACACCCACAATTGTAGAACCCACACCCGAAGAGCCGAGAGAGGAGATACAAGCTCCTAGAAGATCCGAGGGAGTCTCGAGACCACCTATGAGGTATGGTCTGCTTCTTAAAGAGGGCCATGATGAGTCTAACCATGGATGTGATCCATTAAGCTTCAAGGAAGCGTTATTGATGCCGATCCATCCAAGTGGCTTGAATCAATGGAATTTGAGATGAATTCCATGCATTCAAACCAAATGTGGAATCTTGTGGATCCACCCGAGGGAACTGTTCCCATAGGGTGTAAATAGGTTTACAAGAGGAAACTTGGGGCGGATGGGAAGGTATTGACCTTCAAAGCGCGATTGGTAGGAAAGGATATACTCAAAGACAAGGAGTTGACTTTTATAAAACATTTTCTCCAGTTGCAATGTTCAAGTCTATAAGGATATTGCTAGCCATAGCTGCATGGTATGACTTGAGATACGGCAGATGGATGTAAAGACAACCTTTCTTAATGGGGATATTATGGAAGAGATTTACATGTCTCAACCTGAATGGTTTACATCTGTCCGGAGTGAGCATATGGTATGCAAACTTCATAGATCTATTTATGGTCCAAAGCAAGCATCTAGGAGTTGGAACCTCATATTCGATAGAACAATCAAAGATTTTGGTTTTACTAAGAATCCCGAGGAACTCTGTGTATATAAGAAGGTTAGTGGGAGTGATGTGACATTCCTGGTGCTTTATGTTGATGACATTCTACTCATTTGAAATGATGTAGGGATGTTGCAATCAACTAAAATATGGTTAGCGAGTAAGTTCTCGATTCAGGACTTGGTTGAAGCATCTTTTGTATTGGGAATACAGATCTATAGAGATAGATCGAGAAGATTGCTTGGTCTCACCCAGTGCACATACATTGATACCATCGTTAAGCGGTTCTCGATGGATGAGTCAAAGAGAGGACATCTACCAATGTGTCATGTCAATATCCAAGTCTATGTCTCCCAAGACTGATGCAGAGATAGCGGCGATGACAAGCATTCCTTATGCAGATGCAATTGGTAGCATTGTGTATGGGATGATATCTACACATCGTGACGTTGCTTTTGCACTAAGTGTAGTGAGTACATATCAATCAAACCATGGTCTTCCACATTGGGAAGCTGTGAAAGACATCCTCAAGTATTTGAGAAAGACCAATAAGTTGTTCTTGGTTTATGGGGGTGGAGAACTAAAATTGGAAGACTATACCGACTCTAGCTTCTAAAGCGATATCGATGACTCAAAGTCAACTTCTGGGTTCTTATTCATGCTCAATGGTGCTACTATCTCTTGTAAGAGTTCCAAGCAAGACAGTACTGAAGAATCCACCACTAAGGCCGAATTCATCGCTGCATCAGCTGCAGCAAAGAAGGCTGTTTGGATAAGGAATTTTGTCCAAGAGTTGGGCGTCATTCCTAATGGAGTTGGTCATGTCCCGGTGTTTTGTGACAACACGGGAGCTATAGCTCAAGTAAAGGAGTCAAGGTCTCCTCAGAAATCCAAACATGTATTGAGAAAGTACCACATCCTGCGAGAGATTGTGAAAAGAGGAGAATTGTCGATTGAAAAAATCGGCTCCACGGATAATGTTGCTGATCCACTACCTAAGCCTTTACCTGGACCATTATTCGAGAAGCATTGTGAATCGATGGGTTTGAAGCATATGGGTAGTTGGCACTAGTGCAAGTGGGAGATTGTTAGACTAGGTGCCCGTCGAGCCAAGTGTTGGCTGAGGGTTCACGTTTAAACTCTATGTATAAACAATCTTTATTTTAATAATATTTGAAATTATTGTTTTGGCGCATTTTTATCTGTATACACATGCTAGTTGCATAAATAAAGTCCATGAATATACAAATAGTAGAATGAATATGAGATGATCATATGATGAGTATCATAAAATTCATATTTGGAATATTGTATATTCTAAACAGCTCCTAGTTGATTCAGCCGCCGCTAAGAAGGATATAGGCCGCTCGAGTTTGAGACTAGTATCTGCGATGTGAGTACCATGTTTCATTGTTATGGGACATTGTGATGTCCGAGCATGCAGATAGGTGCTCTTTGTAGAGTACACTGAACAACCATCCATAAAATACTTTCCAAGTAGTTCTCACTTATCGAGTGGAAACGTCTTAGTTTATGGTTGTACACCATTAGTCCTTATGACCCCGGACAACATTGAGACTCTATATGCTAGCATTGCACTTTGACTTGTTTACCGACTCATATGGGGTCATCAAGTGATAAGGTTGGGAGTTTTGTCAAAACATATAGAAGTCGATGCATTGTAGTCAGGGATTCACCGCTTACCTTCGGGTATGGATATCCTATGTGTATGTAGTTTGAAATCTCTGATCAGAGTGTTGGTGGTAATTATGAAAAGGGTTTCATATATTACACCATTGATGCAACTACGACATGACACATAGTATCGATTCTTTGACACCTCTCGATATATCAATAGTTGTCGAATCGGTCGAGATATATGTGATGAAGGGACCGTACTGTACGCTAACCATAATTGAATGGTTCTTGCAAGCACTATCATTTGATACCTAGGGAATCTTGTAAGCGATGCTGCTAGGCATTTAACATGATTGGTTGTGTATTATAAGACTTGAGTTCTGACGTTCTTATTATCAAGGAGTTGATAAATAAGAATGGAGCAATTGGGGTATGCTCATATAAGGACATCTTCAGTCCCGAATCACATTGAGATGTGAACCCACTGCTAGTTGTATCAATGAACCATTGAGGGTCACACAAGTGCTAACTTTCTAGACCCCGTTGAGAAGTAAAATTAGTTCAATGTATTGAACGGCTTATAAAGGAGTTTATAAGCACAAGGAAAAATTAGAAGTATGACTTCTATAAGGGGAATGTGACTTTTAATTTGTGGAAGTGTTTCTAAATTAATAGTTTGCCAAATAAATAATGTATTTGAAAATTGTGATTTTCATAAACATTATTATGGACTAAATTAAATTAATTGAAGTGTTGAATTAATTAAACACTAGTGGACCTAGTAGAGTCAAAATAAGTAAATTAATTCAAGTGTTGATAATTATTCAACTAGTGGGCTTGAGTAAAATCAAGTAAAGTTTAATTATTCTCAAATATGTTTGAGACATTTAAATTAAAGTCCATGGACTTTCTAATTGTTAGAAGCCCAAATAGAATACATGCAAGGGAGATGAAGGGTTGGAGACAACTTTTTCAATAAACAAGGCATGACATGCCTTTGGAATTAACAACTTTTCAAGCTCCAAGAAAACTTCCCTTTCTCTCCTAAAGCACCCCATGGCCAAAATTTCTCATTCATACTCTCCCAATTTTCGCTTCTTAAATTGTTGAAGAAAGCCAATACTTCTCAAAGAAAAATGCTGTAATTTTTCTAGTGCAAAATTAGAGTGAATCTACCTAGTTAGTGGTTGATCTAATTTTGAGCGAGGATTGCTCAAGGAAGCTTGTAGATTGGGTCAATCATTCAAGAGCTTAGTTGTTTGACAACTAAGTTGGAGCCATCATCAATCCTTTGTGATTGATAGGTAAAAATTTCTAAAAGACCTATGAATGTCATTTTTATGTTTTTTGTTATTTGCTACACATCATAGTGAGGTGCTCGATTTTTTCTTGTAAGATTTGATTTTTAAAACTTCCGTTGCACATCCGGGCACCGTAACCGATCCGCTTTCAAAATAAATTTGTTAAAACTTGATTTCTGAGAAAAATCCTGTCATTTGGTATCAGAGCCGTGATACCTATGCCTTGAAAATATTTGTTTTCATTTTCTGAAAATCGGATTCATGACCTTTTGGAAAAATTTATTTCGGAAAATTTGCGTAAGAACCTTGAAATTTGAAATTTGAAATTCAGACGTAATAATATTAAGAAACTTACCTGATAACACTGTTCTCAGTTGCACCTTGAAGCCTTGAAGATGATTATGTGTTTCTGAACTTATGATATGATAATTTTGGTGTAAAATGAGTTTCTTAAAATTGATGGTGCATGCTCTGTGTTGAAGACAGATATTTTGATATCAAATAGTTCAATACGAATTCAGTATAACATGTATGATGATAAAAGTCATTTAATGACATTGAATTGTTTGTCTGCCAATTGATTGGATCAAATGTGAAATTGCAATCAAATTCAGAAGATAAATTACATGGTGTGCAGTGCATTGAATGAAAAGGTGACCCATACAATTATTATTATTATTATTATTATTTTAAAAATAAAAATAAAAATAAAAATAAAAGATATAAAAATAAATAATTATAATGATAATAATAATAATAATTAATGGGTTATTAAGTTATATGTATAATTAGATATACATATAACATTTGGATAATTTGTACACATTAAAATAGTTCTAAAGTTTATGCATAACTTAATTTGTGCATAAAATTTTTATTATGTTATATGTATATATTTTGTTGTTTATTTATATATATGCAATATTGAGTGAAATAATATTAATGTACTAAAATTGAAATTATAAATATTGCTTATGGTTTCCTGCAATAGTATGCTATTTCAAATCATTATAATTCATAAATTGTTCATATTTAATTATTATTATGTTTATATAATTTTATATGAACTAATTATATAAAAATATGAATATAAAGTTATTGAACAAAAATTCTTAGCTTATAAAGATTCACATAAATGTGGATAACTAAAGTGAATAATAATTATAAGGTGATATGAGAAAACGTGATCTGGTGGAGTTCTTCATAAATCGGCTTAAACTGCCTTTGCTAGCCACTGGTCTCCCTGATGAACGTTGCTCTGTCTAAGAGTTAGATATTTAAAAGGTCTTAGCCCTACCTATATTTCCTGGTATAACTCTTGGAAAGTGTTGATTGCGTTACTAAATAATTATTATATAAAGAATTAAGTAAAGCCAAAATTTTTTTCAATGAATCGTACAATTTTAAATAATTGAGGAATAGCCACATCATCCTTAATTATGAAATTTTTTGCATTAAGTAGATTTGGATCACATAATAGACATAAATTGTAATTAATTATATAAACATAATAAATTTTACCCCAGATGGATTTTTGTTATATTTATATAACTAATTAGGTTAAAATATCAAACTTATATTTTTCTTAATTTATCCACAGGAGTTCAGGGAAAATATGTTTTGATAGTTTTATTATAAAGTTCAAGAAAAATTTTATTGAACTAAAATTTTAGCCCACAAGCAAATTTTATGCCACTATATTTTTAATGATTTACATCGGTAAAACATGATATTACCTCAAAATTTTAAAAATAAATAAGTATATTATATTCTTATGCAGTTATGCAACCTGCGAGTTTTCCTGATATGAAATGTGACATTCCCGAACTGAATGGCGATAATTATAAAATATGTGAAGAAATAATTCTTCTTCAATAGGGTGGATAAATATTGATTATTCTATATGGAAAGACGAACCATCTACTATTACTAAAAATAACATTCCAAATTATATCGATCTTTATGAAAAATGAGAGCGATCTAACGATTCTGCGTAGTGTTCATATATAAAGACCAAAATCTCTGCTGATATGCGTGGTTCTATCAATCAGTATAATAATATCAAAGAATTACTGAAGGCTATAGATGAATAGTTTTAGTCTTCAGATAAGGCACTTGCCAGCACCCTAATTATGGAATTCTCTTCTTTAAGGGTCACCAGTGTGAGAGGTGTGCGAGAGCACATCATGAAAATACGGGACATAGCGGCTCGACTCAAGACACTTGAAGTAGAAATGTCTGAAAATTTTCTTGTACACTTCATTTTATGAACTCTTTCACAACTATATGAACCCTTCAAAATTTCATACAACACAATAAAGATAAGTGGTTAATAAATGAAATAATGACCATGTGTGTTCAAGAGGAAATAATTTAATGGAAACGAGTAATAAGGTTTTCATGAATACACAAGGAAAGTCTAAGATGCTAGCCAAAGTCAAAGGAAAAGGGAAAGAAATAATTCCACCCCAACCTGACATCAAGAAAGAATCCAAGTGTTTCTTCTATAAAAAGACGGGACACATGAAGTAGGATTGCAATAAATAAAAGGATTGACTTGAAAAGAAAGGAATTCATATTTCATTTGTCTGTTATGAATCTAATATGATTGATATGATTTATAACACATGGTTGATTGATTCTGTTTTACAATCCATGTTGCAAATACCTTGCAGGTTATGCAAATCCTAAGTAAATCTCAAGGAAATGAGCGAAACATCTATTCAGGAAACAAGATGTTTTCGCATGTGGAGGCTATTGGGACTTACTGCCTTATATTACATAGTGGTTTGATTTTAAAATTGGAAAAGATATTTTATGTTCCTAATTTTTCTAGGAATTTAATTTCGATTTCAAATCTTGTACCCCTTGGTTATTCATTTCAGTTTTGGATAAATCAATAAATTTATTTTATTAATCAAATATTGTTGGAAATGGTACAATGATTGATGGTCTTTTTCTTTACAAAATAATAACATCATTATGCATGTTCATAGAGGTATTAAAAGATATGTTATAAATTAAGATTGCTCTATATTGTGGGACATGAGATTGGGACACATCTCCATAGAAAAAATTAGTGAATGGCTGAGTAATTAGTACTTTAGATTTGACTTATTTTGAAACTTGTGTTGACTGCATAAAGGAAAAACAGACCAATAAGTCTAAAAAAGATGCCAAGAAGAGTACAAAAATATTAGAAATCGTACATTCAGATATTTGTTGTCTAGATATGGACATGTAAAATCCAAAATACTTCATCTCTTTTATTGATGATATCTCACGATACATGTATATCTACATGCTTCATAACAAAAACGAAGCACTTGAAGCTTTTAAGGTTTTTAAGGTTGAAGTGGAGAAGCAATTTGGAAAATATATTAAGATCGTGAGAATCGATAGAGGTGAAGAATATTATTGTAGATACACTGAAAATGTACATGCACCTGGTCCGTTTGCGAAGTTTCTCCAGGAACAAGGGATTGTTGCCCAATATACTATGCTTGGTTCTTCGGACCAAAATAACGTACCAGCAGAAACTGAATATTATTGAACATGGTGAGAAGCATGTTTAGTAGCTCCAAACTTTCTAAATCGTTGTGGATTGAAGCTCTTAAGACAACTGTGTATATATTAAACCGAGTTCCAACTAAGGTTGTCCCAAAGACGTCGTTTGAATTATTTAAAAGCTGGAAACCTAGTTTGCAACATATACGTATTTTGGGTTGTCCTTCAGAAATAAGATTTTACAACCTACATGAAAAGAAACTGGACTCAAGAACTATAAGTGGATATTTCATTGAGTATGCAGAAAAGTCCAAAAGGTACAAATTCTATTGTCCATCTCACTACACCAAAATTGTGGAATCAAGAAATGCAAAATTTCTTGAGAATGATTTGATTAGTGTGATTGATCATTCAAATGACGTAGTTCTTGAGAAAGATCACATTAATTAACAACCCTCTTATTCAAAGGATAGATTGGTCGTTATTCACACCCCTCAAGACCAAACGGGTGTAAGGCAACCGGTTACTGAAGTTCCACATATCGCTGATGAAAATCTAGTAGATCAAGTTATTAAAGAAGAACAACAAGAAATTGTTGATCAACCAAACAACCTGATGAGATCTACTAGAATAAGAAGATTAGCTATATCTAGTGATTATGTTATGGATTTACAAGAATCGTATTTTAATATTGGAGCCAAAAATGATTTTGAAACGTTTTTACAATACATAAGTTGTAATGATTCAAAATTATGGTTTAATGCTATGAAAGAAGAGATGAATTCTATGGCATTTAATGGAGTCTGGAATCTTGTTCATTTTCCTGATGGTGTAAAAGCCATTGGATGTAAATGGGTCTTCAAACAAAGAAAGACTCATTAGGCAACATTGAAAGATGTAAATCAAGACAAATTTTTTCTCCTATATCTAAGAAAGATTCTCTCCATATCATTCTAGCATTAGTTGCAGATTTTGACTTAGATTTATAACAAATGGATGTAAAAGCAGCTTTTCTCAACGGAGAATTAGAGGAAGAGGTTTATATGAAACAACCTGAAGGATTCTTCTCTAGTAATGGTTAGCAATTGGTATGTAAGCTTAAGAAATCTATATATGGATTGAAACAAGCTTCTCGTCAATGGTATTTAAAATTTCACGATGTTATCTCTTCATTCAGCTCCGTAGAGAACATCATGGATCAATGTATATACCAGAAGGTTAGTGAGAGTAAGATTTGTTTCCTTATTCTATATGTGGATGATATATTACTTGCAACCAATGACAAGGGTTTGTTATATGAGGTGAAACAATTTATTTCTAAAAACTTTCACATAAAAGATATGGGCGATGCATCTTATGTCATTGGCATTAAGATACATAGAGACATGATTAGAGGTATTCTAGGTCTGTCTCAAGAAACCTATATCAAAAATTTTTTTGAGAGATATCGGATGAAAGATTGTTCACCAAGTATAGCTTCCATTGTGAAAGGAGATATGTTCAATTTAAGCCAATGCCCAAAGAATGATTTAGAGTGGGAACAAATGAAAAACATTCCTTATGCTTTTGCTATTGGAGGCTTAATGTATGCTCAAGTTTGCACTATACTTGACATTGCATTTGTTGTTGGGATGTTGGAAAGATATCATAGTAATCCAGGTTTAGCCATTGGAAAGCTGCAAAGAAAGTGATGAGGTACCTTCAAGGGACCAAAGATTATATGCTTATGTTCAGATAAACTGAGAAATTGGAAGTAATTAGCTATTCTGATTCAGACTACACTGGCTGCATTGATTCACGAAAATCCACTTCAGGATATATTTTCATGCTAGCTGGTGGAGCTGTATCTTGAAGGAGTGCAAAGCAGACGTGACTGCTACTTCCACTATAGAAGCTGAGTTCGTAGCTTGTTTTGAGGAAACCTCACATGGTGTATGGTTGAAGAGTTCCATTTCAGGGCTTAGAATTATGGATTCTATATCTAGGCCATTAAGAATATATTGTGACATTTCAGCTGCTGTTTTTATGGCTAAAAATAACAAAAGTGGTAGTCGAAACAAGCATATCGACATTAAGTATTTAACCATACAAAAATGTTTTAAACATAAGAAATTAATTATCAAGCTCATTAGCACTGAATTGATGATTACATGTCCTTTGATTAAAGGCATGCCACCATTGAAATTTAAGGATCATACAAAAAGAATGAGACTTGGTTCTTTTATGTAATTTTGTTGTAGAACAAATTAATGAAACTGTGATGTGATATTTTCTCATATTTATTGTGCACACATTCATTGATTCGAGAAAATATCAATACAGTTGGACCTCGAATAAACATAGGTTTTATTCATTAAGTTATACAAATTTGAGAGATATAATACATTGTGATACATGGAAGATAATGATCGTTTTTTTTAGATGACCTATCTTCATAATTCATGTATTTTATTTTCTCCTATAGTAAATGAGATATATGGGTCAAGTTGGATAATGTAAGAAAAATTACCCATATCTATCAAACCAACGAAAGACGTGGAGGAAATGGCGACAACCATAACCTACATTTTTTGACAAACGATACAAGCCGCCTCAACTTTAGAAAATTGAACGCGCATGCGCCTCTTATTTTGACAAAAGGGCTCCCGCAATCACTCATCGATGGTATGAGAAATGTCCATAAATATCAGTGATTGAGGTCCTAAAACACACACCTCATAAGAACAAAATACACCATTTATAGAGAGTGTTGGAGTGCTTAGAAGGCTTCAATATGAGAAAAACAAAAAACTTTTAAATTATTCAATGGCCGAAGGTGACACTCGATTTGATTACACGTATTATTTATCATGTTTATAAATGTGATGAAACATGATTTCTGAGAAAAATTCTGATAGTGTTTCCAACCGGTCCCGAGTGAATTAGAAGACAAAAAAATTTATATGGTTTTCTACCATTATGGGATGAGCTGGTTATAGCTAACAGTACTGTATGCATCCGGCATTAACATTTGGAAACCTCTGTTTTAGAGTTTAGAATCTTAGCATGACATCTTATGGAATAATCGAAGATATGATAAGAAATATGTCATGGTGTTAATCAAATGATTGTTTCAAATAGCTAAGTAATATTAAATCATCAATTTAGGTCTTCTGCCAATATAACAGATTTATGATTGAGATAATTGACAAAATTTTAGTCTATAGGATTATAAGGGAGACATAGTTAGATCAAACTTTTTTTTTACTGTTGAATGTCTGTTGAAAACTAAGTTTTGGTGTTTGACAAATTGCGAACCAACTGATTATGCAAATAACTAAACACGAGAAAACTGAACTACGCAACTGAATGCGCAACTAACTATCAGCAGTTGCATTCCCTACCAGCTATCGCCCAGCAGCTGATTCTTCAGGTGAACACGTCATCAGTTGAAAACAACAACCGAAAAATAGTACAACAGATTGCAAATAATAGTGGAACGCCGCATTTCAGAGATTGCAGTGTACTATTGTCAGAGAATATTGACGTGGCAATCATCAGATATAAAGATTCAAATGTTATTTAATATTACCGTCGAAAGGGAAGCCTATAAATAGGTGAAGAGGGCAGCTGAGAAAGTATAACATGCGAACTACTAGTCTATTCAAGCTTGCTGTTACTCTGCTAAAATCACCACTTGTATTTGAATATCAAGAGCTCACTCTTATCAGATTTATCAGTAGCAGTCAAGGCTACCTTTACGAGCTTGTTATCACTTTGAAATCCTTGTTAAATTCATTCAGTTGTGTTATATTCAGTCACACACTGTAAAAGCTTTGTGAACTAAGAGTTTCAGTTTGGCAGTGTTTAAGTCCAAACTGAAGTGGGTCAGTACAACATTTGTGTTCGATCAAAGTCTTTTAGTGATAATCCTATCTTTGTGATAGAAGAGGTGACGTATGAGTTATTCTATTCTCCGAACATCCAGAAACAAATCGTGTGCACTTTATTTCAGTTACTATCAGTTATTCTATCTTTCAGTCAGTTTACTTCCGCAACTGTTTTTCAGTTAAACTGATTGTTATCGACTGACGAGATACCGAGTGTCAGTTTGTCACGAAACTGAAACCATTATTCGAAAAGAATACATAATCAGTGAGTGTTTATTCAACCCCCCTTTTTAAACACATATCACCTACTAACCGATCCTTTCAAGTGGTATCAAAGCGGTTGTATCTTGTCTAAGAGTATTTCTACTCAAACTATTCATCATGTCTTCCTTCAACAAGATCCCAATGTTTTCCAGAGAAGACTTCGACGATTGGAAAATCAGGATGCAGGCTCACTTAGCTCCACAAGACGATGATATGTGGTACGTCATCACTGACGGACCAATGAAGATTCTGAAAGCCAACACAGTAGTTGCAATCACCGATGGGGCACCTCATAGAATTGAAAAGCCCAAAGATGAATGGACCGCTGAGGACAAAAGAAAAGCAAATTTGGACAATGTGGCAAAGGATATACTGTACAAAACGCTGGATAAAATAACTTTCAGCAAGATCAAAATGTGTAAGATAGCTAAAGAAATTTGGGAAAAGCTGATCCAGCTTTGTGAAGGAAATGAACAAGCCAAAGAGAATAAACTATATGTTGCTGTTCATAAGTTTGATGATATCAAGATGGGAACTGGAGAATCGATGCATGAGTATGATGAAAGAGTCAGCTGTATCATTAATGAACTAAATGCACTTGGAAAAGTGTATACCAACAAAGAAGTTGCATTAAAAGTGATCAGAGGTCTTCCCAAGGAGTGGGACGTTAAGACCATGGAAATGAGGGATTCCAAGGATCTGAACAAGGTTGAGCTTCATGACCTATTTGCTAATCTGAAAGCCTATGAGTTTCAGCTTTAAACTCGAGAAGGAGAACCCTCTACTCCAGTAGTCACAACTGCCTTAGCTGCTGTTAGAACAGAACCAACTGGTTCAGTCGAGAAGGTTGCTGATCAACTAAGCAATGACGCCATGTCATTGTTCATAAAAAAATTTGGAAGGTTCATGGGGAAAAATCAAGGGAACTTCCAGAAGCATTAT
Source organism: Primulina eburnea (assembly GCF_022965805.1). NCBI lineage: Eukaryota > Viridiplantae > Streptophyta > Magnoliopsida > Lamiales > Gesneriaceae > Primulina > Primulina eburnea. The sequence goes on from NC_133116.1 coordinate 13,810,765, forward strand.
CAGATAAACAATTCTAATGAAGAATCAAATGCTTGCTACAATTGTGGCAAACCCGGTCACTTCATTGCTGACTGTCCCAAACCTAAGAAGGACAGTCAATGCTCGACTGAAAGAAAGAAGAAGTAATATGAGCAAAAGAGGAGACCCAAGGATGATAAGAAGTCTTTCAGGAAGAAGCAATTAGCTGAAGAGAGTAAATCAAAATGGGCAGAAACTGACAGCGAAGAGTCAGAGCCAGAAACCTCATGCAGTTCCAGTGATGGTGAAGAGGAAGTGAAGTGTCTAATGGCTGGTGATACAAAACTGGAATCAAGTAGTCAAAAGGTATTTGACTTCACCTCAACTGATTTCACTAGAGAAGAACTCATTTCAACTCTTTATGACATGGTTAACGAGTACCACAAGCTTGCCTTATTTTTCGAAAAGGCCAGAGCAAAGAAAAATGAACCCATAGACAATAAAACTAAAACTGATGTATCGGTTGATGTGTTGAGTCTAAAGGGGAAATTGCTGAGCTCAATGCTGAAAGAAGCAGGAATAAATCAATGATTCAGAAGTTGATGCTTGAAAATTCAAAGCAAACTGAGCTTATTCAGCCTTGGAACAAATCATCTGTTGCATTAACTGAAATACAGAACTCACAGAAATAAGTTACTGATAAAACTGGTTTAGGGTTCAGTAACCAAGATGAAATGTCTTCTAATGATACTCGACCAAAACTGAATATGGATAAAGGGAAATACATTCACTTTGTCAAATCAGTTGCGGTACAAGAACAAACTGAGCCAAGTAAACTGGTTGAACAGCCTACTGAAAGTACGAACAAGGCTAAAAGATATGGTATTGGTTATAACCCAAAAGTTTTAACTGACTCACGCAGTCAGTCGTCAAAAAGATTCAGCAGGAATTATTCAAATGGCTACTCCAATTACTATAACAACAAGCCAGTTCAGAAAAGCTATCGGCCGAAAAATCAGTTGACCAAAGCAAAATCACATGTTGTCTCATCTGCACACTACACACCAAGCATACAAAAATCGAGAAAGACCATCTGGAATACAGCAACTGGACAGTCAGTTAGACTAATCCAAGTCTGGGTTCCTAAAGGACTAATCAATTTTGTACCCAAATAGAAAAGGGTACCAAAATTATATCTTGTGTGTTATTGCAGGTAACAGGTACAAGCAAGGAATCAATCTGGTACTTGCATAGTGGATGCTCATGACATATGACAAGATATGCAAATTTGCTATCTCAACTGATCAAGTACACTGGACCAAACATCAGTTTCGGAGATAATTCTAAAGGTAAAACTGTCGGTAAGGGTAAGCTTATCCATGTTAACTTTATTATTGATGATTTTTTATTATTTGAGAATCTTAAGTATAATCTGATTAGCATTAGTCAGTTATGCGATAATGGATTCTCAGTTCAGTTTGACAAACATTCTTGTTCAATCAGATATTCAATTGATGAGGTCATACTAACTGGAAAACGGTGTGGAAACACTTACAAAGTCAGTTGGAATGATCAACCTTATGCACCAGTATGTTTTATTACTTCAAAATTTTCTAAAAACTGGTTGTGGCATAAGAGATTAAACCACCTGAACTTTAAATCTATTGCATATCTGAGTAATCACGATCTTGTCACTAGTTTGCCCAAAATGGATTTTACCAAAGATAAAATTTGCTCAGCATGTCAGTTTGGTAAACAAGTTAAATCTTCTTTTAAAAACAGGGTCGTAAATCTTCTTCCCAATGCTTAGAGCTGTTACATATGGATCTATTTGGTCCAATACCAGTCATGAGCTAAGGGAGAATGAAATACACCTTGGTGGTTGTGGATGATTTTTCAAGATTTACTTGGGTTATTTTTCTCAAATCCAAAGACCAAACTGCTGCACAACTGATAAATCTTTTCAAAAGATTATTAAACGAGAAATCAGTTGGAATTGATAGAATCAGATCCGATCGAGGAATTGAATTCATCAATCAAATTCTTTCAAATTTTTGAGAAAATGCTGGAATTAAGCATGAGCTCTCAGCAGCTAGAACTTCTCAGCAAAATGGTGTAGCTGAAAGGAGAAATCGGACCCTTAAAGAAGCTGCTAGAACAATGCTTACTGATTCTGGTATTTCTCAAAGGTTTTGGGCAGAGGCATTAAACACTGCGTGTTATACTCAGAACAGATCAATGATTAATAAAATTCATTTGAAAACACCTTATGAGATCTTGCATGGACGAAAAAGTGTGGTTTCTTACTTCAAAATATTCGGCTGCAGATGTTTTATTCTTGACAATGACAAAAATCATTTAAAAGCCTTTGATGCTAAATTTGCGGAGGGAATATTTTTAGGATATTCGTCAGTTAGCAAAGCTTATAGAGTCTTTAACAAGAGCACACTAAATGTTAAAGAGTCTATACATGTTGTTTTTTATGAAACAATTCTAACTGATAAGCCAACTGATCCAGTTGAGCTAGTTGATCGATTTACAGATATCAGTTTGTAAGATGATAATGAAGAAGAAAATCATATCAATCGAGATAACCTCCAAACACCTGAACCAGAAGTGTTAGATCAACCAGTTGAACATGAAGTAATTCCTGAAAACCAATTGGAAGAGCAAAGAAATGATATTCAGTTACCAACTGAAATAGCTCCAACTGAAACTGAAAACATTCAGTTGCCTACTGAAGCAGTTGCTGACTTGGACACAACAAACGCCGAACTCAGATGGAAGAAATCACATCTTCAAGAATTAGTGATAGGTAATCCATCTGACCCGGTAAGAACAAGGAATCAAATGCTCAATTTATTCATTCATTCAGCTTTTGTATCGCAATTGGAACCGAAGAAAACTGATGAAGCCTTTGCTGATCCAAACTGGACAAATGCAATGCAACAAGAGCTGAATCAGTTTACCATAACAATGTCTGGAACCTAGTTCCAAGACTAATTTCAAAAACTGTTATATGTACAAAATGGGTGTACAGGAATAAACTGAACGAAGATGGTTCAGTTGTGCGCAGCAAGGCGAGACTGGTAGCACAAGGATATAGGCAAGAAGAAGGAATTGATTAGGATGAAACATATGCACCAGTTGTAAGATTGGAAGCTATCAGAATATTCCTTGCCTATGCATCATTCAAGAACTTCAAAGTCTACCAGCTGGATGTAAAGAGTGCTTTCCTGAATGGCCAGTTGCAAGAGGAAATATATGTTGAACAACCTCTAGGTTTCTTTAATCATCATTTCCTTGATCATGTCTACCATTTGTACAAAGCCTTATATTGTATTAAACAAGCTCCAAGAGCTTGGTATGAAACTCTTTCAAAATTTCTAACTGATCGTGATTTTTCTGTTGGATCAGTTGATAAGACATTGTTCAAATTTTCAAAGAATGATCACATTTTACTCGTTCAAATTTATGTTTATGACATCATATTTGGGTCAACTAACCCCAAATTATGCGAGAAATTTGCTAAATTGATGCAGGAGAAATTTGAAATGAGCATGATGTGTGAACTGACATTCTTTCTTGGACTGCAAGTAAAGCAACTGGAGACAGGCACTTCTATTAGTCAAACTAAATACACGAAGGAGTTGTTGAAGAAATTTGGCAGGGAATCGTGTTCAGCTGCAAGTACTCCCATGAGCTCATCAGTAAAACTGGACACTGATCAAGGGGGATTATCAGTTGAGGGGACACTTTACAGAGGGTTAATAGGTTCATTATTGTACCTAACTGCTATTCGTTCTGATATTGTATTTGTTGTCTGTATGTGTGCTAGATTTCAGGCAAATCCTATGCAATCACATTTTTCAGCTGCCAAGCGTATTTTAAAATATCTTAAGGGCACACAAAATGTTGGGTTATGATATTCTAAAGACTCATCTTTCAATTTAGTTGGATATTCAGATGAAGATTATGCAGGATGTAAGCTTGATCGTAAAAGTACAAGTTGATCATGTCAGTTTCTAGGAGACAGACTGATCTCTTGGTTCAGCAAGAAGCAAACATCCATAGCAACTTCCACAACTGAAGCAGAATACCTTGCTGCTGGAAGCTGCTGTGCTCAACTGCTCTGGGTTCAGCAACAACTGAGAGATTATGGAGTTGACGCTAAAGAATCGCCCATATTCTGTGACAATTCAAGTACGATTGCTATTACCTACAATCTAGTTCTTCACTCGAGGACCAAGCACATAGATGTCAGGCATCAATTCATCAGAGATCGTGACTTGAAGAAGGACATACGACTGGAATACGTCTCAACTGAGCAGCAAGCAGCTGATATCTTCACCAAACCATTGCCCGAGACTAAGTTTTCTCACTTTCGCAATGTACTTGGATTAATTGATTTATCCTAAACAGTTTTACTGTTGATATATCAATTGTTAATTAATTTGTGTCATCTATCAGTTCTATTGTCATTTACTATTCATTCAGTTCGTCTTTCATCCATTTGAATTTCAACTGATGTCAGTTAATTTTTTGGCAGTTATTATCTTCAGTTCGTCTTTATCCATTTGAATTTCAACTGTTGTCAGTTAATCGCTTGTCAGTTATCATGTTCAGTTTATGAATTACTTATCAACTGATGAGATTAACTATTGCAGGAAAATAAAAGACAAAGATAAACTGAAATATCATTTCATTTATTTGAATAAATTAGTACGGATTACATCGAAAAATTCTTCCTAAACAAAAGACCTCCACTTGTTCAACCAACGGGTTAAATCTCCACTGGAAGTCTTAAGGAAGCTATCTGAGTCAGCTATATGCTCCAGGATCTTCTTTTCCTTGTGGAGCATCAGCTGGTAGACATAGTCATCTTCAAAAATGTCCACCGACTCAGCAACGTGCAAGGTTCCCGATATTTCTTCAGTTTTGCCACCAGTCTGGGAGTGGTAGCCATCCCACACTCCTAGAGAAACTGGAGTCTTGCAGCTCTTCCCAGTAGCGAAGGATTTTATGGAAGATTTCATCTTCATCTCAGTTTTTCGTTTTTCCAAAGATGAGCTCATGAAGTCTTCAGCCATGTCTGGAGTCTTTGAGCTACCTGCACCTGCCATTCTAGTTGTTGAATATTATTTGCTGATATGTTTGAGACTGACTGAGCTACTCTTATTTATAGCACAAGGTCAAGGAAGATGAAAGGACAAAGTCATTACAGCAGACGATTAACCTTCTAAGCATCAGATTTAATTTGATTCATCTTGATTAAATTCTCGTAACCTTTATATGCATTTATGAAGGGGGGAAATAATGGTTTGAAAGGTTAACTGAGAAGACATCAGTTAGTAAATCTTCAACTGAAAAGACACAGTTTCACAACTGATCGTTCAGCTGATTATTTTACTAATCTTCTCACATAAGTTAACAAATTAACCATTTTATATTCCAAATTTAGTGATGTGACTGATTATCAAAGCATTAAATGCTATCTTTCAACAAATGATAGGTTGAAACGTGGGCCCTTTTAATCCATGTATTTTCAACAGGATTTTACCACACGTACACACGTCTTTTATTCAGAATTCCCTGGACTGACACGTATCCAATAATTCGAACAGTCACGTACATTAGTACTTTACCCGCTCCATTTCAGTTCTTCTTCCTTACGCTTACTTAAAATTCTCAGAGTAAAAGCAAATTCAAGCTTTCTTTTTCGCAGGAAATCCTTCAGTTCTAATGGCAAATCAAATTTCAGCTCACATGTTGAATGCTATGGCTATCAATTTCGAATCAGTTCTATCAGTCGGAGAATCCGATGTCAAGAACGTTTTTCTGAAACTAGAATCAGCTGGACTGAAGACATTTTTGGGGAAATCTTCACTGGAGATCTACCCAAAGGAACTTCAAGATTTCTACTCTAATGGAAATATCAATTCTGATGGAAGCATCATCTCTACTGTCAATGGCCATTTGTTGACCATCTCTAAAGATTCTTTTGGAGAAATGTTCTTGTTGCCTTCTGATGGGCTGGCACATCTTGTTGTAGTCAAAGCATCTGATGTCAAAGAGATGCAAACTCTACTCTCTGCTGATGGAAGGAAAATCAAGGTTTCCGATCCAAAGAAGGAACTGAAGCATGAAGTTAAGTTGATGGCTGATATTGTAGCCAAAGGGCTATTGGCGAAGGCAGGATCTTTTGCTGCTCTAACTTTGGATAAATTTCAAGCCATTACTGTTATCATGGCTGGACGAAGACTTAACTGGAAGCACCTTATCTTCAACATCTTGAAGAATATGTTTCGATCCACCAAGGAGTCCAAAGGATTTGCAGTTCAGCTGAGTTATTTAATGAAAGTCAAAGGGTTGGTGGCTGATAATTCAGAGAGATCATCAAAATTCAAAATTTTCAATGCCAAAAATGTTCAGCCACCAAAGACTAAACTGGACATCTCTTCTGTTCAGTTTGTTAAGATAAAAAAGGAGATTGGGACTCAGCAGACTGCTCCCAAGTCAGTTAAAAAGGCCAAGACTCTGGCAAAACTGAAGACTACCAAGAGAAAACTGATCGTCAGTGGATCAGATTCTGAGGAAACACCTTTTCAGTTGATTACCAAGAAACAAAGGACGCAGAAAACAAAGCCAGTAGCCATGATTGCATCTTTACCAGCTGAGAGATTGAAGAAATCAGATGCTCAACAGCCTATTCAGGCTATTCCGTTGAAAGCTATTTCAGCTGATGTTTCAGCTGAAGATCAGTTACCTCCACCAACTGATCAATCCAAGAAGGTCGTCACTGCTACTGGTAAAAAAAAGGAATCAGCAAGAGGGTCAACTCCTTTAATCAATATCAAACGACCTGCAATTCTTTCTCCTGCTCGTCCAAAAGGAATCATAATTCAGGAACGAGTGGACACTACTCACTCTGGACTGAACATTCCACACATTCTTTGTAATGCCCGAGATTTTGATTACTGTAATCTGATATGATTTGTGGATAATTTTGATTTGATTATAGACAGAACGGATCAGACCGGGAAAGTGAAAAGAAGACTGAAGTATGTGCGGGGAATAGACCCCTCGCGCATATGCGCGACCGAAGAGGGCGCATATGCGCGAGGCAGGCAGAGAACCTCGCGTATATGCACGACATGGATCCGCGCATGTGCGCGAGGGTACCCGAGAGTTGTGAATAATGGTAAAGGACCTCACGCATATGCGCCGAATGAGGGAGCGCATATGCGCGAGCTACCGTGAAGATGCACGCCGAGACATATTGTGTCGCGCATATGCGCGAGACGTGCTGCTCAAAGAGATGATCCACTTGCCCCTTGAACATGCAATATATATATATATATATATATATATATATATATATATATATATATACATACATATATAACAAGCATCTCAAATCTATCAGATGGCAAGGAAAGAAACGAGAATTTCTGAGAAGCACTAAATTCCTTCGAAGTTTTTAATTTGATTGGTCAAGATCCGTCCGTCTGATTTGGAATCTGAGTACAACACCGAGTTCCTAGCGACGACAGCTACAACAGGACGTAAGTTTTATTGAATTCTGATATCGTTTGAAATTATGATATTGGGGGAATTATGATTTGACTGATATATTGTATTCCGGATATACTGATCAGTATATAATTGAAGTCAGATCGAATAACATATTATGTATGTAATTGTTATGATTTTTCAGAACTGATATGATCGAGATTGTACAGATTTGGCATTATGACTTGTTATTATTGAAGATTATGATTCGTATTGATATCGATTATGAGTCGTGGTATTATATCTGTGATGGAGAGATTGACGGGGTTATCAAGACTGTATTGTTATGCCGTCGAAACATCAGTTGATTGATTTTGATCAGATTCAGTAATGATTGAGATTGTATCATGATATCGTTGATATTGATCAGATTATGTTTGATTTGAGTATTGATCAGAACAGGTCTTGAGTTGAGTTATATATTGATACAGTGTATTCGATATTGTTATTGCCAGATTGATTTGACAGGCAGTGATTTCGAGACTTCGACACAGTCAGATCGACAGAACGAAACGAAAGGTATAATTGATGTTGATGCGGGATTGCACAACTCGAGTTTGATTTGACTTGAGTTTCCCAAAATCACATACTTTATCTTATTGCATTGATATTTGCAATTGAATGAGATTAATATCTTTTATCTATTGATTTATATGCGCCTAGTCTTAGACGATTGATCTCGTGACAAAGGTACCAGATATTGATGGAATCGTCACTGGGCCATGGCACATTGTCACAGAGGTTTGGCAGGATATTCCAGGGCTGATACGCCTAGATGATTGGCCGATAGGCCAGGGCGGATGTGCTTAGTATGTGGCTGATTCGCCAAGACGCCGGACGTTTGGTCGTATCGATATGTTGGGGAGTAGAGCAGCTCCTATCTCTGAGACTCGATACGGAAAGGGCCAAAGTCCGTGAATAAGGACGTACCATCACCCCGATCGGGAGTGTAGGTGGGTGTATGTTCTTATTCAAATCGGGATCTCTATATTAGAATGAGTCGAGTCAGAGTCTAAGAATCACGGAGTGTGATTCAGAGTTTGTATTGATTCATGTTTCTGATCATAATACATGTTATGAATATCTATTTCATGCTTTTATATTTGTTTATATGAAATGCATGTATACATGATTTATATTGGGAATGTAATTCTCACCGGAGTTATCCGGCTGTTGTCTTGTTTGTATGTGTGCTTGACAACAGGTGGGACAGGATCAGGATCAGGAAGAAGATGAGAGATTATAGTTAGCGTGGAGATCCGGGCCCAGAAGCAGAATAGGATTCAGCACGGGATGTATAGTCATTGAACCTAGTTGAGATAAAGACATGTAGTACATGACTTGTACTTTGATATTGACATGTATATCAGATAGATTACATTATGTTTCCGCATTTATAATTTAAAAGGGAAAAAAATTTAGTCCCGCTTTTCTTAATTGTTAAATTTGACATTAATAATGATTAAGACATGAATTAGCGTCTGGGTCCCCACAGCAGGTGGTATCAGAGCGATAGATCATTTAGATTGAGATAGAAGCTAGTGAGCGGGGTAGATTGAGTTTTCTTTCCTTGTTTTGATTGCTAGCATGATTTACTACTTTGTAATACATGTTACTTGATTTATCTGATTTGATTTGGTAATACGTGTTATTTAAAGTGAATCAGAACCGATTCTTGATCAGCAGTAAGATGGTTAGAGGAGGACTGAAACAGGTTGGTTGTATGTGGTTACTAACCCTTTGATGATCAGATTTATCTCCTCGAAGAATCCCAGAACAGGGATAGTATCTTGATTGATCAGATGGATGTGTCGGAAATTCCAATGGAAATACAGTTAAAGAGGTTTCAGTCATTGACACCGCCGATCCTGAAGGGTACCGAGACGACTGTTGATTGTGAGAACTGGATAGATGATATAGAGATATTGTTTGATTCACTTGAGTACCCAGATGAACGTAGAGTTAAACTGATTGGGCATCAGTTAAAGGAGGTCGCAAAGAGCTGTTGGATTACAACCAAAGAAGTCTTAGAACAGCGTGGTACAGTGATTATGTGGGAAATCTTCAAAGTGGAATTTTATCGAAGGTTTTTCCCAGTTTCGTACCGAGAAGATAAGAGGGCAGAATTTGAAAATTTGAAACAGGGTCAGCTAAACATTGAAGAATATATTGCTCAATTTTCTACCTTGCTACGTTTTGCTCCTCACGTGGCTGAGAATGATGAAGCTGTGACTGATCAGTTTGTTAAGAGATTGAATCCTGAGATATTGACATTGGTAAACACAGGCCGACCCTATAATTTTGCTGATGCTCTGAGTAGAGCCAAGAGAGCCGAAGCCAGTCTAATGAGACAGAAAGGAGATTCGTTTGTGCCTCCAACATCGAGACCACAGCAACCACCTCTCGGACCTGAGACTGATAGTAGCAGTGGTGGAAAGAAAGACTATTTGAAAGCCCGAAAGAAACAGTTCAAGAAGTTAGGAAGCGGTTCGTCTAGTTCCAGTGGTTCTGGCCAGAGTTATACAGGACCTTATTGCAGCACTTGTGGAGGGAAGCATTTCACAGAGCAGTGCCGAGGAGTGTTTGGCACTTGACGTATTTGTAGACAGCAGGGACATTTTGCGCGAGTTTGTCCCCAGAGAGATACTCAGAGGTCACAGGGTGTCGAGTTATCTGGATCAGTGACTCAGACTGATAGACCATCATCTGTTGTTCTCTCTTTCCAACCACCCCCTACTCAAACACAACCAGGGCCAGAAGGAAGGCAAAGTGGTGATAATGACCGAGGAACAGACCCAGGATGCACTTGATGATATAGTGGATGGTAACTGTTCTTTTATGATTATTCCGTGTATGTATTGAGAGATTCTCGTACATCCTATGTATGATTTTTGAATGAACTGCATTGATGCGTGCTTTATCTATTGAGTCAGTGTCTGCTGTAGTATTTTATCTCTTTAGTGTTTGGGGAGAGTTTTGATATCAGTGAACTTTGTGAAACATCATATACTACAGTGAGATGAGAATGAGACCGAGTTAGCTTGTATTGTACTTGTGTTGTCTGAGTATGACTTCATTACTGTTATTGATATACTGATCAAGTACAGAGTTACCATAGACTGATTCCGGAAGATGGTAAGATTCGGAGCTGAAATGGCCGAAGAAGGAATATTGTACGGTAAGGATTCTAGATTTAGAATTCCTTTGATATCCGTACTATCTATGACTCGATCATTACAGAAAGGAGCAGAGGGACTCCTTATGTATTCGGTTGACTTACTGAAGTTGAGTCCATCATTGGCTGATTTGCCAGTGACATGATAGTTACTGATGTTTTCCCCAGAGGAGATTCCGGGTTTGATTCCAGCCAGGGAGATTGATTTCAGCCTTGACTTGATACATGTATTGTTTTACATTAAAACCCCGTACATAATGGTACTGATTGAATTGAAGGATTTGAAAAATCAGGTAGAAGAATTACTAGCCTAGAGTTACATCTGATTGAGTGTTTCTCTTTGGGATGTATCAGCTATGGTTGTGAGTTGATAAACTCTGTGTTCAGAATATCTTGATGATTCTCTGATTAGTTGATCTATGATATTCTGGTATAGACGAAGAATATGACTGATTTTGTTGAATATTTGAGTATTGAATTGAATATTTTGAGAACCGGAAAGTGGTATACAGAAATTGTTGAAATGTGCATCTTGATTAAGACAGATTGTAGTCAGGACTTGTTATATCTGAAAATGATATATCTTTTGATCTAGCACAGTGAAGCCATGATTAGTTGGCTGAGATTGATATCAGTGTCAGAAATTTGTAGTTGCATGAGTTTAGAAGGCTATTATATCTGACTGTTGTTTTAAATCTGATTGAGAATTGTTATTTTCTAGAGCAGTATTTGATACAGATTGTATACAGTTGAGACTCAATACCGTTCAAGCCGAACCAGAGCTGATTTTGAGAGTTAAAACAATTCAGAAAGTTGATCAGAATGGTCAGAACTTGATTATCGATAGTCAGAGCAAGGTATCGATCAGAATATCAGGTATGGGATACTGTATTGTATGTGAATAATCGACTTGTTTGTGCAAGATATTTCGAGTTTGAAATGATTGATGTTGTCAGAAATGCACAATAGATGATTAGCAGAAAGATATGATCATTTGAAAAGACAGTTGTGGTAAGAAACAGATAAATTTAGATATGGCAGAGTTTGTACTAAAATGTCTGAATTTCCAACAGATGAAGACAGAAAGGATGAAACCAGGAGATTGGTTATACAGCTTATCGATTCCTGAATGGAAATGAGATCACATTTCCAGGGATATCGTGATGAAGCTACTGCAATACTCCCGAGATTGAGTATCGATTTGAGTTGAGAGTAACAGATTGAACAAGTCTGCGGGTTTTATTTCGTACATGAAAACATACAGATATAACTAGATTATTGAGATATCTGTCAGAAAATGATCAGATTGCACAGAGTGCCGAAAATTGGTTATATCAGACCATGATTTTGGTTAGTCATACACAGAGTGTGTAGTAGGTTCTTCCATATATTATCCACAGATTGATGGATAGTCAGAGCGGACTATCCAGATATTGGAAGATATAATTAGAGCTGTAGTGCTTGATTTTAGCACTAGATGACAAGATTCGTTGTCATTGTCAGAATTATCGTACAACAACTGTTATTAAACGAGTACTGAAATAACATCGTTTGAAATATTGTACGACAAGAAGTGCAGAACCGCTCCGTATTGAAATGATAGCTCTGAGGTTCCCCTTATTTTATATTGTGACATGTTAAGACGAGAATATATTATATAATATTTTTAGTATTATAATTACAGTTGACACGTTTTGGGGTCATTGCAAAGAAAATTTAAACTAGTTTTCCGCTGAAATTAATTAAACCCTAATCAGATTGTATTGTAATAATGATTAGGCATTAAGGGCCCCACACGGAGTGGTATCAAAGCATAGCTGGGAATGCTCGATTGAGTTTTGTGTACACTTGAATAGGCACAAATGAATTGTGCGTATGTGTTTGATTTATTTGTATTACTTGCTCTTACTTGATTTAGTTTGAGTAAGTTATTGATGAGATTGATGATATGAGATGATGATGATGTGAAATTGATATTGATTTGTGATATTCATCATTTGATTTGTAGATAGATCCCACAAATGAAACTGCGAGTAACAGTACTGAGAGGATAGTTGGACAATTTGAATGATTGTCCATGGATTTAGTGATGGCTCGATTCCAGGATTTGAAACCACCGAGGTCATTTGGCACTGAGAGTGCTGAAAGAGCAGAGGCCTGGTTGAAGGATATTGAGCACTTGTTTAATATTGTTGAATATTCCAAGGCTCGGAGACTGAAACTTGCTCTCTATCAGTTGAAAGACCGAGCAAAATCTTGGTGGGAAGCCGCTGAGATTGGATTGAAAGAGGCCGGGATTGAAGTCACATGGGATGTCTTCAAGGCCCAGTTTCTGGAGCAGTATTCCCATCCTTCTTATTATACTGCCCAAGAGAATGAATTCAATAGTTTGCAACAGGGAACGATGACTGTTGCAGAATATGCTTCGAAGTTTTCTACCTTGTTGAAGTATGCGCCTCATGTAGCTGCGAATCCAAAAGCAAAATATAACAGGTTTGTGAATGGTTTACATCCTGCTATATATATTTTTGTTGTTTCTGGTTTGCCTACGAGCTACGCAGAGGCAGTTAAATGAGCTAAGGCCGCCGAAGCTGGCGAGGAGGTCCTCAGTATACTCCTCCACCTCTAGTGTCAGCTCAGCAGCCTACCTTGCGTCCAAGAGGTAAGAAGTTTAAGAAGACTGGTTCCTTTGCTTCTTCAACTTCTTCGAGTTCGAGTGGATCCCAGCGAGGGAGTCCTGTGATTGCTCCTTATTGTAGTCATTGTGGAGGCAAACATACTATTGAGCAGTGTCGAGATATGTTTGGTACTTGTTATCAGTGTGGACAGGAAGGTCATTTCTCTCGAGTATGTCCGAACAGGGGTACAATTTCTTCTCAACCCCAGCCAGGATTTAGAAGTGGCCCCAGTATGATGAGACCTGTTGTTCATGTTCCCTCTTTTCAGCAGTCGAATGTTCCACGAATCGAGGACCGGGTGGTCAGACTGCCCAAGTTCCTCATCAAGCACGAGTGTATGCTATGACTAAGGATCAGGCGAAAGAAGCTCCTGGTGGTGTGATTGCAGGTATTTGCATACTTTGCGATTATCCTGCACGTGTTTTATTTGATACAGGAGCATCTCACTCATTCAAATCTCATGCATTTGTTGCATCGCATGATGTTATGTGTACTCCGTTGTATGATACATTGTCGATAGCCACGCCAGCAGGAAATATTATTTTGTCTAAACAAGTTTTGCAGAATTGTGTATTGATCTATGAGGATAATGTGATATTCCTGAATTTGATTGTCCTCCCAATGCACGACTTTTATTGTATTGTTGGCATGGATATCTTGATGAAAAATCGAGCTACTTTTGATTGTTTCATGGAGTGGTTAGATTTCGACCTGTTGATGGACCCAAGTGGAATTTTTATGGCAAAGGTTCCCAAGCCAAAATTCCATTGGCATCCTCTTTGGAAATGTCCCGACTTTTGTTTAGCGGGGATGAAGATTATTTTATCTACTCTATTGATGTCTCTAAAAAGGAGCATACTCAACATCTGAGACTGGTACTTCAAACTCTTCGCTATGGTCATTTATATGCTAAATTGTCCAAATACAAATTTTGGATGGATAGTGTGGTATTTTTGGGCCACGTCATTTCGAGACATGGCATATCTATTGATCCTGCGAAGGTTGAAGCTGTATTGAATTGGCTGAGACCTATGAATGTTCCTGAGATTCGTAGCTTCTTAGGTTTAGCTAGATATTATCGTCGTTTTATTGAAGGATTTTCGAAAATAGCTAAACCTATTACTCAACTGACACAGAAGAATCAGAGATTCATTTGGTCAGATGAACGTGAAGCTAGTTTTCTTGAATTGAAGACGAGATTGACCACAACACATGTGCTTACTATTCCTTCAGGTACCGGAGGATTTTGTGGTGTATACAGATGCATCTGGTAAAGGTTTGGGATGTGTTCTGATGCAACATGGCAAGTTGATTGCTTATGCATCTCGTCAATTGAAATCTCATGAAACACGTTATCATGTTCATGATCTTGAATTGGCCGCCCTTGTGTTTGCACTGAAGATTTGGCGCCATTATTTGTATGGAGAGAAGTTTGTTATCAATTCAGACCATAAGAGTCTGAAATATCTCTTTTCTCAATCTGATTTGAATATGAAGCAACGCTGGTGGATTGATCTCCTAAAAAATTTTGATTGTCAGATTCAGTATCACCCTAGATTGGTTAATGTTACTGCGGATGCCCTTAGTCGTAAGGTGCATGATTCTGTGTTAGCATCTGTCAATGTCGTCAAAGTACACGAGGATATATGTACTTCTGGTTGGACTTTTCACTCGAATTGGAATTCTGTCACTGTCTCAGCATTGTAAATTGAGCCTAACTTGATATCGAAAATCCGAAAGGCTCAACGAACCGATGCTCACATTCAGAAGTCGAAAGAACTTGTATCTACAGGACATCAGTCTGGATTTCAGATTTCTTCTGATGGTTCTTTACGACTTAATGGTCGGCTGGTAGTTCCTGATGATTCTGATTTGAAATCTGCCCTTCTTCGTGAAGCACATTGTAGTAAATACATTATTCACTCTGGAGGTCGAAAGATGTATTTGACATTGAGACCTCAATTCTGGTGGAGACGTATGAAGAAGGACATTGCTGAATTTATTTCGAAATGTCTTGTATGCCAGCAAGTAAAAGCCGAGAGAATAAAACCTAGAGGATTACTCCATAGTCATCCCAAAATGGAATTGGGAACATATTGCTATGGATTTTGTGACTCATTTACTTCGTTCGTCCAAGGGCTGTGATGCTATTTGGGTTATTATTTATCGGCTTTCGAAATCTGCACATTTCATTCCGTATGAGCGGACTTATCCTTATAATAAAATGGCCCGTTTATACCTCGAGAATATTGTGAGACTGCACGGTGTTCCAGTCTCAGTTGTATCTGATTGTGATCCCATGTTTACTTCTAAATTCTGGAATAGTTTCCAAGAAGCTATGGGTACGCGTTTGGCTATGAGTACTGCTTATCATCCTCAAACTTATGGCCAGACTGAGCGTACAATTCAAACGTTAGAGGATAAGTTACGTGCGATAGTGATGGATTTCAGAATGGGATGGCAAGATGCCTTACCATTGGTAGAAATTTCTTATAATAATAGCTTCCAAACGAGCATTGATATGGCACCATTTGAAGCCTTATATGGGAGACGATGTAGGTCACCGTTATTCTGGAATGAAATTGGTGAAAAACAATTGGACCTGAAATGATACAGGAAATGAACGATAAGGTTCAGTTAATTCGACAGCGGATGAAAGCTGCTCAGGATCGTCAAATGAGTTATGCGAATAAACGAAGACGACCCTTAGAATTCCAGAAAAGTGATAAAGTGTTTTTGAAAATATCTCCCTTCAGAGGCACTGTTCGATTTGGCATGCGAGGAAAGTTATCGCCTCGATATGTTGGTCCATACGAAATCCTTGATCGAGTTGGGGATCTTGCTTATCGATTTGCATTACCACCAGCTTTATCTGCTATTCATGATGTATTTCATGTTTCTATGTTGAGACAGTATGAACCAGATCCATCACATGTGCTTCAACCTAATGAGGTTGAACTCGATCCATCTCTTTCTTATGTTGAGAAACATGTTCGTATTATGGATCGGAAGAAGAAGATATTGCGTAATAAGTCGATTCCACTAGTTCGAGTACAATTGACACGTCATGGTGTGGAAGAGTCGACGTGGGAGTTGGAAAGCAAGATTCAAGATTCATATCCGCATTTGTTTGATTCTCTTCCATCTGTTATATTGTATTCAATGTATAATGATCTATTTACTGCTTTTAGTTTTGATATGTACTATAACTGGTGATATATTAAATGTTTGACAATGTTATGTATATAAAGATGTTTGAGATTTCGAGGACAAAATCTTTTAAGTTGGGGAGAAATATGAGACCCCGAAAATAAAATAGCTTTGATAGCATTTTCGTAAATAAGTTGAAAAATAATAAATTAATTTTAAGGACAAAATGGTAATTAATGACATACTTTGGTCATATTAAATATTATATATTATATTATTATTAATATACCATCTGGGGCTTGGAATCAAAGAGGAATCTGATACGTGGCATTGTTTTACCAAACTTTTCCTTAGTGGCTTTCGCACACATGGAGGTTATTGGTTTCCAGCCTATATACCATCTTCAACTCAAATCGAGCTAAGAAAAGGAGAAATTTAAACTCCAGAATAATAATGAATATAAGATTCTTGTTTGGAATTTTTACAAAACATAAAAGGATTTACGAAAGATATACCAGAGAAATTAAACAACAGAGGATTTATCGAGGGCCCAAAGAATCATAAATTCATAAAAAATCACCCATAAACGCCTTAAACGCCATTTCTCGGCTAAGCAGGCTGAAGGGCTACAACATGAATTTATTTTTCCCGGATAAACTCGAACCTTGTGTTAATCATTTCCTGGTTCATCTTCTTACCTTATGTTCTAACCAAAGACTCTTATATTACATTAAATTCTAGAAATTTAAATAAATCTTTTATTATATCAATCTGATTCCAAGTTACAAATAAATATAGATCATGTCATAGTAAGGAAAATAATTTAGCATTCAGGCTAATCACTGAAATATTTAAATTAAAAACAAAAATAAAAACAAAAAATAAAAACAATAAACTTACAAGGTTGTAAGCAGAACTTCAAACTTTTATTGATTTACTTCAGAAGGGTTGTATACAAGAGAGAGTAGAGAGGGGAGCAAACTCGACCGTGTCCTTCTAAGAACACAGAAATAACCTATATATAGATAGAAGAGCCGGACATCAAACCCCGGATTTCATCCTCAAAATAAAAATAGTAAATGCTTTATTAAAGCAAAAGTAACATGGTTACAAAATTCAAAAAGTAAATAGTGATATGACACCCACTTTTTGTCATGATATGCCATGATGATGTGTTATTCCACCAACTCTTGAATAGTGATATTCCACTTTCAACGATTCTAATCATCTTTGGTATTATCTTTGAGAGATTTCTTCAAACTTTCAAATATATCCTCAATTTGAGATAATTGAGGAATATCCTCATCTGGATTCTGTGCATCATGCATCTTCATTAGATGTATGAATTGATTATCACTGGAATCTGAAGCCATTGATTGGTCTGATTTTGAATCGGAACATCCCATATTCTTATAAAGATCTTTTTTCATTTCATCAATGTAGATTTCTACCATCTTCTCTTTAGAATAGATCTCTGAATATTTTTGAGTCAGAATTTTAAATGGACTCATTGCATCTTTTTCTTTTTGTTGTTGATTCAACAAATCTTTCTGATATGAAGAAATTTTTTCTTCCATTTGAAGTAAGGTGTCATGACCATGAAGTTTTCCAGATACTGGATCTTCTCGTAACATTTTATCCCAAAATTTTGTAGAGCTAGTTCTCCATAGGCAAGGGATACCTTCATCTGTATAACCAAATTCTGGCTGCCATTTCCAGATCCATGGAATACCGAATTCCATAAAGAATAGACATAAAGTCTTTCCATCAATCCAATGTTCAGAAAAACTTTTTGTAATAATTGGTGCAACATTCAACCAAGTATCGAATGGTTTTATAAAAACCTCTGGCAAAATCTTTGCTGATGGACCAAATATTTTCCACCAAATAAAAAACCAATTTGGAATAGGATAATGGAAAACATTTTCACAAATCTTAAGAAACCATGTATGTTTCCTTTTTTCATTTTCATAAAGTTTTATTAAAACCTTCAATATAATCCCAGAAATTGAATTTAAAACTGGTTTTATGATTTTCTGAGTAAAACTCTTTTTCAACCAATGGAGATATACCCCATTCTTCAATAGATATAATCTTTTTGATAATAAACTTAGAGAAGTTATAACTTCCTTTTTGTTGAGTATTACTGAAAAAGTGAGTAATATCAACACTTTTTGTAGATATGAGAAGATTTTCATAATATCCTCTTTGCTTATAAGCACCATATACATATGATGTATTGGTAAAATATCTTTCCATAATAATCCAAGGAGTTTTTTCCCATTGGATATCTTTTTCTTCTATAAGAAGAATTAATTCTTTATGTTTTGACTCTGTATAAAGAGCTGTATCATTATCATCTTCTTTGATGATATTAGCATATGATGCTGAAGACTGAGAATCAGAATTATTTTTCTGCTTTTGTTTCAAGAATTCTTGAAATTCATTGTATAACTCATTCTGCTCAGTATTACTGGCTGATGATGAATTAGATAAATTCTGGGCTATTAGCCTCTGTTTACCATGTTGAGCAATAATATTAGGGGGTTTTCCCCTACCACCTCGCCCTCTATAAGAGGACTCTCCTCTGCCTCGAGAGTACATATCTGTAGATGAAAACATTAAGATAAATATTCTCGAGTTAAGAAATCTGGTAGATGATTATCTTCACCTTTTTTATAAATGATCTCAAAATCAAAAGGAGCTAAATGAGCCTGCCATCTAGCAAACATTTGCTTAGACACATCATGTTTAAAATCTTTATTAAACATAAACTTTGCAGATTTGCAATCAGTTTTTATAATAAACTTTTGATTATATAAATCATCTTGAAATTTTAAAATACATCTAACAATAGCTAAGATTTCTTTTGCTACTGTGTAGTAATTTTTCTGAGCATTATTCCACTTCCCAGAATAAAATCTTATAAGATATTCTTGTTTTGTTTGAGGATCTTTTTGTTTTAAAATTCCTCCAAAACCTATATCTGAGGCATCAGTTTCTACAATTTTATCCCATAAAGGATTTGCCAGCATAAGACAAGGAAGATTTTTAACTTTATCCTTAATAATTTGAACAGCTTTAGTATGCTTATCTGTCCAAGGTAAAGGATTTTTCTTCAGTCTATCATATAAGATAGCAGAATCTTTAGTAAGATTTTGAATATAAGGAGAAATATAATTTAAACTCCCTAAAAATCTTTGTAACTGAGTTTTATCAGTTATTATATCTGGAAATTTTGAACCAAATTCAATACTTCTTTGGATAGGAATTATTTTCCCTTTTTCAATCATATGACCAAGAAAACGAATATTAGTTTGGAATAAAATCATTTTATATTTTGAAATAACCAATCCATTTTGAATAACAATATTTTTAAACATTTCTAAATGTTTAAAATGTGTTTCAATGTCATTGGAAAACACTAAAATATCATCTATATAAACAATTATAAAATTACTATAATTATAAAAAATATCATTCATAATTTGTTGAAATTCTGAAGGGGCATTTTTAAGGCCAAATGGCATTACTGTCCATTCATAATGTCCTATAGGAACATTAAAAGCAGTTTTATATCTATCAGATTCTTGTATTTGAATTTGCCAAAATCCTGATTTTAAATCAAATTTGGAAAATATAATTGCATGAACTAATCTGTCTAATAAATCTTTTTTATTAAGAATAGGATGCCTAATCCATTTCAAAACCTTATTAAGAGGTTTATAATTTATTACTAATCTAGGAACTCCTCTTTCCTGTTCAGAATGTTTATTAACATAGAAAGCAGTACATGACCAAGGAGATTGAGAAGGTTTTATTAAACCTTTATCTAACAAAGAATGAATTTCATTCTTACATAATTCTAAATATTCAGAATTCATCTGACAAGGACGAGCCTTGGTAGGAATATTTCTTTCATTAAAATCTTCTTCATATGGAAGAGAGATAATATGCTTCTTTCTATTCCAAAAGCATTTGGAAGATCATTACATATTTCTAATGAAAATTTATAAATAATTTTTATTTTTTCCTGTAATTTAGGATTCTGTAATTTTTCATCAATTGTAAGAAATTTTATTTCTTCTTTTAAAGAATTTATTTGAAAGGTTTTTCTTTCAATCTGTTCTTGTAATTCATTTAAGATTCTATGAACAGGTTTAGTTATAAACTGAAAAGAAATAGGATTACCTTGATAAGTTCCTATTATACCTTTATCATCAACATGAGTTAAAGGATAAATTTGATATATAAAAGGAAGACCAAGTATAAGTTGGCTAGAAATGTCTTTCGCTAATAAAAAACTGGTTTGAATACAGTTTTTATCTTTGCAAATATAAGCTTTAGGTAATTTATAATTTATTTCTAAAGGTTCTCCTCCTGCATGAGAGAGAGAATGAGTAGTTTTATGAAAATATTTTGTAGGAATTAATCCTTCCTGTATAACGTTTAAATCTGCACCACTATCTATCATAGCAATGAAATTATTTTTATAAGAATTATCAATTAATAAAGTAATATTAGTATACCATTTTTGAGATATAATCATACTCAAAACAGATAAATGTTTCTGATTATTATCAGGAAATGAAATATCTTGAATATTTTCAAAACTTTCAGAAATTGAATTATTATGATTATCAATGACTGAAATACGATAATTTAAACTATTATTATTACCATGTAAAAATTTTATTTGTTGTTTAAGATTATCAATCTCTTTAACTAAATCCTGTATTATAACTGGATTTTGTTGACTATATTTTTTCTGTAAAAGATTTTTTACTTCTTTCATAGAATAAGCTTGTTCTTGTTTAACAAGAATGTTATTATCATTATTGCTTGTTGAAGCAGTATTCTCCATTTGATCTATGATAGTGGATTTTAATATTGGATCCTTAATCATTTTAAGGAATTCTAAAATATTATTGTTAGTTAAAACATTAATATTTAAATCTTGAAATTGAGACATAAGTTTATAAAACTCATCATTTTTATTATTATTATCCTCTATAGGATTTATACAAGATTTTCCTTGTATACAATTATTGCATTCATCTAAATCAGAAATATCTGATTCATTATCCAGAATTTCTTCTGAATTATAGGATTCTGAAGAATTCTCAGTATCACTATCAGAATTATTATTTGAATCCATTATTATTTTAAATAATGTTTCTTTTAGATTATCATCTATCTCCAAATTATTAATTTTGTTTTTAGCCCAACATTGAGTAGCATAATGTCCTGGCTTTTTACATTTTCTACAAATTATTAATTTGTTTTTGTATTTATCTTTTTTCCTATCAGCTTTAGCTGATTCACGAATTTCTTTTCGTTTCTTTTTTCTTTCTTTTTGTCTTTCAGACAAATGTCTTTTCTTATAAATCTTATCATCCTTATCTTTAATTTTCTTCTTACCTTTATTAGGTAAGTCCATACCAAATTGATCACAAAATTTACCTAACTGTTTTTTCTCAAGTAAATTCTGTCTTTTAATTTGATTATTTAATTTTAATTCATTACAGAGAGCTAAACCCTCTTGAATACAAGTATTAATCAAATTACCATAAGTATAATTATCATAGGAGATATTTATATCATCCTTTCTTAATACTTTTCTAACCCTTTCAGCAAATAAGAAAGGTAAGCCATCTATGAATTTAGCTTTCCAAAGACTATTATTACAGTCTGGAATCTCATAAATACGAGATAAGAAAGTATCTTTATACCATCTAAAATCAGTAAGTGTTTTACATTTTAGATTACTTAATAAAGTTCTAATTTGTTCACTATTATCAGTGAATTTTCCTGTGAAATGTTCAATCATAGTTAGTATTAATGTATATACTACATTTTCTGATTGAATATTATTTTCCATTTTTATGGAATTAAAGATTTCATCTTTTTGTGAATAATGTAAATAATTATCCCACCAACCTTTAAGTTGGCCAGTAAATCTTGCTGTTATCATTTTAGCAATATTTTTATCAGTATTACCTGATGATTTACACACAGTACTATACATTAGCATTCTGTGAGCAGTATTATAAATTTGTCTATCACTATAACCATCAATATTCCATTCATAAATGTTTTTCCCATTATAACTATTAGAATAAATATATTCATTTTTTTCAATGAGAACATCCATGGGAGTAGGTTTATTATAGTAATATTTGGATGTAGTAGGTCTATCAGCCCATTTGATTTTATTAATTTCATCTTCAGAATGATTATTAATCTTATCTAATTCTTCAAACTCTTCATTAAGAGTATTTAAATTAAGATTTCTAAATTTTTCTTCTAATAATTTTTCTATATCAGAAACAGAAGATTTAAATTTAAAATCCTTAATATCAGGAGGTGATTGTATAGATGAAGTAGCAACAGAAACAATATTATTTTCTGGTTCTTCTATATGAACATCTGGTTTAATTTTATTAATAGCTAAAATAATTTTATCAATACGATCTTTAAGAGAATTAATTTCTTCTCCTATAATCGTAAGATATAAATTTGTATAATTTTGTTTTTCAATTATCTGATTAATATGTTTAACAGTAATTTGTAACATATCATTCTCAAATAATTTTGAAAAAGCAGTAAAATTTAAAATTTTATTATTCTTTTCTATAATAAAAGATTGTTGAGGAGGATAAACAGATTTTTGAATCTGTCCTGAAGAAAGTTTATAATTTCATTCAAGAATAGAAATATAATCTATAATAAATGTTTTAAAAAACCAAGGAACAAAATGTATAAGTTTATTCTGGTTTTCACAGTATTTATAAAATGTTGAAACAATATATTCAAACTCTTCTTCAGAAAAACTTTTAAAGTACCAATTTCTGAAAGATTCCCATTTGGGTAGATAAAATTCTGCATTGATCTTTGCTCTAGCAGAAGATCCTTTAGTAAAATCAATCTTTGATTTACTATCCATTAAATACTGAAATTCATTTCTGAAACTGTATCAGTTTCTCTAACTTTTTGAAAGTTACTTTGAAAGTTACTTTTATGAACTATATTATTTTGATTTATAATTAAATCATCTACTGTAATAGTAGATTCTAATTCTTCTCTAACTTGAGAAGTAGAAGCTCTAGAAGTTTGTGGTATATCTACCATATAATCTAGAGGAGAAATAAATGAATGTCTAGATCTTGATCTAGCATAAACAGAAGAGGGTAATAATCTTCTTTGTTCATTATTAAACTGTATTTGAACAGTTCCTTCATTAGTTTGTATGACTTGTTCTAAATCTCTATTTATTATAGGATTTCTAGGAACAGCCTGTTCAATTATCCAGCTTTCTGGAAATTCTATTTCTTCCCATTTTATAGATCTACGAGTTGTAATATTAGATCTATTAAAATTAGTTTCTATTAGAATAGTTTCATTTAATTTTTTATCTATTCTTTTACACATAGGATTCAGTGTAAATAATGGTTTATAATAAATACGATAACAGATACATATAACTTCTGTTCCAGGAGTATAATTATAACCATGAGTTTTAACATTTAATGTTAAAGCATCTAATATATTTGGATCAAACAAAGATAAAGATAAATTTGGATAAACATCAAAATATACTGGACCATGAGCCAGACTAGATTGAATTATTCCCATAAGGGATTGTTTCCAATTTAAATTTCTTCCATCTCTTAAAGCTGCTATGAAGCTTTCTGGTAAACCTTCTAAGGTTAAAGGTCTAAAAGTAATTTGAATTAAACCTATATGAATAAATTTATAATTTTTCCTATAAGGTATAATATCTTTATTATTTAACAATCTTATTACCATTTCATTATTATGAAGAGGTACAGATGATTCTGTAGTTTTAACTACTTGTTTAAAACCAATTCTTTCAAAAGTTCCTAACTTATAGATCTTTTTAGATTCTATCTTAGGAATAGTCCATTTATTTAATAAATCTAAATTTTCAGGTAAATCATATTCTACATTTAAACTGTTATGAACAGTTTCTTTCATACTAAAAATATTCATTTGAATAAAAAGTGCTAAATTATTAACCAGACTATTTCCATGGCTCTGATACCATCTGGGGCTTGGAATCAAAGAGGAATCTGATACGTGGCATTGTTTTACCAAACTTTTCCTTAGTGGCTTTCGCACACATGGAGGTTATTGGTTTCCAGCCTATATACCATCTTCAACTCAAATCGAGCTAAGAAAAGAAGAAATTTAAACTCCAGAATAATAATGAATATAAGATTCTTGTTTGGAATTTTTACAAAACATAAAAGGATTTACGAAAGATATACCAGAGAAATTAAACAACAGAGGATTTATCGAGGGCCCAAAGAATCATAAATCATAAATTCATAAAAAAATCACCCATAAACGCCTTAAACGCCATTTCTCGGCTAAGCAGGCTGAAGGGCTACAACATGAATTTATTTTTCCCGGATATAATTTTGAAAACAAAAAGAAAACGAAAACGTGAGGCGGTGGAATTGAACAATTCACAATTCCACCAACAAAGCCACAAAACAGAAACGTGAAATGAGAGAGGTGAGAGAGAAATAAAGATTTAATTTTCTTTTCGATCGTGCGACTTATCGGTTTATCCAATCGACGAATCGACTTCAGTTCTGGGATCGTTGATACGAGGTCTTTGATTTGAGGTATAAATTTTATAATTTTGGTGATGTTTGAAATTCGTCGATTTTTGGAATAAATCCGATAAATTGTAAATCATACAGAAATTGAAGATTGTTGACTAGTGTATGATTTTAACGAAGAAGAGATGATTATAGTGATGTTATTTTGAATTATTCCTAATTTATTATAATTAGAGAATTTTAAATGTTGTATTGAGATTGGAGAATTATTTGTCAGTTATTATTAATTCTGATAAATATATGTGATTATAGCCGGGCCATTCCGAGATCAGATTTGGGCAAAGCATATGAAAAGCACAAGATTTGGGCCGAATGTCGCGCGCCCGGGCGGAAGTGTTTGTCCGCCCGACCGCCCCTGTTTGAAAGAAGAGGTTAATAACAATTATAATGTTACGATTAATAATAATATAATAATAATTAAATTATTTATAATATTAATCAAATTAAAATTTATATTTAAATATTATTAAATTTGTTGAATTTATAATTATTTTAAAATTTAAGATATTAAAGGAAAACTTAAATTAATCAAACATCATTCCTTCTCTCCAAAAGGATTATATAACCATCAACAAGATAATAATAATGCATACAGTGCAGGACGGATGCGGGCTGAACAGACATATCAAAATCTTAATCATGCACACAAAACGTGAAGGATTAAAAATCAATTACCTCTTATCATGCACACCAAACAATGCCCTATGCTAAGGATTTAGGATGGGGAGGATGGGTGAAGTAGTTCCAGTTGTGTCGATTGTAGCCAAAGGAGATAGCAAGGATAGAGATGAGCTATATTGCAGGTAGGGATGCGAGCTATGAAGTGTGTTGGGTGATTAAGGGAGCCATGAGGTCTGCTAAAGAGTGTTGGATGTGTTAATGAGCTAGAGCTGAGCTGAGGAGCTGTGGATGTACTAACGAGCTAAAGATGAGCTAAGGAGATAAGGACGTGCTAAGGAGCTAGAGATTAGCTAAGAATTATTTGCAGTGTTAAGGAGCTAGGAATGTGAAGTACGTGGCTTATCAAGTTAACAAGGGCGGAGACTTGTCCATAGAAGGCAAGCTCTTAATTGTTGTCTCGTCCCATGGGCGAGCTCCTTTTCTTTTTGGCTAGCCCTAGGAATGTGATCCCGGTGCAAGGAGGCACATGAGTTGTATGTTTGTGGTACCCAAACAAACATATGGGGTTCCCACACTACAAAAAAAATAGGTGCTAACGACGGTTTTTGAAAAACTATTTAGCAGACCTCATCTTTAGCTCATCTTTAGCAACGATTTAATCCTTATAAATAGCAACGGCTCATAAAACCGTCATTAATTAGCAACGATTAAATCAAAACTGTCGCAAATTAGCGATATTTATGCTTAAACCGTCGTTATAATTAACGACTGTTTTATTAAAACCGTCGTAATTTTTAAAAAGCGACGGTTTAAACAAAAACCGTCGCTAATTATAGCGACGTGTAAGCAAAACCGTCGCCCATTTAGATCGGCGATAGTTTGGCTCAAACCGTCGCTAATAGTGACAGTTTAATGAGAGCGGCGATTTTTGAGAAAACCGTCGCAAATTGTCTATAAATATTCACATTTTCGGTCCATTTTTCTCCACACCGCTTCACATCTGCGATAAATTTTTCTCTCTTGAATGATTTTAGTTTCGATTTAGGGTAAGTTTTTTGCGCTTCAATTCTTGGTAAACTTCCGAGTGTTAGTTAATATCATTAATTTAGTTAGCTTGTAGTGCAGGTTGTTTTCCAGCTAATTTTTTTGCACGTGCACAGTGCTCCGGCGTATTCTACGGTCAGATTGTGAGTTTTTTTTTTAGATTTATACATAGTTTAATTTGTTTTTATTGCATGTTATTTAGAAATTAAATAATATACATTACATATTTAATTTGTTATTAAAATATTATATAATTTAATTTATATAAATTTTCAACATGAAAATTATTAAATTTGCCTACTTATGTAGTTGAATTTAATTTATATAAATTGTCAACATTAAAATTATTACGTGTATTAATTTTTTTAATTAATGAGTAGATGATAGCGTTTAAGTAAAATACATCTTATTTATTCTTTTGTAGGATAAAATGGATAACGATAGAAATTGGATGTATTGTCGTTTGAAGAATGAATTTCTAAAAGATGAATATTGTGTTGGTGTATGGTCGTTTGTAACATTTGCACTTAGTCATCCTGAGTGTTTATTAAATTGAAATATCTGTTGTCCTTGCAATAAAAAAAATGTCAGAACAAAATATATTTAGATGAAGATACCGTCAAGGTACATCTCGGTCGTTATGAATTTGTACCGAATTACTACAATTGGTTTTTCATGGAGATGAATATATTCATCCGTTCTATCCTAATCTTAATATGGAAGCTCCTTCGTCATCTTCGTTTCGTGTGGCACCACCAATTGCCCAAACTACATTTTCAGATTTTTTTGATACTGTTGAAAAAAATGTTAACTTTGAAGAGAACCCTGAATATGAGAATGAGAATTTTGGCGAAGAAAATCCTACAATAAATATTGTTCCCCCATTTCTTGAAAGTCCAAACAGTTATATTAAATCATTGTATGAATGCATTAAATCAGCCGAGAATGAAATTTGGGATGAAAATCCACATTGTCATTCTGTATATGTTGTCTGTGATCACTCGGTTACTGAAGATGAAACATGAACACAACATGTCCGTGCGCAATTACAATGACATGAGTCGACTCATGTCAGAGCTATGTCCTTCTAATAACTGCGTCCATGAGAGTTTTTACGTGACCAAATAAATTATCAAAGATCTAGCGCTTCCGGTCGAAAAGATTGATGCATGCAAGAATAATTGTATGATATACTCGGGTGTTGATGATATTTTAACAGAGTGTAAGATATGTGAACATATTCGGTACAAACGTAGTAGAAGTCGATCTCAAAATCTTGAGAAGAAAGGAATTCCATTCAAGTTGATGTATTATTTTCCGATCATTCCACGTTTGCAAAGGCTGTATGCTTCGAAATCTACAACGTCACATATGCGTTGGCATAATGATCACCATTTTGACGGTGACATTATGACACACCCTTCTAATTGTGCAGCGTTGCGTCATTTTGACGCTTTGCATCCATCTTTTTCATAATAAATCGGAAATGTGATATTAAGATTATCAACAGATTGATTTCAATTGTTTGGACAAAGTGGCCAGTAGTATCCGTCATGGCCTATCATTGTTACTCCATACAATTTACCACTTTGGATGTGTATGAAAGACGAATACATGTTCTTGTCTGTGATTGCGCCTGGACCGAGTAACTCAAAAGACAAACTAGACGTATTCATTCAGTCGTTAATTGTCGAGCTTCAATCTTTGTGGTATAAAAAAAAAAAAAAATTTAAAAAAAATTAGCTACTGTTTTTACAAAAGCCGTCATAAAAATCGTTGCTAAATGTAAGTTACGTCGCTAAATTAATTAGCGACGCCATCGATAATCACAAATTTCTTTTGTAGTGCCACACTATTCTCATATAGATATCATGTTTGAGGACTTCAAATATTGATTCACTACTTTGGTTTTTGGGTGGCGCCCTAGCTACCTTCTTAGTAAGTTTAATTTCTAACTTACACGTCGAATGAGCTAAGTCGAGATATCTTCCCTTTTCTAACACTTAGTTCGTGATTTGAATTTCGTCTCAAATCGGAAAGTTAACAAGGTTCGGTTTCAAGTATCAGAAAAGAACAATCTAATTTTAGTTAGTATCACAAATTTACTTATTTTCTTATTTATCAATAACCAACCAAGTATTACCTCATGATTCATATATAGTACAATACTAGCCCCGTGTGCATGTATAACGTGCATATCAAAACAATTTTTTTTATATATATTGTGACGTCCCGAAATTTGAGATCCACATGAACCACGTGCGTGCAAGTTATTAAATTCCTCATGTATTTTATTAAATGGTTTTAATGCGTGTTTATTTCATTAATTTGTGTTTTAATTCATGATCTATGAATTTTCATTATTTTAATTATTATATGATGCACGTTAAAAATTTTTCCTTGAGTTTTATATTTCAGGCGATTATTCGAGGCGAGATCGAGGAAAAAAAGAGACCGGTGATGATTTTGGCGATTTTAAATGTGGTATTTTATTTTAATTTGAGGTTGGGGTATTTTAACTAATTTATTAAGTTGTTAGTGATTTAAGAGTTTGAAATTTTTAAAATTAGCATTTAATGTGTGTTATTTTAAATTAGGGGACATCGCTTTGTAGAGAGAAATTAACATTTTAATTAGCATTTTTTTAGCATTTTGATTAGCATTATTAATTCCTAATTAAGCAAATCAATTCCCTAATTTATTCTATTAACTCACGCACACACCACTAACACACACATTTACATGCTTTTTTCACACAACACACACATACACATTTCATTCTATATTTTGGAGAGCAAAACCTAGGGTTCTAGGGAAAACTCAGCAGCAGCCCCCTCCCTTCAAATATTTCAGTAATTCTCGCCACTTTTCTTCAAAGATGTTAGCGCCACGTCGTCCCGGATCAATCCTCGCGCCTTCCCCGCTTCGGTATCGTCGTTTCGGTAACATTTATCATCAAAGGCACGTATATTCTGTTCTTTCTGCATCGATCTTGTCATAGTATGCGTTGGGTTATTTTTATGCGTGAAAACTCATGTGTGACGTTCGTCGTTTGAGAGGAAAATGGTTTGAATGCGTTTGAAAAATTTTTAGATCTGAAATCTCGTAACTTACTGTTCTGTTGAAAACTGCGATTTTTCTGTCGGGATTTTGAGAAACCTTTCAACTAGAAAATTGTAGAACTTTTCGATGCCTTCGATTTGATATAAAACTCGAGATTTTTGGATGAAAATTGAGTGAGTTATGACGTTTTTCGTGGGACTGCTCAAGCTGCGACTTTTGTGTAAAATGTGTTCTTGAAGTTATTTGTTGCAGGCTTCGTCGGACATCGCCGGGCTTGTGCTACTGCATTTATATATGTTACGAGATGTATTTAGGTGTTATTTGGTGATTCGTTCAGGTCGGGTTTGGCTTGGGATGTAATAGAAGTCGTAGGAAGCGAAACGACGCCTAATTACGAGTTATTGTTGTGTTGGAATTAATTGTTGATGCTTAGGGACGTTTGGTGCGTTTTTATGGTTTTGAATCAATGTAATAACATCCTAGGATGAGTCTAGAGGTGTTGGTTCATGGTCCTTAGGCTTGGATTGAATGGGTGAAAGGTTAAGTTAGCGAATTTTCGTGAATTTGCAAAGACAGAGGGTACCCGGACCCCGGCACGGAGTCCGTGTCCTTTTTCCTTCAAAAATACGAATTTCCAGAGTCTACACAGGGTCCGTGTACACCCTTTTTAAAAAAAATTAATTTTTTTTTTTTTTTAGGATTTGATTCGGGGTTCTATATCATGGTTTAGCACCATGGTTAAAATTTATTTATGTAAAAAATATAGGATTTGTTTTGTGGTTTTACGTCATGGTTTAGTACGATGATTAAATGAGGTCAAGCCAGGAGCGAACTAGAATGTCCTAAGCTACTTATTCACTTTGGTGGTGAGCTCGAGTACCTACGTCTAAGACATGCAAGTTAAGTATTTAAAAATTTATGTTAGTATGTGCAGTAGCGGCCCCAAGTGAGATACAACGAAGCCCTCAACACCAAGTAAGTATGTTGACGTGCAAGAAAATATTTCAAGTTTTTGTGGTATGCTAAATGTCTTGTGACCAAATTATGTTTAGGATTGGAAAGCGTTAAATTATAAACGGGGACCAATCCGCCCGTTAAATTATGAACGGGTTAGATCGTGGTTGGAAAGCGTTAAATTATGAACGGGGACCAACCAGCCCGTTAAATTATGAACGGGGATCTCATGTATATGGCAGTGGATACGTCCCTGTCAGCCCAGTACTGTGGTTTGTCTGATCAGGCGTTTATTATGTATGAGTCACTTGCTTTGAAACATCCTCTACAAAAAATGATGAAGTTATGTATGTTCAAGTATGTTCAAGTATGCAAGCATGTTTAAGAAAGTTTATGTTGATGGCACGTCTAAGTATGTATGTACGTATGTTCAAGTTTTAACACGCAAGTCAAGTTTTAAGTATGTATGTCCTATTTTAAAGTTGCATGTGATTTTATTATGTACTACTCGTTACTACCAGTTTATACGTGTTGAGTCTTTAAACTCACTAGACTTGATCGATGCAGGTGAGTATGTTGATGAGGAGACAGGAGGTGGTGACCAAGGGGCAGGCTTGGACTGAGCGGGAGGCTAAACCCGAGGACCGCCATGTTTAAGTTTTATGCAAAAGTTAAATTACTCTGATTTCATATTTTGATGGGAATGCTTTGAACAAACCTTTTGTGAGCAAATTTTTATTGTTGTTATTTTGAACAACCATGTCTTATGGGGGACTTGGTTGAGATATTTTATGGCATACATTGAAAGTATTTTTACATTCAAGAAAATTTTAAATTTTTTCCGCAAATTTTGAGTATGAAAAGGACGGTACGTTACAGTTGGTATCAGAGCGGTGTTCTTGTAAAGGGTTACGCCTACTACCAGTCGCAAGAAGCTCACGAAGTCACGCCTCAAGTCTGTAAGTTTTAAAATTTTAAATTATTTCATGTATTAAGCATTCAAGTCATGATTTCAGCATGTGCATATTTTAATGCAACCACCTGTATGTTTACATGACATACATTATAGAGTACAGGTTTATCTGTCGTTATGAATCGAGATTGGATCCTTAAAAATTTTATGCATGTTACGACATGAAATGAGAAATTATTTAATTTTCTTGCATGCTGGTGCGGTGGAATTGGACATGAGCAAGAATTTTGCTTTTGGGCGTCTGGAAAAGTTGGAAATGATTTGTCTATATTAATTTTTGGTTAGTAGTACTGATGTTATACTTGTGGGTAATAAGTTAAACTGGACAATTACGAATTTTTTTGGGACTTGTAGATTTTCTAAGAAATTACTGATGGTTTGTGGTTGCTAGCTGAGTTGCTTTTTGAGAACTCCATGTAAGGTTTAATTATTTGAGACTACGACGATATTTAGAAGTATACAAGCATAGAATTTATTTAGGATGCATGCTCCCCCTAGTTGGATTTAAGGATTTAATTGCACGAATTGAGAATTTTAAGGACCTAGTGGTAATGACCAATAGTTTCAGGACCTAAGTGCAAAGATAAAAATCCTAAGGGACTAGTTTCGAAGTTATCGTTTGGGATTAAATTCTGAGTTTCGAGGATTTTAAGGTTTAATGAGACTAAAATCAAAGATTTTATTGGGGACCGGAAATGCAAATTTTGAAGAGTTGTAGGGCCAAAAATGTAAGTTCGAGAACTTTAAGGGTCAAATTGCAAATTCAGAAAATTTTGGGGATTAAATTCGAATTTTTGAGGAACACTTGGGTTAGATCAGTAAATTTCGAGGCTATGAGAATTGAATTTGGGTCTAATAAGCTTAAAATTTTTGAATTTTATGTTGCGAGGAACTTACACAATGGAATTAGGAACCCAAGAACTTATAGGTAAATGTGGAATTTCTGAAATTTAGGACAAACTGGACAATTTTGAGGAAATAATGAATTAATGCTACAATTTTAAGGAATTTGGGGGACTAGTTTAGTAGTAAGTGAGAATTGAATGGTTTAAATGATAGGAATTTTCTATGATTTAAGCTCGAAGGGATCATTAGAACCTTGAATTATCTGGGTTATAATATTATAAGAAATGGTAATCAAGGGGATTGTAAGATGAATCGACATTGTGCTCGAAAAGTTAAGCTCTAGTGAATTAATGTTGCGGCAAATTTAAAATTCAGGGTGATAACGATTTGAGGTAAAGTTGATCGGTTAGCTAAGTTATAAGAGTAGACATTGAGTTAGCGAAAATTTTTTTTGGGAACTTAAGTTGATGTGTCATAAGTTTTAGTCATGATTGTAATAGTTAAGCTTGTACCTTTGTTGGAATTTGATTTTTCTAGAAGGTTGGGTATGGTTGATGATTAGGTTATTTGATAGACGACGCATGTAAGAATTGAGGTAGACCTCTTATCTTGGGAAATTTTTGTAAGTTATTAAGAAACTTGAGAATAAGTGAATATGTGTGTTGGAATTATGTTATACCAAACTATTTGGACTGCGTAAGGTTGAATTTCAAATTTATGGGATATTTGCTCATACGGAATTTTTGGGTGAAATAAAAACAAAGGGAATTATCGGTGTTCAACATAAGTTATCAATAAATGAATATTAAGATTTTTATTGAGTAAGAAATCTACAAACTTGATATGGAGATTCTAGAATTCTATGGGTTATAAGTGGAGTTGATTCATTAGAGTTAGTCCATTATTAATAAAGGAAGCTTATTAAGTTTTATACGCTAGAATTAATTGAGTATTGGGGATACGTCTAAGTGGGACATTCGTTCTAATGAGGAAGGATCAAGTGTCTTAGGCTTTAGCTATATTGTAATCGTGAAGAAAATAGTTTAAGCTTGTGATTGATGCTAGAAAGTTTTTATTATTTAAGGAGAGGATCGATATTATATATTTTGGGGTTTTACGGATTTATGTTACTCGAAATTAAAGGTTGGCAACAATTTTATATTTGGGATGTACTCGTAAATAGCTAAGTTATGTAAGTTTGTATCGTAAGGTAAATATTCGATTCAAGGATTGTAGGCCAATATTAACATATGGGGATTAAGATAAGATTTAACTTTTAAGTGTATTGCTGAGGATGAAAGTTGATCAGTAACCGTTGGTGCTAAGAACTCTTAGTTTGGACTGCATAAATGCATATGTAATAGTTCGATAAGCATTAGGGGTGTTGGAAACTAAATTCTGGAGTTTGACAAAACATAAATCAATCGATTAAATCAACTAATACATGAAAGCAAATTCGGCAGCTGGACATTCAACTGAAATCAGTTGACACAAACTGATCAGTTGAGAACTGATCAGTTAAAACATTCAGCCGAAAACATTAAAACTTCTCAACTGAAGATACCTCGGGAAAGATCATTCAATAGACAGAAAGACATATCAGACAGCAACTGAATATGGAAAGCCGCACTGCATAGAACAACGTATTTCTGCTATTGAAATTAATATGCCGTCTTACAATCAATGATGAAGTGGCAATCAAGAACATTGTCTAAGAAATGATGAGGTGGCAATCAACGGATACGTAAATTCAAAATTACCGTTGAAAGATAAGTCTATAAATATGACTAAAGAGCAGTTGACAGTATATACGATCGATTAATCTCAAACTTGCTATTACTCTGTCAAAATCTCAGCTCACACTTATTAGATCTATTCGTAGCAATCAAGGCTACACGTTGAGCAAACTAGCACTCTGTAATTCGACAACATCAGAATGAAGATGGGAGAAACAATGCATGAATATGATGAAAGAACCAGCTGTATCATCAACGAACTGAATGCACTTGGAAAAGTGTATACAAATAAAGAAGTAGCGTTGAAAGTAATCTGAGGACTTCCCAAAGAATGGGATGTCAAAACTATGGCAATGAGGGAATCCAAAGATCTTAACAAAGTTGAACTTCATGATTTATTTGCTGATCTAAAAGCATATGAGTTTGAACTTCAAACTCGAGAAGGAGAACCATCTACCCCAGCAGCAACTACTGCTTTAACTGCTGTTAGAAATGAATCAACTGGTTCAGTTGAGAAAACTGCTGATCAACTGAGCAATGATGCCATGTCACTATTCATTAAGAAATTTGGAAGATTCATGAGGAAAAATCAAGGAAATTTTCAGAAGAATTATCAAAGAAACAACTCCAGAGAAGAGTCTAATGTATGTTTCAACTGTGGCAAATCTGGTCACTTTATTGCTAACTGTCCCAAGCCTAAAAAGGACAATCAAACCTCAACTGAAAGAAAGAAGAAAGTGTATGAGCACAAGAGGAGATCTAAGGACGAAAAGAAGCCTTACAGAAAGAAACATGAAGTACTCCTAGCTGAAGATAGCAAAGTCAAATGGGCAGAAACTGACAGCGAAGAGTCAGAACCAGAAAGTTCTTGCAGTTCAAGTGAGGATGAGAAAGAAGTAACATGTCTAATGGCTGATAACATAGAAGATCAATCAAGCTATGAGCAGGTGTTTGATTTTAGATCAATTGATTTTACAAGAGAAGAACTCATCTCAACTCTTCATGACATGGTCAGTGAGTATCAAAAGCTTGCTTTATCATTTGAAAAATTCAGAGCAAAGCAAGATGATCCCAAAGACGATAAAACAAAAACTGATGAATCAGTTGAAATGTTGAGTCTGAGAAGGGAGATTGCTGAACTCAGTAATGAAAGAAGCAGGAATCAATTAATGATTCAGAATTTGTCGCTTGAAAATACAAAGCTCAATGAGCTTATTCAAGTTTGGAACAAATCATCTAAAGCTTTAACTAATATACAGAACTCTCAGAAATCAGTTGATGATAAAACTGGTTTAGGATTCTGTAGTAAAGATGATTCGTCCTCCCAAGATACTCAACCAAAACTGAATATGAACAAAGGGAAATATATTCACTTTGTAAAATCAGTTATGGTACAAGATCAAAAAGAGTCGAGTAAACTGATTGAACAACCATCTCAGATTATGAATAAAGGCATGAGATGTGGGATTGGGTATAATCCGAAGGGTAAGATTGACTCATGGAATCAGCAACCAAACACTCTCAGCAGAAAATATTCATATGGCTACTCAAACTACTACAACAGTAAACCAGTTCAGAAAAGATATCGGCTGAACAATCAGTTGAAAAAGGACAAAACACATGTCGTATCATCCACACACCATACACCAAGCACACACAGACAGGGAAGGACCATATGGAATACAGCAACAGGACGGTCAGTTAGACTGATTCAAGTCTGGATTCCTAAAGGACTAATCAACTTTGGACCCAAATAGAAAAGGGTACCAAAATCTTATTTTGTGTTTAATTGCAGATAGTAGGTACAAGCATTGGATCAATATGGTATCTGGACAGTGGATGTTCACGACACATGACAGGAGATTCAAATTTATTATCTCAACTGGTCAAATACACTGGTCCAAACATCAGTTTTGGGGATAATTCCAAAGGTAAAACTGTGGGTAAGGGTAAGCTTATCCATGGTAACTTCACCATTAATGATATTTTATTAGTCGAGAATCTTAATATAATCTGATAAGCATTAGTCAGTTATGCGATAATGGATTCTCAGTTCAGTTTGACAAACACTCTTGTTCAGTCAAAAACTCAACTGAAGAGATTATTCTAACTGGCAAAAGGTGTGGAAACACTTACAAAGTCAGCTGGAATGATCAACCTTATAAACCAGTATGCTTTATTTCCTCTAAATCATCTCAAAACTGGTTATGGCATAAAAGGTTAAATCATTTAAATTTTAAATCTCTTGCCTATCTGAGTAAGCATGAACTTGTAACTGGTTTGCCCAAAATAAATTTTTCAAAAGAAAAACTTTGTTCAGCATGTCAGTATGGAAAACAAGTTCGATCCTCTTTCAAAAACAAAGGCTGTAAATCTTCATCCCGATGCTTAGAATTATTGCACATGGATCTCTTTGGTCCAATACCAGTCATGAGCTTAGGGGGAATGAAATACACCTTGGTGGTCGTAGATGACTTTTCAAGATTTACTTGGGTTATATTTCTCAAATCCAAAGACCATACTGCTGCACAACTGATTAAACTCTTCAAAAGACTTTTAAATGAAAAATCAGTTGGGATTGATCGAATCAGATCTGATCGAGGAACTGAATTCATCAATCAAACACTTTCAAACTTTTTAGAAAATACTGGAATCAAGCATGAGCTCTCAGCAGCAAGAACACCTCAGCAAAACGCTGTAGCTGAGAGAAGGAATCGGACTCTTAAAGAAGCTGCTAGAACAATGCTTGCTGATTCTGGTATTTCTCAAAGATTTTGGGCTGAAGCAGTAAACATTGCATGCTACACTCAGAACAGATCAATGATTAATAAAAATCACATGAAAACACCATATGAGATCTGGCATGGAAGAAAAAGCATAATCACTTACTTCAAAATATTTGGCTGTAGATGTTTTATTCATAACAATGGTAAAAATTATCTAAAAGCATTCGATGTCAAATCAGCAGAAGGAATATTCCTTGGATATTCATCAGTTAGCATAGCTTAAATAATTTTTAATAAGAAAACCTTAAATGTCGAAGAATCTGCACATGTTGATTTTGATGAAACTGCACTAATCGATAAGCCAACTGATCAAATTGAGCTAGCTGATCGATTTACAGATATCAGTCTGGAAGATGATGACTCAGACGAAAGTCGTAATAATCAGAATATCTTTCATACACCTGAAACTGAGATATTGGATCAACCAGCTGAATTGAAAGCAAATCTCGACAATCAGTTAGTGGAGCAAACTAATGGAAATCAATTAACAACTGAATCAGCTCCAACTGAAACTGAGAACATTCAGTTACCTAACGAAGAATTTGCTGG
Source organism: Primulina eburnea (assembly GCF_022965805.1). Taxonomy (NCBI): domain Eukaryota; kingdom Viridiplantae; phylum Streptophyta; class Magnoliopsida; order Lamiales; family Gesneriaceae; genus Primulina; species Primulina eburnea. Next base: position 13,848,521 of record NC_133116.1, read on the forward strand.
CTGTGAAGCAACAAATGCTGAACTTAGATGGAAGAAATCACACCCTCCAGAACTGGTAATAGGTAACCCATCTGATCCAGTAAGAACAAGAAATCAAATGCTTAATTTATTTATTCATTCAGCTTTTGTATCTCAAATTGAACCAACAAAAACTGACGAAGCTCTTGCTGATCCTCATTGGATTAATGCAATGCAAGAAGAGCTAAATCAGTTTGTTCATAACAATGTCTGGAACTTAGTTCCAAGACCAGTTTCTAAAACTTATAGGTACAAAATGGGTGTACAGAAACAAACTGAACGAAGATGGTTCAGTTGTGCGCAACAAAGCAAGGCTAGTGGCACAAGGGTATAGACAAGAAGAAGGAATTGATTATGATGAAACATATGCACCAGTTGCAAGACTGGAGGCAATCAGAATATTTCTTGCCTATGCATCCTTCAAAAACTTTAAAGTCTATCAAATGGATGTGAAAAGTGCATTCCTAAATGGCCAATTGCAAGAAGAAGTCTACGTTGAACAACCTCCAGGTTTTGTCGATAATAATTTCCCTGATCATGTTTATTATTTGAACAAAGCGTTATATGGTCTCAAACAAGCTCCACGAGCTTGGTATGAAACCCTCTCAAAATTCCTAACTGATCATGATTTTTCTGTTGGATCAGTTGATAAGACTTTGTTTAAATTTTCGAAAAATGATCATATCTTACTTGTTCAAATTTACGTTGATGATATTATTTTTGGGTCAACTAACCCCAAATTATGCAAGAAATTTTCCAAGTTGATGCAGGATAAGTTCGAGATGAGCATGATGGGTGACCTGACATTCTTTCTTGGTTTACAAGTGAAGCAACTGGATTCAGGAACATTTATCAGTCAAACCAAATATACCAAGGAATTGCTGAAGAAATTTGGCATGGAATCTTGTTCAGCAGCAAGCACTCCAATGAGCTCATCAGTTAAATTAGACACTGATCAAGGGGGAATATCAGTTGAGACGACACTATACAGAGGTTTAATAGGTTCTTTATTGTACCTAACTGCTAGTCGCCCTGATATTATGTTTGTTGTATGTATATGTGCAAGATTTCAAGCTAATCCTAAACAATCACATTTTTCTGCGGCCAAACGTATCTTGAGATATCTTAAAGGCACGGAAAATGTTGGATTATGGTACTCTAAAGACTCATATTTCAATTTAGTTGGCTATTCAGATGCAGATTATGCAGGATGCAAGCTTGATCGTAAAAGTACAAGTGGATCATGTCAGTTTCTTGGAGACAGACTGATCTCTTGGTTTAGTAAAAAGCAAACATCCATAGCAACTTCCACAACTGAAGCAGAATATCTTGCTGCTGGAAGTTGCTGTCCCCAACTACTCTGGATTCAGCAACAACTGAAAGATTATGGTGTTGATGCAAAGGAATCACCAATATTCTGTGACAACACGAGTACAATTGCTATTACATACAATCCAGTTCTTCACTCCAGGACTAAGCATATAGATGTCAGACATCATTTCATCAGAGATCATGCACTGAAGAATAATATCAGATTAGAATACGTCTCAACGGAACAACAAGCAGCAGACATCTTCACAAAACCGTTACCAGAGGCTAAGTTTTCTTATTTCCGAAATATTCTTGGTTTAATTGATTTATCTTAAGATATTATTAGTAATATAACTTCACTAACATAATTAAGTGCAGAAAATAAGAACACAACAAATTGAGAATAATATTTCATTAAGAATACCAACGATCCCAATTTACAGAAGAAATCATAGATCCAACTGTATCTAGCCATGCCCTAACCCAATCATTCAACTCATAAATTCGAACTCCAGCAAATGCCCTTGACTTTGAGATCTTATCAACAGCATGTCACTCCTTTCATAGCATTGCTTCTAAAAGACATTTATCTTCAACCAAATCATTAACGTGCCTAACCTCAAAACGAGCAAGGTATTTCAGTGCTCTTGCCTCCTGAGCACGAGTAGGAATGACACCACTGTCACTCACCATCTTCAACTCATAAATCTTTTCCCAGGTTGTCAATACCTTCTGAAAGACATGTTTCTCCATTTTTCTTTTAATTTCAGCTAAACGAGGGGCAGACTGATCAGTCACATGAACATGAGTGCTACTGCATGCATCAGAATCAGACATGTTGAAATAATTTTGAACTGATCACATTTTCACCACTATCATCTCATTTATAAGAAAAAGGTGTTGAAGAAGTTGAAGAATCACAAGTCAATTAAAGCGACTCTCACATTTACCGAGGACATTTAAGATATCAGTTAATAATAGTTTGAATTTTATTAGTTGTTTATCAATTTATAAAAATTAGTTTTTCATCAGTTCATTTGTTTACTTATCAAAACTGATGACTGTTAGCATGTCATTAGATCATATAACAGGATAATTGTATGAAGAAATAAAATCAAAACGATAAAATAAATATTTCATTCATCCATAAATATTTGACAGGATTACATGATCATAAGTTTCCTTCACACTAGCTATCCACAATCATCCAAGCAGCTAATGCTGAGGACGAAGTTTTGCAGAAACTGTGTGAAGAAGCGATGCTGTTAAGAGTCTCCAACTCTTTGCGCAACATCAGCTCATAGAGATGGCCTTCCTTAAAGGCATCCACCTCTGCAGAAATTTTTAAGTGCTCTCGCACTTCTCTCAATTGAGCCATCCGCCTGAACGTAGTCACCCTTCCTGAGTTGTACAAGAGCTCGAGCTCCTGTAATTCTTCCCAGTAGGGAAGACTAGCATAGAAAACTTTGTCTTCTATAGCAGCTTTCTGTGCTTCCAGTGACAAAGGATCAACGTTTGAACTACTTGCTCCTGCCATTTATCCTTGAAAATCTTCTGCTAATGCTTGTGACTAACTTCTCTATTCTTATTTATAGGCCAGGACAAAGAAGATGAAAGGACACTCCTTTGAAAGAAGATTACACTACCAAGCCTTGGGATTCGCTTAATCAGGATTATTTTAATTAATGCATCTATTTAGGGGGAATGAAGGTTTAAAAAGTTAACTGAGAAGACAGTTGTTAGTGAATTCTTAACTGAAAGGAATCGGTTTTTCCTAACTGATCATTCAGTTGATTATTCAACTAATCTTCTCATAATTAAATAATTAAACCTATTATATTCCACATCAAATGACGTGACTGTCTGCTAATTCATGATGAATTTCAGTTTAAAACGTGTATACATTTTTTAACCGCTCATTATTTTACACACACGATTACAGCACACGTACACATATTTTTACTCAAAATTTTACTGGACTGACACGTGTCCGAAAATTCAAACAGTCACAAACATTAGTACAATTCCCCGCTTCATTTCAGTTTTCTTTACGAACACTTTATCTTTCTAAAGAATTCTCATCTTGAGAGATATCAGATTTTTTAACACTTTCAAATGGCAAACCAGATTCCAGCACATCTTTTGAATGCCATGGCTATCAACTTCAACTCAGTTATGACCATTACAGACGCTGATGTAAAGAAAGTATTTCATCAACTGGAATCAGCAGGCTTAAAACCCTTTTTGGGTCTCTACGCTCAGGAAATTTATCCCAAAGAGCTTCACGACTTCTATTCAACAGGATTCATCGATTCTGATGAAAACATTGCTGCTACCATCAATAAAAAACTAATGATCATATCTGAAGATCATTTTGGAGATTTGTTTTTACTACCTTCTGATGGGCTAACCCAAATTTCTGAGATCAAAGCATCGGAAATCGAAGAGATGCAAACTTAACTCTCTGCAGATGGACGGAAAATCAAAGTTTCCGATCCCAAGAAAGAGTTAAAGCACGAGGAGCAACTGCTAGCAGACATTGTAGCCAAAGGGCTTTTGGCGAAGGCTGGGTCCTTTGCTGCTCTAACTCTGGAAAAGTTTCAACTCATCACCGCAATCATGACTGGACGACAAATCAACTGGAAGCATTTTCTATTCACTATTTTGAAGAACATGTTCTCTTCTGCCAAGCAATCCAAAGGTTTTGCTGTCCAGCTCAGTTATCTGCTGAAAAACCAAGGGTTAATTGCTGATGATTCTGACAGATTAGCAAGATTCAAGGTGTTCAATGCTAAAAACATTCTACTATCAAAAACCAAATTAGATCTTTCTCCTGAGAAATTCATCAAGATCAAGAGGGAAATTGGGATGGAGCAGGCTGCTCCCAAAACTGTCAAAGTTGCCAAGAACTTAACAAAGAAGAAAGAGTCAAAACGCAAACTGATTCTCAGTGACCCTGATAGTCAGAAGATTCTACCTCTTCAAATTGTGAAGAAACCAAGGACGCTGAAGACCAAATCAGTTGATCATAATTACACTCACATCCACTAATCAGGTGATGGATACAGGAGCTCAAAAGCCGATCCAGGATGTTCTCTCAAAAGAAATTTCAGTTGCATCCTTAACTGAGGATCAGTTACCACTATCCTCACTTCTGCCCAAAATCACTGCATCAAGCAAATCATCAAAACTTCCAGGGGTCAAAGCTCCACTGATTAGTATCTCACCTTACTCTTCTTTACCTTTTGCCAGACCCACCGGAATAATACTCAGAGAAAATATTGACGCAACTACATCTGGATTAACTATCCCACACATTTTGAGTGATTCTAAGGGCAAGGGTAAACTTCAAGAAGAACCCAGACCCTCAAATGCAATTCAGACTCACATTGATCTCATCTGGCAAGAAGTCAATACATTTGCAGCAGAGAGGTACCAAGTTTTTGAAGAATGGGTCAATTTCAGAGTTAATGTTTTTGCTAAGGAACTGCGCAATAAATCCAAGTTGAAAAGATTTATTGATGTAGAACGACTAGTGTTAAAAACAGTTAAGGCTTCCTCCATTCAGCAAGCTTTGCAAAGGAAAAAATATTTCTTTAACTTATCTCGGGAACAAAAGTTGCAGCAAATAGTTGCTGAACTCAGGCAAAACTTTAATCCCCTAAGCCCAAACAGCATTCAACGACAAAGCAGTCTATGCTCAATTGGAGACAGATCTGATAACACTGCAAGCACAAATTAAAGACTGGGAAATGGATCAAGAACTGATCATCCCAGAGATGTCTCACAAAATTGCTGAAGAAGTTCCAGCTGACCATTCAGTTGGAAACCCAGTCACGAATCTTGCTGATTCTTCATCCCAACCAGAAGGTATTTCATCAATTGCCTTATCTTCATTCGAGACAACAACAATAACTACTATTCCTAAGATGTATTCTGAGGCTGAGCTGAAATTGGGAAACATTGATGAAGTCGTTCAGTCAGTTGTTCAGGAAATATCTACAGTTGATCACTCTGCTGATCAAATCAATCCGGAAGTCACTGATGCCTTGAAAGAACCTGAACAACCTGATCTATCTACTGATCCGGTTCACCCCACTAATGAGCCAGACACTTTCATCAATCATCCTTTAGAGGCGCCAACTTCAGTTCTCTTATCATCTGCTGAACAGAACCCTCCTTCACCACCTCAGGATCGAGATAAAATCACTGCTGATGATGTTCCTGCTCAAGGAGAAATAAATGAAACTGACATTTCAGTTCAAAATGTTATTGAATCAGTCTCAACTGATCGGAATTTGGTCATCTCTGAGCACATCTCTAAAGCACCAGGAACATCTTATCAGTCTCCTCCTTCATCTTCAACATATGTTGAACTTATCTTGGAAGAAGTTCAGCACTTACAGAATAATATGGAGAAAATGCTCTCTACCATCTCCAAAATTCATAACACACAACTATCGCACACTCTAAAGCTGGACCATTCACATGCCTCCAACTTAGAGAAACTGAATAAACTTCAGAAAAATATGGATTCTCTCGACCAACTTGTAAAGGATCTGAAGCAGGGACTCATCAACTCTTTCTCTACAAATCAGGATATAAACAGTCAAAGAATCGGGTGACTGGAAACCTCTGTTTCAAAGCAGATAGAATTACTGCGGATTTCCTTCACTACTATGGCCTCAAGTATCTCATCAGATGTAAAACTTCTATCCTTCGATGTTAAAAAGCTCTCAGATAAAATGGAGGTATTTGACAAAAAGGGGGAAAGCAGCTGAAGCAACTGATATCATTTGTCCAGTTATTTTGTGAATCAGTTATGCTGAAGAATTAGATGAAGAATTAATCAGGCTATTATTATCAACCGATATCATTTTCTCAGACTTCTATATTATCTACAAGAAACCCAGATATTCTATGATTCAGTTGCGTAATCTATTATCAACAAAGAGCTGAGTTAAATCTCTTGGTTTTGTCAAACACCATAAAGGGAGAAATTGTTGGAAACTAAATTCTGGAGTTTGACAAAACATAAATCAATCGATTAAATCGACTAATACATGAAAGCAAATTCGGCAGCTGGACATTAAACTGAAATCAGTTGACACAAACTGATCAGTTGAGAACTGATCAGTTAAAACATTCAGCCGAAAACATTAAAGCTTCTCAACTGAAGATACCTCGGGAAAGATCATTCAATAGACAGAAAGACATATCAGACAGCAACTGAATATGGAAAGCCGCACTGCATAGAACAACGTATTTCGGCTATTGAAATTAATACGCCGTCTTACAATCAATGATGAAGTGGCAATCAAGAACATTGTCTAAGAAATGATGAGGTGGCAATCAACGGATACGTAAATTCAAAATTACCGTTGAAATATAAGTCTATAAATATGACTAAAGAGCAGTTGACAGTATATACGATCGATTTATCTCAAACTTGCTATTACTCTGTCAAAATCTCAGCTCACACTTATTAGATCTATTCGTAGCAATCAAGGCTACACGTTGAGCAAACTAGCACTCTGTAATATTGATAATTCAATAAGTGCTAAGTTCAGTTACTTACAGAGATCATTGTATTATACTAAGAGTTTCGGTTCAAGCAATAGATAAGTCCTAACTGAAGAGGGTCTGTACAAGTGTTGTACTCGATCAAAGTCTTTTAGTGAATATCCTATCCTTGAGATAGAAGGGTGACGTAGGAGTTATTCAATTCTCCGAACATCCAGAAACATATTGTGTTTTCTTTACTTCAGCTTTTCATTTTCAGTTAGATATTCTATCTTTCAATCAGTTTATTTTCCGCAACTGCTTATTCAGTTTAACTGATTGATATTGACCGACGGGATACTTAGTTCAGTTTGTAACAAAGCTGAACTACCTTTTTCAAAGAACATTTAAATTCCTAGAAGTGTTTATTCAACCCCCCTTTCTAAACACTCCTTAGTCAATAACCGATCCTGACAAGGGGTATGGTATGAGAAAGTAAGATACAATAAGCTTGAACCTCTATTCCTAATATTAGGAATTGTGAGAAAAGTCAGAATTCGAGTTCATAGCAAAGTAAAACTAAGACGCCATAAGTCGTTTTAAGTTGTGATTCGCAAACGAAGTTTTTGGTAGGTAATTTAATTAGGATTGAAGAGACGTAAGGACAACATAAGACTTAATTTTATTCAGAGTAGCGCAGCGGTAGCGTGGATCGTTGGGATACTAGAATTAAGAATCTAACTTTTGGATTATCGTGGATAAGCGAATTTCGGGGACGAAATTCAAATTAAGGGGGATAGATTGTGACGTCCCAAAATTTAAGATCCACATGAACCACGTGCGTGCAAGTTATTAAATTCCTCATGTATTTTATTAAATGGTTTTAATGCGTGTTTATTTCATTAATTTGTGTTTTAATTCATGATCTATGAATTTTCATTATTTTAATTATTATATGATGCACGTTAAAACGTTTTCCTTGAGTTTTATATTTCAGGCGATTATTCGAGACGGGATCGAGGAAAAAAAAGAGACCGGTGATGATTTTGGCGATTTTAAATTTGGTATTTTATTTTAATTTGATGTTGGGGAATTTTAACTAATTTATTAAGTTGTTAGTGATTTAAGAGTTTGAAATTTTTAAAATTAGCATTTAATGTGTGTTATTTTAAATTAGGGGACATTGCTTTGTAGAGAGAAATTAACATTTTAATTAGCATTTTGATTAGCATTTTAATTAGCATTATTAATTCCTAATTAAGCAAATCAATTCCCTAATTTATCCTATTAACTCACGCACACACCACTAACACACACATTTACACGCTTTTTTCACACAACACACACATACACATTTCATTCTATATTTTGGAGAGCAAAACCTAGGGTTCTAGGGAAAACTCAGCAGACGCCCCCTCCCTTCAAAGATTTCAGTAATTCTCGCCACTTTTCTTCAAAGATGTTAGCGCCACGTCGTCTCGGATCAATCCTCGCGCCTTCCTCGCTTCGGTATCGTCGTTTCGGTAACGTTTATCATCAAAGGCACGTATATTCTGTTCTTTCTGCATCGATCTTGTCATAGTATGCGTTGGGTTATTTTTATGCGTGAAAACTCATGTGTGACGTTCGTCGTTTGAGCGGAAAATGGTTTGAATGCGTTTGAAAAAATTTTAGATCTGAAATCTCGTAACTTACTGTTCTGTTGAAAACTGCGATTTTTCTGTCGGGATTTTGAGAAACCTTTCAACTAGAAAATTGTAGAACTTTTCGATGCCTTCGATTTGATATAAAATTCGAGATTTGTGGATGAAAATTGAGTGAGTTATGACGTTTTTCGTTGGACTGCTCAAGCTGCGACTTTTATGTAAAATGTGTTCTTGAAGTTATTTGTTGCAGGCTTCGTCGGACATCGCCGGGCTTGTGCTACTGCATTTATATATGTTACGAGATGTATTTAGGTGTTATTTGGTGATTCGTTCAGGTCGGGTTTGGCTTGGGATGTAATAGAAGTCGTAGGAAGGGAAACGACGCCTAATTACGAGTTATTGTTGTGTTGGAATTAATTGTTGATGCTTAGGGACGTTTGGGGCGTTTTTATGGTTTTCAATCAATGTAATAACATCCTAGGATGAGTCTAGAGGTGTTGGTTCATGGTCCTTAGGCTTGGATTGAATGGGAGAAAGGTTAAGTTAGCGAATTTTCGTGAATTTGCAAAGACAGAGGGTACCCGGACCCCTTCCCGGACCCCGGCACGGAGTCCGTGTCCTTTTTCTTTCACAAATACGAATTTCCAGAGTCTACCCGGACCCTACACGGACCCCTACACGGGGTCCGTGTACACCCTTTTAAAAAAAAATTTAAAATTTTTTTTTTTTAGGATTTGCTTCGGGGTTCTATATCATGGTTTAGCACCATGGTTAAAATTTATTTATGTAAAAAAAATATATAGGATTTGTTTTGTGGTTTTACGTCATGTTTTAGTACGATGATTAAACGAGGTCAAGCCAGGAGCGAACTAGAATGTCATAAGCTACTTATTCACTTTGGTGGTGAGCTCGAGTACCTACGTCTAAGACATGCAAGTTAAGTATTTAAAAATTTATGTTAGTATGTGCAGTAGCGGCCCCAAGTGAGATACAACGAAGCCCTCAACACCAAGTAAGTATGTTGACGTGCAAGAAAATATTTCAAGTTTTTGAGGTATGCTAAATGTCTTGTGACCAAATTATGTTTAGGATTGGAAAGCGTTAAATTATGAACGGGGACCAATCCGCCCGTTAAATTACGAACGGGTTAGATCGTGGTTGGAAAGCGTTAAATTATGAACGGGGACCAACCAGCCCGTTAAATTATGAACGGGGATCTCATGTATGTGGCAGTGGATACGTCCATGTCAGCCCAGTACTGTGGTTTGTCTGATCAGGCGTTTATTATGTATGAGTCACTTGCTTTGAAACATCCTCTACAGAAAATGATGAAGTTATGTATGTTCAAGTATGTTCAAGTATGCAAGCATGTTTAAGAAAGTTTATGTTGATGGCACGTCTAAGTATGTATGTACGTATTTTCAAGTTTTAACACACAAGTCAAGTTTTAAGTATATATGTCCTATTTTAAAGTTGCATGTGATTTCATTATGTACTACTCGTTACTACCAGTTTATACGTGTTGAGTCTTTAGACTCACTAGACTTGATCGATGCAGGTGAGTATGTTGATGAGGAGACAGGAGGTGGTGACCAAGGGGCAGGCTTGGACTGAGCGGGAGGCTAAACCCGAGGACCGCCATGTTTAAGTTTTATGCAAAAGTTAAATTACTCTGATTTCATATTTTGATGGGAATGCTTTGAACAAACCTTTTGTGAGCAAATTTTTATTGTTGTTATTTTGAACAACCATGTCTTATGGGGGACTTGGTTGAGATATTTTATAGCAAACATTGAAAGTATTTTTACATTCAAGAAAATTTTAAATTTTTTCCGCAACTCTTTTTAAAAAAATCGGAATCAATAAATTTAAAATAAAAGGTTTAAGTTTTATGAATTTTTTTAAAAAATTAAATAAATTGAATTTTTCATATAAAAAATTTGGGGGCTAAAAAAAGAGATGTATTTTAGAGATTTTAAAAAGTACACAAAAAAAATATTTAAAATTATGAATCATATATTATATATAATATATAGTATATATAGATGTATACCAAAAAACGTTTCTAAAATATATAACCAGTGTTTTCTGCATACGTTGTTAACATGTCGATATTTGTTTATGCACACAGTGCATGTCCAATTGATTTTTTCCCTCTTTTTTTTTTTTTGTCTTATATATATATATATATATATATATATATATATATATATATATATATATATATATATATAACACGATGGTGACAAGTACTACGTAAGAAATTGGAAGCGTTTAGTAAAATACAAATATATATAACGATGGTGTGACACTTAACGGTACTACGTAAGAAATTGGAATCGTTTAGTAAAATACAAATATATATAACGATGGTGTGACACTTAACGGTACTACGTAAGAAATTGGAATCGTTTAGTAAAATACAAGATAGAAAAATTGGTGGATATAATTAGAGCAGTTAAAATAAATTACAATTTTTATAAAAAAAAAAATGATTCCATCCCATCCAATAGTCAAAGATTTTGTAATGCCAACAGACAGGTCTCCTTCGTCACAAGCCCATCCAATAGTCAATTTTTATTAAAAACATTTAATTTTCTAGTGAAATATTTAAAAGTTAGTTTATATATATATATATGTGTGTGTGTGTGTGTGTGTGTAAATAAGTTCCGTATAAATTTTGTGTTTTGATGAAAAATAAAAATGAATTAATTTTGTTTTTAAAAAATAATCAAATGAAATGTTTTAATCCGTGCTAATTATTCTACCAAAATAATCAACTTAAAAAACGTTCTCCACGTATAATTTTTGAAAAAACAACTAAAAGAATTTTTTTTGATATTTTTACAATGAAAAATGCAGATTAAAATTCAGGACATCGAATAATTGAATGGTTTGATCGTTGAAACTGATTTATCGAACCAGCTTGACAATAACTAATAAAAAATTGTAGCAAAAACATTCCTTGGATGTCGTATGCTTGATTTATAAAATTTATATGATGTTTTAGTTTATTTGCCTTTGTGTATTTAACGTTGGACAATAAACCAGTCCGAAATTAACGTAATTGTTCACGGTCTAAGATTAGATTCCTTAGTTAAATCGCACTAGAGATCTTAAAAAATTTTATGTCGAGACTGGATCGCCAGAATTCAGAGATCCTGCGGTCATGAAATTTTTTTGTTGAAATTCAAGGTGGCCGATTTTTCTATGTGGTGGAGAGGGAATAAAATTTGGTTGAAAAAATATTTCCCGCCAAATCTGTGTATAAAACTTGTGTTATTTCACATGATCATCAATAAAATATTTATAAGTTTGGATTCATGATCCCATCAAGAATCCTTCTGCTATTGGAATTCACATTACTAATCTCATTAGGGTTCCTATTTTCATAAAATAATTATAATTCTACTGTTATATATATCGTGCAAAGTCAACTTTTGATAATGCATAATTAATACGTACATTGATGGGATCGATTAACATATCAATCGTTGAGCTATAATAGCTCGGTTCTTGAAATATTGAACACCGATGAATTAAATCGAGTTTGGTTTGAAACCAAGCGGAAACACTCGAAATAATCCTTCGTAGAAACCGAATAAATATTTTGTAAACCATTTAAAATATATGCAAGTTGAATGAGTAAAAATATTTTCGGTTGAAGCATTTTATCAAACATTTGGTATGCAATATTTTGGTATTTGAAGAACACATAAAATGCTTCAACAATGCATCTTTAAAACTAATGGAAATGATAAGTAAATGCAATAAACAAATAGACACGAATTTGTTTATGGATGTTCGGAGATTAACAACTCCTACGTCACCCCTTCTTCCCCTTGGGAAGGATTCACTAGAAGACTTTGATTTATACAACTCATTGTACAAACCCATTCAGCTAGGACTTACCCACTGCCTAAAACTGAACTCCTAGCATTCAAGATTGTAGGCAGCACCTCACAATCAGCATATTGTTTAATGTCTCATATGCAAAGACTACATACACAAGTTTATTGTCTTTGTGCAAGACTCACTCAACTAATCTTTGAAGTTCAACTCTCTTGTATAAGTGTGAGTGATTGTGTGTGTGAGGAATTTATCCTTTACAGTGTACATCTCAAATGTATCCTCACACAAGGGCTTGTGCTCTCAACTAGCTGATTTTTTTTTCATGCTAAGTGCCCATGCTTTGAATCCACTTCAAAAGCTCTTGTTTGATCTTCAATATGTTGTATTTATAAGCCCCAACATTGATATATACGTTAGACACAAGAATATGACCGTTTGGAAAGTTTCTGTACTGTTTCGGGAATCGCAACGGTCAAATTCAGCTTTCTGGGCATTTTCCCGACTGGTCAACTCTGGTCAACTGGTCAACTCTGGTCAACTCAACTGATCGTTCAGTTCAACTGGTCAGCAGGTCAGCAGCTGGTTCAGTTCAGCAGGTCTGGTTCAGTTGAGTTTCAACTGGTTTGCTGAAATCAGCCTAACTGATTTCAGTTGGTGCAGAACCAGTAGCTTCATCGCCATTTATCAGCATCTTAAGCTTCGATTCAGACTTTGACTTTTCATAATGATTTGTAGATCTTTGTCTTATCTTTCCAACGCATACTTAATCGCTTCATTTCGATAATCGAGCTGAGAGATATGACCAAAATACCACAGCTGCTCAAACCCAACTGATTGCTGTTTTCGTGTGATCAGTTTGGTAATTCAGCGATCAGTTAGGCCATGATAACTTCCGATTTTGCCCAACTGACGTGAAATACGACTTGTTCCAAATTGAGTTTTCTGATCATCACAGTTGGCGGATTGTCATTTGGAGCATCCATCTGGGAGATATCATCAACACACCGAAGGTCGCCAGAAATTCAGTTTCAGCTTGCTTCTTGTGTTTGCAACTTCACACTTGAGTAAATATGTTAGAAACACAATAACAAGTTTTGTTAACATCAAAATCAAGATTGCGAACATGAAATGTTCCAACATACATATACGAATATGTACATGTATGGACATATTTGTAAAATTAATAACTATTATTTAATTTCTAATTTATTGTTAATAAATTAATTAATCAATTCAAGACCCTTCTAGAATATTAGCATTTAAGCACTGATACATTTTTGGCAGCAACCAGTTTAGTGAACTCCTACATCAAAACAAGCAGTTCTACTCTCATTACAAAATAGCAATTAAGCTAACTTCTACATATTACATCGTATATAATTCACTTATAAACTTCTTTATAAGCAATATGTCTGATCTCCATCAAATATAGTCGCCAAATTCAACTCATTGAATTTGACTATCTCAACTGGAACACATAATCTGATACTTTTGTGATGCTCAATGGTTTAGAGATACAACTAGTGTTGGTTCACAATTTCATGTGATTCAAAATAATATTTATTCTTATTTGGGCTTACCCAAATTATTCACATTCTTTTCATCAACACTTTGATCAAGAATGTAAGAACTCGAGTATGATTACACTCATCAGATCATGATAAAATCATCTAGTAAAATTGCCCCATTATCTTCTTTATATCATTGATATAGTCTGGAAGAATCTTAAGTTATTATTAGGGTATATTACCTCCAACTCATATATCTCAATTGAATCTGCAATCATTAGTATATCAAGAGTTGCATATGAATTCGATAACGATGTGGTGTATTTTTTAGTAATAATAATGACATCGTATCTGCAAAGAAAACACATTTCTTATTCTGGCCAGAGACTTGTAAACACATTATGCTCACTTCTTACTGATGTGAATCTTTCAGGTTGAGACATGTAAATATCTTCTTTAATGTCACCATTAAGGAACGTTGTCTTCACATACATATGTCGTATTTCATAGTCATATCATGCTGCTATGGCTAGCAATATCCTAATGGACTTGAACATTGCGACTGAAGAAATGGTTTCCTCATAGTCAATACCTTGGCTTTGAGTATATCATTTTGTTATCAATCTAGCTTTGAAGGACATTACCTTCTCATATGTCTCAAATTTCCTTTTGCAAATCCATTTGCTTCCTACGAGAACAATTCAATAAGTGGATCTACTAAAGATCATACTTGGTTCGAATACATGGAGTCCATCTCGAACTGAATGGCTTCAAGTAATAGATGAATCGGCATCATACAATACTTCTTTGAAGTTTCTTGGATCACATCCAGGAATGGGCTGATCTTGGCCTTCTTCAAAAAACACATCCTCTTATATGGTCTTGAGACCCTTTCAGATCTCCTAGGATCTTGTGTTTCTTCAATTGGCTATTGGGGCGTGGTAACTACTATTTCAGAAGTGGGTGGATCCCAAATATCCTCGAGTTCTATCATTCCACTTTTTAGATCTTATAGAAACTCCTTCTCTAAGAAGGTGATATTCCTTTAAACAAACACATTTGTGTCTTTGGAATCATATAAATGATACCCAATCGAATTATTTGGATATCCCACAAAGTAAAACAAATTGACTATACTATCCAATTTGTTTCCCACTGTTTGCTCCACATAAAAAATGCACCTCTATGTTCTTAAGAAATAATATTTAGATGGCTTCCCCCATCCATATTTCATATAAAGTTTTTTCATATGTTTTTGTATGGACTTAGTTCAACAACATTGCCGCAATTTCAAAAGCAAATCCCAATAAAGATGGTGGCAATTCAGTGAATCACATCATAGATCGAAACATGTCTATTAATGTTCGATTACGACGTTTTGACACACCATTCAATTGGAGTGTGGCATGGAGAATCAACTGTGAGGTAATCTCATTCTCTTTAAGGTATTCTTGAGCTCAATATATAAGTATTCTTCACCTCTATCAGATCAAAGTGTTTTAATACTCTTTCATAATTGTTTCTCTACTTCAGTTCTAAATTATTTCAATATATCAAAAGCTTCAGACTTGTATTTCATTAAATATACACACATACCTCGAGAAGTCATCAGTAAAGATAATGAAGTACTATAGGTCATATCTCGTGCTAACACTTAGGAGGCCACACACATATGTATGGCTCAAATCGAATAGATCATGAGCACGTTCCATTTTTTCCTAGGAAAGGGATTTTGGTCATCTTTCCTTTCATACAAGACTCATATGCTTCAAGAGAGTTAACTTCTGACTTGTCAAATATGTCATCTCTCACTAACTTGTGCATCATTTTTGGGAAATATTTTCTAGCCTAGCTTGCCACAAGTGTGATTGATTTAGACTATCGTGTTTTCTTTTGTTTGTTGTTGATATCATGTTTATTTGGACATAGTTTGTTGAAATATATTTTATTTTTAATTTATAGAAATCATTTTGCAATACGTCTGTTCTAATTAAACATTCATTATTGTAAATATTGCGAACACATTTAGCAAATAAACAAGAAAATTCATCTTTATCAAGTACAGAAATGAAAATAATGTTTTTAACCAAATTTAGAACATATAAAACAAATCTAAAAAATAACTTAAATTATTGTTTAATATTAAGTAAAGTGTCATATGGTCTTTGCAGCAACTTCTACTCTATTTCCCATTCTTAGCAAGGTCTCAACATGCCTTAGCCTTATATTTCTTGTCATCGCCTGCAAATCATTGCATTGATGAGATTCACATCCAGTATCTAATACTCAAGAAGTTAAATTAATTGAGACATTTACTTCATATAAAACATACCATTGCAAGAACTTTCATGTGCTATTCCTTGCAATTGTGCTTCCAATGTCCACGTTTTTTGCAGTGGAAACAAAGATCTTCTACCTTATTGGGATTTGTGGTCCTTTAGAAATGTTTGGATATTGCTTCTTGCTAGGTTTGTTTTTCTTTTTAGGAGCAGAACGTTTCTTCACCTTCCCTTTTGGACCTTTCTTTGTCCAGACGAGGAACCCACTAGGAAAACATGTTTTTTTTATGCTCGCTTCATAGCTAGTAAGTATATTAACAAATTCTTCAAGGCTGGCATACAGCTCGTTCATATTGAAGCCTATCACAAACCCATCAAACGATGACGGTAATGACAACAGTAGAATGTCCGTAGAAAATTCGTTTGGCATAGCAAGATCCGGGCTCACTAGATTCTCGATGAGCTAAATCATCCTTACACCATACTCATGGAGCGAGGTCCCTTCTCACATGCATGATGTCATGAGATCCTTGACAGTAGTATGCCTTAGTGGACTAGTTTTTTCACCATATAACTCTTGTAGGTGACCATAAATGTTAGCAGCATTTACAGCTTCCTCAAACTGCCTTTGCAATTCGTTTGACATGGGAAACATCATTGTTGCGTATTTTCACTACCGCAAGTGTACGGTATCAAGTTTTAGTAATGGTTTGAGTACAGATATCGATCCCACGAGGAGTAATTATTTAAAAATTTATATTAATTACCATAATTGACATAGTTCAACTTTATTTAGAAGAATTAATGAAATAGTTTGTAATCAATTCAGAGAAAATAACGAATCAAGGAATTCATAGCACGCGGTTGAAGTTCAAAGAGTAAATCAATCTAGAGATGTGATTTCGTCTGGTCTCTCCTATGCTAAATTAAAAATTGACTAACATATTATTAAATTTCATCATGTTTACTAACCAAGAACTCGTAATTTTCCTATTCCCTTTTTAAAGTTATAAATAGAAATGTATTACCTATTACCGATTTTAATATGTCTCTTCAAAATCACATAACACGTAATAAATGCAAACATGGTTATCTTATGGATTCGTCAGAGTTATACGTCTTTTACACGTTATAAAATCTGACGATGTGATTTTCCATTTCCTAATTTCAATCTCCTCTCTCGAGTGTTAAATCTTAATTAATTGATCATCGAATTATGGCCAGTAATTCAAAAGCATCAATGACAAGAAATCACAAATTAACACGATGAATTAATTCAATGAAAATTCAAAACGTCAATAACATAGGTTCAACCAAGACTACATCAATCTCCAGAAAATAAAATTAGTTCATACTCGAATTAAAATCAATACAAAACTTGTTTGTAATCATTAAAAACGTAAAAGTAAAGAATCGGATTAGAAACATGTTGAAGAGAGATGAAAGTGCGTCTCCATGTCCGGATTCAACGTCTTTATACTCCGTTCTTTGCGTTCCGTCTTCCGTGTGCTCTGACTTTTTTCTCCTTCTTTTATCATGTGTCGGCCGTGTCAAAATTTCAGAACCTCCGCTCCTTTTAAAATCCATGACGAAACCTATTTAATTCAGACCAAGATTGGCGCATACGCGCGCCTCTTTCTGTGTGGAGCTCCTTCCCCTCATGCGCACATGCGCGCCCTTGCTCCGCGCACATGCGCGGACTCTTCTGTTTTGAGCATCAGGAATTTCTTCAAGTGCGCCTTATCTGGCGCATATGCGCGAAGTTCTCTGGTTTTTCCTTGTGTCTATGCGCGCCTCTTAGCGACGCATATGCGCAGCATCCTCTGTCCATTTGTTCTGGGCTTCGTGCATGTTTTTCTTCTCTACGCCATTTTCGCTCCTTTTCACGCCCATGTATATTCCTGCAAGTACATCAAAAAATAACAAAAGACGCATAATTCTGCCCAAGAAAACTAACAATCTATCTTAATTATAAGGATAATTTAAGTGCACAAAATGCACTTATCAAATCTCCCCAAACTTGAGCTTTGCTAGTCCCGAGCAAAACAAAAAATATTAACTAGACTAAACTTAACACATCCTAAAGAAAGTAACTGAACGAACAAGAGTTGTGGAATAAAAGAATAGCCACTAGCCTCAGAGATTACAGTCCCATCATATTGAATCAAACACATGCTATATTACTCACAGTTCATGTGCATGTGTGTTTTTGCTATTCTCGTTTACCCACTCCATATGCCAAAATAAGTTCATAATATTTTTTTATCTCATAACATCCTGGACTCTTTGACACACATGTAATTAACAAAGTCATTGAGATACAAATTTACCTTCACAAATCAACAGGACTTATAGGGTATCATTTGGCTAAACAAGATGGCAATTAAAAAGACATAATTAACAACACAAAATCTAATATCATGAGATGTTCACGTGTACACAATCAAACCCCCTGTTTATCGACGGCATTTTTCAAGTGTCCATAGGCTTAACTTTGACAACTCTTCTCCACTAGTATATTGGGTACATGTGACTTGGTTAATAGGTTTTTTAAGCTTATAACGTTAGGCTACGGTTAATGGCTACAAATGAAGATAGGGAATCAAAAGTGAGAGAAACAAACCAATTTATTTTTCAACACGCTTCTCCTGCTTCCTCTTGTTTCACTTCCACTTGCATTGCCACAACATATTCACCATTGTGTCCTCTTTTTCACATCAACACTTCATACTCTTTTATTCTTTATTCAACTATTTCCTTCTCCCTTTTCTCAACACATATTTTTTTTTCATAGAAACTCATTTCTTTTTTTCATCTTTTTCATTTTTTTCGATGATATTCTTATACTTGCACAAGGGAGAAGAACTTTTGAAGTGCTACACAGATTCGTTTTCTCTCAGTTTTCGGTAGGTACTAGTGTATATGCTCAAAATTTGGTAGTTGACGTAGGGATTTAGAATTGATATGAATGGGGCTCTTGTGTGCCTTAGCACACTCCATTTGATTTTCATTAAGCTCAAACATGGGACACTAGGGTCTAATACAATGTTATGGGTAGGCTTGAAAGGCTCAAACGTTCCAAAAATTGCCTAAATCATCCCTAAGTCACAAAATACATGTATCTCGCCTCAAAGAGTGCCAAACCAAGTTCTAGGCTGCCCTCAGTCTACCAATCAACATACATATATATATCATGCTTTTGGGTATACTCAAACAGAACAAATCACCCATCTCATTCTCATTTAGGCTCAAAGGGCTAGCAATTGACAAATTCTTCAAAGAAAACAGGCCCAATATAATTCGAAGACTGCCTGGATCATCTTTGTTTTAGTGAACACATAACTCAACAAAAAATAATCAACATGCAGGTTTTATAGTCCATTCACAAGTTCCAAATCACAAATCACATGAACATTCTCTTGACATCGGATGTATCAACAAGATAGCAATCGTGAATTAGGGTGTAAACGTTTAAGTAAAGATGGCATGTATTTAGACTCGTAATCATGGACAATATCTATTTCGGGTCAAATCTCATCATAATTTGGCTATTACCTTAATTCCACAACTATGATGAAGTAAGCACAAAAAAGGGCAAATAAATAAAAAAAATTGTTTTGGTTTTTTTTTTTGTTTTTTTTTGTTTTTTAGCTCTACCAACTCAGTTCAAACAAATTCACCCACACTAAAATATCAAAATGTCATCATAACATTCGAAATCAAATCACCTCCCCAAACTTAAAGTATACATTGTCCTTAATGTATAAACAAGAAAGAACGGAACAATCATACCTCCCACGACGAGCATCAGTGCTCGCCACCACCATCGTCGTTATCCTCGTCCATGTTCTGGGTGGTGGCTGGTAAGGGGCTCCAGGGTACTGTGGTGGCAAAACTGGTGGCTGAAGAAACATCGGATCCTCTGGACCTATAGGTGGAAACCGCTGAGCGAGCACGGCACTGAAGTCCATCATATATTCCATAAAATGGTCGGTGTGGAACTGAAGTGAATCCAGCACCTGGCGTTGCTTAACTAGTAACCTCCTCTGATCCTGCATCTCGTTTTCTAGCCGTCGAAACCTGTCTCCCTTGCGCTCTCTGGCTGCTGCAGGTGATGGTGGTGGTGGAATTTGTGCTTGTGGGAACTCCTCTTTGTCCGGAAACTCATGGGGAACATAGGATGCGGCTCCAAAGAAAGCAACAATGGGGGCCTTCGGCTTGAGCACTGGTTCATCAGGGGCCCATAATACGCCGGCCTGGCGGCATAGCTCGGTAACAATGTGGGGACAAGGAAGAGGAACCGTGGCTAACCCTACGCCGACTCTCATAATGGAGCCATAGATGATTTTTCCCACATCAACTGATTTTCCCATCAGGATAGCATAAACCAATGCAGCGTTCTATTTGGTGACATCGTAATAATGCGAGGACGGGAACCGGGCCAATACAAAAGATGTCCAACCACTTGCGTTAGGGTCCATGTCGGTTTTCTTAAAAGAAGTAGGCTTGCTCGAGCTCATTTTCCAGACAGCACCGATTTGACATATGGTCCGGATGACCTCTGTGTAATCAACACCCGTTTCGAGGAATTCACTGTATTCCTCATGGTCGAAGCTAGGCATTTGATATAGCATATTGATCGTTCGAGAGTCGAATGACACCAATTTACCTCGGACCAATACTTTCGACTTGTCATGCCGAATCCGAAGGTTGGCATAGAATTCTCGCACCACCGAGATAACGGCATCCGAAGGGTGTTGAGCAAATTCAACCCATCCTCTACGTTCCAGTTCCTCTATTATAACACCACATGGAATGGACAAATTGAACCCCCGTTCCGGGATAATGGGCCTTGTCATAGAACTATCATATATTTGTTGGGCCTCCTCATTCCAAAATCTGTGAGAATCAAAGCTTGAAGAGGAAGAGGCACCCTTTTTCAATTTCCTTTTCGGCACCATGGAATCAATAATCAAATGCTCACACCCACACGCTAAATTCAAAAAATCAAATAGCAGAGCAAATATATCACCACACCAACAAATCTGGTTAGTACCGCAACGTACACCTCAATCACAAAATGATTTAGGATAATTCGAAGTACCAAACCCGCAATATCAAAAGTTCCTTCAACTAGATCAAGCACAAATTCCAAATATTCTGAAGAGTAGAACAAAATTTGAATAAAACCTTATTTGCACGAGAAAACAGTCAGAGATCGGAGTGTGCCGGAAATTGTGGCAGTGCTTGACGCTGTGGGGTTCAATTGCAGCGAGGGAGGTGCGGCGGTCGGCTGGTTGCTGAGCGAGAGGGGGAGATGTTTTGTTTTAATTCTGAGAAGGGTTCAAGTTTCCCTTTTTTCTTAAATTAGGTCGCGCGCATATGCGCGACTTAAATCGGCGCATATGCGCGAAGGCTACTGTCCCGCATGTTGTCATATCGCGCATATGCACGCCCATGAGTGGCGCATATGCGCCACACCTTCTGCCTTCCGAGTGTATGTGCCTTGTCTTCTCGCGCATATGTGCGGCATCCTCTGCCTTCTGAGTTGGGCTTCGCACATGTGCGCGAAAATAAATCGCGCATATGCGCCAGGCACATTTTCCATCTTTTTTTCGATTTTTTTTTCAATACCTGCAAAAATAAAATATACAAATCAATAATTGAATTAGAGAAAATGAAAATCAACAGAATAAAGATTTAAAATAAAATAAAAAAACGAATGCTAAAATAATTATGGGTCGCCTCCTACACAGCTCTTGGTTTATAGTCATCACCCTGACTGTCTCCTTTCTACTTTGGGTCTCCAAGTGGAATGTTGTCCATGTGTCTCACTTCAATTTCAAAGTAATTCTTGACCCTTTGACCATTTACTTTAAATGTCTGACCGTTGTTGCATTTCAGCTCAATTGCTCCATGTGGATACACTGTTTTGACTGTGAATGGTCAATACCATCATGATTTTAACTTATCAGGAAACAACCTCAGTCGAGAATTGAACAATAATACTTGTTGTCCTGGTTCGAAGTCTCGTCGAAGAATTTGTTTGTCATGCCATTTTTTAGTCTTTTCTTTTTATATTTTTGCATTCTCGTATGCATCATTCCGGAATTCCCCCATCTCGTTCAGTTGCAACAGTCGTTGCTCACCAGCTGCCCCCATATCAAGATTCAGCTTTTTCATTGCCAGAAGGCCCTGTGCTCCTGTTCCAACGGTAGATGGCAAGCTTTCCCAAAGACCAACCTATAAGGCGACATCCCGATAGGTGTCTTGAATGCAATCATGTACGCCCATAAAGCATCATCTAGCTTAATCGCCCAATTCTTCCGGTTTTTCTTCACTGTTTTTTCTAATATCTGCTTGATCTCTCGGTTGGATATTTCTGCTTGCCCATTAGCTTGCGGGTGGTATGCCAGTGTCACCCTGTGCTTCACACCATACTTGGCCAATAGTGAGTTAAAAATTTTTTTACAGAAATGTGTACATTCATCACTGATTATGGCTCTAGGCGTTCCAAATCTTGTAAAGATGTTCATGTGGACAAACTTAACAACAACTCGAGCATCATTAGTACTTGTGGCAATTGCTTCTACCCACTTAGAAACATAGTCAACAGCAAGTAAGATATAAGATTGACCCAAAGAGAATGGGAATGGACCCATAAAGTCAATACCCCATACATCAAAAAGTTCCACCTCCAAAATATTTGTTAGTTGTAACTCACGACGTCTAGAAATATTTCCAATTATTCGGCATTTGTCACATGACTTCACTAAGGTATAACTGTCCTTAAACAGATTAGGCCAATAGAAACCTGACTGTAATACCTTAGCTATTGTTCTAGATGCTCCAAAGTGTCCACCGTAGGGTGAGGAATGACACTGCTCTAGGATCGTACCTGCTTCTTACTCTGCTACACATCGTCTAATTATCTGATCGGCGGATCTCTTGAACACGAAGGGGTCGTCCCACAGATAAAACTTAGCATCATGAAGGAATTTCTTCTTTTGGTGATACGTTAAATCTAGTGATAATTCACCTGCAGCAAGAAAATTAGATATATCTGCAAACCAAGGATGTGTAACATGTACCTTGAAGAGTTTTTTGTCTGGGAACGACTCTTGGATAGCTCCACTTTCAGTTCTTTCTTCCAGCTCTAGGCGTGACAAGTGATCTGCCACCGGATTCTCACAGCATTTCTTGTCTTTGACTTCAAAGTCAAATTCTTGAAGTAGGAGTATCCATCGTATCAACCTGGGCTTTGCATCCTTTTAGGCAAACAAGTAACGAATAGCTGCATGGTTAGTGAAAACAGTTACATTGGTGCCAATGAGATATGTTCTGAACTTGTCGAATGCAAACACCGCTGCCAGCATCTCTTTCTCAGTGGTTGTGTAATCTGTTGGGCTGCATTAAGTGTACGACTTGTATGGTAGATAGCCTTGAACATCTTGTCTCGCCTTTGTCCCAATACTGCGCCCACAACATAGTTGCTAGCATCGCACATGAGCTCAAAGTGCTCCTTCTATTCAGGCACTATCATGATGGGTGCAGAAATCAGCGTCGTCTTGATCCTGTTAAATGCCTGCAAACAATTATCGTCAAAAATAAATGTAGAATCTTTCTCCAACAAATTACATAAAGGTCTAGTAATTTTAGATAAATCTTTAATATAGCGACGATAAAACCCGACATGTCCCAAGAAACTTCTGATCGCTTTCACATTCTTCGATGGTGGGAGATTTTCAATTGCTGCGACCTTCGCTCTGTCCACCTCCATCCCTTTGGCTGAGATTTTGTACCCAAGCACAATATCTTCTTGCACCATGAAGTGACATTTTCCCAATTCAAAACCAGATTCTTTTCCTGACATCTCTGCAAAACAAGCGTTAGATTCTGAAAACAATTATCAAATAATGAACCAAATACAGATATATCATCCATGAAAACTTCCATGATTTCCTCCACCATGTTAGAAAATATGGCCATCATACACCTATGAAATGTAGCATGTACATTGCAAAGTCCAAATGACATTCTCCTGAAAGCAAATGTACCGTAGGGGCAAGTGAAGGTAGTCTTCTCTTGGTCCTCCGGTGCTATGACAATTTGATTGTAACCTGAATAACCATCTAGAAAGCAATAATAATGACAACCGCCTACCTTATCAAGCATCTGGTCAATAAAGGGGAGGGGGAAGTGATATTTCCTAGTTGCGTCATTCAATTTCCTGTAATCTATGCACACTCGCCAACCAGTCACTGGACGAGTCGAAATTAATTCATCCTTCTCATTTCTCACCACAGTTATACCCCCTTTCTTAGGTACTACTTGCACTGGTGAAACCCAAGAACTGTCAGATATAGCATAAATAACACCAACATTTAACAATTTTAATACCTCGGCTCTTACCACTTCTTTCATGGCTGGATTAAGCCTCTTCTGATGGTCCACATAGGGGGAATAGGATTCCTGCATCAAAATTTTGTGCATAAAAACAGTAGTGCTAATCCCTTTTATATCAGAAATAGTCCATCCCAAAGCAGATTTAAACTCTCGCAACACTCTCAACGACCTATCTTTCTCGTCAATAGTAAGAGCAGAAGATATAATTACCGGATAGGACGAACTCTCGTCCAAGAATGCATAGTACAAGTGACTCAGTAATTCCTTCAATTCAGGAGATGCTTTTGGTAACTCTTTACTCGCCTCTTCAGGTAACTCTTCATGCTGGGCATCAGTATTTTCTTTAGGCATCACATTGAGAGCAAGTAACTCCTCTCACACATCCCAGTTATCTTCATCCACTATGGAAGCTGATTCCAATAAGCATCTCTCCAAGGAGTCTTTCGTCAACTTACCTGCACCCACTTGAGATACACATGAATCAATGATATCAATACTATTACAAGTGATTACCTCGTTTGGTCCTCTGATGGTGTTGTAGATGTTGAACACCACTTCATCTCCACCTACTCTCAGTGTGAGCTCGCCCTTGTGCACATCAATCAGGGCTTTTCCGGTGGCCAAGAATGGCCTTCCAAAGATAAGTGGCGTCTCCTGGTCTTCCTCCATATCTAAAATGACAAAATCAACAGGAAATATGAATTTGTCTACCTTTACCAGCACATCCTCTACTATCCCTCGTGGATATGTAAGTGATCTGTCCGCTAGCTGCAAAGTATAGTGCTAGGCTTCACCTCGCCAAGCTCCAAAGTCTTGTAAATAGAAAAAGACATTAAATTAATACTGGAACCTAAATCACATAAAGCTCTATTTACTCTAGAACCACCAATAACACAAGGAACAGTAAAACCCCCTGGATCTTTGAGTTTTTGTGGTAGCTTCCTTTGGAGTATGGCATTGCATTCTTGGGTTAGTTACGGTCTCAAATTCTTGAAGTTTCCTCTTCTTGTACATCACATCCTTGATGAACTTAGCATAATTGGGCATTTGCTCCAATGCATTGGCAAATGGGATGTTAATTTGTATTTTCTTGAAGATTTCTAGGAACTTCGCAAACTGATCATCTAACCCTTTCTTCTTGAACCTCTGTGGGTATGGAATATTCACCTTTGGTAAAAGCTGTTGTTCAAGAACTTTCTTGGGTTCCTCTACTTTTTCTTTCCCAACACTTACACCTTTTCCATCATCTTCTTCAACAAGAATCTCCACATTGTCTTCAGTAGGGTCTGGGACTCCAATTTCCTTGCCACTCCTCGATGTGACAAGTTTTGCATTGCTCCCTAGGATTTACCTCTGTATTGCTTGGGAAATGTCCTCTATTCTGATCTTTCAAAGCATTTGCTAGTTTCTCAATATGTGTTTCCAGGGATTTCATCGTGCATCCATGTTTCCCATGTGTGTCTCCATGCTATCAAGACGAGACTCAGTTCTCGCCATATTTTTCCCAGACTCAGTCACAAATGTCAAGACTAGATCCTCAAAAGATGGCTTTCCTTCCCCCTTCTATGTATTGAACCCCAGTGGAGGATTCAACATGTTCTTGTTGTTCGCATAAGAGAAATTCTCGTGATTCCTTAAACCTGGATGATAAGTATTAGGGGGAGGGTTACCTTGATATCCATAGCCACGATTGTTGTTGATTTGCTGAGCTTCCTCCACAACAGGCTCTTCTTCGGCAGTCACCAGTGCTACATCAGACGTAGATTGGCCTGTCATGTTCATTGATGCAATCTGTGTCGTTAATGCCGAGACCTGTGCAGTAAGTGATGTGATCGGGTCTACGGCATACACTCTAGTAGGTTTCCATTATCCAGATCTCTTACTTGGCCACTGATAGCTGTTAATGGTCATCTGTTCAAGCAATTCATAAGCCTCATCAGGTGTTTTGGAGAAAATAGTACCTTTGGCAGCTGCATCCACATTCCCTCTAGTTGGCCCATCTAAACCATTGTAAAATAACTCAATATGCACCCAATCTGCATATCCATGATTCGGACACTTCCTGAGTAATTCTTTGTATCGCTCTCATGCCTCATATAACACCTCAAGTTCCCTCTGCCTGAAATTGGTGATCTCTATTTTCAGCTGAGCAGATTTTGCCAGGAGGAAAATACTTTGACAGAAACTTTTTAATTAAATCTGCCCATGTAGTAATAATTGTCAGAGGTAGAGATTGGAGCCAACTCCTTGTTGATCCCTGAGAGAAAACGGAAATAGGCGCAATCGAATAATTTCGTCGGAAACACCGGTAATTTTTACCGTGTCCATAATCTCTAGAAAAGTTCTGAGGTGAAGATGAGGATCTGCAGTGGCTGCTCCTCCAAACTGGTTCTGTTGAACCATGTTGATGAGTGAGGGCTTTAGCTCGTAGTTATTAGCAGCAATGGTTCCACGAGCTATTCAAGAATAATGAGCGTTTATGACTGGGCGGAAATGTTATTGGATTGGCACCTCTCTCATGAGTTCATTCTGATTATCTCTGTTGTCAGACATTGCTTTAATTTCCTCTCTTCTTGCTTTCCTTAATCTCCTGGCAGTTTTGTCGATTTCTGGGTCAAAAATCAGCAAGTCGGGATTTTGATATGTTCACATGCACTGCAAAACAGATAAGATTATCAATTAATCTAGAGATTTAGGTTCCAGTATTAATTTAATGAGAAGTTCAAAGAATAGATAATTTCAAAGAGTAGATCAATCTAGAGATGTGATTTCGTCTGGTCTTCCCGATGCTAAAATTAAAAATTGACTAACATATTATTAAATTGCATCATGTTTACAAACCAAAAACTCGCTTTCCTATTCCCTTTTTCAAGTGATAAATAGAAATATATTACCTATTACCGGTATTAATATGTCTATTCAAAATAACTTAACACGTAATAAATGTAAACAAGGTTCTCTTATGGATTCGTAAGAGTTATACGTCTTTTTCACATTATAAAAATCTGACGATGTGATTTCCCATGCCCTAATTTCAATCTCCTCTCTCGAGTGTTAGATCTTAATTAATTGATCATCGAATTATGGCCAGTAATTCAAAAGCATTAACGACAAGAAATCACAAATAAACACGATAATTAATTCAATGAAAACTCAAAACGTCAATAACATAGGTTCAACCAAGACTCATCAATCTCTAAACTATAAAATTAGTTCATACTCGAATTAAAATCAATACAAAACCTGTTTGTAATCATTAAAAACGTAAAAGTAAAGAACCGAATTGGAAACATGTTGAAGAGAGATGAAAGTGCGTCTCCGTGTCCGGATTCGATGTCTTTATACTTCGTTCTTCGCGTTACATCTTCCGTGCGCTCTGAATTTTTTCTCCTTCTTTTGTCGTGTGTCGGCCGTGTCAAAATTTCAGAACCTCCCCTCCTTTTAAAACCCATGACAAAACCTATTTAATTCTGAACATCGCGCCGTGCGCATATGCGCGACCAACACTGGCGCATATGCATGCCTCTTTCCGTGCTGAGCTCCTTCCCCTCACGCGCACATGCGCGGAGTCTTCTGTTTTGAGCGTCGGGAATTTCTTCAAGCGCGCATATGCGCAACTTATCTGGCGCATATGCACGAAGTTCTCTGGTCTTGCCTTGTTTCTCGCGCGCATAACATGGGCGTGAAAAGGAGCGAAAATGGCGTAGAGAAGAAAAACATGCGCGAAGCCCAGCACGAATGGATAGAGGATGCTGCGCATATGCGCCGCTAAGAGGCGCGCAGAGGATGCTGCGCATATGCGCCGCTAAGAGGCGCGCACGCCCATGTAGTAGCTTCGCCTATATTCTTGCAAGTACATCAAAAAACAACAAAGGACACATAATTCTACCCAAGAAAACTAACAATCTATCTGAATTATAAGGATAATTTAAGTGCACAAAATGCACTTATCAATCATATATATCTCTTAGCTTGCAGATCATGGTCCCATCACTTCTCAAGCTTAGCCAATTCCTCAGCAGTGCATTGGCAACAACCGTTTCGGAAGTACTTTTGTGAGCACATATGTATTTTCTCATGATTTAAAACGATTTTTAAATTGATCGGCCAGTCATGGTAATTAGTTCCAGTTAACTTGTATTGATCTAATATAACAGATTATAGGATTTCACAACGACAACGTAAATATATTGAAATGAAAACAGAATAAATGTCACAAACTAATTAAATATTGTATAAGGCAAAAAATATGGACTTTTGTTTTTATGAATTGCCTACAACTGTTTTAACATTTTATCCACCCTCTGATAAAAATGAGAAATCTAATTTCATTAGTGGGTAATATCGGCCAATCATAATTTCCAAAAAATAAAGCACAATCGCAAACTTTTTCAACCCTCAAGTAATTTTGCCTCACGTTTGAAGAAGATCCAATAATATGATCCACTTTTTCTTCATGTGTCGAGCTCGACCCATCAATGTTGAACCTTAGTGGACGGTTTTCATGAGACCCCACAATTATATGAGCCAAAATCATGGGAGTTTCACGTAGTTCACATCAAGTATGTCAGTGGAATTCAGAGGTTTCCGGCATCCAGGCCTCCCCAATAATATGTGTAACGTCTGAAAATTCAACCTACGTGAACCACATACATGCAAAATTATTTTAACTGTTTAATTATTTTATTTAATTAATTTTAAATGCTAGTATGATATTTATTAAATGATTAAATGTATGATTGCATGATTAAATGATAATATGACATGATTTCATGAAATTGAAAGATTTTACTCGAATATTCGATAATATGTAAGGGAAAGGAGACCGGGGAAGACCAAGACAAGGATAATTATTTTTATTAAATATGTGCAAGGCTTCCTGATATGATTAAAAATGATTTAATTTTCTTAAAAATGTTGGAGTTCGAATTATACGAGTGCTCGACTTTTCTCGAGAAACCAGTTTTGGTCAAACGATGAGTTTTAAAAATATCAAAAATATTATTTTTTGGGAAACTCATTTTATAAAATTTTATTATTTAATTAAATAAGTGTTATTGGGCCCAATTTAATTATAAAAAGTAGGCCCAATTGCCCTTAAGCTTGCAATCCCAAAACCAAAGCCCATTAGCATGTAATTAAATTTATAAAAGGACTCCTAGGCTTTCATAACACCACAATTCAGCTTGATTCAGCCGAAACACACACTCACACACACTAGAATTTTTCGAAACAAGGATGGAAGAAAAGGTTGGGTTCTTCGTCGTCCGGTCGTCCAACTTCGCACCCTCACCGGCGATTGAATATTCGAGCGTTATAAACGCAAATGAACGTTTTTTAAACTATTTTAAACATTATACAAATCACAATATGCATGATTTAATTGTTTATGTCTGAAAAATAGGTGTTTGAATATTTTACGATAGAAAATTTATTTTCAAAAATAGGATGTTTTACGCAAATATGAAACAAGTTATGATCTCCAACGAGTACGCTGCCAATATAATGAAATATGGTTAAAACATGATCAAATTTTAAAGGAAAACAAGCTAGAAATCGAGGGGATCAAGAGAGGAGAGGACCGAGGGTTTTTGTATGGTTTGCACTTGGTGGTGGCTCGGCTGCTGTGCAAGGGCTGTTGGGGATCTGCCAGGTGGCTGGGCTGGTTGGGGTTAGGTCCTTGGAAGAGTCCTATGAGGTCTAGGGCTCGAGCCTTGGGCTGGGGAAGAGTCCACGTGAAGAGGGACTCTCCCACACACATGGGCAGTGCAGCAGCGGCCAAGGGGGCTCGCTGCTGGGGCTGGGTAGCTCAGGGTTGGTCCAGTAGGTTCAAGGGAGGTTGGCCAGGGATTGGGTCATGGGTTGGTGCAGAGTGGCTCGACATGGGCTCGAGCTTAGTTTGGTAGAGTAGCTTAGGTGTGCAACTGCTGGTTTCTCGAACTGGTGGCTCGCTGCATGGGTTCAGTGGCTTGGGCTGGGCTTTTTTGGGTCTGGGCGTGGTCCATGGTCGGTTAGGGTTAGGTGGGCTCGGTGGTGGCTCGAATGGAAGTGTCCTAGGTTGGCTAGGAGTCTTGTTGCGTGGGAGAGCTTATGCGCAGAACTTTGGTTCTCGATTCTGTGCTTGTGCACGGGTTAGGGGCTGGGTCCAAGGGTCAGGGTTGGTCAGGAGGGTCCCTAGGTGGGTTTGTTTGTGTTTGGCTCGAGGTGGCTCAACCATGGCACGAGTAAATTGGGAGATGGCTCGGGTTGTTCATATATAAGTCAATTTCGAGATTTAAATAAGAAACATTAGAACCATGGGTCTGCAGGTGTGGTTCATGGCTCACAAGAGTTGATTAGATATTAAAAAGTCTAAGGGCAAAACAGTCATTTTACAATTGAGAGAATACGTAAAAGCTTGGCAGCGTTCCGAATGATCATAATACATGTTAAATGATATTTTATGATTTAAAATGATGATTTTGATGAAAATATGATATTTTATGATTTATGGTAAAGCTGTGCAATTTTTTTGTTTAAAATACTATTTTTGGAAAGCTATGATATTTTATGTTTTCAAAAGAAAAGTAAAAATATTTTGAGTGATGTGAATTGACTGTGACAAATGATATATGATTTTGTGGGGATGTCGTGAGGGAAAAGGCCTCAGAGAGAGCCCATTTACGGGAGAAGGCCCCAGAGGGAGCCCATTTCGGGAAAAGGCCCCGTATATGGAAGAAGGCCCCCGAGAGAGTCCGACGATCGTATTTCCACGGTGGAGTCTAGTGCCACCCCCCATGGACCATGTGGAGCTGAAGAGTGATCAGTTGATCAAATGATAAAAGCTAGTCACTTTCAAGGATCAAATTCACCCAAAATGATAAAGGATTGAAAGCTTTACGATTAAAATGATTTATGATATATGATTTATTCTTAAAAGCTTTTTAAATGATTTATTTATGCTTAAATGATTTTAGATGGTTTATTTATGTTCAAAAGATGATTTTAAATAAAAGTATGATTTTTATTCATGTGATTGTATATGTATTATTTGCTATTCATGTTTAGAACGTGCTGAGTCAATAGACTCACTAGGTTTGTATGATGCATGATTTGATTATTTTATGGGAGGTGCTGATGATTGGTCGAGTGCAGCGGTACACTCCCGAGGGACATTTATGTGTCCGCACTAGATTGTTAGATATAATATTTAAAATATTTATGTAATGATTTCATTAGCGATCTTTTTATGCTTTAATTTTATGTTAGTTGATCTTTTTAAAAGTCGACGTAGGATTTTTTGTTAATCAATGATTTAGGGATATTTTGATACAATTGAGATTCAAATGTTAAATTATTATGATTTATGAAAATGTTAAGTTATTTAAATTAGTATTTTCGAGTTTATGAATTTTAAAAAAATCTAGGTCGTTTCAATATGAGTTGGACACTGACCGCGGGTAGTGTTTATCATGCAATCACTGTTGATGGAAGAAAAGGAATTATTAAACTTTCTTTTAATTTTTATTTTAATAGACTTGATTTAAAATTTGGATCTTATCTAAAATGAGGGATTTTAATTTTAAAATTTTGCTTCATCATTAGCTTTAAAATCTCGTGTCAATTTTGTTTATATGTATTTCGAATTCATGCAATTATTTTATTATAAATAATAAATGATGATCGATAACCGAGAGATAATCGATCCATAAGAGTCATATATAGATTCATGTCCAAAACCTAGGTAATTGCAAGGATGCTAATGGAATATTACACAAATTTTCAATATTTTACATGTCTTCGATCTTCAAAACTCTTGACAATCTAGGCCTACCCATATTCAAATATTTATCTCCCGCTAAATCCAATATCTACGTTAGTTTCCATGACACATTGTGATATAAATGTAAGTGGTGTGAACATATCATAAACCAGATTCACTTTAGATGGTTATCAAATAATTAAAAACATAACATGTAAAATGTCTTAACATACCCTTAGCAAATTACATATGGCTCTCTGTCATCTTTTTACCACATAATATCAAATATTATATTAAAGTCATAATATCACATATCATCAACAAAATATGGATCTTGCAATTATCACTAATCATCATAATTAATGAGTAAAATAAATATTTTTATTCAAATTCAATTAATTAAATTTATTGAAATACATTTATTATAAATAACTAAAATCCAATTATAATCATTTATTTTATAAGAAAAATTCGTAATTTTGTCAAAAATTTATTCCAATGGTAAAATCGATCATAATTTCATAAAATATCAGTTTAACCCAAATTTTTTTGAAAATGTAGAAAATCACCTTGGGCCCAAGAATTCGAGCTCGTATTGGACAGGGTAGCTCGAGACTATCTCGGCACTCTGCTCGTCTGCGCAGGGGCACTAGCACAGGGGAAGTACGCTACCCCGTGCAGAAACCAAAATTTATTTTTATTTTAGAAGCCTTCTGGGCAGTCGCAGCTGCCTGGATATGCAGCAGGAGCCCCAGGTAGCCGTTGTACACATGCGCTGCTCGGAACTGTTGCATGCAGCTTGCGCAAATGTAATTTTTTTGATTTAAAAACTGGCGTTGCCCAGAACGGTTTTGGGCAGCCGCTAAAATTGTGAAAAAGTTTTTTGATGGATGCGATTTTCTGGAAATATTCTTATACAATTGAAAATAATTAACTCAACATGATTTAAACTAATAAAATCATATGATAGAGAAAAACCAGCTCTGGTACTACTATTGAGGTACTGCTTTCTCGCACCCAAGGCCTCGCAAAAGTTTAAAAATTTTAGTTTCGATGTTCGAAACATTTATTGGGCGTCATATGATTTATAATATTCATATTTTAATGTCCAAAAATAAGACGACGTAATCCAACTGCTTGCAAATCTAGGGAAAATGGAAAATAGCTAATTAAATTATTTTAATTGCTTAACTTGATTATGTTTGTTATGTATACATTATTTTAAAGTCGTTTTTCTACTTGAATGCATTAAATTGTATTTTTAAAGGTTATTCGAGATGTGATCGAGGAACGGAGACCGATGGCTGAAAAATGGAAAATATTTTTATCAAATAATTATTTTTAATTATATAAAATAAGGTTGCTGCTTTTTTTATTTTTGAAAATAAGGAGTTCTGAGATGATTTTATACGCCCAGACATAATTTTTATCGGTATTCGATTTTCAACAAAATACGAACTTTTTGACAACTCGGCTAATTTCACGAAGTTTCCTAAACGAAATAACTTTTAAATGCACTATTAGTCTTATTGGTCCTAGTATAGCTTTCTAATGGCCCAAGCTAGTACACTTATTATTTTATCCAATAATAAAGCCCAACACCATACACCATTCAATTATATATGCACGCCTCCCTCACCCTCAACACCACAAGACTCCTAGCACCATCAAAACACATGCACACACAATTATTTTAAAGAGACAAAGCTTCAGTTTTGTGGAGGAAAATTCAGCCTAGAGTTTTCATCGCCGTTCTTCGCATCGTAAATGTGTTTTCGTGTGTTATATATGCAAAGGCACGTGATAATTCTTTTTTTTTTCTCATCTATCACACCCTAATATGTATTTAGTTTGATTTTCATGAAAAACAAGTTTCCCTTTTAACTTAATTCGTTTTTATGCATATACATGTGTTTTAAACTATGATTTTTGTATCAAAACATGATATATGTTTACATGAAGGGGCTGCCATGATTAAGGATCAAGATGGGTTGTTTTAACACAAGTCTAAGAGTCCTAAGAGGCATGTGATAGGCTGCACATGAATCGAACCAAGCTGGAACAAAAATAATGTGTTTTATTCTTAAGGCTTGGTTTTGAGGGAACCAAGGTGCATGGCTTGGCTTTGGCGCGACCAAGGCTGGGCTGGGACATGGTTGGGTCAGGAGTAGAGTCCTTGCCACGCTGGGTCTCGATCACAGCGGCTGGTAAGGAGTCCTAGCAAGCTAGGACTCTTCCCGAGCCATCGTGCGGGTTGTGTAGTTGTGCGCAAGGTGACATGGCTCGGCCAGGGTGGTCAAGGCTTGGCGAGGCTAGGTCTATTGGGTCTTAAGAGGGTTCACGAGGGGCTGGGTCTGGCTCGGTGGTTAGAGTCCTAGCAGGTAAATCAAAGAGTCCTAGTGGTTCTACTTCTCGCGCGGCTCGGGTCCTTCGCACCAGGGGCTGAAGAGAGCTAGGGTTGGTCCAGTGGGTCCAGGAGGATTCCTAGACGGTCTGGTCAGGAGCTGGCTCAAGGTGGCTCGGGCTTGGCTCGTGGAAAACGTAAGATGGCTCATGGGTTTTATCTTAGGGTTCGAGAATTAGGTTTAAATTGGTTAAGGTTTGGATCCTGGTTCAACGAGGGCCGAATAATGGTTCAAATTGAATATAAAAAGTCTTTGTTTTAAAGTTGGGAAATTTATATTAAAGTTCAAATTTAATTCGGATTAAAACTTATTATGAATTTATAATTAAAGAACAAATAAAAAGCCGTGAATTTAAGCTAAATAAAAACATCAAAAATTTATCTAACACTACAAGAAAAACGCGTAACAAAAACGCACCTACGACAACGGTTTTTTTGAAAAACCATTGTCGTATAGTTTTTAACAACGGTTTTAGTGAAAATCGTTGTCGTAGGTGCGTTTTGACAACGGTTTTCTAAAACCGTTGCCTTTTATGGGGTCAAAGACAACGGTTTTATAAAAACCGTTGTCTTTTAGTGTGTCAACGACAACGGTTTTCCAAAAACCGTTGTCTTTCTGCGTTTTTTTTTTTCAAAAACCGTGGTCGATTAGCGTGTTATTTTGACAAACGACAACGGTTTTTTTAAACCGTTGTCTATTAGCGTGTATTTTTGGACAATCGACAACGATTTTAGAAAACGTTGCCATATTTAGCGACGGATTTTGTAAAAGCATCGCTAACTTTAGCGACGATTTATTTAAAACCGTCGCTAATTTCAAATATGCGACAGTTTGAAAGAAACCGTTACTAAATATAACGACGGTTTACCCAAACCGTTGCAACTAGTAGCGACGGTTTTAAGTAAATTCGTCACATGATTAAAATTAGCGACTGTTTACAATACCCGTCGCTAAACAAGCGCCAGTTTTTAAATACTAACGATACAATGAGCGACGGTTTTTCTAAACCTGTCGCTAAATTTGGCGATGGTGCTATGTAAACCGTCGCGAATTTAAATTTAGCGACGGTTTAACCAAATACCGCGAAAACTCTCTATAAATATCTCCATTTTCGTTCCATTTTACTCCACAACACTTAAAAAAATTTCTCTCTTACACAATTTTATCACTTCACACAACACTTAAAATTTTTCTCACTACTTCATAACACTTAAAATTTTTATATCTTAAACAATTTTATCACTTCACTTGTACACTTAAAATTTTTTTCACTACTTCATAACACTTAAAATTTTTCTCACTACTACATAACACTTAAAAATTTTCTCACTACTTCATAAAATTTTTCTCACTATTACATAACACTTAAAATTTATCTCTCTTACACGATTTTACTACTTCACAACACTTAAACTTTTTCTTTCTTACACGAATTTAGTTTCGATTGTTAGTTTCTTTTAGATTTATTAAATTATTAAAAGAATTTTTTTTTTATTTTTCGAAACAAATTAGCGACGGAAATAATGATTAAAGACCGTCGCTAATTTTAGCGACGGACTATTTATTCTAACCGTCGCTACATTTAGCGACGGTGTGTTTACCGTTGCTAATGTTAGTGACTATTTATTCTAATTTTATTGGGGACGGATTTTCAAAACCGTCGCAAATGCTACCTACCACTATAGATAAAAACCGTTGTCGTTGAACGGACTTTCGACAACACGTTACAACAGTTTTAAAACGGTTACGACAACGGATAAAATCCGTTGTCGTTTGCCGTTTTTGTTGTAGTGTAAGCTTAAATAATTATTTTGGATGATATAGAGTCAATGAAAAAGTCAAAATCGTGAAATTTTACATCTAGGGGTAAAACAGTCATTTTACACATGAAAATAGTAAACGTCGTGGCAGTATCCTGAACGCTGTAAAATATGTTATTATGATTATTTTAAATGTTTATGGAAATTTATGATAAAACGTTAATGCTAAAAGATGTGTTGCATGTTTGGTTTAAAAGAAAAACGATTTATGCATGGTTAATATTTTTAAAGTGATGAGAATATGAAATGTTAAAGGAAGTGAAGTAAATGTGAATAATACGATGGTACGATGATACGTAAGGCCACTGCTTAGTTGACGGGTAAGAGTGTCGCTAATTTTCTTGCCGCCCAATACTGTTGTTACATGTAGATGGATCCATCGACCCCTAATACGAAAGTCATAATTAACGATCTGAATTCAACGAAAGAAAAACGAATACGTATATGACGAAATGAATATGTTTATGATGATATGAAAAAATTTTATGTTATGCATGATTATGAAATGTTATTTTAAGTAAAAGTATTTTCACTGTTGCATGTGATTGTATAAGTATTAGTTGTTATCAAGATTATAGTTTGTTGAGTCTTTAGACTCACTAGGTGTGATCGATGCAGGTGAGTATGATGTTGATGGTAGTGGAGGTATTGATGGTGGATCTTGCTGGACTGAAGGCGCACATAACCCGAGGACCGTCACTAGATTTTCCGCATTTTGATTGAAACTTATGATTTTAAGTTTTTTTATAGATATTTTTACGACTTTTATTATGTTGTTGAGTGGTTTTTGAGAGGTTGTTAAATTTAGCTTTGTTCCTAAGTTAGGATTTGCAAACGTTTGACGATTTTATGTTTTGAACTATTTCCTTTGAATTTTCAAATATAGTTGGTTGTTTATTTTTAAAATGGTATCAGAAATACTTTTAGTATACGTAATTATGTAATTTAAAATTCGTCCAAGACTAGGAAATTAATAGAATATAAAAAAAATTCTAGTGTATTTTGAAAAAAAAACAAGTAGTGGACGTTTCAGTTGGTATCAGAGTCATGTTCCTGTAAAGGGTTGAGCCACCGTCAGTGCCGGAAAGCTCAGTTTCCAAGCCTCAAAATTGTAAGTTTATATGCTTTATACGATCTTTGTGATGATACCTGCATGATTACATGAATTATATGTTTGTCACATGTTTAAAAGCTTTATGAGAATATATGTTTTATATGCTTAAAATTGCTAAAATGGATTAGTATATGTTGCATGATTAGAAAACTTAGATTTAAATGCATGTTGGTTACATTTAGATTTTTGGAAAACGTTCAGATATAGTTCCTCCTAGACGTACACCTAGTACTGATAGGCAAACGTAGAATGTTGATGATCGTCATGTTAATGCACCCCCACCTTCTAATGGAGATTCTGTTATGCGTGCACTGGAGGGCATGGCTCATTTCTTTGAGCAGCAGTTTTAGCACGCTCTTAGGCCACAACACGATATCTATGATCAGTTCCGGAGGCTAGGGCCGAAGGAATTTTCTAGCACCACTGACCCATTTGCTGCTGAGACTTGGATTCGAGCACTTGAGGTGCACTTTTTCTATTTGAATATGGGAGCTGCTGATCGCATGAGGTGTGCTACATATATGTTTAGGGATGATGCTTCTTTATGGTGGGAAGGAGCTGAGCATGGTATTAATCTCGCTACTCTTACTTGGGCTCGATTCAAGGAATATTTTATGAGAATTACTTTACTGCTGACGTCCGAGGACGATTGAAAAGAGAATTTATGACTCTCCGTCAAGGAGACACTTCTGTGGCTGAATTTGTGAGTAAGTTTGATAAGGGTTGTCACTTTGTATCTCTTATTGCTATGGAAGCTGAGGAGAAGCTTAGACACTTTCTAGATAGTCTATGAACTACCATACATCGTGACGTGATGATGATGCGACCCTTGGATTATGCTGATGCTACTACCTATGCATTTCAAGCCGAGCAATCTTTGAAAGTCATTGACTTTGAGATGCAACGCAAAAGACGTCAACACCAGCAGAATTCTCAGCCAAGTAAAAAGCTATACATGGGACCTCCCAGATCTCAAGGGCAACAAGCCCTAACATCAATCAAAGA
Organism: Primulina eburnea; assembly: GCF_022965805.1. Taxonomy (NCBI): domain Eukaryota; kingdom Viridiplantae; phylum Streptophyta; class Magnoliopsida; order Lamiales; family Gesneriaceae; genus Primulina; species Primulina eburnea. The sequence goes on from NC_133116.1 coordinate 13,887,128, forward strand.
AGCCAGGACCACCAAAACTACCATAACCTGGAGCACCGAAACTGCAGAGAGGCTACCATGCAAGGAGTGCAATCGCTTATATTACGGCAAGTGCATGTGGGGATCTTTCAAATGATTCATATATGCAAGGAGGAAGGACATAAGGTTGTGGATTGCCCAAAGAGGAAAGCACCTACAGTGGGATGGGCTTATGTTATGCATGCCGAGGAGGCTGAAGAGGAGGCATACACGACCCTTATCACCGGTAACCTAGTTATTTAACGTTTTTATATTTCCTTTATTGCATAAAATGTAAATTGGTTATTAGAATTGATTTGGGATTAAGGATAACCTAGAGGAAATTAGTATGTATGCTCTACCTTAGTTGAAATTAATGGATGACTTTGGAAACTATAGAATTGAACTTGAATTTTGAGCTTTAAGTATGCCAACTAGGTAATCTTTTTCAAATGAAAGTTTTGGGCTTAAATTGAGGAAGATTAGAAACCAAGGTCATGACTAGGAATTTTCGAAATTTTGGAGGGACTAATATGCAAATTCTCAAAAATTTAAGGACAAAAATGAAAATTTTCGAAAATATAAGGACCGAAAGTAGGGGCTAAATTATGATTTTTGAAAGTTTGAAGACCAAATTGAAATTTTCAAAAACTTAAAAAGCTATAATGTAATTTCCAAAAATGTAAGGACCAAAATGCAATTTCCGAAATTTAAGGGACCAAAATCAAAATTTCTGAAATTTTAAGGGTCAATTTGTAATTTTCAAAAAAAATTATGGGGACTAAAATGAAAATTCAGAAGAATTGAAGGGTCGAAATGCTATTAATCAGGAATTATAAGGGGGGAATTATGAATTTTACTAGGAACAGTAGAATCCAATCACTCATCTTCACAATTTTTTGGGAAATTCATGATAAAAATTCCTTAAGCTTCAACACGAATAAATCTAAAAGCATTTTCGCCGTAGGGAGGATATTCATTCTATATGTAGCTACCTATGCAAAGTTAAATTCGGGAGCTACACACTCTTTCATATCCGAGACTTTGGTTAAGCGACTGATATTACACCTGAGGATATGGGATTGGGTTTCAAAGTTTTATTGCTTCCGGTGACGAAATTATCACGTCTAGTATTTTGAAGAATCTGGAGCTTCGTTTATTTAAATATTTGGTTCGGACAGATCTTATAGTACTCCCTATGCCTGAATTTGACATCATACTTGGTATGGATTGGTTATCAGCGAATGGAGCTTCGATAGATTTTTGTCAGAGATTAGTGTCTATTCAACCGCCTAGTGGGAAATATTTTGTCTTTGAGGCGGTGAAGAACAAGCAAATGCCGTACATTATATCTTGTCTATGTACGAGGAAACTTATGAGACGAGGATGCCAAGATTTTCTAGCATGTGTCACTACAGCACATGCTTCTATCAGTCAGAAGTTAGAGGATGTTGATATTGTCAGAGACTTTCCTTGTGTCATTCTTGATGACGTTTCTGGCATTCTACCTGATCGTGAAGTGTAATTTTCTATTGAGTTGATGTCGGGCACTGAACCTATTTCTAAAGCACCTTATCATCTAGCACCCACTGAAATAAAAGAAATAAAAGATCAAATCCAATAATTGCTAGACAATGGTTTTATTCGCTCTAGTTATTCTCCGTGGGGTGCACCGGTGTTGTTTGTGAAAAAGAAGGATGGTAGTATGCACTCTGTATCGATTATCGAGAGCTGAATAGAGTCATTATCAAGAATAAGTATCCTCTGCCAAGAATTGAAGATTTTTATTTGATCAGTTGCAAGGAGTATCGATATTCTCGAAGATTGATCTTCATTCTAGATATCATCAGTTTAAGGTGAAAGAGTCTGATGTTCATAAGAAAGTGTTTATTACTCCATATGGGCACTATGAGTTTATAGTCATGCCATTCGGGTTGGCCAATGCGCCAACGATCTTCATGAATCTCATGAATCATGTATTTTAGCCGTATCTGGATCAGTCCGTTATAGTCTTCATTAATGATATTTTGATCTATTCGAAGAAAAAAAAAAGCATAGTCGGCATTAGAGGATAGCATTGCAAGTACTGCAAGATAGGAAATTATATGCAAAGATCAGCAAGTGCGAGTTTTCGTTTGATAGAATGGTGTTTATGCCACATAATTTCTAGAAATGGAGTCAAGGTGGATCCAATTAAAGTGGAGGCACTGAAAGAATGGCCAGTACCGAAGAGTGTAACCAATATCCGAAGTTTCTTGGGACCAGCGGGCAATTATCAAATGTTTATTTATTGATTCTCATATATTGCGGTATCCATGACCGCATTGACAAAAAAAATGCAAAGTTTGTATTGGGATCCGAGTGCCAAGACAGTTTTGACAAGTTAAAGCAAGCCTTGATTTCAGCACCAGTGTTATCTATGCCATCGGGGCAAGGAGAGTATGTTATTTATACTGACACTTCTAAACTTGGTGTGGGCGCAGTTTTGATGCAAAATGGTCGAGTTATAGCCTATGTGATAGACTTAATTTAATTGTGGTGATGTGAGTCAAAACCAATAGATCGCGTTAGTAAAACCAGAAGATAGTATAAAAACAGAAGTTCTCGTATCACCTTAACAAAGCAGTTGTCTTCGAGTACTTATCAACTTATATTAACAGAAGCATAACTCATAAAAGTTCAGAACTTAACGACTTTTACTTGATCGTTACGATATTAAATGTTACCATTATTTTATCTAGTACGAGTATTTATTGCACCATTAATGCTGAACAAAAACATTTAACGCTCCTTACCAGTTTTAGTATGAAACAATACTGATTGTTTCGTAGCTTTTTGCATGACTCATTTTAGGCACTAAAGCTGATCTTGCTCAGAAGTCTCAGAAGCTGTCTCTGAATATAAACGTTGGACTCTAAGTTTTCTATATATACTAGGTTCAATCCTATCAATAAAACAACGTTATTATCTTTATCTACAACGATTATTCCAACGTGAGTTTGAGTCATCTTCAACTACTTATCCTCAAAAAGCTCAACGTACAGAAAAGCAGCACACACTTTATTATCAATATCCGATCTTCTGAGATCATATTGTGATGTTGTTTCGTAAAACCTCTTCAAGCTAAACACTTTGCTACATCTTTGAAAAGAGTTTGTAAACTGGAAAAGAATATTTTCCAGAACCTTGTTGTATTCGTTTTTACTTTGTTGTGTAACTAAGAGTTTCAGTAGGCTAAGGGTAAGCCCAACTGAAGTGGGTGTGTACAATTGTTGTACTGTAATCTCCAAAGTCTTTAAGTGATACCTTCTGGAAACAGAAGAAGGGGAGACATAGAAGATTTTAGCTTCGAACTTCCATAAACAACCACTGTTCTACTGCCTACTGTTTTATCGTGTTTCACCGTACTCCATTGGATCTTTTCCGCACTTATTATTGTGATCTGCTGGACTTACTCTTAAACAATATAATCTATAATCTCTTAAATGATTCTAGCACCCTTTGCAAAATCAACCAACAAAGGAAAGAGTTTATTCACCCCCCCTCTAAATTCTGTATCGATCTTCAACAAGTGGTATCAGAGCAGATTTTTCTTGTTCTATATTTACAACAGATATGACACACCTCAGCAAGGTTCCCATGTTCTCAAAAGAAGACTTTGATGACTGAAAGATCCAGATGCAAGCTCATCTTGCAGCTCAAGACGATGACATGTGGTTTGTCGTCAAAGATGGTCCATTGAAGATATTAAAGTCTAACACTGTTGTTGATGTTACTGAGGGAGCACCTCAGATGGTTGAGAAGCACAGAAGTGAATGGACTGGCGAAGATAAAAAGAAAGCCAATCTTGATAATGTTGCAAAGGACATTCTCTACAAAAATCTCGACAGATATACCTTCAGTAAGATCAAGATGTGTTCTACTGCTAAAGAGATTTGGGAAAAACTCATCCAAATCTGTGAAAGAAATTAACAGACGAAGGAGAATAAACTGTCTGTAGCAATGCAGAAACTTGAGAATCTCAAAACAAAGCTGGAGAAACTCTGAATGAGTTTGATAAACGTTTCAGCAGCTTGGTTAATGAGCTGGAAGCTCTTGGGAAAGAATATTGCAATAGAGAAATAACACTCAATGTTATGAGAGCTTTACCTAGAGAATGAGATGTAAAAACTATGGCTATGAGAGTATCTAAAGATCTAAACAAGTTAGAATTACATGAATTGCTCGCAGACTTAAAAGCCTATGAGTTTGAACTGGAAGTGAGAAGCGGAGAGGAGCCCTCAACAAATTTACCTACCAAGGCTCTCATTGATACTACTACTACTACTACTACTACTACTACTGCTACTACTACTGCTACTACTACTACTGCTGTTGCTACTACTGTAGTTGTTCCAAGTACAAAATATCTCTATTTTGTGAAGATATTTTCCAGATTCATGAAAAAGAATCATCGAGCTTACTAGGGTCCTAACCGAAACTTTAAGAAAGATTCACCATCTGGTGATATGGCGTGTTTCAATTTTGAAAAAATTGGGCACTTCATTGCTGATTGCCCGAAGCCAAAGAAAGATGATTAGAAGAAAAAGGAATACAAGAGAAATGACAAGAAATGCAGAAGAGATTGCAAAGCGATGATTGCAGAGGAAAGTAAATCTAAATGAGCAGATTCCAGGTCTGAGTCTTCTGACTCAGAAAGTCATTCTACTGATAGCGATGCAGAAGAGATCAAATGTTTCATGGTAGAAATTGAATCCACCTCGACATCTGGAGAGGTATTTGATTTTGATTCGAATGAATTTACACGAACTGATTTGGTTAAAGAACTGCATGATATGGTGGAAGAGTACTCGAGACTTTCTCAGTCATTGGAGGAAGTTAAGATTGAAAATCAAAACTTAAAGGATCAAGATAGTAAGTTCCCTTGCTTGCAAGAGAATAGCTGCAATGATTTAAAAGTTGAGATGAGTAAGTTAAGAACTGAAAATGACAGGGTTAATGCAGATTACCAGACGATGAAGTCTATGAATCAGAAGTTATCTATTTTGGTAAATGCATGGAACAAGTCTTCTGTTTCTTTAGAGAAGATGCAAGAATTGCATAAGCAATCTGGTTACAGAAGTGTTCTCGGATTCAGCAATACTGAAAGCACTTCCGAAACGAGTATTAAGCCAGAACTAGATACAAGCAAAGGTTAAATCCAGTGTTGTATATGAACCAGTAGTACCAACTGTTCAAATTGAAAGGACTATAGATCATACGAACAGAAAGAAGCATTATGGTCTGGGTTATGTTGAACCTAAGAGAAGAGTTCACCAGAGTTCTGGATCTAGCAGAGGATTCAACTTAGAAGGACAACCCTCTATGATGGTTAAAAACTACAAGTACTATAATTCTATACCTGTTCAGAAGAGATACATGCCAGACAACAAAAACAGAAGGGAAGAACAACATTTTAAGATGCATTCTGTTAGAAATAACGGGCCTTCTGTTGTACACACCTATTTGGATACCCGAAGTACAAGGTCACCAAGAATTGTACAAATGTGGGTTCCTAAAAGACTGATAAGGATCAAACCCAAATAGATTAGGTACCAGATACTAAAATTTGTGTTTGCAGGACATGAGAGGAAAGCCAAAATCAGCAGCTCCACATGGTATCTGGACAGTGGATGTTCCAAACACATGACTGGACAGAAGAATCTACTATTAGATGTAATGAGTTGTACTGGACCAAAGATAACATTTGGGGACCACTCAAAAGGTAAAATCATGGGTAAGGGTAAGATCATCCATGGTAACATTAATATTAATGTTGTACTCTTAGTTGAAAATCTTTGTTACAACTTGATTAGCATTAGCCAACTATGTGATAATGGTTACTAGGTAGCTTTTCAGAAGCACACATGCACAGTTAAAAATGCTGATGAGTTTACTGTATTAACTGGAAAAAGAGAAGGCAACACATACAAAGTTTCATGGAATAAAGATCATATTAATGTTCCTACATGTTTAGTTGCTTCTCTTAGTGATAAAAATTGGTCATGGCACAAGAGATTGAATCACGTGAACTTCAAATCAAGCAATAAACTCAAGAAGCTATACATAGTTGATGGTTTGCCTGATATAAACTTCGTTAAGAATCATGTATGTTCTGCATGTCAACTTGGTAAGCAAGTGAGATCTAGCTTCAAGAATAAAGGTAGTAAATCAACTTCAAGGTTTTTGGAATTATTGCATATGGACTTATTTGGTCAAATCCCTATCATGAGCTTAGGGGGAATGAAGTACACACTTGTTGTTGTTGATGACTTTTCTAGATTTACGTGGGTGATATTTCTTACTAGAAAAGATCAAACTAGTTGCCTCCTGATCAAGCTTCTGAAAAAGATTAAAAATAAAAAATCAATTTCTGTCATTAAAATCAGAAGTGATCTGGGAACTGAGTTTATTAACAAGATTCTTGAGTTATATTTGGATAAACATGGCATTCATCATGAATATTCAGCTGCCAGAACGCCTCAAAAAAATGGAGTGGCTGAGAGGAGAAACAGAACTCTTAAATAATCTGCTAGAACAATGTTAGCAGATGCAGACATCTCTCAGCGCTTCTGGGCAGAAGCAATCAACACAGCTTGTTACACACAAAACAAAACTATGATCAACAAGAGGCATAATCAAACTCCATATGAGATATGGAAAGGGAGTAAGCCTAATGTATCTTATTTTCATGTATTTTGTTGTAAATGCTTTGTGCATAATAATGGTAAAAATTATTTGTCCGCATTCGACTCAAAATTAGATGCTGGTCTCTTTCTTGGATATTCAGCAGTAAGCAAAGCTGTCAGAATTTTCAATAATAGAACTTTTAATGTTGAAGAATCTATTCATGTTGTTAATGATGAAGATAGTATTACTCCTGGAATTTCTAACATGTCAAATTTAAGTAACAGGTTTGACAGGATTAATCTGGAACTGGATAGTGAAGATGATACAGAACCTAGTGTTAAAGATGCTCAAAATCCAGAACCAGACATTCCTCTAGTAGAACCAGTTGTCCAGACACAGGATATACCAGAACCAGAAGAGAACATTCCATAACATGCTACTGTTTTAGCTGAGCCTGATTCGAATCCATCAAACCAGGAAGAAATTTCTTTAAACCGTTTTGTCTGGAGAAAATCTCATCCTCCATCTTTGGTTATTGGTAATCCAGCAGCTCCATTAAGAACCAGGAGGCAAATGATTAATGAATATATGCATGCTACTGTTATCTCTCAGGATGAACCAAAGAAAATTCAAGAAGCTCTTCTGGATCCCAGTTGGATCGAAGCTATGCAAGAAGAGCTGAATCAATTTAAAAGAAATGAAATTTGGTTTCTTGTACCTAGACCATCTCATCAAACTGTTATTGGAACCCGATGGTTGTTTAGAAACAAACTAAATGAAGAAGGCATTGTGGTCAGAAATAAAGCAAGACTGGCAGCTCAAGGTTTCAGACAAGAATAAGGGATAGACTATGATGAAACCTATGCACCAGTAGCAAGGCTTGAAGCAATCAGAATATATTTAGCCTTTGCTGCTTTCAAGAACATCAAAGTTTATCATATGGACGTGAAAAGCGCCTTTATAAATGGTCTACTGCAAGAAGAAGTCTACGTTGAACAACCTCAAGGTTTTATCGACCATTTCTTACCGAATCATGTATTTAAATTACACAAAGCCCTGTATGGTTTAAAACAGGCACCTTGAGCTTGGTATGACACTCTCTCACAATTTCTATCAATCATGATTTTACAATCGGCACAGTCGACAAGACTTTGTTCACTTTAGTTAATAATAAGCACATCCTGTTAGTACGGATTTATGTTGATGACATTATCTTTGGGTCAACTAACCCCAAATTGTGTGCAAAGTTTTCTAAATTAATGCAGGAACAATTTGAAATGAGCATGATGGGAGAATTAACATTCTTCCTAGGACTGCAGATCAAGCAACTTGATACTGGAATCTTCATAAATCAGGCTAAGTATACTAATGAACAACTGAAAAAGTTTGGCATGGAAACATGCTCTGCTGCTTCTACTCCTATGAGCTCATCTACTAAACTTGACAAGGATGAAAGTGGAATTTCAGTAGAAGTAACTCAGTATCGTGGTCTTATTGGCTCACTGTTATATCTTACTGTCAGTAGATCTGATATTATGTTTGTTGTTTGCATTTGTGCAAGATTTTAATCTAACCCTAAACAGTCACATTACATTGTTGCTAAGCGCATACTGAAATATTTGAAGGGCACTCAAAATGTCGGCCTATGGTATCTTAATGATTCATCTTTTAATCTTATTGGATATTCAGATGCTGATTATGCAGGTTGCAAACTGGATAGAAAGAGAACAAGTGGTTTTTGTCAATTTCTTGGTGATAGGTTGATCTCTTGGTTTAGTAAGGAGCAGACTTCCATACATACGTCTACTGCAGAAGCAGAATACCTTGCTGCTGGAAGCTGCTGCTCTCAAATACTGTGGATGCAACAACAACTTAAAGACTATGGAGTTCAAGCCTCTGAATCACCTATCTTCTGTAAACATAGATATCAGACATCATTTCATTAGAGATCATGTGCAGAAGAAGGACATTCATCTGGAATACGTCTCTACTGATCAAAAAGCAGCAAATATCTTTACAAAGCCTCTGCCTGAGAATAAGTTTTCTTATTTTCGCAATGTTCTTGGTTTAATTGATTTTACTTGAGCAATATTGTTGCTAACATTTTGTTAATTATTATCAGTTATTTGTTACTCATCTAATATCAGCGTGTTTAAAGGAAAAGAGACAATTTGGGGCAACTACTGATATTTTATTAAGAATAAAATCGATACCATACAACATCACTTAATCCATTACTAACGGCATCTTGCCACAACATCAACCAATTATTCAGGTCATGACTCTTAATATTCTTGAAGGCTTTGGCATTTTCCATCCTCTGAAGCAAGTCCCATTCCTTCAAAAGCATCATGTGGCTCAGCACATCATCCTTGAACAGCTCGGATATTTGATCAACGTGTGCAAGTGATTCCGCAGGTTAATCCTTCTAATAATGAATAATCTAACTCATTATTCAGATTACAGGTCAAGAAATTTCTTCCAAGTTTACATATCTTGAAAAATAATGTCTTCAAACATCATCTTACGAGAAGCTGGAAGTTGCCTTTGAGATTCCTCTGCTGAATCAACTCTGGAGAAGACTCCAAGAGTATACCTGTATCATCCATTTGTTTTAATCTATTGTTTGTGTAAATGTCATAGTTTGTAAGTTTTCAGGTATTTTATAGAGTCTCGGGGAAGCCAAGAGACACCTAACTGTCCACATCCTGCACGAATATCAAAGAGTCACATGTTTTTGCCTCAGATTTTGTATATTCGCATTAATTAGTTGCATTAATTGAGGGGGAACATTATTTTATTCTATCTGATATTTTGTGATATATCAAAAGCAGAAGGAGGTTTGTCTTTTCGATAAAACAATGTGTCTACTGGCTTTTATCAAGGTGTTGAAAATACTTCAGTACCTCATGAATTCCAGTAGATATTATCATAAGACGACAAACCCTTTCTTATTTGTTTTTGAGTAACCACTTGGACAGCCCGTCTTTTTCTTTACCTTTTTCAAATTTTTGGCGTATGAAACTCTATGTTTAACTTTTCTAAAACTCAACCGCAAACATATTGACATGTGTCCTTATGTTTTTCACTGGCGGCTTTACATTTTTGAATATTAACCGCCTCTTCCATCTCATTTCACTTTTACGTTTCCAGAATTTTGCTTATTATCTACTGCTTTCTCTTGCACTCATCTCTTTTACATAATCTACTTCGAATTCATTCTCTTTGCAGAAATGGCTGGAGCATACACACTCAATGCCTATCAAGTTAACTTTGCATTAGTCCTGAAAATCAAGGACGATAATATTGTTAGGATGTTTCAAGCAATCGAAAAATCTGGTCTCAGAAATTTTTTGGAAACACCTGCTGTCATATACAAAACTACTCTCTTGGATTTCTACGCCAAAGCAACTATAGAGAAAGGAAAAATCATATACTCTCAAGGAGGTGAATCCATCTACATTGATGCCGCACTTTTGGGATCGACGTTCTTTCTCCCGTTTTCAGGTATCTTTGAATTTTCTGGTATCACTAAGGAGGAGATGTCTACTGCACTTCTCACTTTCTCAGCTTCTGGAGAGGATCTATATCCCTCCTATTTTAAGAAACTTCTGAAAATGGAGTATCAAGTGCTTGCTGATATTGTCGCAAAAGCACTTTTGGTCAAAGCTAGAAAATTTGATAAATTGACCAATGAGAAGGTTCAAGTGATGATAGCCATCACTTCCGATTTCAAGGTGGACTGGAGCCGATTCTTGTTCAAAATCATGAAAGATATGGTTGTTAGGAAGAGTTCTGGTTTTGCTGTGCAGATCAACACAATGCTAAAGGATGCTGGTTTTCCTTTAACTTCTGAACATGACGCTTCTTTGTGACAATGGCAGATGCTGATAATGTGCTCGTCTTGAGGCCAAATCCAACTGTGAAGGAATTCATTGCTCTAAAGAAGGAGGTTGGAGATGCTCAGACTAAGGCTCAAGGACCTCAAAAGAAGATCAAGAGAAAAAGAGTAGTTATCTCCACCAATTTTGATAAAACATTATCTGAGGAGTCCGCTGCTCCTACTCAAGCATCTATCACTGGAACCCCTAGCAAGAAGAAGGCTCGCACAGTGCTCCGCATCAAGAAAACAGCAGCCATTGCTGATTTAGACATTTTCCCCTTGAGACAAGTGTTTCCAGGAGCCACCTCTTCAAAACCAGAATCTGTCACAAAACCAGCAACATCTACTGCCACCACATCTTCTACTGTTCCGACTCTTAGACCCCTATCTGGAGTTGTCTTTCGTGAATCTACTGCAAGGTCTTCTGCTTTTAGACCAGTGTTGCCTGCCTCATCTTCAGATAAAGGAAAATGGAAACTCGTTGTTGAATCACAATTTCACGGCGCCAAATCATCTGTCTTAACTGGCATTGATCTTCACTTGGAAGAAATTGAGAAATCTGCAAATGAAGCAATGGCTTTCTTTGATGATTGGCATAAAGTTCAAGTTTTCCATTCAATCACATTTTTCAAGACACCGGGTGCATTTGGTAAAATGATGAAGAATGAAAAGAAGGTGTTTGATCTTGCCAAGACTGAAAATTTAATTGAAGCAGTGAAACGGCGAAGTTACATTCTTGAGCAGCTGAAGTGTCGAAAGCTGGAATCTGTTTTAAATACTCTTAAGTCTAATTTTGATGCTATGATTCCGATTTCTGCTCAGAATCAGAATGTGATCCAAATTTTGACCGATAGATTGAGAATAATGAATGAGCAAATTCTTGCTCAAGAACGGGCATTTGGAGAACCTTTTCATTATTCAGTAGGCTTTGTTCCCATTTTTACACAGAATAAGCCAGTAGAGGAAAGAACTATAGCTCCCCAGAAGCTAAGGTTTCCAGTACTCCTGCATCTCAGAAGCAGCCTACTCAATTTTCATCTCTTCTATCTATTCGTGAATTGGCTTCATTGGATGAAGTCATTCAATCTATTTCTCTTACTGTCTCTTCTGCACTAGAAGCAGCTCAGGCAGATGATATGGTCCAACCGGAAGCTCAACCAACAGACCAACCCATGGCAGAATCAGATGCTGCCACATCTCAATCACTGCCGAATTTGGAGTTTTTCTCTACTAAAAATCAAGCGGAAATGGTAGCTATCTTGAATGTTCAATCTGAACCCATTCCAGCCGCTGAGCACCTGGAGGCCATGGAAGTCGTGCAACAAAAGAAAGAGTAGTTCCTGAACCATCTGCTGATGCTGAAGGACCTTCTGCTGAACAGTTTACTGCTGTTACTACTGCTCCAACAGACCTTGTCTCATCTACTGCCTTGATTGTTCTTCCTACTGATTCACCAACTCACATTGCTTATATTGCTCATCTTGCTGATATCACAGAACGACAGCTTGCAAGAAGTACATCCCCAGACGAAGAGCAATTTAATCTTGAATCAGAGAGTGATATAATGAGACGGAACATTGATAGACTTTCAGAGATCGTCAAGAAGTTATCCTATGAACATGATGGTGAAGTCGAAGCCACCAAATTCTTCCGAGAACGCGTAACGAAATAAAGTCATTAACACGGCAGAATCGTTGGCTAAACTTGAAGTGGAATCCAACATTTTTAGGAAGAATGTTTTGACTAGTCACGCTAACATCGTTCTTGGTCAATCTGATGTCATTCAAACTGTGTCTGCTCATGAGTCGTCTTTTCACTCAATCTCAACTAAAGTTGAAGCTACTGATTTGAAACTTGAATCCATCGATGCCAAGATTAAGTCTCAATCTCAATCTATTCAAGCCCTTAATGATCAGGTTACGAATCAAGCCCCATTTATGGAGATGATGAATGATAGCATTATCAATCTTACTGGACGAGTTGATGAATTGCTCACTCGCATTGATGCCAAAAATGGGGAAGCAGTATGTAGGATAGAACAGAGGAGAGAAGAAGGGAAAACTGGAGGACACGTTGCAAAATCTTCTTTCAGAAGCCAAGATCCTCAGGATGAGGATACAATGTCCAGAGACATTGGAACTGGTGATTGAACTTCTGATTTAATACTCTTTTGAACCTTGTTTAACTGTTTATTTACTTATCAATTATCTGGTTATAATTGCTTTCTTTCTTTTTGATATAATTGTTTCTCTTCATTTTACTAACTTCTAGGTTTTTTCGTCACCGCAAAGGGGGAAATCGATAGACTTAATTTAATCATGGTGATGTGAGTCAAAACCAGTAGATCGCGTTAGTAAAACCAGAAGATGGTATAAAAACAGAAGTTCTCGTATCAGCTTAACAAAGTAGTACTCTTCGAGTACTTATCAACTTAGATATTGTAGTATCCCGATGCCTAATTTGAGTTAATTATTGGATTAATTATATTTCGGTGGGATCGGAAGGACCGAACAGAGTTCGGATCGTCCGAAGCGGGTTCGGATCGTCCGAAGAGGGTTCGAATCGTCCGAAGACAGGTGGCTGGACACGTAGAAGACATGCAGAGTTCGGATCGTCCGATCAGGGTTCGGATCGTCCGAAGACAGGTGTCTGGACACGTGGAAGACATTCAGGGTTCGGATCGTCCGATAAGGGTTCGGAAGGTCCGAAGTGTACAGTGGATCGGATCGTCCGAAGTGGATCGGATCGTCCGATCGTTGTCTATAAATAGAGGTGCGAGGCTTCATTTGTTACTCGCCAATTCCGAGTGTTCCAGAGCGTTTTAGTCGTTTCTGATGGGTTTCTAGTCTTTTCCCGAGGTTTAGGCACTAGCGGGGAGCTACTGGTTTTGTAGCGGAGCTGTGCTCTAGTTGGGAGCTAGCGGCATCAGTGGGCTGACTACGGACGCAGACTTGATTCTAGGACTGAGCGTTTTATGCTCACGTCCTCGGTTTATCTCTGTTTTGGACACCCTATTCGATGGGGCAGGTCTCAGGTTGGACGGTCCAGGAGGGAGCGGACAGTGAGCTGGCAGAGGTTGATCTGTAGTTGTTGGTATTTGTTCTTGGAATTTAGTTCGATCTGGTTGTTTAAGTATTTTGTACTTACAGATTCTATTGGGTTGTATTACTGTTTTTCCGCTGTTTACCTGATTCAGTTTTAAATGTTAATTTTGCATGCTTAAGTTCTGATTAGTAGGTGATTCTGGAACGGGTCACTACATTTATGGTATCAGAGCATGCATTAAGATTTTGGGATTTAGAACTGTTCTTTTGGGTTTAATCTCTGGTAACTTTTGTAGCTAAGAGATGTCTGGTTTTGACGACAATGCTAGTAGTCATGGCAGCATTGGACGCTGGGGAGACCGCGACGATCGGGAGCGTCGTCGAGAGCATCGAGAACGTCGTCAACACCGTCGTGATGAGCCTCGGAGTTTTAGTATGCATCGGTTCTTGCAGATGGGGCCTAAACCTCTTTCGGGCGGTGAGACTCCGGATGTTGCGGAGAACTGGCTTGAGAGGATGGAGAGCTGCTTCAAGACTTTTCAGTGCTCGGCGGAGCAGCAGATTGATACCCTTGATTTCTTGCTGGAGGGTGGTGCGCGTAAGTGGTGGAGGTCTACCTCTGCACCGATAGTTCAGCGACAGGGTCGAGTTCTTTGGGCCGATTTCCGAGCCGCTTTCATGCTGCTTTACTTTCCGCCAGCTCTTCTGCAGACCAAGGCGATTGAGTTGATCAATCTGAAGCAGGGAAGTTTGTCTGTTGATGAGTATCAGCAGAAGTTCTTTGAGTTGCTTCCGTATGTTCCGCATGTCAGTGACAATGCTATGGCCAAGTATAAACATTTTCTTCAGGGCCTCAATAAGGAGATTTATGATCGGGTTGTTGTCTGCGATGATCCGACATCGTATGAGGGCCTTGTAAATCGTTGTCGCCAGGCTGAGGGCAGTTTGCTGAGAGGTCGAGCCATGCAGTCTGCTCGTCCTACTAGTTCTTTGGGTCCCCGCGCCCAAGCATTCAAGAAAGCTGGATCTACTTCTTCTTCCTCTGGATCTGGAGGAGTTCACCATTTTGGGAAGAAGAGGGGCCCGTGTCAGCACTGCGGGAAGGATCATCCGACGGAGCGTTGTCGCAAGGTTGCGGGTGCTTGTTACAAGTGCGATGAGATGGGCCACATGAAGAGAGATTGTCCACAGACGGGCGGAGGATCAGGATCTGGTTCTCAGGCTTCAGTTCATCAGAGGCCACAGCAAGGACAGTCTACTCAGGGTTCTAACCTCCGACCGCGTACTCAAGGGCAGGTCTTTGCTCTTAACCAGGATCAGGCTACTGAGGAGAACGAGAAAGTTATCGCAGGTTTATTTTTATTATGTGGATTACCTGCTTACGTTCTCATTGACACTGGTGCATCTCATTCATTCATATCTGCGAGATTTGCTAAGCGTCATGCATTACCCTTCACTTCTTTGGGCATTGTGGTATCTGTTTCCACACCGATGGGTCATTCGGTGCTAGCTAGACGTCTAGTTTTGGGTTGTCCTCTAGAGTTTGAGGGTAATGTTTTAATAGCTAATTTGATGATTCTTGCGATGGAGGATTTTGATTGCATTCTGGGAATAGATGTGCTGACTGTGTTTAGAGCTACTGTGGACTGTTATCAGAAGTTTGTACAGTTTCGTCCAGTTGAGGGCGACAGTTGGTTTTTCTATGGAGAGGGAGCGCGACCCCCGATGCCTGTGGTTTCTGCTCTGAAAGCCTGTCGTGCTTTAGAGTCGGGCGGGGAAGGCTACCTTATCTATGCTATTGATTCGTCCGCAGATAGTGTCGGTATCAGTGACATTCCAGTGGTTTGCGATTTTCCGGATGTTTTTCCCGAGGAGATTCCTGGTTTTCCTCCCGTTCGGGATGTGGATTTCGGCATTGATTTAGTGCCAGGCACGGCACCAATCTCTAGAGCTCCTTATCGTTTAGCTCCATCGGAGATGCAAGAATTGAAACAGCAGTTGCAGGATCTTCTTGACAAGGGGTATATTCGACCCAGTGTGTCCCCGTGGGGAGCACCAGTTCTTTTTGTCAAAAAGAAGGATGGTTCTATGCGGCTCTGCATAGATTATCGGCAGTTGAATCGTGCTACGATAAAGAATAAGTATCCGTTGCCACGGATTGATGATTTATTTGATCAACTGCAAGGTACCTCTGTGTATTCCAAGATTGATTTAAGGTCTGGTTATCATCAGCTTCGAGTTCATCAGGGAGATATATCGAAGACTGCATTCAGGACCCGGTATGGGCATTATGAGTTTCTGGTTATGCCTTTTGGGGTGACGAATGCACCAGCAGTTTTTATGGATCTGATGAATCGGGTTTTTCGGGAATTCTTGGATAAGTTTGTTGTGGTGTTTATAGATGATATCTTAATCTATTCGCATGATCAGCAAGAACACGCACAACACTTAAGGATTATTTTACAGACACTTCGCGAGAATCAGCTTTATGCGAAGTTGAGTAAATGTGAGTTTTGGATTGACAGGGTTGTATTCCTTGGTCATGTCATTTCTAGCAAGGGAGTTTCAGTTGACCCGAGCAAGGTGGAAGCGGTATTGAACTGGTCGCGTCCGACGACAGTAGCCGAGATCCGCAGTTTTCTGGGATTGGCTGGGTATTATCGCCATTTCATTGTCAACTTCTCTCAGATTGCTAAGCCACTCACTCAGCTCACTCGGAAAGATGTTTCATTTGAATGGACACCAGAGTGCGAAGAGAGTTTCTTGGAACTTCGCAGACGTTTGACATCTGCGCCTGTTTTGGCTTTACCGTCTGGATCTGGTGGTTTCAGTGTTTACACCGATGCCTCTTTACAGGGACTAGGGTGTGTTCTGATGCAGTATGAGCATGTGATTGCTTATGCGTCGAGACAGTTGAAGTCTCATGAGGAAAACTATCCTGTTCATGATCTGGAATTAGCAGCGATCGTTTTTGCTTTGAAAATCTGGCGCCATTATCTGTATGGTGAGCGATTTGAGATCTTCACTGATCATAAGAGTTTGAAGTATCTGTTCACTCAGGCTGAGTTGAACATGCGTCAGCGTCGTTGGATGGATCTACTCAAGGATTACGATTGTGAGATCAAGTATCATCCAGGATCTGCGAATCTCACGGCCGATGCTCTTAGTCGCAAGGTGAGGTTATCTGCTCTTCAGACTTGTGCTGTATCTGGGATTATTCAGGATTTCTGTTCGATGGGATTCAATTGTAAGCATCGGAAGGGAACGGAGAGTATCCGTATAGCTATTATTTTGTCTGAGCCAGTTTTGTATTCTCGGATTAGAGATGCTCAGATGTCTGATTCTAAGATTCAGAAATTAGCTCGGTTGGCTGATGGAGATAATACTTCTGGATTCCACTATCAGTCCTAGGGTCTTTTGTGCTTATCTGGTCGTGTTGTTGTACCGGAAGATGACACTTTGAGGGAGGAGATTTTGTCCCAGGCTCATCGTAGCAAGTTGAGTGTTCATCCAGGGAGCAACAAGATGTATAAGGATTTGAGGACTCGATTTTGGTGGAAAGGTATGAAACGTAATGTTTATCAGTATGTCTCCAAGTGCCTTGTCTGTCAGCAGGTGAAGGCTGAGTATCGACGACCTGGAGGTTTGTTGCAGAATCTTCCTATTCCGGAGTGGAAGTGGGAGCATATCACGATGGACTTCGTGACTCACTTGCCTATGTCTGTGGGGAATAGAGATGCTATCTGGGTGGTAGTGGATCGACTTACTAAGTCTGCCCATTTTCTTCCGTATAACAGAGATTTCACTTTCGATCGGATGGCACGGTTGTACATTCAGGAGATTGTACGGTTTCATGGTGTGCCCGTGAGTATCGTTAGTGACAGAGATCCTCGATTTACATCTAGATTTTGGGGCAGCTTTCAGCAAGCTTTGGGCACTACCTTGAGTTTGAGTACTGCATATCACCCAGAGACTGACGGTCAGTCAGAGAGGACTATTCGTACTCTTGAGGATATGTTGAGATCTTGTGTGATGGATTTCGGGCCAGCTTGGCAGGATCATCTGCCGCTGATAGAGTTTGCATACAACAACAGTTTTCATAGGAGTATTGGTATGTCTCCGTTTGAAGCATTGTATGGTCGACGTTGTCGTACTCCTCTGTTCTGGGAAGAAGTCGGAGAACGACAGGTCGAGGGTCCAGAATTGATTCAGCAGGCCATGGACAAAGTTCTTGTGATCAAACAGCGGATTAAGACTGCTCAGGATCGACAAGCGAGTTATGCGAACTCCAAGCGCAGACCTCTTCATTTTGATGCAGGCGAGAAAGTGTTTCTCAAGGTATCACCTTTTCGGAGGATTCTGAGATTTGGACTCAAGGGTAAGCTATCTCCGAGATTCATTGGTCCTTTTGAGATCTTAGAATGTGTGGGAGATTTGGCCCACAGATTAGCTTTGCCACCGTATCTGTCTAGTGTTCACAATGTGTTTCATGTGTCCTTGTTGAGACGATACGTAGCGGATGAGTCTCATGTTTTGCATCCGACAGAAGTTCAGCTGAATCCGGATTTGTCTTTTGTGGAAAGACCGGTTTCGATCTTAGACCGGAAGGATAAGGTACTGCGGAATAAGACTATTCCTCTTGTCTTAGTGCAGTGGCAGCGCCGAGGTACTGAAGAAGCTACTTGGGAACTAGAGAGTCGCATGCGGTCAGAGCATCCAGAGTTGTTCTAGTTGTAGTATTTTCAGTAATGATTGTAATTTCAGTTGTACTTTCAGTTGTAATTCATTCTTAAGTTGAATGAATTGTTGTTCAGAATTGTCATTCTTCAGACTCGATTTCGCGGACGAAATCCTTTTTAGGGGGGGAGAATGTAGTATCCCGATGCCTAATTTGAGTTAATTATTGGATTAATTATATTTCGGTGGGATCGGAAGGACCGAACAGAGTTCGGATCGTCCGAAGCGGGTTCGGATCGTCCGAAGAGGGTTCGAATCGTCCGAAGACAGGTGGCTGGACACGTGGAAGACATGCAGAGTTCGGATCGTCCGATCAGGGTTCGGATCGTCCGAAGACAGGTGTCTGGACACGTGGAAGACATGCAGGGTTCGGATCGTCCGATAAGGGTTCGGAAGGTCCGAAGTGTACAGTGGATCGGATCGTCCGAAGTGGATCGGATCGTCCGATCGTTGTCTATAAATAGAGGTGCGAGGCTTCATTTGTTACTCGCCAATTCCGAGTGTTCCAGAGCGTTTTAGTCGTTTCTGATGGGTTTCTAGTCTTTTCCCGAGGTTTAGGCACTAGCGGGGAGCTACTGGTTTTGTAGCGGAGCTGTGCTCTAGTTGGGAGCTAGCGGCATCAGTGGGCTGACTACGGACGCAGACTTGATTCTAGGACTGATTGCTAGGATCTACTGATTTGAGGTACGAAAGTACTATCCGAGATAGCAGGATTGAGTATGCTTTACTATGTGTTGCATGTTTATATGTTGCATTATTATCTGTCATATGATGCATGGTTTATTATGCGGCATTTGCATAATCATGTTGAGCCTGACTATTTTTGAGATAGCATGTTGAGAGGGTGCTCAGCCCTCGTTTGTTGTGGATGGTTGGACCCCGTTGGCCGACGGTGGTCAGGTCACCGGTATATCCACAGGTTTATTTTGGTATGGGAGCCACCTCCTGGTGCGACGGCGCAGAGTGCTACATACCTTGACGTCATTTACCTGAGCAGTATTTCGATATACCCAGATCCTGGTATCCAGTACATTTTGCATACAAGCATGTCATAGTCTTGTATACTCATGCTTTCGGTGCTGAGCGTTTTATGCTCACGTCCTCGGTTTATCTCTGTTTTGGACACCCTATTCGATGGGGCAGGTCTCAGGTTGGACGGTCCAGGAGGGAGTGGACAGTGAGCTGGCAGAGGTTGATCTGTAGTTGTTGGTATTTGTTCTTGGAATTTAATTCGATCTGATTGTTTAAGTATTTTGTACTTACAGATTATATTGGGTTGTATTACTGTTTTTCCGCTGTTTACCTGATTCAGTTTTAAATGTTAATTTTGCATGCTTAAGTTCTGATTAGTAGGTGATTCTGGAACGGGTCACTACAGATATACAGAAGCAGAACTTGGCTCATACAAGATCAGAACTTAACGGCTTTTACTTGATCGTTACAATATTAAATGTTACCGTTACTTTATCTAGTACGAGTATTTATTGCATCATTAATGCTGAACAAAGACATTTAACGCTCCTTATCAGTTTTAGTATGAAACAAGACTGATTGTTTCGTAGCTTTCTGCAGGACAAATTTTAGGTACTAAAGCTGATCTTGCTCAAAAGTCTCAGAATACGTCTTTGAATATAGACGTTGGACTCTAAGTTTTCTATATATATTAGTTTCAATCCTATAAAGAAAACACCGTTATTATCTTTATCTACAACGATTATTCCAACGTGAGTTTGAGCTATCTTCAACTACTTATCCTCAAAAATCTCAACATACAGAAAAGCAGCACATGCTTTATTATCAATATCCGATCTTCTTATATCATAGTGTGCTGCTGTTTCGTAAAATCTCTTCAAGCTAAACACTTTCATACATCTTTGAAAAAAGTTTGTAAACTGGAAAATAGTCTTTTCCAGAACTTTGTTTTATTCGTTTTTACTGAGTTGTGTAACCAAGAGTTTCAGTAGGCTTAGGTTAAGTCATACTGAAGTGGGTGTGTACAAGTGTTGTACTGTAATATCCAAAGTCTTTTAGTGATACCTTCTGAAAACAGAAGAAGGAGAGACGTAGAAGATTTTATCTTCGAACTTCCAGAAACAACCACTATTCTACTACCTACTGTTTTATTGTGTTTCACCACACTCCATTGGATCGCTCCCACACTTATTATTGTGATCTGCTGGAGTTACTCTTGAACAAGATAAGTTCTAATATCTTACAGTATTCTAGCACCCTTTGAAAATCAACCAACAAAGGAAAGAGTTTATTCACCCCCCTCCTTCTAAACTCTATATCGATCCCAACACTATGCATCGAGACAGTTGAAAGTTCACGAGAAAACTACCCCAATCATGATCTTGAGCTTGCAGCGGTAGTTTTTGCATTGAAGATTTGGAGACGTTACTTATATGGGGAGAAGTGTAAGATTTTCATCGACCATAAAAGTTTGAAATACTTCTTCACCCAAAAAGAGTTGAATATGAGACAGCGAAGATGGCTTGAATTGGTGAAATACTACGACTATGAGATTAGCTACCATTCGGGAAAAGCTATTGTAGTGGCAGACGCATTGAGTCGAAAGGCAGTAGTTATTACTCAATTATCACTTCAAAAACCGATGCAGTCCGAGATTCATCGATTTGAGCTTATAGTATATGCTAGGGCCGAGGCCCCTAATCTTGTCACCTTGACAGTGCAATCGATTTTGAGAGATAGAATCCGTGAGGGATAGTCTACTCATGAGCAATTCCAAAAGTGGAGATTGAGGGATGAAGCCAAGGGCCGGAAGTTTTATTCCAGAGGTGGATGGTATAGTTTGATATCGAGATCGTTTATGGGTTCCTAGTGACAACTCTTTGAGGGAGCTAATTGTGAAGGAAGCTCATACACATCATATTCCATTCATCCTGGAAGCACGAAGATGTACAAAGATCTGCAGTTGTTATATTGGTGTCTGGGCATGAAGAGAGATATCCTGCGATTTGTACCCGAGTGTTTGACATGTCAACAAGTAAAATCAGAGCATCAAAGGTCTGCGGGAAAGCTTAAGCCACTTCCTATTCTCGAGTGTAAATGGGAAAATATCACCATGAATTTTGTTGTGAGATTACCGAGGACTATCATGGGGTTTAACGCTATATGGGTGATAGTATATCGTCTTACGAAATCAGCGTATTTTCTACCTATCAAGACGACATTCACCATGATACAATATGTTGAGTTGTATATTCGAGAGATAGTTTGTCTGCATAGGATTTCCGTATCCATTGTTTCTGGCAAAGATCCGAGATTTACGTCATCTTTCTGGAAGAGTTTGCATGCAGCGATAGGGACCAAATTTTTATTCAGTACAAAATTTCATCCTCAAAC
Organism: Primulina eburnea; assembly: GCF_022965805.1. Taxonomy (NCBI): domain Eukaryota; kingdom Viridiplantae; phylum Streptophyta; class Magnoliopsida; order Lamiales; family Gesneriaceae; genus Primulina; species Primulina eburnea. Next base: position 13,908,824 of record NC_133116.1, read on the forward strand.
TGATGGTCAGTCAGAGAGAGTTATTCAAATTTTGGAGGATCTACTTCGACCTTGTGTCATTGATTTTCAAGGAAGTTGTGAACCAAAATTACCTCTAGTGGAGTTTACATATAATAATAGCTATCAATCATCTATAGGGATGGCTGCTTATGAGGCACTTTATAGGAGGAAATTTAGATCACCTATTCATTGGGACGAGTTTGGTGAAAGATGAGAGTTTGGTCCGGACTTTATCAAGCAAACAGCGGAGCTAGTAGTCAAAATTCGAGATAGAATGAAGACTGCACAAATCCGATAGAAAATTTATGCCGACAAGAGATGAAGAGACCTAGAGTTTGCAGTAGGTGACCACGTATTTGGGAAAATATCACCTATAAAGGGTGTTATGCGATTTGTCAAATAAAGGGCTCAATCTAGCACACTTATTATTTATCAAATAATAAAGCCCAACACCCTATCCCAGTCAATTATATATGCATGACTCCCTCACCCTCAACACCACAAGACTCCTAGCACCATAAAAACACACGCACGCACGATTATTTTCAAGAGGCAAAGTTTCGGTTTTGTGGACGAAAATTCAGCCTAGAGTTCTCGTCGTCGTTCTTTGCATCGTCAACGTATTTTCGTTCGTTATATACGCAAAGGTACGCCATAATTCTTTCTTTTCTCATCTATCACACTCTAATATGTATTTAATTGTGATTTGCATGAAAAACAAGTTTTCCTTTTAACTTATTTTGTTTTTATGCATATACATGTGTTTTAAAGTATGATTTTTGTATCAAAACATGATATATGTTTACATGAAGGGGCTGCCATGATTAAGGATCGAGTGGGTTGTTTTTACACAAGTCTAAGAGTCCTAAGAGGCATGTGATAGGCTGCACATGAATCGAACCAAGCTGGAACCGAAATAATGTGTTTTATTGTTAAGGCTCGGTTTTGAGGGAACCATGGTGCATGGCTTGGCTTTGGCGTGACCAGGGCTGGGATGGGTCAAGAGAGGAGTCCTAGCCACGCTAGGACTCGAGCACAGCGGCTGGGAAGGAGTCTTAACAAGCTAGGACTATTCTCGAGCCATCGCGTGGGTTGTGCAGCTGTGCGCAAGGGGACAGGGCTCGGCCATGGTAGTCAAGGCTGGGCTAGGCTAGGTCTCTAAAACATATCTTTTACGCATCATCGTTCATATGATTATTTTAAATGTTTATGGAATTTTAGGATGAGACGTTACGCTAAAAGATATGTTTCATATTTGGTTTAAAAGAAAAACGATTTATGCATGGTTAATTTTTATAAAGAGATGAGAATATTAAATGTTGAAGGAATTGAAGTAATTATGACTAATACGATGATACGTAAGGCCAAGACTCAGTTGACAGGTGAGAGTGTTGTTGATGTCCCCGCCGCCCAGTACTGTGGTTACATGTAGATGGATTCATCGACACCAAATACGAAAGTCACAATTAACGATTTGAATTCAACGAAAGGAAAACGTATACGTATATGATGAATATGAATATTTTTATGATGATATGAAAAAAAATTTATTTTCATGCATGATTTTGAAATATTATTTTAAGTATAAGTATTTTCATTGTTGCATGTGATTGTATACGTATTATTTGTTATCAAGATTATGATTTGCTGAGTCTTTAGACCCACTAGGTGTGATCGATGCAGGTGATTATGATGTTGATGGTAGTGAAGGTTTTGATAGTTGATCTTGCTAGACTGAAGGTGTACATAACCCGAGGACCAAAGCTAGATTTTCCGCATTCTGATTATGACTTATGATTTTAAGTTTTGTTAAACATATTTTTACAACTTTTATTATGATGTTGAGTGATTTTTGAGAGGTTGTTCGATTTAACTTTGTTGCTAAGTTAGGATTTGCAAACGTTTGACGATTTTATGCTTTGAACTATTTCATTTGAATTTTCAAATATAGTTGGTTGTTTATTTTTGAAATGGTATCAAAAATATTTTTAGTATATGGAATTATGCATTTTAAAATTCGGCTGGGACTATGAAATTAATAGAATATAAAAAAATTCTAGTGTATTTTAAAGAAAACGAATAGTGGACGTTTCACATATGGTGTTTTAGTTTATTTATCTTTGCATATTTAATGGTGGTCACCAAATCAGTCTGGTATTAACGGAGTTGGTTCTTCTTGTAAATTCCTACGAACGATTATTTATCCTTTGATCGCTTGCAGTTATGTGGCCACGAAAGTTACCCTGAATTTTTTTCCCGTGAAAATTCAAGGTAGCCAAATTTTCTATGTGGAGAATAGGGAATGGACAAAATTTTGTCAGTCAAATCTATGTGTGAAGCTTGTGTTACTTCATATAATCTTCAATGAAATATTTATAAGTTTTGATTCCTGATCTCTCCAAGAATCCTTCTCGTATTTAGGATTCATAATCATACTCTCATTATGATTCTTTTTTCATTAATTAGTTAAAATCCTCATATTATATATGTCATGGAAAGTCAATTATTGATAATGCATAATATATACATATATTTTTTATTTATATCTCCATATATATATATATATATATATATATATATATATATATATATATATATATATATATATATATATATATATATATATATATATATATATATATAGTTGTCACAATTATATCTTTATTATTTAATTAGTAGATTCAATAATTGTGAACTCGTTATAATATTGATCGACGATCAGATATCTCCGATTTACCGATGGTACAAATCTTGTTTATATAAAGAAAATTGAAAATTTCGAATATCAAAGTTTTCACTGATCCATTTTTGACAGCTGCCAGTTTCGTGAACCTCTTCGCCAAAACAGGAAATTCTAATCTCATTAAAAAATTAGCAGTTAAACTAACTTCCACATATTTCATCATATGCAGGGACGGATCCAGGAATAAGAGTTGGGGGGGGTGGGGGGGCTTGAACTCAATATGATAAGTTATATATTATTAAAAAAAATTTACATTAGATGAATTAACATCATTCAGGAAAAGAAAACAATAGAAACAATATGTCTTATTTGTTGAAGGCGAATACTACAACCAATAAAATTTCTGAAACCATTTTTTCTGAAAACGACGATTCTGGCTTCCAAATTTTGTACTTGGATACTCCAACATATCTGGTTGATAAGGCCCCATATTTAGATATGAACGTCTTATCTCATCTCATACATTAACATGATATTCACATATCTGTTTTCTTTTTCCCGGATCTCGTTCAATAAAAGTAGACGAAGACTGATGATCGTCTCTAGGAGAGGAACATGAAGGAATAAAAACAAAATAAAAAATGTATAGCCGATTCTTACCTGGATTGTTGCCTTGCCGATGAGCAATTCGATTTCTTCGGGAGTCCGCAATTCTATTCTGTCGCTAAAGGGCTTGGGACTTGGGAGAGAAATTTTGTAGAATTGAGGTGGGGCGGATCAGAGGATATGGGATGAATTTGGTCTCATCCTTGTAAATGAACGCGACTTGATTGGACTAAGACATTGATGTACGACGGTTTTTGAAACATCCGTCGCTATTAGCAACGGTTTTTCAAAAAACTGTCGCTAATTGTAATAGCCGAGCCCGGTGTACGGTACGATTTAAGTTTCGTTTGTTATTTGGGATATTTGATTAGATGTTCAGAGTTGTATTTTTGGGCTATAGTATTGTTAGTTTTATTGTCTTGAGGTGTTAGTTGATGTTGGTTGTTCGTTTCAGAGTTTCGGATCGATTCTAGTTGCATGGGAATAGTGCTTGGCCGTGGCTTGAGTGCACCCGCGTTCTTAACTGGAGTGCCCCCGCGGTGTACTGTGCTGTTTTGGAGTTGGAATGCCGTGAGCACACCGCACCCGCGGTGATGTAGAGACCGCCCCTGCGGTAGAGACCGCACCCGCGCTGCTTGCGTCGCCGCACCCGCGCTGTTCGTGTTCCAGAATTTTTTAGAATGCCGTAACCATTGCGCACCCGCGGTGCTTAGAGGAGCGCACCCGCGGTGAAGGTATGGGCGAGTTTTTAAGCTACTTTTTGGAGTGGTTGGCCATACTTTCCCTTTCTTTTCTCCTCCATTCTCGACTTTTCTCTCCATTTCAAGGGTTTTCAGTCATTTCTTTCCTTTCCTATCTTCGATTCAGGCGTTTGTTTGGAATTTCGACTTGAGTTCGACGTTCTCCTTGGTGCTAGGAAGCTTGGGTAAGCTTTTGGTGCGATTCTGTTAAGGTTGTAAATTAAGAGTTGTTTAGGTTGGTTGTTTATGTGGATTTATGGATTATTTAGCTTGTAATCTTGGATATTTAGTTGATATTGGTGTTATTTGTGGATTATTTGTTGTAGGTGGTGATCAAGAGCTAAGTTGAGGTGTTTGTTGTGGTTTGTAAGTGGAAATTCATTCCTTTTTGCTCACATGATTTTATATGTATGTGTTTCAAAGAGTTTATTGTGTTATTCCCTTTCATTTGATCCATAGTATGTATTGTTATATGTATTGGAGGCATTGTATGTCTCATTATTGATTAAAGGGAATACAAAGAGATATATAGAGTTCAAAGTGATTGTTAAAACCAGAGAAGAGTTTAAATGTTTTTATTGGATTGATTAATCATAGTCAGAGCATTGCATGCAATATTAGATGATCATCGCCTATAGGCTTATATCCCTCAGAGTTATCGGTATTTATATCGATTTGGGATACGAGCACCCCAGAGCAGAGATACTATTGATATCAATCCCCAGAGCAAAAGAGAAATAGCATCATATTTTTATGCTATTGCTATGTTATTGATATTCAGAGTTTACAGTTCAGAGTTGATGGTATTTATGATTTCAAAGAGATGTTTTACAGAGTTATTGTTTATTGTTATATAAGAGTTCCACTTGCTGAGATTTATTCTCATTTCAGCTATTTCGTGTGATGCAGATCAGAGTGGTGCCTCGGGACGTTGACTGTAGATCGGGGTCATATGCATACACCGTTGGAAGGAGGATTTTGGCATGATCATAGGAATGATGTTTTGTTTTTGTTATGTCATTTAAATGATCATGTATTTATTTTGTAAAGATAATTGATGAAATGTATTTTGAAACTCCTTCCGTATATTTTAAAGAGAAAATTTTATTTCCGCTGCGTATTTATTTTAAAAGAGGATCGGGGTGTCACATTTAGTGGTATCAGAGCGGTGTTCTTCGGACCAATGCATATGACTTCGTCTACTTTCAACTGTCCGGGTATGTTTTCTTTGCATCTATCTATTGTTATGTATTGATTGGTGTCTTGTGAGCATTGTAGAGTAGAGGATGCCTCCTAAGCGTAAGGCGTCAGAGGGGGAGGATAGTTCGTCCTCGAGAGTTGTCGACGAGTTCGGCAAGTTACTGAAGGAGCAGGCTAAGGTTCACAGTGAGCAGATCCAGCAGTTGCTTAGACTGCAAGGAGCAGGCCAGGGCAGAGGCCAAGGTAGGGGGCAGGTTGCTCCAGTAGCAGTTGGTTCTGATGCTATCTTTTCTGCGTTTAAGAGGATGGATCCACCCGAGTTTCCAGGCAGCTCCGATCCTTTAGCTGCAGTAGAGTGGGTCAAGGCTTTGGAGGTGATTTTTGATCATCTCCACTATGAGGACAGAGACCGTATCAGTTGTGCTGTTTTCATGCTGGTTAAAGCTGCACGTTTGTGGTGGAATGCGACCAAGGTTGGCATTGATGTTTCTACTTTGAAGTGGTCTGAGTTTACTGAGCTTTTCTACGACAAGTACTTTCCTGATGCACTGCGAGCGAGGAAGGTCACAGAGTTCTTGGAGCTTCGTCAGGGGAGCTTGAATGTGGACGAGTATATTCTCAGGTTCGAGGAGGGTTGCCTTTTTGCTCCGTACATTGCTACCAGTGATAAAGATAAAGGCGCTCAATTCATTCGAGGCCTTAGAGCGGAGATCAGGCGTGATATCAATATGTCCAAGGCTGTGACTTTCAAGGAGATTGTGTCCAAGGCGTTGCTAGCAGAGCAGGACGAGAAGGATATCGCCAGGGAGAGACAGGCGAGGCACCAGGCTAATGTTCAAAGAGGCCAGAGTTCAGGTCAGCATGGCAGAGATCGATTCAAGGGGAAGGGCAAGGTGGATCAGAGTCCTAGGCCACCGTCAGTGCCAGTTGCTCCGTCTGATTCTGAGAGATCTTTGTGTCCCAAGTGTGGCAGACCTCATCGTGGAGAGTGTAGATTTGGCACTCGTTCTTGTTATCGTTGTGGCATGCCAGGCCATATTTCCAGAGATTGTCCTAGGGGAGCTAGCCAGGAGAAGGTGCAGGGTCGTATCTTTTCGATGACTAAGGAAGGTATTAATCGTAATTCTTCTGTAATCTCTAGTTCCATTTTAATTTCAGGCAGAGTAGCTACTACTTTGATTGATACTGGTGCTACTCATTCTTTTATGTCTGAATTGTTTTTGAGATCTTTGGGTATAGTTCCTTCTGTTATTCCCCTTCAGCTTAGTGTTGTTTTGCCTTCGGGAGATGTTTTGTGCCCGACTTCCATAGTGTATGCGTGCCCCGTTCGTTTTGTTGATCGAGAGGTCTTTGCTGATTTGATTGTGATCCCGATGGTTGCCTTTGATGTTATTCTTGGCATGGATTGGCTGTCGACCTATCGTGCTGTTATTGATTGCGTTGCTAAGACGGTGACTTTTGCAGATGATGGCCAGGGAGGAGTTCTCGCCAGCTCAGGTACTTCGCTGGTCCTTCCTTTTATTTCGTGTCTTGATGCTGAGAGGCTATTGTGTAGAGGTTGTGATGTTTTTCTAGCATCTGTTGTGGATATGGATAGACTGATTAAGTTGAATATTGATGATATTGATGTGGTGAGGGAGTTTGCGGATGTGTTTGAGGATGATGTTCCGGGTTTGCCGCCGGATAGAGATGTAGAGTTTGTTATTGATCTTGCTCCAGGTACGGTTCCTATTTCTAAGGCTCCGTATAGGATGGCTCCTACCGAGATGAAAGAGTTGAAGACGCAGTTGCAGGATCTTCTAGATAAGGGTTTCATTCGTCCGAGTTCTTCGCCTTGGGGAGCTCCGGTTCTATTTGTTAAGAAGAAGGACGGGTCTTTGCGTCTGTGTATCGATTACAGAGAGCTCAACAAAGTGACGATCAAGAACAAGTATCCGTTGCCACGGATTGACGATCTATTTGACCAACTCCAGGGTGCCACTGTTTTCTCGAAGATTGATCTTCGGTCTGGCTACTATCAGTTGAAGGTTAGAGAGTCTGATATCCCTAAGACGGCTTTCAGGACCAGGTATGGTCACTATGAGTTTCTCGTGATGTCTTTTGGTTTGACCAATGCCCCTTCTGTTTTCATGGACCTGATGAACCGTGTGTTCAAGCCGTATTTGGATAGCTTCGTCATTGTCTTTATCGACGATATATTGATCTATTCCAAGACCAGAGAGCTTCATTCAGAGCATCTCAGAGTTGTTCTCCAGTTGCTGAGAGAGCGGAGGTTGTTTGCTAAGTTGAAGAAGTGTGAGTTTTGGCTGGATCAGATTTCTTTTCTAGGCCATGTCGTTTCGAGGGATGGCATTGCTGTTGATCCGATGAAGATAGAGGCGATTCAGAAGTGGCCTATTCCTACGACTGTTTCAGAGGTACGCAGTTTCCTTGGTTTGGCGGGTTATTATCGTCGTTTCATTTCGGATTTTTCCAAGATTGCCCTGCCATTGTCCAATCTGACAAGGAAGACTGTGAAGTTCGAGTGGTCTATAGATTGCCAGAGCGCATTTCAGGAGTTGAAGGATAGATTGACGTCAGCTCCTATTCTCGCATTGCCCAGTGGTTCAGAGGATTTTGTGGTCTTTACCGATGCGTCGAAGAAGGGTCTCGGTGCAGTGTTGATACAGAGAGGTAAGGTCATTGCCTATTCTTCTCGCCAGTTGAAGGATTATGAGAAGAATTATCCGACGCACGATTTGGAGCTAGCAGCTGTGGTTTTCGCCCTTAAGATTTGGAGACATTATCTGTATGGCGAAAAGTGTGAGATCTTCACAGACCACAAGAGTTTGAAGTATCTGTTCTCGCAGAAAGAGCTCAATATGCGACAGAGGAGGTGGTTAGAGCTTGTCAAGGATTACGATGTAACTATCAGTTATCACCCAGGAAAGGCGAATGTTGTGGCTGATGCTTTAAGCCGCAAGTCGAGGGTTTCATTGAGTTCTTTGATTCAGAGACCGTTGCTGATGGATTTGCAGAGAGAGGATATTGATCTGGTGATTCCAGGCACCATTGCTCGTCTTTCAGCGTTAGTTATTCGATCTTCATTGACGGACAGGATTCGTAGAGAGCAGTCGACTGATGTTCAGTTGACAGAGTTGAGAGATAGAGCAGAGATTAGAGGTAATTCAGAGTTTGCCTTGAATGGTGATGGTTTGGTGACTTTCAGAGGTCGTATTTGTGTTCCTGTTGGCGATGATATTCGTAGAGATATTCTGACAGAGGCTCATACCGCGCCGTATTCGATTCATCCAGGCAGTACGAAGATGTATCAGGATCTTCGTCGACTCTACTGGTGGCCAGGTATGAAGAAGGATGTTGCCGTGTTCATTTCTCAGTGCCTTTCTTGTCAGCAGGTGAAGATTGAGCACCAGAGACCTGCTGGGACATTGTTGTCGTTGCCGATTCCTCAGTGGAAGTGGGAGCATATTACGATGGATTTCGTGACTGGTCTTCCCAGAGTGCGGAGAGGTTTCAATTCTATTTGGGTTATCGTTGATAGATTGACTAAGTCAGCGCACTTTCTTCCAGTCAAGACGACGTATTCGATGAACCAGTATGCCGAGGACTACATAGCAGAGATTGTCAGACTTCATGGTGTCCCTGTGTCGATCGTGTCTGATCGTGACCCCAGATTTACTTCAGAGTTTTGGAAGAGTTTGCACAGAGCTATGGGTTCACGATTAGCGTTCAGTACAGCTTATCATCCTCAGAGTGATGGTCAGTCAGAGAGAGTCATTCAGATTCTTGAGGATATGCTCAGAGCGTGTACTATTGACTTTCCAGGTAGCTGGGATTCTTTGTTGCCTTTGGCTGAGTTCACTTATAATAATAGCTACCAGGCGACGATTGGCATGGCACCGTATGAGGCACTTTATGGCAGGAAGTGCAGGTCTCCCTTGTATTGGGACGAGGTTGGTGAGAGGAAGATGTTGGGACCAGAGTTGGTCCAGCAGACTGCTGATGTTGTTGCTGTTATCAGAGAAAGGATGAAGACTGCCCAGTCCAGACAGAAGAGCTATGCAGATGTTCGTCGCAGACCTTTGCAGTTCGAGATTGGCGACCACGTGTTTCTGAAGATAGCACCTCTCAAGGGTGTGATGCGATTTGGCAAGAAGGGCAAGTTGAGTCCTAGATTTATTGGTCCATTCGAGATATTGGACAGAGTTGGCGATCGAGCCTACAGATTAGCCCTACCTCCAGATCTTGACAGAGTTCATAATGTGTTTCACGTTTCGATGCTCAGGAAGTATGTTACAGATCCTTCCCATGTTCTACGCCATGAGCCGTTGGACTTGACGCCGAATTTGACATATCAAGAGATTCCGATTCAGATTTTGGATCGCACAGTTAGAGTTCTGAGGAACAAAGAGATCGGCATTGTCAAAGTTCTTTGGAGGAACCATTTGTTAGAGGAGGCTACGTGGGAACCAGAGGATGAGATGAGAGAGAAGTATCCTGAGTTGTTCGTGCTGTGACGTCAATTTCGCGGACGAAATTCCCTTAAGGGGGGGAGATTGTAATAGCCGAGCCCGGTGTACGGTACGATTTAAGTTTCGTTTGTTATTTGGGATATTTGATTAAATGTTCAGAGTTGTATTTTTGGGCTATAGTATTGTTAGTTTTATTGTCTTGAGGTGTTAGTTGATGTTGGTTGTTCGTTTCAGAGTTTCGGATCGATTCTAGTTGCATGGGAATAGTGCTTGGCCGTGGCTTGAGTGCACCCGCGTTCTTAACTGGAGTGCCCCCGCGGTGTACTGTGCTGTTTTGGAGTTGGAATGCCGTGAGCACACCGCACCCGCGGTGATGTAGAGACCGCCCCTGCGGTAGAGACCGCACCCGCGCTGCTTGCGTCGCCGCACCCGCGCTGTTCGTGTTCCAGAATTTTTTAGAATGCCGTAACCATTGCGCACCCGCGGTGCTTAGAGGAGCGCACCCGCGGTGAAGGTATGGGCGAGTTTTTAAGCTACTTTTTGGAGTGGTTGGCCATACTTTCCCTTTCTTTTCTCCTCCATTCTCGACTTTTCTCTCCATTTCAAGGGTTTTCAGTCATTTCTTTCCTTTCCTATCTTCGATTCAGGCGTTTGTTTGGAATTTCGACTTGAGTTCGACGTTCTCCTTGGTGCTAGGAAGCTTGGGTAAGCTTTTGGTGCGATTCTGTTAAGGTTGTAAATTAAGAGTTGTTTAGGTTGGTTGTTTATGTGGATTTATGGATTATTTAGCTTGTAATCTTGGATATTTAGTTGATATTGGTGTTATTTGTGGATTATTTGTTGTAGGTGGTGATCAAGAGCTAAGTTGAGGTGTTTGTTGTGGTTTGTATGTGGAAATTCATTCCTTTTTGCTCACATGATTTTATATGTATGTGTTTCAAAGAGTTTATTGTGTTATTCCCTTTCATTTGATCCATAGTATGTATTGTTATATGTATTGGAGGCATTGTATGTCTCATTATTGATTAAAGGGAATACAAAGAGATATATAGAGTTCAAAGTGATTGTTAAAACCAGAGAAGAGTTTAAATGTTTTTATTGGATTGATTAATCATAGTCAGAGCATTGCATGCAATATTAGATGATCATCGCCTATAGGCTTATATCCCTCAGAGTTATCGGTATTTATATCGATTTGGGATACGAGCACCCCAGAGCAGAGATACTATTGATATCAATCCCCAGAGCAAAAGAGAAATACCATCATATTTTTATGCTATTGCTATGTTATTGATATTCAGAGTTTACAGTTCAGAGTTGATGGTATTTATGATTTCAAAGAGATGTTTTACAGAGTTATTGTTTATTGTTATATAAGAGTTCCACTTGCTGAGATTTATTCTCATTTCAGCTATTTCGTGTGATGCAGATCAGAGTGGTGCCTCGGGACGTTGACTGTAGATCGGGGTCATATGCATACACCGTTGGAAGGAGGATTTTGGCATGATCATAGGAATGATGTTTTGTTTTTGTTATGTCATTTAAATGATCATGTATTTATTTTGTAAAGATAATTGATGAAATGTATTTTGAAACTCCTTCCGTATATTTTAAAGAGAAAATTTTATTTCCGCTGCGTATTTATTTTAAAAGAGGATCGGGGTGTCACACTAATAGCGACGGTTTGAATTAAAACCGTCGCCGATCACATCGGCGACGGTTGTACTAAAACCGTCGCAAATATTAGCGACGGTTGCTGAAAAACCGTCGCTAAAAAAAAAGTGGGCTGGGCTACAGCCCAGTACAGCCCTAGAATAAATCCGTCTCTGATCATATGGAATCCACTTCTAAACTTCTTTATAAGAAATATGTTTGTTCTTTAACAAACTGAGCAGCCAAATTCAATACCTTGAACTTGACTATCTCAACAAGAATACAGAATCCGATATTTGTGATCTTCAATGGTTCCGGGATACAGATAGATGTGGGTTCACAACTTCATGTGATTCAAAATAACATTTATTCTTCTACGGGCTTACTATGGACGTAAACGAATCAAACCGTTCGCGAGCTATTTGAAGCTCGGCTAGTTTGAGTTCGTTTGTCAATCATCTCAAGCCAAGCTCGAACTCGATAATTTAATCAAACCAAACTCAAGCCCAATGATATTCGGCTCATGATATCACAAACTTGTTCGTTAATAAGCTTGCATGATTGAGATCGGCTCATTTAGGTGGTTTGAGCTCGGCTCGTTAATATATGTTTAGTTGTTATGTTGTCGTTTTGATTATTTATGAATGAATTTAAACTTTTATGCCAAATTTAAAAGTAGTTCATAGATATATTTAATTTTTAACATTCTCAAACTCGAGCCCAATAGTATGCTTTACGAGTTCTAAAACGAGCCGAGCTCAAGCTTCGAGCTCAAGTTAGGCTTGTTAACAGATAAACGAGCTATTAATGAACCAAGCTCGAACCTGGCTTGACTAACATGATAAACGAGCTTTTAATGAGCAGAGCTCGAGTTTTTCGCGAGCTTAGTAATTCCAAGACAAATTAAGCTCGAGCCTGATAATAAAAGCTCAAATTGAGCTCGAGCTCGCTATCAATCTTAAGTGAACCAAGCTCAATCCTGATATTGTTTGGCTTGGTTCTGATTGTTTACATTCTTATGACTTACCCTAATTAGTCTCATTCTTTTTATCAATACTTTGATCAAGAATATCATAACTCAATTCTGATTATACCCATCGGATCATGGTAAGAGAGTCTAGTACCACCGTCTCGTGATCTCCTAGGCATCTCTGATAGTGTCTGCAAGATTCTTAAGTTATGGTTAGCGTAGAGTACGGTCCCTTCAACTCATATATCCCGATCGAATCTCCAATCATTGATATATCGAGAGTTGCATATGAATTCGATAACGATGTGATGCATCTTTGAGTAATAATAGTGATATCGTACTTGCAACTAGGAAAACACATTGTCCTAAAGCGCATTCCTTGTTCTGGCCAGAGACTCCTTGCACTATAAACTCATCAAATCACATATGATATTTTCACCCGTAGGCAAATGGTGAATCCCCGACTACATTGTATTAGCTCATACGTATTTCGAAACTACACTCAACCTTGCCACCCGAAGACCCTCAATAGAGTCGATAAATAGATCAAAGTGCATGCTAGTATGTAGAGTCTCTACGTTATCTCAGTTCAAAGGACTAATGATATATAAAACCATAACCACGGACTATTCAACTCGATAAGTGATAAACACTGGACAGTTCGAGGGAGAGTTGTTCAGTGCATTATCAAATGATCATCCATCTGTATGAATTGACATATTCATGCCCCTACTAGTGAAACATAATGTTTAAACCACAGATTCTAGTCTCAAACTCAAGCAAAATTCTGTGTGTATCACATATCTATATTCGTGAGATGAGTCGAATCGATTTATATTTGCAATAAAAATAATATATTTGACTTAAAAAATAATATTTTTCATGAGTTGTTTCGGGTCGAAAATTTATTTCATAAAATTGACTCGTGAGACCATCTTATAAAAATTTTTTATATAATATATATACAGAGAACACGTCTGTCATACGTATTAACGTGAATCGTGTAAGGAATATATTCGATAAATGAGGAAGACAGCCGTAATGGACCACCATTATCACCTCTCAATGTAAACATTAAATTAATTCATAAAATCTGAGATTTCCAGAAAAATTTTAAATTTTTACATATAAATTCCATCGTCTCTGTTAGATATCTTAACTAATCATATTTGCAAGTCGTTATTTTACAAAAAAACTCACCTTTACGCACCAAAATTAACACGCGTTTATGAGTTAGTATTGTCCAGAACGTCAATTTCAACTCCATGACCGTTTCAATTAAGCAACTATTTAAAAGTCGTAATTTTGACTGACCATTTTGAAGCAATTAGGTACATTGAACCTGGACACAACTCGTAGCTATGGCCATCGGAAAAGTCCTTCACATATCATCAAAGGACGTTCCACTGTTTGATTTGATTTCTTTAAATTTTGATTTTACCAAAAATATTTGTTTTCTTAAAAAAAAAAATTTACATTTCTTAAAAATTTTAAAATTAAATTTATTTTAAATACAATTTTTTGGGACACCGTTAACTAATTATGTGATTATTTTGAAATTTTTAGGAAAAAATATTTATTAATAATCTCTTCATGTGATCGATCATGTTGTGAAATATCACATCTTCATCATATTAATGGTTTTTTTTTTTTTTTGTTATTTTCTAAATTATTTTTTATATTAAAAAATAACTATTACATAGCACGCTTCACTAAATTATTAAAAAAAAATTGCATTATATAACTAAAAATAATTGTTAATATAATTCTTTTACTATATACATGTCTCAATGTGCACGTTTTATAAGAATTTATATAATTTATTTGAATAATATATATGATCGTATTATACGTGATTTTGTTAGAATCTTGATTATCCTAAGAAATTCTCTGTTAATGATTATAAAAAAAATTATATAATATATATTCATTTTAAATATACATACATACAGTATTACACCTATTTTGTCACGTCTCGGTTACATAAACACGACTGCACAATAAACACATATCACAACGATTTTTTTATATCCATCATCGCTTTAAAAGAAATAACTATCAATATAACATACGTGGGAACTTGAAATTTGATGTAATTCATAATAAATAAAATAGCACAAAAAGGAAATTCTATATAAACCCCCTTTATACGCAACTTCAAACTTGGCAAAAGTTCCCCTGTTAGATTATAAAATTATTGGCCCCAGGCTTACTACAGTCTACGCTTCCGTCCCTCTTTAATTCTCTTCTGGATTAATTTCATGGCTCCAAACACCGTGGTTCCCTCCGACACGACCGCGCCGCCGCACCACGGCTCGCATGGAGATCGAGAAACCCTGATAAAAAGGAACGAAGAGCTGGAGAAAGAGCTGAGAAACAGCCTGGAAAGGGAGGAGCGGATGAAACAAGAACTGACGAGAGCATGGGAACGGCTGCGCGTGGCGGAGGAGGCGGAGGAGCGGGCTTGCTTCCAGCTGGGCGAACTCGAGGCGGAGTCCGTTGATCACGCGCAGGAGTACAGGGCCCACTCGCTTTTGCTGATGGAACAACTGGCTCTTGCGCAGAAACTTCTCAAAGAAGCTTCCATTAATGTTTCTTTTCCCACTCCTCAGTTGTGACCAATTCAAGCATATTCACTCACGTGAATTATATATATAAATATATACACACACACACACACACAAACACTAGTGTAAATTAAGTTTGTTTTTTATTTAACAAGGCCAAACTTTTATTTTTTGTCACAACCTTGTCTTTGTCAAACAAGTTCGATGGGTGGATATTATTTTTACCTTTCTGTTAGCATCGATACGATGGAGATCTGGCCATGAGCCTAGAGTTCCAACCGGATATAGACATGGGATTTGTGTATTATTGATTGTAATTGTTCATTTGTTTTTTGGTTGAATTCCGAGTGGCCGGGGGATCATGGAGGTCCTCTTCGTGCATTATTGTAAGAATAAATAAATGGCAAGTTTGTTCAGGCCTTTTCGTTTATTTCACTCCTTGCCTTGTTGGCCGAAAGAAGATTGACAAATAACCTTTTTTTTTTTTAAATATCATAATATACAATATAATATTACAAATTCAGTTTATACATGAAATTGAAAACAGAATTGTATAGCTTGGAGATTTCGTAAGAACACCATAAAACATGTTTCCCAATATACTCTCCCTCGAGTTATTTTTCTTTCCATTGGCTTGGACATGACTAAAGAACATCATTCGACAAAAGTCCTATGACTCGATGACATCGTCTCTTTTATTTCGGGAAGAAGTTGTAGGTTTAAATCTCACTCAAATATGGTGTATCCAAAGAAAATTAAGATGTTGGTAAGTTCGAATAAATGATTCATGAATAGAAAATGAAAATTTTAATTAACTAGGTCTAAAAAATTTGTTGTTTATACATTTAATTTATTCCAATCCTATAAATTAAAATGTTGGAAATTTTTCGTTGAAAATCAGGTTAGTTTCGTTGATATAAATACTAATTTGTAAAAATCAAATTTAAGTAAAGAGATCAAACACCAAGGTGTTCTTTGTTTTTATGACTATCCAAACTTACATTCCCTAATGAAATGAGACATCCACAAGTACTAAAATATATAATGTATTCTATATTAGGATATGTTTTTTCGTAGGGAATATATGTCACTTTAAGTTTGTTTATTTTAGCTTTTGGTTTTCTAAATATATTGTCACTACACTCGATTTCGGATTTATTTTCCGTGTGTGAGTGTTTTTTTTTCCCTTTTCTTTTTCTATGGTCTAAGTTTGCTCACCAATATCTTTGGATCATCTTTTTGGCAAATTATGACCTCTTATCCCCTTTCATGAAAATTATTTTCAATTGGTTTTTTTATGATCAAGAGATTGGTTTAGATGGAGTGAATAAACAATCTTAACAATTTCAAAATCAACTCGACTGGGTTAACAACACTAAGTTAGAATTCTCGTCAGTTGGATATCAATAAATCAGCAGTTGGAATATCAACTTGATATAAAAACAGAAGATAAAATGCACAAAATTGATTCTGGATGTTCGGAAATTTGACAACTCATGTCCCCTTCCACACAGGAAATATCCACTAAAAGATTTTGGTGATTGTGAACAATTTGCATTCAGTAGGACTTATCTCTTGCCAACTCAATCTCCTAGAATGCTTCAAAAATTTAAACAAATGATCATGAAGGACCGAGTGTGCTAGTGCATTTGAAGGTATTTCAAACACTATATTCTCTAATGAGCTGCAATAGCTCGTGTTCTAAGAATGTTAACACCGATGAATTAAATCGAGTTTGGTTAAAAACCAAGCTGAATAAACACGAAGTAATTCTTCGTGAAGAAGATTGTTATATAAGAAAACATTTTAACTCATGTAAACTGAATAACCGAAAAAGGGTATATTAGTTTTTGCATTCGTCAGTTCAGTTAAGTTCAGTTATGGTGACAACTGAACTGACGAATACTCTAATTGATCCAAACAGTTTGAAAACATCAGTTAATCAGTTAAATACACAAGATATGTTTTATGGATGTTCGGAAACTTCAACTGCTTCTACGACATCCCTTCTACATCCTCGGGTAGGTTCTACTAGAAGAATTTGATTTATACAACACTTTGTAAAAAGCTACTCAGCTAGGACTTACACTACTGCATAAAACTGAACTCTTAGTTACGACTGAAGGCAGCACCTTCCAGCCAACACTACTTTAACGTCTATGTGTCAAAGACAACATACACAAGTTTAACGTCTTTGTGCAAGACTGTATTTGAGTGGTTGAGAGTGTTTGTGTGTGAGAACTGAACAATGATGTTCTCACACACTGAGGGAAATAAGCTTCTAAACTAAGCAGATAACACGTTAAAGTGTCCCTCTTGGCTGATTGCTTCTGAAAGCAGATGTGGAATGTGTGTGCCATTTCTTTTCTCTCTTTTTTGCGTTGAAGCTTTTTGTTTCTTTATATAGTTCTTCTTCTTGTTGAGTCTTAATTGATCTTCTCTTTATATAGGCGGGAAAACTGAACGTATAGTGAGACTCATTTATTGTATCTGTTGCATCTTGAATTCGTTTCTTGGACTTTGTGTCTCGACTTTTCGACTGTCCTTCTGAAACATTTTGTCTTTAATGCTCTGATGCAACGTCCATTATTGTCCTTTGACTGGACAATGGCTTTGTACCTACATGCACAGCTGGAAACCACTGAAAGAGTTTGTCTTCATCTACAACTGAAAGATTCTGATTGATGCTCCGAACTGGTCAGCAGAACTGATCTTCAGTTGGGCTGGTGAAATCAGTTGACTCTTCAATTGAACTGATTTCTCTCTCGTTCATTTGAACTGATCAGCTGGGTTTCTTCATCAGTTGAACACTCCTTCGGCTGGCCAGGCTTCTGAGGTTCTCCTGCTGAACCACGTATCAACTGAGCAATCAGCTGGACTGCTCAATTGACGTATCAGTTAGACTGATTTAGTTTGTACGATCAGTTGGGTCTTCAACTTTCGATGTAAACAGCTCGTGAATGATCCTAGCAACTGCACACTAAGGTAGATTTTTAGTAACACAAATTAACAAGTTTTGTTAACATCAAAATCAAGATTGCGAACTTGAAAAGATCCAACAATCTCCCCCTTTTTAATGAATACAAAAACTTGAGCAGTTAAGCGCAATATATTCAGTTCAAGGGTTAGTACATTCAAACATCGTTAAAAGCTCTCACTTTATAATGGAATTTAAAGAAGTTTTTTTTAAAAAAAAATACTCCCCCCCCCCCCACCCCCACCCCAAAACTGATTTGAAAATTTTTTAAGTGCGATAAAAAGAATTAAAAAAATACTTTTCAATTGATGAAAAAGGAAGAATTTTTCTCAACAACTGAATTTTAAAAATGGGTGAAAATAATTTCAGTTTGAGAGTAAAAGGAAAAACTCCCTCTTAGAGACTGAATAAAGACCCATATTTGAAAGATGGTTATTTAATCATTCATTCAGAGGTTATAATAATTCAAGCAATGTAGACAAAAAATATGGAAATATCCATTCAGCCACAAAGAAACAGAGCTGAACAAACATGATGTTTATTTAAATAAATTTCCTTGTATTTACATCTAAGTACATACATCAGTTGAACAAGAAAAATTACTACAACAATATTATTTTAAACAACATTAGATATCACTTGGTTTATGCGACAGAACTGGATATACCATCAACTGGTTGCTTGACTGCTTGAAATGCTGCATCAGTTATGAGTTCAATTTGCTAGAGAAACGAGTCAAACTGCTTGAACTTTACTTCTTTGCAGACTAACTGGTCGAGCAGACTCTGACTAGGATCAACTGGAATACAGCTGGTGATTTAATCAACCAACGTCCCAGCATGGATGAGTTTCTTCTGAAGAACAGCTGGCCTGGTAGGCTTGCAACTGAAAACTTGTTCAACGAGCAATTTAACTGTGCATCTTTGCAGATGATTCCCAGTCCTCTAAGGGCTGATTAGAACCCCAAAGCTAAGAATCTAGAGAAGTGGCTACAACGTTAGTTGCGGAACCAATCATCTCAACTCTTTGCTAAAGAGCGACATATAAATATTTTCAAATAGTTTTGAAAATAGTATAAGATACTTTTAAATAGCTTTTAACACTATTTTAAATTAAATTTTAAAAAAATAGTTTTCTTCAAATTTTCTTCTTAGAACAACCCGCTCTGATACCAATTGAAGAACCTAGTGTGCTAGTGCCTTTGAAGGCATTTCAAATACTATATTCTCCAATGAGCTGCAATAGCTCGTGTTCTAAGAATGTTAACACAGATTAATTAATTCGAGTTTGGTTTAAAACCAAGCTAAAGAAACTCGAAGTAATTCTTCGTGAAGAAGATTGTTATATTACAAAAACATTATAACTCGTGTAAACTGAATAACCGAAAAAGGGTAGATTACTTCTTGCATTCATCAGTTCAGTTATGGTGACAACTGAATTGACGGATACTCTAACTGATCCAAACAGTTTGAAAACATCAGTTAATCAGTTAAATATACAAGATATGTTTATGCATGTTCGGAGATTTCAACTACTCCTACGTCACCCCTTCTATCGTCTCGGGTAGGATCCAATAGAAGACTTTGATTTAACAACACTTTGTACAAACCCACTCAGCTAGGACTTACACTACTACCTAAACTGAACTCCTAACTACGACTGAAGGCAGCACCTTCCAGCCAACACTTCTTTAACGTCTATGTGTCAATGAATACATAAACAAGTTTAACGTCTTTGTGCAAGACTGTATTTGAGTGGTTGAGAGTGTTTGTATGTGAGAACTGAACAAGGATGATCTCACACACTGAGGGAAATAAGCTTCTAAACTAAGCAGATAACACGTTAAAGTGTCCCTCTTGGCTGATTGCTTCTGAAAGCTGATGTGCAATGTGTGTGCCATTTTTTTTTGTTAGGGAACGATTTAGGGAGACCGAAAGCGCAACGGAAGTACAATTTTTCTTTAAAATTTCGGCCCCCTCATTGTTGTGTAGCAAAATACATGAAACACCATACAAGTCATACATAGGGTGTTAGAAATAGTTTTACCTATCAACCTCTTGAAGTTGATGAATGGCACCAACTTTGTTGTTAAACAACAAAGCTCTTGAATGGATGACAAGTCTACAAGCTTCCTCCTCCTTCAAAATTAGGCCCACCACTTGCTAGGTAAATCCCTTCTTGTTTTGCACTAGAAAAACAAGAAGATTTTTCAATGAGAAGATTTTTGTTTCTCCAACAATTTGAAGAACAAATGAGAGAAAAGTTTTTGAGAGAAAGATCCTCAAAATTTCGGCCAAGGGGTTGCTAGAATGAGGAGTGAAAGTTGAGTCTTGGAGTTGCAAAAAGCTAGATCCAAAAGTTGCATGCCATGCAATATTTTATTCAAAAAGTATTCACAACCCTTCACCTCCCAAGCATGCAAAACGTAATGGGCTTGTAACTTTTACAAGGCCCATGGACTTTTTTTAATTGTCTCAAAAATTTTGAACCCAATTAGACTTTACTTGATTTTACTCAAGCGCAATAGTTAAATAATTATTTCCAATTGGGCTCTACAAGGCCCAATGATATATATAATTAATCCAACACTTGAATTAATTTAATTATTTGGACTCTACTAGGCCCACTAGTGTTTAATTAATTCAACACTTGAATTAATTTAATTTAGTCCATAATAATGTTTATGAAAATCACAATTTTCAAATACATCATTCACTTGGCCAAATTTTAATTTAGGAACACTTCCATAAATTAAAATTTATATTTCTCTCATAGAAGTCATACTTCTATTTTTCTTTACGCTTATAAACTCATTTATAAGCCGTTCAACACATTGAACTATTTTACTTCTCATCGGGATTTAGAAAGCAAGTACTTGTGTGGCCCTCAATGGTTCACTGATACAACTAGCTGTGGGTTTACATCTCCATGTGATTCGAACTAAACATGTCCTTATTCGAGCATACCCCAATTGCTCCATTCTTACTTATCAACTCCTTGATAACAAGAACGTCAGAACTCAAGTCTGATAGTACCCAACCAATCATGTTAAACGCCTAGCAGCATCGCTTACATGATTCCCTAAGTATCAAATGATAGTGCCTGCAAGAACCATTCTATTATGGTTAGCGTACAGTACGGTCCCTTCAACTCATATATCCCGACCGATTCGACAACCATTGGTTTATCGAAAGTTGTCAATGAATCGATACTATGTGTCATGTTGTAGTTGCATCGATGGTGTAATATATGAAACCCCTTTCATAATTACCACCATACTCTGATCAGAGATTTCAAACTACATATACATGAAAACACATAGGATATCCATATCCGTAGGTAAGCGGTGAATCCCCGACTACAATGCATCGACTCCTATATGTTTCGACAGAACACCCAACCTTGCCACCTGATGACCCCATAAGAATCGGTAAACAAGTCAAAGTGTAATTCTAGCACATAGAGTCTCAATGTTGTCCCGAGTCATAAGGACTAATGGTGTACAACCATAAACTAGGACATTTCCACTCGATAAATGAGAACCACTTGGAAAGTCCTTTTATGGAGGGTTGTTCAGTGCACTCTCTACAAGGAGCACCTATCTGCATGTTCGGACATCACAATGTCCCCTACCAATGAAACATGGTACTCACATCGCAGATACTAGTCTCTAACTCGAGCGGCCTATATCCTTCTTAGTGGCGGCTAAATCGACTAGGAACCGTTTAGAATATACAGTATTACAAATATGAGTTTCATGATACTCATCATATGAGCATCTCATATTCTTTCTACTATTTGTATATTCAAGGGCTTTATCTATGCAACTAGCATGCGTATACAGATAAAGAAGTGCCAAAACGATAAATTCAAATATTATTAAAATAAAGACTGTTTATACAAAGAGTTTAATCATGAACCCTCGGCCAACACTTGGCTCGACGGGCACCTACTCTAACAATCTCCCACTTGCACTAGAGCCAACTACCCATATGCTTCAAACCCATCGATTCGCGATGCTTCTCGAACAATGGTCATGGTAAAGGCTTAGTTAGCGGATCAGCAACATTATCTTTGGAGTCGGCTTTGTCAATCGTGACATCTCCTCTTTCCACGATCTCTCTGAGGATGTGGTACTTTCTCAATACGTGTTTGGACTTCTGATGAGACCTTGGCTCCTTCGCCTGAGCTATGGCTCCCGTGTTGTCACACATCACCGGGATAAGAGCAACTCCATTAGGAATGACGCCCAACTCTTGTACGAAATTCCTTATCCAAACAGCCTCCTTTGCTGCAGCTGATGCAGCAATATATTCTGTCTCAGTGGTGGAATCCGCAGTACTGTCTTGCTTGGAACTCTTCCAAGAGACAGCAGCACCATTGAGCATGAATATAAATCCAGAGGTTGACTTCGAGTCATCAATATCGCTTTGGAAGCTAGAGTCGGTATAGCCTTCCATTTTCAGTTCTCCACCCCGATAGACCAAGAACAATTTATTGGTCCTTCTCAAATACTTGAGGATGTCTTTCACAGCTTTCCAGTGTAGAAGACCAGGGTTGGATTGATATCTACTCACTACGCTTAGTGCAAAAGCCACGTCAGGACGTGTAGATATCATCCCATACATAATGCTACCAATTGCAGATGCATAAGGAATGCTGGTCATCGCCGCTATCTCTGCATCAGTCTTGGGAGACATAGACTTGGATAGGGACACGCCATGACACATTGGTAGATGTCCTCTCTTGGGCTCATCCATCGAGAACCGCTTCATGATGGTATCAATGTATGTGGACTGGGTGAGACCAAGCAATCTTTTTGATCTATCTCTATAGATCTGTATTCCCAATACAAAAGATGCTTCACCCAAGTCCTGCATCGAGAACTTACTAGCTAACCATATCTTAGTTGATTGCAACATTCCTACATCATTCCCAAGGAGTAGAATGTCATCAACATACAACACCAGGAATGTCACAGCACTCCCACTGACCTTCTTATACACACAGGGTTCCTCAGGATTCTTAGTAAAACCAAACTCTTTGATTGTACTATCGAATCTGAGGTTCCAACTCCTAGATGCCTGCTTTAGACCATAAATAGATCTTTGAAGTTTGCATACCATATGCTCACTTCCGATAGATGTAAACCCTTCGGGTTGAGACATGTAACTCTCTTCCTTAATATCCCCATTAAGAAAGGCTGTCTTAACATCTATCTGCCATATCTCATAGTCATACCATGCAGCTATGGCTAGCAAAATCCTTATGGACTTGAACATTGCAACTGGAGAAAAAGTTTCCTCAAAGTCAACTCCTTGTCTTTGAGTATATCTTTTTGCTACCAATCGCGCCTTGAAGGTCAATACCTTCCCATCAGCCCCAAGTTTCCTCTTGTAAATCCATTTACACCCTATGGGAACAATTCCCTCAGGTGGATCCATGAGATTCCACACTTGGTTCGAATGCATGGAATTCATCTCAGATTCCATCGCTTCAAGCCACTTGGATGAATCGGCATCAGATAACGCTTCCTTGAAGGTCCTTGGATCACATTCAAGGTTAGGCTCATCATAGCCATCTTCAAGAAGCAGACCATACCTCATAGGTGGTCTCGAGACTCTCTCGGATCTTCTAGGAGCTTGTATCTCCTCTCTTGGCTCTTCAGGTGTGGGTTCTACAATGGTGGGTGTCTCTCGAACCTCTTCGAGTTCTATCATCTCGCCTTTTCTATCTAATCCTTTTCTAAAAAGGTTGCATTCCTAGAAGCAAACACCTTTGTTTCTTGGGGATGATAGAAGTAGTATCCAACCGAATTCTTTGGATATCCAACAAAGTAACATAAAATGGATCGACTATCCAATTTATCTCTCACTACCTGCTTCACATAAGCAGGCACCCCCATATTCTAAGATAAGAATATTTGGGTGGCTTACCCATCCATATCTCATATGGTGTCTTGTCAACTGCCTTTGTATGGACATTGTTCAACAACATTGCCGCTGTCTCAAGTCCATATCCCCAAAAGGATGGCGGCAACTCCGTGAACCCCATCATAGACCGAACCATGTCCATCAAAGTCCGGTTACGACGCTCCGAAACACCATTCAACTGTGGTGTAGCGGGCGGAGTCCACTGCGAGAGAATCCCATTCTCCCTAAGATACTCTTGGAACTCGGCACTCAAGTACTCACCACCTCGATCTGATCGAAGTGTCTTGATGCTCCGTTCCAATTGTTTTTCTACTTCACTTCTGAATTCTTTGAATCTTTCAAAGGCTTCAGACTTGTATTTCATCAAATACACATACCCATACCTCGAAAAGTCATCGGTAAAGGTGATGAAGTAGGCATGTCCATGCTTAGTGGTGATGCTAAGTGGACCGCACACATCGGTATAGATCAAATCCAATAACCTTTTGGCTCGCTCCACATGGCCCTTAAAGGGAATTTTGGTCATCTTTCCTTTCAGACAGGATTCACAAGTCGTGAGAGCATTAATATCAGACATATGAAACATGCCAACTCCCACTAACTTGTTCATCGTTCTTAGGGAAATATGTCCTAATCGAGCATGCCATAATTGTGCCGAATTTAGAGTATCTTGTTTTCGCTTGTTTGTTGTTGTTATTGCTTGGACATTGTTATGTGGAATATCTTTCAATTTTAAGGTGTAGAGATCGTTTTCAAGTTCTCCAGTACCAATTAAACATTCATTCTTGTAAATATTGCAAACACCTTTGCTAAATAAACAAGAAAATCCATCTTTATCTAACATAGAAATGGAAATAATGTTCTTCACCAAATCTGGTACAAACAAAACATCTCTTAAACACAACTTAAAATCATTGTTCAAAAGTAAACAAACATCTCCAACAGCTTTGGCAGCAACTCTTGCCCCATTGCCCATCCTCAAGAAGGTCTCACCTTCCCGGAGCCTCCTACTTCTTCCCATCACCTACAAATCATTACAGAGTTGTGAGCCACATCCGGTATCCAATACCCAAGAAGTAGAGTTAATTGAAATGTTTACTTCGATATAGAACATACCGTTTCCAGAACTCTTCTGGGCAAGATATTCCCTGCAGTTACGCCTCCAATGTCCAGGCTTCTTACAGTGATGACAGATGTCAACATTCTTATCAGCCTTTATTGGTTTGGCTGCCACAGCGGGACTCGGAGTCTGCCTCTTCAAGGGCACGCTCTTCTTGGGGCGCTGGAAAGAATGCTTCTTTCCCTTCCCAGGTGGACCGGTCTTCGTACCAGATGAAGAGCCCACATAAAGAACCGGCTTCTCTTTCTTGATGGTGGACTCAAAGGTCACAAGCAATGTTCACCAACTACTCAAGGGTCGGCTCCATCTTGTTCATATTGAAATTCACCACAAAAGGATCAAACGAGCTAGGCAGTGACAACAGCAACACGTTGGTGGTCAACTCCGAAGGCAAGATCAAATCCATGCCAACGAGCTTGTCCACGAGCCCAATCAACTTTAGGCCATGCTCATGGACCGAGGCCCCATCTCGCATGCGTAAAGTGATGAGCTCCTTGACTGTGGCATGCCTAAGAGGCCGAGTCTGCTCACCAAAGAGCTCCTTGAGGTGCATATGAATGTCAGCAGCATTCTTTGCATCCTCAAAACGCCTCTGCAGCTCATCGTTCATAGAAGCCTGCACATAACACCTAGCCTTCAAGTCATGGTCACACCAATCCTTGTAGGTCTGCAATTCCTCAGGAGTGCAGCTAGTTGGAGCCTCAGCAGGGGGCGACTCAGTCAGTGTATATGCAAATTTCTCCGAGTTCAAGACGATTTTCAGATTTCTTAGCCAAGTGATATAGTTAGGTCCGGTTAGAACGTGTTTTTCGAGAATGGCAGAAAGCGGATTGCGAATTGAAGACATTGTCAAATTTTGTACTGAAAAGTAAAACAGATAAATGTTAATGACTATTTTAAAATATTTAATAAGATATAAAGTTTGGACTTTAAATTTATAAATTTTCGCTCCCACTGTTTTGACATTTTCACTACCCTCTAGTGAAAACGGGAAACTCCTTTTCTCAGTAGGTACGTAAGGTCCAATTAGCGAATTATGATCCCGAATAATATCAGCCAATCATAATTCCTAAAAGGTAGTTTCCAATTGCATCGTCATGCAACCCTCTACGTAAACTTTTGTCTCACGTTTGATTAGGACCCAATAATATGGCGTCGTTCATCTTTACGTGTCAAGCCTTACCCATCGATGTTGAACCTTAATGGACGGTCGCCATGAGTTCCCTCAATAATATGAGCCGAAATCATGGGAGTTCCACGTAGTTAACATCACTATGTCAATGGATGTCACAGCTTTTCGGCACCCAAAGCTCCCCCAATAATATGAGCCGAGCCCCGAGTACGGGTAGCGTTCATCATGCACCCATTGTCGATGGAAGACAAGAAAATTATAAACATATTTATAATTCCCCTTTTCGGGCTTGATATTAATTTTGAATCTTATTCAAAATGAGGGTTTTTAATTTGAAAGGTCTCATCATTAATTTTATTTTAAAAGCTCTCCATGTTTGATCGTATGTTTGCCAGATTCATGCAACTTTGTTAATATCATAATAATAACGCACATACTCATTATTTATAACATATCATGCATATATTATAAACAGTAAACAAACAAGGATGATCAATCGCCCCAATACTAATGACCCGTGTGAGCTAAACACGGGCCTAGGTCAAATCCTAGGGTAAATGCACGGGATGCAAAGCAACTATTACATTAGCTGCCAATATTTACATGTCTTCGATCTTCATAATCATCATGGCCACCATCTTCCAATCTTGATCATCCACTATACTAATATTTACAAATAAATATCCAAGACAAATAGGGATACATCTCATGGGGGTGGGAACGGGCCATAAACCAAGTCCACTTTATAAATTGATAATTATTACAATCATTCAACACCAAATATCCTAGCATACACCTAACAAATTGGGCTTGGGCTTTTGATCATCCTTCATACATAATATCACATATCATACACCATCAATTAATTATCACAATAATTAATTGATCTAATATTATATATCTTGATCCGATCACTAACCGCCACGATTATAAACTAAATTAACAAAGTATACAAACACCTTTGTCTACTTTCTAATTTATTTATTTATAACCGAATTTCTTGTAAATCACAATTTACTATAAATAATTAAAGTCCAACTTCAATTATTTATTTTATGAGAAAAATTTGCAACTTTTGTAATTTTAAACTTAAGGGCCCAAAAACTTATTTTTCACTAAAAACATTTTGGCCCATTTAAAATTCACAAATATATTGACCATCTAATGGCCCAACAACATCAATGTGAGGCCCGGGGCCGAAGAAGGCGGGGGGTGATCGCCGGTGCCATCAGTTGCACGGACAATGAGCGGCTCCTGGCAGGTTTATAGGTGGAGGGAACATGAATGAACCGACCCACACGTGAATGAGAGGGATTCCGAGACTGTTCAATGTAATGGACTGCACAGTTGAAGAGGGCTTAAAAGATTTGATTGGTACTACTCATATCACGAAGGTGCATCTTCTTTTCGGTAGCTCATCACATAAGAACTCCAAAGTTAAGCGTGCTTGACTTGGGGAAATTTTAGGATGGGTGACCTCCTGGGAAGTTTCCTAGGGTGCGTGTGAGTGAGGACATAAGCACGCTGGAAAGACTCGTCTTGGTACAGTGAAGACAGTCGTCAAATTTGGGACGTTACAGTTGGTATCAGAGCCGACTTCTCTCAGTACGGTGTGTTCGGGGACGAACCAAGCGGAAGCTGGTGGGCATGTGAAGCCCGGGGCCGAAGAGGGCGGGGGGTGATCGCCGGTGCCATCAGTTGCACGGACAATGAGCGGCTCCTGGCAGGCTTCTAGGTGGAGGGAACATGAATGAACCGACCCACACGGGAATGAGAGGGATTCCGAGACTGTTCAATGTAATGGACTGCACAGTTGAAGAGGGCTTAAAAGATTTGATTGGTACTACTCATATCACGAAGGTGCATCTTCCTTTCGGTAGCTCATCACATAAGAACTCCAAAGTTAAGCGTGCTTGACTTGGGGCAATTTTGAGATGGGTGACCTCCTGGGAAATTTCCCAGGGTGCGTGTGAGTGATGACATAAGCACGCTGGAAAGACCCGTCTTGATACAGTGAGGACAGTCGTTGAATCTGGGGCGTTACAAACAAGGCCCATGACACTTTGATTATCCAAAACACTTTTAGAAACCCTAGTCTTCATCGCCGTCGCCGGAGCTCCGTCGCCGGATTCCGGCAACAAAAATATTTTTTTTCTATTAAACTAGGGGCTGTTCGGGCAGCCTCTCGGGCTGCCCTTGCTGCCCGACACGGGCAGCAACATGCTGCCCGAAACATCCCCACATATGGCCTTGATTTTTGTTGCAAAAAATATCTCAAGCGGTTAGAAAACGATCTCAATATAATATTATGTATTATCCTTCACAAAATGGTAACCATAGCTCTTGATACCACTTGTTAGGGAACGATTTAGGGAGACCGAAAGCGCAACGGAAGTACAATTTTTCTTTAAAATTTCGGCCCCCTCATTGTTGTGTAGAAAAATACATGAAACACCATACAAGTCATACATAGGGTGTTAGAAATAGTTTTACCTATCAACCTCTTGAGGTTGATGAATGGCACCAACTTTGTTGTTAAACAACAAAGCTCTTGAATGGATGACAAGTCTACAAGCTTCCTCCTCCTTCAAAATTAGGCTCACCACTTGCTAGGAAAATCCCTTCTTGTTTTGCACTAGAAAAACAAGAAGATTTTTCAATGAGAAGATTTTTGTTTCTCCAACAATTTGAAGAACAAATGAGAGAAAATTTTTTGAGAGAAAGATCCTCAAAATTTCGGCCAAGGGGTTGCGAGAATGCGGAGTGAAAGTTGAGTCTTGGAGTTGCAAAAAGCTAGATCCAAAAGTTGCATGCCATGCAATATTTTATTCAAAAAGTATTCACAACCCTTCACCTCCCAAGCATGCAAAACGTAATGGGCTTGTAACTTTTACAAGGCCCATGGACTTTTTTTAATTGTCTCAAAAATTTTGAACCCAATTAGACTTTACTTGATTTTACTCAAGCGCACTAGTTAAATAATTATTTCCAATTGGGCTCTACAAGGCCCAATGATATATATAATTAATCCAACACTTGAATTAATTTAATTATTTGGACTCTACTAGGCCCACTAGTGTTTAATTAATTCAACACTTGAATTAATTTAATTTAGTCCATAATAATGTTTTTCAAATACCTCATTCACCTGGCCAAATTTTAATTTAGGAACACTTCCATAAATTAAAATTTATATTTCTCTCATAGAAGTCATACTTCTATTTTTCTTTACGCTTATAAACTCATTTATAAGTCGTTCAACACATTGAACTATTTTACTTCTCATCGGGATTTAGAAAGCAAGTACTTGTGTGGCCCTCAATGGTTCACTGATACAACTAGCCGTGGGTTCACATCTCCATGTGATTTGGACTAAACATGTCCTTATTCGAGCATACCCCAATTGCTCCATTCTTACTTATCAACTCCTTGATAACAAGAACGTCAGAACTCAAGTCTGATAGTACCCAACCACTCATGTTAAACGCCTAGCAGCATCGCTTACATGATTCCCTAGGTATCAAATGATAGTGCCTGCAAGAACCATTCTATTATGGTTAGCGTACAGTACGGTCCCTTCAACTCATATATCCCGACCGATTCGACAACCATTGGTTTATCGATAGTTGTCAATGAATCGATACTATGTGTCATGTTGTAGTTGCATCGATGGTGTAATCTATGAAACCCCTTTCATAATTACCACCATACTCTGATCAGAGATTTCAAACTACATATACATGAAAACACATAGGATATCCATACCCGTAGGTAAGCGGTGAATCCCCGACTACAATGCATCGACTCCTATATGTTTCGACAGAACACCCAACCTTGCCACCTGATGACCCCATAAGAGTCGGTAACAAGTCAAAGTGTAATTCTAGCACATAGAGTCTCAATGTTGTCCCGAGTCATAAGGACTAATGGTGTACAACCATAAACTAGGAATTTTCCACTCGATAAGTGAGAACCACTTGGAAAGTCCTTTTATGGAGGGTTGTTCAGTGCACTCTCTACAAGGAGCACCTATCTGCATGTTCGGACATCACAATGTCCCCTACCAATGAAACATGGTACTCACATCGCAGATACTAGTCTCTAACTCGAGCGGCCTATATCCTTCTTAGTGGCGGCTGAATCGACTAGGAACCGTTTAGAATATACAGTATTACAAATATGAGTTTCATGATACTCATCATATGAGCATCTCATATTCTTTCTACTATTTGTATATTCAAGGGCTTTATCTATGCAACTAGCATGGGTATACAGATAAAGAAGTGCCAAAACGATAAATTCAAATATTATTAAAATAAAGACTGTTTATACATAGAGTTTAATCATGAACCCTCGGCCAACACTTGGCTCGACGAGCACCTACTCTAACACTTTTATCTCTTTTTGTTTCTTTAAATCGTTCTTCTTCTTGTGGAGTCTTGATTGATCTTCTCTTTATATAGGCGGGAAAACTGAACGTACAGTGATAATCATTTATTGTATCTGTTGCATCTTGAATTCGTTTCTTGGACTTTGTGTCTCGACTTTCCGACTGCCCTTCTGAAAAGTTTTGTCTTTAATGCTCTGATGCTACGTCCATTATTGTATTTTGACTTGACAATGGTTTTGTACCTACAGGCACAGCTGGAAACCACTGAAAAAGTTTGTCTTCATCTACAACTGAATGATTCTGACTGATGCTCCGAACTGGTCAGCTAACTGATCTTCAGTTGGGCTGGTGAAATCAGTTGACTCGTTAGTTGAACTGATTTCACTCTCGTTCATTTGAACTGATCAGCTGAGTTTCTTCATCAGTTGAACACTCTTTCGGCTGGTCAGGCTTTTGAGGTTCTCCTGCCGAACCACCTATCAACTGGACTTCTCAATTGACGTAACAGTTAGACTGATTCAGTTTGTGCAATCAGTTGGGTCAACAGCTTGCGATGTAAACAGCTCGTGAATGATCCTATCTACTACACACTAAGGTAGATTATTAGTAACACAAATTAACAAGTTTTGTTAACATCAAAATCAAGATTGTGAACTTGAAAATTTCAACAGATCAATATGACTCCTACTATCAATTACAAGATTTTTTAAAGCAAAATACTAAGCACAAATTGATCATCAATGATCAGATAAAAACTGTTAAGTGTGCTGAAATATTGCTTGATCAGTTAGGCTCTTAAAAACTTAATAATACTTTATGATTCAGAAAATTGCGGAGAGCTTGAAAGTTCTCATAATATATTTACAGGCTTCGATTGCAATACTCATCTTTTTGGATCTGACAGACGTTTCCAAATACAGATGTCGTTGTGTCATGTCATCGTTCTTTCTGACAAATCATATATTTTGGTTAGTACATATAGACTGTGACATTCTAACGAATTGATAAATTTATTATACGATCTTAACTGGTCTATCAATGGGTTCTCTCACTAGAGAATGTTCGTCAAGCAGTTTGACTGATTTTGTAATTCAGACTAGTCAGACTGATCAGTGACTATCCATCAGTAGCCCTTTCCATCAGTTATGCTTAGACATCGGTTGGGCTCTGATATATCGGTTTTGCCTCGGGAAACTATTTACGTATGAATTATCGGTTTCCCTCATAAATTCAGTTGGTCTATACTCTTTTAAATACATAGCCTTGTCAATTAACCAAAACATAATTTATCAAACAGTTTTCATTCTATTTTTAAGAATAGTTTGTCGTTTTTTAGGACTGATTAGGTGTTGTCAAATTTGTTGGTCCTTATCCGCCATAATTAATAGGTTAAAAAAACTTTTATTTAAATTCAATTAATTAATTTCTCGTCAAATATCTTTTACTATAAATAATTAAAATCCAATTCTAATTATTTATTTTATAAGAAAAAGCTATAATTTTATCAAAACTTTATTCAAAGGTAAATTCGACTGCATTTTAATAAAATATCAATTTTTTTGAAAATTTAGAAAATCATCTCTGGCCCAAAAATATCAATAGGATGTTTAGAATTGTTGTAAGGACCGTGCATCGTATTATCGTAAATCTTATGTGATTATCGATAATTCATGAATTTGATATTTGATTATGCATTTGATGTATATTATGACAATAAAATTGAGAAAATGAATATTGACTATGAATTGACAGTGTAAGAGCTCGAGTGGAGAAATCGGATGCCAATATAGTACAAAAGTCAATATTTGTACAGAAGATGTGGCGCCCGGGCGGTAGAAAATGACTGCCCAAGTGCCAGGGTATGTAAAATGTGTATTCGGGCAGAACACTTCGCGCCCGAGCGGTAGTTTGTGACCGCCCGAGCGCGATGCAAGTGTTAGGCGGACAGAAGCCTCCGCACCCGAGCGGTAATCTTTGACCGCCCGAGCGCGGTACAAATATTTCTCGGGGGCAGAACGTCTCGCGCTCGGGCGCGAGAATTCTACCGCCCGAGCGCGAGAGCGGTGAGGATAAGATTAAGTTCTTTTCTTCTTTTTTGTCATTTCTTATTCGACAGTCTCGAGAGAAATTGAGAGAATTTCGATTTTCTTCCGTCCGAATCGACTTCGAGACGTTGTCTAAACGCGAAACAAATTATATATTTGTGATCTTCGCGTCGAGGGCTTCTGACTGAGGTAATTTTCTTCTGGTTCCAGCAGCTCTAGATGTCAAAGTACTGGAATAGCATGTATTTGAAGTTGAAATTCCTATATGTAGTAGAATAACCGACAATAAACTAAGTTTTGAAGTCGAAATTGAATTATGACATGATTTTGATTTGATATGAATTTTTTGAAGTTTCAAATGATATTTGAAACTCATATTGATGATTTGGATTATGTTATTGATTGGAATGAGTATGTTATTGATGTAGATAAAGTATTATACCGATATCTTCAGGCTACATCAACTGGAAACGAAGAAATTGAGGTGTGTTGCGACCGGGTAACATACGACGGGTATCTGTATTATATGATATATGTTTGACTGATTGGATTGAGAATATGTGTCTATATGCCTTATGTGATGAATTAATGTGGCGTACATGACATTGAGATTTGAATATCGATGTATAAAATAAATTTTTTGTTAACACACATCGTTTGATGCATACATCGATACATGAAATTCACGTTGAGCTATGATCCTTGGATACCCTGATATGATTTGATTGGATTCTGGGGTTTGTGAACACAATGCTATGTTTGGTATTACATGACCCTTAAAACATAGACATTTGTGGCCCCAACGATTGATTTGAGATTTGGGATTTGATGGCGCTTCGTCGACGCTATCATACGAGTATCCCTTATTGAGGCCGGTGTGCCAGCTCGAGCATTGATTTGATAGCGATTCGTTTAATTCTTACATGTGCTCAGTGGATGGGCATATTACCTGATACCTCCACGACATACATGCATTGCATACCATATATCATTGCTTAGATACTTGTGGTATATATGATGGTTGTTCCATACGGAGCTTTGCTCACCCCCAAGGGGGGCTGTTGTTGTCTTTGTGTGTGGACAATGGTAGGTAATCCAGGTTATCAGGAGGCCGGAGTGGGTACTTCTGGAGGGAGTCACAGTTTGGGATGAGGTTTTATGTTTTGTTTCCGAGTATATATGTATATGTATCTATATACCGGGGCATGTCCCGAGGATATGAGTTGTTTGTATATTATTGGCTTTGATTATGTGTGGGCATGTTTATGATGTGAGGTAAAATACTATTTTAGTATTCAAATAAAATGATTTGGGCCCATTATAAGAAAATCTAAACTCGTTTTTCGCTGTAAATAATTAACCCTAATCAGATTGTATTGTAATAACGGTTAGGAGTTAAGGGCCCCTCACAGTATGGTATCAGAGCATAGCTGGGAATTCTCGATTGAGTCTTGTGTACACTTTAATAGGCACAAATGAATTGTGCGCATTTGTTTGATTTATATGTATTACTTGCTGCTATTTGATTTAGTTGAGTACGTTATTGATGAGATTGATGATATGAGATGATGATGTTATTCAATTGATATTGATTTGTGATATTCATCATTGATTTGTAGATGGATCACACAAATGAAACTGCGAGTAGCAGTAATGAGAGAATAGTTGGGCAATTTGAATGATTGTCCATGGATGTGGTAATGGCTCGATTTCAGGATCTGAAACCACCGAGGTTCTTTGGCACTGAGAGTGCTGAAAGAGCAGAGACCTGGCTGAAAGATATCGAGCACTAGTTTAATATTGTTGAATATTCCAAGGCTCGGAGACTCAAACTTGCTCTTTATCAGTTGAAAGACCAAGCAAAATCTTGGGGGGAAGCCACTGAGATTGGATTGAAAGAGGCCGGGATTGAAGTCACATGGGATGTCTTCAAGGCCCAGCTTTTGAAGCAGTATTCCCCTCCATCTTATTATACTGCTCAGGAGAATGAATTCAATAATCTGCAGCAGGGAACGATGACTATTGCAGAGTATGCTTACAAGTTTTTGACGTTGTTGAAGTATGCACCTCACGTAGCTAGGAATGCAAAGGCCAAATATAACAGGTTTGTGAATGGATTGCATCCTGCTATATATACTTATGTTGTTTCTGGACTTCCTTCCAGCTACGCAGAGGCAGTTGAACGAGCTAAGGCAGCCAAGGCTGGACTTAGGCGGGGAGGTCCACAGTATACTCATCCACCTCCAGTGTCAGCTCAGCAGCCTACTTTGAGGCCGAGAGGTAAGAAGTTTAAGAAGACTGGTTCTATTTCTTCATCTTCTTCTAGTTCCAATGGATCCCAGAGAGGGAGTCCCGTGATTGCCCCTTACTGTAGCCATTGTGGGAGTAAACATACTATCGAACAGTGTCGAGGTATGTTTGGTACTTGTTATCAGTGTGGGCAGGAAGACCATTTCTCTCGAGTATGTCCGAACAGAGGTACGACTTCTTCCCAACCACAGCCAGGATTTAGAGGTGGCCCCAGTATGATGATACCTGCTGTTCCTATTCCCTCTTTTCAGCAGTCGAGTGTTCCACGATATCGAGGACCAGGTGGTCAGACTGCTCAAATTCCTCCTCAAGTGAGAGTATATGCTATGACGGAGGATCAGGCGAAAGAAGCTCCTGGTGGTGTGATTGCAGGTATTTGCATGCTTTGCGATTATCATGCACGTGTTTTATTTGATACATGAGCATCTTACTCATTCATATCTCATGCATTTGTTGCATCGCATGATATTATGTGTAATCCATTGTATGATACTTTGTCGATAGCCACACTACCAGGAAAGATTATTTTGTCTGAGAACGTTGTGCATAACTGTGTATTGATATACGAGGATAATGTGATATTTCTGAATTTGATTGTCCTCCCAATCCACAACTTTGATTGTATTGTTGGCATGGATATCTTGACGACAAATCGAGCTATTGTCGATTGTTTTCATGGAGTGGTTCGATTTCGACCTATTGATGGACCCAAGTGGAATTTTTATGGCAAGGGTTCCCATGCCAAAATTCCATTGTTATCTTCCTTGGAAATGTCTCGACTTTTGACTAGCGGAGATGAGGCTATCTTATCTACGCTATTGATTTTTCAAAGAAGGATCCTTCTTTATCTGATATTTCTGTTGCGAAAGAGTTTCAAGATGTATTTCCCAATGAGATTCCTGATTTTCCTCCTCATCGAGAAGTTGAATTTAGTATTGATATTATGCTGGGGACTGTGCCTATATCTAAAGTTCCTTATCGCATGGCACCTCTGGAATTGAAAGAACAATTACAAGATCTTCTCGATAAGGGATATATTCGACCGAGTGTATCACCTAGGGGAGCTCCAGTTTTATTTTTTCGGAAGAAAGATGGTACTATGCGAATGCGTATCGATTATAGGCAATTGAATCGGGCTACTGTGAAAAATAAGTACTCACTTCCTCGTATTGATGATTTATTTGATCAGCTTCAGGGTACTTCTGTATACTCGAAGATTGATCTTCGTTCTGGTTATCAACAAGTACGAGTCCGAGACGAAGATGTGCCTAAGACTGCTTTCCGTACCAGGTATGGCCACTATGAGTTCTTGGTTATGCCTTTCGGTCTCACGAATGCTCCTGCTATTTTTATGGATTTAATGAATCGTGTCTTTCGAGATTATCTTGACTGATTCATTATTGTATTTATTGATGATATTCTTGTGTATTCGAAATCGAAAAAGGAGCATGCTGAACATTTGAGACTGGTACTTCAAACACTTCGTAATGGACATTTATATGCTAAACTGTCCAAATGCGAATTCTGGATGGATCGAGTAGTATTTTTGGGCCACGTCATTTCGAGACATGGCATATCTGTTGATCCTGCTAAGGTTGAAGCCGTATTGAATTGACCGAGACTTACGAATGTTCCTGAGATCCGTAGCTTCATGGTTTTAGCTGGTTATTATCGTCGTTTTATTGAAGGGTTTTCGAAGATAGCTAAACCTATTACTCAACTGACACAGAAGAATCAGCGATTCATTTGTTCAGATGAATGTGAAGCTAGTTTTCTTGAATTGAAGACGAGATTGACCACAGCGCCTGTGCTTACTATTCCCTCAGGTACCGGAGGATTTGTGGTGTGTACAGATGCGTCTGGTAAAGGTTTGGGCTGTGTTCTGATACAACATGGCAAAGTGGTTGCTTATGCATCTCGTCAATTGAAATCTCATGAAACACGTTATCCTGTTCATGATCTGGATTTGGCTGTCATTGTATTTGCTCTGAAGATTTGACGCCATTACTTGTATGGAGAAAAGTTTGTTATCTATTCAGATCATAAAAGTCTGAAATATCTCTTTTCTCAATCTGATCTGAATATGAGGCAACGCAGGTGGATGAATCTCCTGAAAGACTTTGATTGTGAGATTCAATATCACGTTGGATCGGTGAATGTTACTGCGGATGCCCTAAGCCGTAAAGTTCATGATTCTGTGTTAGCTTCTGTTAATGTCGCCAAAGTACACGAGGATATATGTACTTCTGGTTGGACTTTTCACTCGAATTAGAATTCTGTCACTGTCTCAGCATTGCAAATTGAGCCGAACTTGATATCGAAAATACGAAAGGCCCAACGAGGCGATGCTCAGATCCAAAAGTCGAAAGAACTTGTATTTGCAGGACATCAGTCTGGATTTCAGATTTCTTCTGATGGTTCTTTACGACTTAATGGTCGGCTGCAGTTCCTGATAATTCTGATTTGAAATCTACACTTCTTCGAGAAGCACATTGTAGCAAATACAGTATTCACCCTGGAGGTCGAAAGATGTATTTGAGATTGAGACCCCAATTCTGGTGGAGACGTATGAAGAAGGACATTGTTGAATTTATTTCTAAATGTCTTGTCTGCCAGCAAGTGAAAGCCGAGAGAATGAAACCTGAAGGATTGCTCCGTAGTCTCGAAATCCAGAAATGGAATTGGGAACATATTTCTATGGATTTCGTGACTCATTTACCTCGTTCGCCCAATGGCTGTGATGCTATTTGGGTTATTATTGATCAGCTTTCGAAATCTGCACATTTTATTCCATATGAGCGGACTCATCCTTATAAGAGAATGGCCCATTTATACATCGAGAATATTGTGAGACTACACGGTGTGCCAGTCTCAATTGTATCTGATCGTGATCCCAGGTTCGCTTCTAAATTCTGGGGTAGTTTTCAGGAAACGATGGGTACGCATTTGGCTATGAGTACTGCTTATCATCCTCAAACTGATGGCCAGATGGAGCGTACGATTCAAACGTTATAGGATATGTTACGTGCGATTGTGATGGATTTTAGAATGGGATGGCAAGATGCCTTACCATTGGTTGAATTTTCTTATAATAATAGCTTTCAGACGAGTATCGGTATGGCACCGTTTGAAGCTCTATATGGGAGACGATGTAGATCACCGTTATTCTGGGATGAAATTGGTGAGAGACAATTGACTGGACCTGAAATGATACAGGAAATGAACGATAAGGTTCAGTTAATTCGGCAGCGGATGAAAGCTGCTCAAGATCGTCAAACGAGTTATGCGAATAAACGAAGACGACCCTTAGAATTCCAGAAAGGTGACAGAGTATTTTTGAAAATATCTCCCTTTAGAGGCACTATTCGATTTGGCATGCGAGGAAAATTATCTCCTCGTTATGTTGGTCCATACGAGATTCTGGATCGAGTTGGTGATCTTGTGTATCGATTGGTATTGCCACCAGCTCTATCTACCATTCACGATGTGTTTCATGTTTCTATGCTGAGGAAATATGAAACGGATCCATCACATGTGCTTGCACCTGACGAGGTTGAACTTGATCCTTCTCTTTCCTATGTCGAACAACCTGTTCATAATATGGATCGAAAGGAAAAGATATTGCGAAATAAATCGATTCCTCTAGTACGAGTACAATGGACACGACATGGTGTGGAAGAATCAACGTGGGAATTGGAAATCAAAATGCGAGAGTCATATCTACATTTATTTGACGCTAGTCCATCTGTTCCATTGTATTCAATGTATTCTGATCCATTTTCTGATTTTAGTTTTGATATGTACTATAGCTGGTGACATATATATGTTTACCAATGTTACGTATATAGAGATGTTTGAGATTTCGAGGACGAAATCTTTTAAGTGGGGGAGAAATGTAAGGACCGTGCATCGTATTATCGTAAATCTTATGTAATTATCGATAATTCATGAATTTGATATGTGATTATGCATTTGATGTATATTATGACAATGAAATTGAGAAAATGATTATTGAATATGAATTGAAGTTGTAAGAGCTCGAGTGAAGAAACCGGACGTCAATATAGTACAAATGTCAATATTTGTACAGAAGATGTGGCGCTCGGGCGATAGAAAATGACCGCCTGAGCGCCAGGGTATGTAAAATGTGTATTCGGGCAGAACACT
The DNA here is from genome assembly GCF_022965805.1 of Primulina eburnea. Taxonomy (NCBI): domain Eukaryota; kingdom Viridiplantae; phylum Streptophyta; class Magnoliopsida; order Lamiales; family Gesneriaceae; genus Primulina; species Primulina eburnea. The sequence goes on from NC_133116.1 coordinate 13,947,789, forward strand.
TTGCGCCCGAGCGGTAGTTTGTGATCGCCCGAGCACGATGCAAGTGTTAGGCGGACAGAACCCTCCGCGTCCAATCGGTAATCTTTGACCGCCCGAGCGCGGTACAAATATTTCTCGGGGGTAGAACGTCTCGCGCTCGGGCGCGAGAATTCTAACGCCCGAGCGCAAGAGCGGTGAGGATAAGATTAAGTTCTTTTCTTCCTTTTTGTCATTTCTTATTAGACAGTCTTGAGAGAAATTGAGAGAATTTCGATTTTCTTCTGCCCGAATCAACTTCGAAACGTTGTCTAAACTCGAAACAAATTATATATTTGTGATCTTCGCGTCGAGGGCTTCTGAATGAAATAATTTTCTTCTGGTTCCAGCAGCTCTAGATGTCAAAGTGCTAGAATAGCATGTATTTGAAGTTGAAATTCCTATATGTAGTAGAATAACCGACAATAAACTAAGTTTTGAAGTCGAAATTGAATTATGACATGATTTTGATTTGATATGAATTTTTTGAAGTTTCAAATTATATTTGAAACTCATATTGATGATTTGGATTATGTTATTGATTGGAATGAGTATGTTATTGATATAGATAAAGTATTATACCGATATCTTTAGGCTACATCAACTGGAAACGAAGAAATTGAGGTGTGTTGCGACCAAGTAACATACGACGGGTATCTGTATTATATGATATATGTTTGACTGATTGGATTGAGAATATGTGTCTATATGCCTTATGTGATGACTTAATGTGGCATACATGACATTGAGATTTGAATATCGATGTATAAAATAATTTTTTTGTTAACACACATCGTTTGATGCATACATCGATACATGACATGCACATTGAGCTATGATCTTTGGATACCCTGATATGATCTGATTGGATTCTGGGGTTTGTGAACACAGTGCTATGTTTGGTATTACATGACCCTTAAAACATAGACATTTGTGGCCCCGACGATTGATTTGAGATTTGGGATTTGATGGTGCTTCGTCGACGCTATCATACGAGTATCCCTTATTGAGGCCGGTGTGCCAGCTCGAGCATTGATTTGATAGCGATTCGTTTGATTCTGATATGTGCTCAGTGGATGGGCATATTACCTTGTTAGAGTAGGTGCATGTCGAGCCAAGTGTTGGCCGAGCGTTCGCAATGAAACTCTATGTATAAACAGTCTTTATTTTAATACTATTTGAAATTATTGTTTTGGCACATCTTTATCTGTATACCCATGCTAGTTGCATAGATATAGCCCTTGAATATACAAATAGTAGAAAGAATATGAGATGCTCATATGATGAGTATCATGAAACTCATATTTGGAATACTGTATATTCTAAACAGTTCCTAGTCGATTCAGCCGCCGCTAAGAAGGATATAGGCCGCTCGAGTTCGAGACTAGTATCTGCGATGTGAGTTCCATGTTTCATTGGTAGGGGACATTGTGATGTCCGAGCATGCAAATAGGTGCTCCTAGTAGAGTGCACTGAACAACCCTCCATAAAGAACTTTCCAAGTGGTTCTCACTTATCGAGTGGAAACGTCCTACTTTATGGTTGTACACCATTAGTCCTTATGACCCGGGACAACATTGAGACTCTATGTGCTAGCATTACACTTTGACTTGTTTACCGACTCTCAAGGGGTCATCTGGTGGCAAGGTTGGGTGTTTTGTCGAAACATATAAGAGTCGATGCATTGTAGTCGGGGATTCACCGCTTACCTTCGGATATGGATATCCTATGTGTATGTAGTATGAAATCTCTGATCAGAGTATGGTGGTAATTATGAAAGGGGTTTCATAGATTACTCCATCGATGCAACTACAACATGACACATAGTATCGATTAATTGACAACTCTCGATATATCAATGGTTGTCGAATCGGTCGGGATATATGAGTTGAAGGGACCGTACTGTACGCTAACCATAATTGAATGGTTCTTGCAGGCACTATCATTTGATACCTAGGGAATCATGTAAGCGATGCTGCTAGGCGTTTAACATGATTGGTTGGGTACTATCAGACTTGAGTTCTGACGTTCTTATTATCAAGGAGTTGATAAGTAAGAATGGAGCAATTGGGGTATGCTCATATAAGGACATGTTTAGTCCGAATCACATGGAGATGTGAACCCACGGCTAGTTGTATCAATGAACCATTGAGGGCCACACAAGACTAGCTTTCTAGATCCCGTTGAGAAGTAAAATAGTTCAATGTGTTGAACGGCTTATAAAGGAGTTTATAAGTGTAAATAAAATAGAAGTATGACTTCTATAAGGAGAATGTAACTTTTAATTTGAGGAAGTATTCCTAAATTAAAAGTTGGCCAAACAAATAATTTATTTGAAAATTGTGATTTTCATAAACATTATATGGACAAAATTAAATTAATTCAAGTGTTGAATTAATTAAACACTAGTAGGCCTAGTAGAGTCCAAATAATTAAATTAATTCAAGTGTTGAATTAATTAAATAACATTGGGCCTTGTAGAGCCCAATTGGAAATAATTATTAAACTAGTGGGCTTGAGTAAAATCAAGTAAAGTTTAAATGGTCTCAAATGTATTTGAGAAATTTAAATAAAAGTATATGGGCCTTGTAATTGTTACAAGCCCAAGTAGAAAGCACGCAAGGGAGGTGAAGAGTTGGGAGACAACTTTTTCAATGTTCAAGGCTTGGCATGCAACCTTTTGGCTTTAACTTTTTCCACAACCAAGAAAAGTCGCCCCTCTCTCTCCTACACCACCCCTTGGACGAAATTTTACAAAAACTTTCTCCCTCATTTTTGTTCTTCAATTGTTGAGGAAATAAAACACTTACAAAGAAAAATGATCTAATTTTTCTAGTGCAAAATTAGAGTGGTTCTAGCTTGTTGGTGGTGGGCTTAATATTTGAGCAAGGTGGGCTCAAAAGGAAGCTTGAAAATTATCTTGCCATTCAAGAGCTAAGGTGTTTACATCTTAGTTGGAGCCATCATCAATCTTTTAAGATTGATAGGTACATTTCTAAATACTATGAATGTCATTTTTGTGTTTTTCGTATTTGCTACACACATCTTGTGGTGCTCGGTTTTTCTTGCTCGAAAATATGTATGTTTTTGAAATTTTTTGAACTTCCGTTGCGCAACCGGGCACCGTAACCGATCCCCTTTCATACCTGATACCTCCACTACATACATGCATTGCATACCATATATCATTGTTTAGATACTTGTGGTATATATGATGGTTGTTGCATACGGAGCTTTGCTCACCCCCAAGGGGAGTTGTTGTTGTCTTTGTGTGTGGACAATGGCAGGTACTCCAGGTTATCAGGAGGCCGGAGAGGGTACTTCTGGAGGGAGTCACAGTTTGGGATGAGGTTTTATGTTTTGTTTCCCAGTATATATGTATATGTATCTATATACCGGGGCATGTCCCGAGGATATGAGTTGTTTGTATATGATTGGCCTTGATTATGTGTGGGCATGTTTATGATGTGAGGTAAAATACTATTTTTAGTATTCAAATAAAATGATTTGGGCTCATTATAAAGAAAATCTAAACTCGTTTTCTGCTGTAATTAATTAACCATAATCAGATTGTATTGTAATAACGATTAGGAGTTAAGGGCCCCACAATTGTTTGTCTTTACGTATATAACATCGGTTCCGACTATCTGATTTTAAGCAGAGATTGCACTTCTTGTAAATCTCTTCGAGCGGATCTTCCTACTTTTGATCGTCTAATCAAGTACACGATTTGAGACTTGATTCCTTGTTTAAATCGCACTAGAGATCCAAAATAATTTTTGCGTTGAGACTAGATTGCAAGAATTTCAAATAACATGGGGCGATGGTGGAAGTGAAATTAGAAAAAAAATTTAGCGAACAAAAAAATTTCAAAGTGACCGAAATTATATATAAGCAATCTCATAAATTTCAATACACGGAATCAACTTATTAACTTATATATAAGCAATCTGTTTGATCTCCATCAAACTTCAAATTCAATACCTTGAACTTGATTATCTCAACGGAAACACAGAATCCGATATTTGTGTGATCCTCAATGGTTCAACGATGCAGCTGGTCATGGGTTCACAACTTTTCATTATTCAGAATAACATTTATTCTTATTCGGTTTATCCTAATTAGCATAATTCTTTTCATCAACTGTTTGATCCAGAATGTCAGAACCCAAGTTTGATTGCACTCATCTGATAGCATCGCCCCGTGATCTCCTAATTATCACTGATAGTGCCTACAAGAACATTAAGCTATGATTAGCGTACAATACAGTCCCTTCAACTTATATATCATGATCGAATCTGCTACTATTAGTGTATCGAGAGTTGCATTTGGATTCGATAAAGATTGTGATGTATCTTTCAGTAATAACAGTGACATGATATGTGCAACAGAAGAAACACCTTGGAAAAAATATCGATGTCTTTACTCTGGTCAGATATTCCTTGCCTCGTTAACTTATCATATCACATATGATATCTTTGCCCATAGGTAGACGGTGAATCTTCGACTACAATATATTTGCTCATACGTATTTCGAAACTACACTCAACCTCGCAATCTGATGACCTCCAATGAAGTCGATAAACAGATCAAAGTGCATCTAGTACGTAGGATCTCTACATTGTCTCTGGTCAAATGATTAATGGTGTACAACTATAACCGCAGACTATTACACTCGATAATTGACAACCACTTGGACAATATGAGAGAAAGTTGTTCATTGTATCATCGAATGATCACTCATATATATTAATAAATGTCTTCATGACCTTACCAATTAAACATGTTTACATCACAGATGCTAGTCTTAAGCCCAAAAAAACTTTATCTTTGTTTTAGACAGCTGACTTGACTATGAACTTGTTTAAAATATATGATACATTTATTAATGAGTTTCATTATTTTACGTTGAGAGTAAGATCTCATGGTATCGTTAGTATATTCAAGAGTTTCATCTATGCAGCTTGCATTGTATACATATAAAGTAAATGTCATATTTGAATAAAATCGTAAAATATTATTAAAATAAAAATTATATTTACATAAATTTTAATAAAACTCAAACCACAAATTGACTCGGTCAAACCACAAATTTACAAACTGAATATCTTATCTAACACGTATCCCGAACAGTACTTATTCACTAGGCCAGCACAAAAGTGAACTTCGAATATTCTCTTTACTTTGGATTTGATGCGTTTGAGATATTCCAATGCATGTAATGCATTTTATTAAATTATTTCGGCCCCAATTATTTAAAAAAAAAACCCATTTTAATCCGTCCTGATTACAGCCAATTAAATGTACTAATATATATAACCTTATTTTTAAGTGAACATCTAAAAATGTCTCTACTTTTATTAATTAAAATAAAATATAAATACACTAAATAATATTACACACATAAATGCTTGTATTTTTTTATGCCTCCCGTTTTAACTAGTGGCTCCACGTTGTACACATATTTACATCTTTATTGTGATATATATATATATATATATATATATATATATATATATATATATAATAAAACAAAATGATTTGGATCAATTATTTGTGAAATCATGACGTAATTTTTAAAATATAAAAAGCTTAACTATCTATCAAATTTTAATAGTATTCTGTTTTTATTTATGAAAATCTATTTTCATGATAAATTTAAAACTTAACTCTAATTATCATGCATGGTTCATTCACTTTTGAAATTTTTTAAAATTATTAAATATTTCTTTATTTTTATATATTTTTAAAATTTTAAATTATCATGTAACTCATGGGATTTTAAAAATTATTATAAAAAATATATTTAAATAATCGATCTAATTATTTATTAAATGGTTCTATACAAATTCATGTGTAGGATATATTATTATATTTGTTGAAATAATATATTTGAATATTGAAAAAGTAATAGTTGAATATTTGAATGTTGAAAATAAGAGTTGTTGTAGTATCCCGATGCCTAATTTGAGTTAATTATTAGATTAATTATATTTCGGTGGGATCGGAAGGACCGAACAGGGTTCGGATCGTCCGATCAGGGTTCGGATCGTCCGATCAGGATTCGGATCGTCCGAGACAGGTGGCTGGAACCGTGGAAGACATGCAGGATTCGGATCGTCCGATCAGGGTTCGGATCGTCCGATCAGGGTTCGGATCGTCCGAGACAAGTGGCTGGACTCGTGGAAGACATGCAGGGTTCGGATCGTCCGAAGTGTACCGGATCGGATCTTCCGAAGTGGTTCGGATCTTCCGAACGTTGACTATAAATAGAGGCGCGAGGCTTCACTTTCTACTCGCCAATTCCGAGTGTTCCAGAGCGTTTTAGTCGTTTCTGATTGGTTTCTAGTCTTTTCCCGAGGTTCAGGCACTAGCGGGGAGCTACTGGTTTTGTAGCGGAGCTGTGCTCTAGTTGGGAGCTAGCGGCATCAGTGGGCTACGGACGCAGGCTTGTTTCTAGGGCTGATTGTTAGGATCTGCTGGTTTGAGGTACGAAAATACTATCCGAGATATCCTGGTCGAGTATACATTCTTATATGTGTTGCATGATTGTTTGCTGCATTGATATATGTCATATGATGCATGCTTTTATGTCACGTTTATTACTGCATGTTACATTTCATCTTGAGCCGTATCTCTTTCGAGATAGCCTTTATTGTTGAGCTGTATCTCTTTCGAGATAAGCTATATCTTGTGGGGCCGCTCAGCCCTGTCTTGTGGACGCATGGACACCGAGAGTACACAGTGGCCGACGGGTCCGGAGGGCTTCGGTGATCCGGGACATTTTAGGTCCACGTCTGATCTTGTAGTGGATGTAGTGACCCAGAGGAGTACCGCGCGGCACTATCCACTTGGCGCCTCTAGACTGAGCATATTGAGATCTTTTGTGACTCCTGTTTCTTGACTACCCTGGTATCATATCATAGCATGTGCATTTCATATAGGCTTGTATACTCATGCTTTTGTACTGGGCGTTCTTATCGCTCACGTCCTCGGTTTTGTTTATCTTGGACACCCCATTCCCTCGGGACAGGCCTCAGGTTGGATGGCTCAGGAGGAGGACGATGAGGACGTTGAGTAGCCGGTTGGTTTAGTTCTTCAGTACTATTTGTTTCGATATGGTTGTACCGCATATTTTTATTCTGAGTTGTTCTGGATATCATTTGGGTTGTATAACTATCGTTTGTTGACCATTTTCCGCATTTATCTCTGATTGTTATTAATTAAGTTAATTGCATGCTTAATTCTTGATTAGTAGGTGATTCTGGAACGGGTCACTACATTTATGGTATCAGAGCATGCATATGATTTTGGGATATAGATTCTGTTTTGGGATTTTCGTTTGACCATTTTACCATTTTCCCCATTCTATCTTGTAGCGATGGCTGACCACTTTGGTGATGAGAGTAGTCAGGGGAGTGTAGGTCGTTGGGGTGACCAGGACGATCGTAGGCGTCATCGTGAACATCGTCATCGTCGTGATGGCCCTAGGCGTTTTGAGATGCACCGTTTCATTCAGATGGGGCCTAAGCCTTTAGTCGGTGGTGAGACTCCCGATGATGCTGAGGATTGGTTAGAGCGCATGGAGAGTTGTTTCCGTGCATTCCAGTGCACCGAAGAGCAGCAGATGGAGACCCTTAGTTTTCTTTCAGAAGTTCAATCGTCTTTGCCTGGCGAAGGGCTGGAGGAAAATATAGCTGCATGAAAGCTGCACGGAAATCGACCCAAGTCACCCTACCCTGAGCCTGGACTATCGGCGCAGAAGTCGATCGCCACCACTTGCGCGCACGGCCCTCGAGAAGAAAACTAAGGGTCTCCATCTGCTGCTCTTCGGTGCACTGGAATGCACGGAAACAACTCTCCATGCGCTCTAACCAATCCTCAGCATCATCGGGAGTCTCACCACCGACTAAAGGCTTAGGCCCCATCTGAATGAAACGGTGCATCTGAAAACGCCTAGGGCCATCACGACGATGACGATGTTCACGATGACGCCTACGATCGTCCTGGTCACCCCAACGACCTACACTCCCCTGACTACTCTCATCACCAAAGTGGTCAGCCATCGCTACAAGATAGAATGGGGAAAATGGTAAAATGGTCAACGAAAATCCCAAAACAGAATCTATATCCCAAAATCATATGCATGCTCTGATACCATAAATGTAGTGACCCGTTCCAGAATCACCTACTAATCAAGAATTAAGCATGCAATTAACTTAATTAATAACAATCAGAGATAAATGCGGAAAATGGTCAACAAACGATAGTTATACAACCCAAATGATATCCAGAACAACTCAGAATAAAAATATGCGGTACAACCATATCGAAACAAATAGTACTGAAGAACTAAACCAACCGGCTACTCAACGTCCTCATCGTCCTCCTCCTGAGCCATCCAACCTGAGGCCTGCCCCGAGGGAATGGGGTGTCCAAGATAAACAAAACCGAGGACGTGAGCGATAAGAACGCCCAGTACAAAAGCATGAGTATACAAGCCTATATGAAATGCACATGCTATGATATGATACCAGGGTAGTCAAGAAACAGGAGTCACAAAAGATCTCAATATGCTCAGTCTAGAGGCGCCAAGTGGATAGTGCCGCGCGGTACTCCTCTGGGTCACTACATCCACTACAAGATCAGACGTGGACCTAAAATGTCCCGGATCACCGAAGCCCTCCGGACCCATCGGCCACTGTGTACTCTCGGTGTCCATGCGTCCACAAGACAGGGCTGAGCGGCCCCACAAGATATAGCTTATCTCGAAAGAGATATAGCTCAACAATAAAGGCTATCTCGAAAGAGATACGGCTCAAGATGAAATGTAACATGCAGTAATAAACGTGACATAAAAGCATGCATCATATGACATATATCAATGTAGCAAACAATCATGCAACACATATAAGAATGTATACTCGACCAGGATATCTCGGATAGTACTTTCGTACCTCAAACCAGCAGATCCTAACAATCAGCCCTAGAAACAAGCCTGCGTCCGTAGCCCACTGATGCCGCTAGCTCCCAACTAGAGCACAGCTCCGCTACAAAACCAGTAGCTCCCCGCTAGTGCCTGAACCTCGGGAAAAGACTAGAAACCAATCAGAAACGACTAAAACGCTCTGGAACACTCGGAATTGGCGAGTAGAAAGTGAAGCCTCGCGCCTCTATATATAGTCAACGTTCGGAAGATCCGAACCACTTCGGAAGATCCGATCCGGTACACTTCGGACGATCCGAACCCTGCATGTCTTCCACGAGTCCAGCCACCTGTCTCGGACAATCCGAACCCTGATCGGACGATCCGAACCCTGATCGGACGATCCGAACCCTGTTCGGTCCTTCCGATCCCACCGAAATATAATTAATCCAATAATTAACTCAAATTAGGCATCGGGATACTACATTTGTAAAGTTAGAAATTTGTGTGTGATGATGTAGGTATTGATGTATTTTATTTTTGGATTATGTGTAATGAAACTCTATAAATAGATCTCTCATTTGTGAAGAAAATCACAATTGAGTAGAGAGAAAAATATTATAAAGTATGTAGTTTGGTAAATTTTGAGAGTTTGAGATTTTTACTTTTTACCATAAATTTTTAATTTTTCACAACACGTTATCAGCATGAAGCTCTAAAAGTCCTACATACTTTTCCAAGCTCCAAACAGAAGAAAAAGGTAACAAAAGTAATAATATTTATTTTACTGTTATTTATTTATTGTGTATTTATTTAATATACAATATAATGTTATTATTAGAAATAATAAAAATAAATTTTTCATAAACTTGTTATAAATCCTGGGAGGATGTTAAGACGACATCCCACACTCCCGGTAAGGGATACGACAAGTATAAAAGCCTATAAGGTTTTTAAACAAAAAGTAATAATATTTATTTTACTGTTATTTATTTATTGTGTATTTATTTAATATACAATATAATGTTATTATTATAAATAATAAAAATAAATTTTTCATAAACTTGTTATAAATCCTGGGAGGATGTTAAGACGACATCCCACACTCCCGGTAAGGGATACGACAAGTATAAAAGCCTATAAGGTTTTTAAACAAAATAAATTATGACACTCATTATAATATTATGATATGATATACATAATTATTTAAACATGTCTAATATTATATATACCATATTATTACCATAAAATTATACAAATACATACCTTTATTTTTTTGTACACCAACGGTCATAAATGGTAAAAAACGGCTAGTTTTTGCCCTATAAATATGATCTCACAAACATATTCAATCACTCCAACTTTCTCTTCTTCTCTAAAAATTATTCATCATCAAATTTTTCGAAAAAAAAAGAAGATGGCTTTCTCAAGGATATTTTTAATTATTTTGGTTATCATACTCACGAGTCTTGTATTTATCGGAGAATATCCTCCTCGTGCGTTTTCTTTATTTTTACAAATACTTGTACTTGTTGTTTATCCGTTACTTTGTATTGTAATATTTATTAACTAATAAAATGCATCGTCATTTTTTTTTAGTACCACCATGTCAAATTTAACAAAGCTCGAATTTATTGCGCTCGACATCACGGGAAAGAATTATATGCCATGGACTCTAGATGTAGAAATGCATCTTGAGTCATTGGGTCTAAGCGAGACCATTAAAGAAAATGGCATATGCACGTCACAAGAAAAGGCAAGAGCCATGATATTTTTGCGTCGACATCTCGACGATGGATTGAAATGTGAATATCTGACTGAAAAAAATCACATGGCTTTGTGGAAGGGATTAAAAGAAAGATTTGAACATATAAGGGAAGTTATACTTCCGACCGCCCGGGATGAATGGAATACACTGAGATTCTAAGATTTTAAAAAAGTCAGTGATTACAATTCGGCGATGTATAGAATAATCTCGCAATTAAAATTTTGTGGACATGAGGTCACAGAATCTGAGATGCTTGAAAAAACATTTTCCACATTTCATGCATCAAATATTACTCTACAGCAACAATATAGAGTACGTGGATTTGCGAGATATTCTGAGCTCATCGCCTGTCTTCTTGTGGCGGAAAAGAACAATGAGCTATTAATGAGAAATCATCAGTCCCGACCCACTGGATCAACAGCATTTCCAGAAGTAAATGCTGTAAGTAAAAATGAATTTAAACCTGGAAACCAAAATCAATTTCAAAGATAAGGTTTTGGTCGAGGTCGAGGTCGAGGTCGTGGACGTGGAATTGGTCGTGGTCGTGGACGCGGCCGTGGTTTTGAAAATAATAGAGATAGTTATTTTTATAACTCATCTAAAAAGAGCGTCCCAAACCATCCACAGAAAAGGCATCATGAGAATACAAGTGTTAATGAAAATCACTCAAAAAGATATGAAAGTTCTTGTTACAGATGTGGTACTCCAGGACATTGGTCCAAAGTTTGTCGAGCCCCTGAGCACCTTCGTAAACTTTATAAAGAATCATTAAAGGGGAAAGAAAAGGAGACCAACTTCACTGAACGCAGTGACCGTTTGAGTGATTCAACTCATTTTGATGCTGGTGATTTTATGAATGATTTCTTTGGAAATGATCAACATGTTTGTGGGATAGAAATGAACAATTTTGATGCTACAGATTTTCTCAATAATTTCTCTGAAAATGAACAATTTAATGGTAGAATATAAATGTACAATAATTTATTTTTCATGTATTCATGTAATAATGTTTTATTATACAATTATGATATGTGTTATATTTAAATATATATTGCCAGTAATTTATTTCATTGCATATTTTTTTGAAGTTCAAATATGAAAAATGCTATGAGCAAAGCTGAAGTTTGCATACCCGATAGTTGTACAACGCATACTATCCTCTGAGATAAAAGATATTTCTTGGAACTAAAACCAACAAAAACAACGGTGAATATAATATCAGGTCCTGTAAACTTGATTAAAGGATGTGGTAAAGCACAATTTTTGTTACCTGATGGTACAAAATTTTTGATCAATGATGCTTTATATTCACCACAATCGAAAAGAAATTTGTTGAGTTTTAATGATATATATTCCCATGGGTATGATACTCAAACAATGAATGAAGGGAATGAGAAATATATGTGTCTTATCACATATAAATCAGGAAAGAAATATGTGATTGAAAAACTACCAATGCTCCCTACTGGATTGCATTATACACATATAAGTCCCATTGAATCAAACATGGTAGTTGATAATTCTTCAATATTAACCAATTGGCATGATCGATTGGGACATCCTGGTTCAACAATGATGCGAAGAATTATAGAAAATACACATGGTCATCCACTGAAAGACCAGAAGATCTTTCAGAATAATAAGTTTCAATGTAAAGCATGTTCTCTTGGAAAACTTATTATAAGACCATCACCAGTCAAAATCCAAACTGAATCACCAATGTTTCTTGAACGTATTCAGGGTGATATTTGTGGACCAATCCATCCACCATGTGGACCATTCAGATATTTTATGGTATTGATTGATGCCTCCAGCAGATGGTCACATGTATGTTTATTGTCAACTCGAAATGTTGCATTTGCAAGATTACTTGCTCAAATAATAAAATTGAGGAATCAATTTCCCGATTATACAATCAAGAAAATTAGACTTGATAATGCTGGTGAATTTACTTCCCAGACTTTCAATGATTATTGTATGTCTATGGGAATCATTGTTGAGCATCATGTTGCTCATGTACATACACAGAATGGATTGACTGAATCATTGATTAAACGTCTGCAAATGATTGTTAGACCAATGATTATGAACAAAGCTCCCTATTTCTATATGGGGACATGCAATTTTACATGCTGCTTCATTAATATGCATCAGACCAAGTGCATATCATAAATACTCCCCATTGCAGCTTGCATTTGGTAAAGAACCAGACATTTCTCATCTGAGAATTTTTGGATGTATGGTGTATGTGCCTATTGCACCACCACAACAAAAGAAAATGGGACCTCAAAGAAAGGTTGGAATTTATATCGGTTATGATAGTCCATCAATCATTCGATACCTTGAACCTCAGACAGGCGACGTGTTCACAGCACGTTTTGCTGATTGTCATTTTAATGAGAAAATCTTCCCAATGTTAGGGGGAGAACAGAAACATACCGGAAAAGAAATTACATGGTATTATCATCATGGTTACATCTGGATCCAAGAACAAAACAATGTGAAAAAGATGTACAACAAATTGTACACTTGCAAAGAATAGCAAATCAAATACCAGATGCATTTGCAGACACAAAAGGGGTAACTAAATCATATATACATGCTGCAAATGCCCCTGCTCGAATTGAAATTCCAAAGAAACAAATGGAAGATACTCATGATGTCATTAAACGCCTGAACCAAAAATCCTCGAAAAAGAAAATCCATAGAGAAATACGATGATCACAAAATAAAGAATGATGTTTATGAAGAAACACATGATGATCACAAAATAGAGAATGGTGTTCCTGAAGAAACACATGATGATGAAAATGTTCTGTCAGAACCACAAACTGACGAGAATCATGAAATCTCTATCAATTACATTAATACTGGAAAAATATGGAACCGAAAAGATATAGATGAAATTGATGATATATTTTCTTATAATGTGGCAATCGACATCATAAATGATAACGAAGATCATGAACCAAAATCTTTTGGTGAATGTAAAAATCGGCAGGATTAGATAAAATGGAAAGATGTCATCCAGGTTGAATTAGATTCGCTAAATAAACGTAATGTTTTTGGACCTATAGTCCTTACACCTGAAGGTGTAAAACCTGTTGGATACAAATGGGTTTTTATTCGAAAGAAAAATGAGAAAATGAAATAGTAAGATATAAAGCTCGACTTGTTGCACAAGGTTTTTCTCAAAGGCCTGGAATTGATTATGAAGAAACGTATTCTCCTGTGATGGATGCAATTACGTTTCGGTATTTGATTAGCTTGGCGGTATCTGAAAATTTAGAAATGCGTCTTATGGATGTTGTTACAGCTTACTTATATGGATCACTTGATAGTAATATATATATATATGAAAATCCCTGAAGGATTTAAGATGCCTGAAGCACAAAGTTCAAAACCCAGGGAATGTTATTCTGTGAAATTACAAAGATCATTATATGGGTTAAAGCAATCAGGTCGAATGTGGTATAATCGACTAAGTGATCACTTGATGAAAAAGGGATATGTAAATAATTCAATATGCCCTTGTGTTTTCATTAAGAAAACAACATCCGGATGCGTAATTATTGCTGTATATGTTGATGATTTAAACATCATTGGAACGAATAAGGAAATTTAAGAAGTTGTGTCATACTTGAAGGAAGAATTTGAAATGAAGGATCTTGGAAAAACCAAGTATTGTCTGGGTTTACAAATTGAACAAAAAGAATGTGGAATGTTTGTTCACCAGACAAATTATACAGAAAAGATCCTTCAACGTTTTAATATGGATAAATCAAATCCTTTAAGTACTCCAATGGTTGTTAGATCATTAAACATAGAAAAGGATCCATTCCGTCCATGTGAAGATGATGAAGATATTCTTGATCCAGAAGTACCATATCTAAGTGTCATCGGTGCCCTTATGTACATTACAAATTGTACAAGACCTGATATATCTTTTGCCATGAATCTGTTGGCAAGATTTTGCTCATATCCAACAAAGAGACACTGGAACGGAATTAAACATATATTCCGTTATCTACGAGGAACGACACACTTGGGACTTTTGTATTCAAAAGATGCTAATCCAAGTATAATTGGTTATGCTGATGCTGGATACTTATCTGATCCACACAAGGCACGTTCTCAAACTGGATATGTATTTACTCGTGGAGGCACTGCAATATCTTGGCGTTCACAGAAACAGACGCTCGTAACAACTTCATCAAATCATGCCGAGATTATTGCACTACATGAAGCAAGTCGTGAATGTGTGTGGTTAAAATCAATGACCCAACATATCCAAATTTCATGCGGATTATCATTCGATGAGAAGCCTGTGATACTATATGAAGATAATGCTGCATGTGTTGCTCAAATGAAAGAAGGATACATAAAAAGCGACAGAACTAAACATATTCCTCCTAAGTTCTTCGCATTCACCAAGGAGCTTGAGAAGAATAAATGTATTGATGTTCGTCACATTCAATCAAGTGAAAACTCATCAGATCTCTTCACAAAGGCACTTCCTACGTCAATATTCAGAAAGCACATATATAATATTGGGATGCGCAATCTACGAAATTTGTGAAGAATTGTTCATGTCAACATCAGGGGGAGTTTACGTGACTGCACTCTTTTTCCCTTACTATGGGTTTTTCCAAGTAAGGTTTTTAACGAGGCAGTACAAAACACGTAATGAAGACATCATCGTATCATGATCATCATCACAAGGGGGAGTGTTGAAATAATATATTTGAATATTGAAAAAGTAATAGTTGAATATTTGAATGTTGAAAATAAGAGTTGTAAAGTTAGAAATTTGTGTGTGATGATGTAGGTAATGATGTATTTTATTTTTGGATTATGTGTAATGAAACTCTATAAATAGATCTCTCATTTGTGAAGAAAATCACAATTGAGTAGAAAGAAAAATATTATAAAGTATGTAGTTTGGTAAATTTTGAGAGTTTGAGATTTTTACTTTTTACTATAAATTTTTACTTTTTCACAACAATATTGTAATAATATAAAAAATAAATATAAATGTAACACATGTCAAGGTCAAGTTTCAAAAATTATTATAACAAGATTCAACCTTCTAGATTTTTGAATCACTTTCACATTCCAAAGAGCTTATTTTCTTCTGTGTTTAATAATTGAATATTTAATATTATAATCGTTATTTAATAAAAAGTTGATGTGTCATCAAAATTAATTTGGCGGGGTCGGGGTATGTTACACTGAGAGTAACATTATCGGTGTATTTTTATCCCAAAAGTTTATATGAACATTTGAATTAAAAAAAAAAAAACAAAGTAAGAATCGTCGAAAATTTTTGTTTTAAATTCAAATATTCATATAAACATCTTATAAAATATATATACGAGATTAATACTTCCCCGATAACATAAACGAAATCTCAATTTAACTACTAATTTCTGATAAGGACAAGGCAACAACCCTCGTTGAAGGAAACAATTAAACGAGTCTGGTTGAGGAAAATATGTGTGATATTATATTTCACAAGCAACTGCTTGGCTTGAACAGGATAGAATTATGTGACGATAAATTGAAATACAAAATTAAAATAGTTATTTTTGATTTAAATTATATATATAATTTATATATATATATATAGATATATATATATATACAGCTTCATGGCCGTAGAGAGAGTTTTAGAGAGAGTTTGTACAGAGAGAGTTGGACGAGAGAGTTTTTCACAGAGAAGAAAATATAAGAGTTCAACATATATTTTCTCTACAGTTTTTATATGATCGGGTGATTACTTTATTATGTAGTTGCATGTGACCGGGTGATCACTTTTGCAAGGGCACAGCTGTTGGAGGTTTTTGGGAGTGCACGTAAAGGTCGGCAGAAGAGTTCTTGCTTAGAAAAAAAATACGAGAGCAGGGCCTATTTTGATGAGATGTTTTTGTGTGATCAGATGATTACTTTGCAGCACAAGAGAGCTGCTGGAGTTTGTCTCTGAACACACTCATTGTTCAGAGTTGAAGATTTTCGTGTGAAGAGTTTGTGTGATTAATATGATATTATCCTAGGTAGATCAATATAAAATATAAAAATATTCTAGAATTTAAAATTCTAGCTCGTATATAACTATATTTATGACTTTACCACTGGAGCCCAAGAGAGTGTTTTCCATAACCAATCCAATATGACTTGATTGGAAACTTCTATCTCAGAGTCGGGATTTTTCTAATCTTTGGATCTGCGGTGGGCATAATAGTTTGAATTTTCCGAACTCATCATCATGTTAAAGGAATTTCTATTTTACGATGTGGGATCTGCGGTGGGCATAATAGTTTGAATTTTCCGAACGCACCATCATGTTAAAGGAATTTTTATTTTACGATGTGAGAATCCACAACTGTTATTATTTGATGCGTACTGGATGAACCACTATATTAACGCAATAATCTATAAATCATGTTAGCATTCATGTTAAAAGGTCCTTGCTTTCATCGAGGTTCACATATACAAATATCTGCAAGTTTCTTTTTGTCCATGGTAATTTTGCTTTGTTGTTGTATTTTAGTCACCGTGGAGTTTTGGTTTAATCTCCTGCTTGTGAGCATCGATTTCTATATTAGAATAATATTATATTTTTTATTGTTTTTTTGTTAAATTGATAATATCAATTTAAATTTTATGTTTATAGATTATGAAATCTTATTTGATTTATTTTTAAATAATATATATATATATATATATATATATATATATATATATATATATATATAATTCATGGTCGTAGAGAGAGTTTGTAGAGAGAGAGTTGGACGAGAGAGCTTTTCAGAGAGAAGAAAATATAAGAGTTCAACATATATTTGCTCTACAGTTTTTATATGATCGGGTGATCACTTTATTAAGTAGCTGCATGTCATCAGGTGATCACTTTTGCAAGGGCACAGCTGCCGGAGGTTTTTGGGAGTGCACGTAAAGGTCGGCAGAAGAGTTTTTGCTTAGAAAAAAATATGAGAGCAGGGCTTATTTTGAATTTTTGATGGGATGTTTTAGTGTGATCGGATGATTACTTTGCAGCACAAGAGAGCTGCTTGTGTTTGTCTCTGAACACACTCATTGTTCAGAGTTGAAGATTTTTGTGTGAAGAGTTTGTGTAATTGATTCACATATTTACCATGTTGCTGATTGGTGTCGACACACTAAAAAACAAGACTGACGCAGATTGTTGATCAAAGATTGTTCTTTTATTTGTTTTGCTGGTTGGTGTTGACAATATTCACGAACAACACTGACGCAGATTGTTGATCAAAGAGTGTTCTTTTATTTGTTTTAAGCAACTTCGGTTTATACATCTAGTTTTTATGTGGTTTATTTTGATGCATTTTTAGTTCTTTGGAGTGTCAATGATTTTGGTTTTGTTATTCTCACTAGTATTTTTTTGTTTAAACGTATCATAAGAGACATAATTTTTAGATATTATCGAGAGGTTAAATCCACGGTGCATATGATGGTGACATGGACTTTATTATTGTTGATCAACACATGAGATGTTACCCGGCTAGCATCGAATTCACCCCAATTACACCAACTCTAAGTTCAATATCGGCAATTGGTTAACCCAAGAAATTGTATTATTTTCCAAAATATCTAAAAAAAGAAAAAGACGAAATTGTACCAAATACTCATACTAACGTGTTGGCTGACGCTATGTTTCTGCAAATACGAAAACGCCCTCTGGCGACGGAATCGTCTTATTTTACAGAACAATCTAGAGATACATTGAACCTGGACACTCCCTCTTTTGGCCTATAAAATCCCCTCCTGTGTTCCAGGTGAACGTATCTAGATACATTGTTTTATAAACAAAACAGTTGACTTCGATTCTATCTATGGCTCCCAGCATTGCGATTGCCTCCACCGGGAAGACGAAACAGAACACCGCGGCGGAGGTGGAACTGCGGCGTAGGAATGAGGAGTTGGAGATGGAGCTGAAGAGGAGCTCGGAGAGGGAAGAGATGATGAGGGAGGAGTTGATGAGGGTGTGGAAGCGGGTGACGGTGGCGGAGGAGGCGGAGGAGAGGCTGTGCCGCCAGCTCGGCGAGCTTGAGGCGGAGGCCGTGGAACAAGCCAGGGAATACAGGACTCAGATCTTGGAGTTGATGAGAAAGCTTTCTTACGCTAAACAACTCCAATAATTCACCATCTCTCTCGATTAGGATTACAAATCTTTTTCTTCTTTATTTTTTTGTATTAGTTTCTATTTTTCACGTTTGAATCGGAACATTTGGTAATTTTGCAATCTAGTTAAAATTTTGAAACATTGTAATTTTCGCTATTTTTATTAAGCAATTATTAAAATTGGGGTTTTATTATTATAGACCTTTCCATATTTTTACGTGGGAACGTGAATTTGACTTTGTAGACATGATATTATGTGAACAACGTTACGTCGAATTTATGATGCCTGGCTGGCAAGGAAAGAGACGGCTTAAATTTAGAAAAGATGAACTAAAATTACATGTGGAGAAAGACGTATCATAATTACAAAAGTCAGACAAAAAAAAAGAGGGGGGGGAGGGTTCAACAAAGTCGTAGATTGAGACCGATTATTTAAAAAAACACTTTTGGATAACGAACGAAGCTGATTTTCTTGTAAGAACAAATTATTAGGTTTAAAATAATAAGGAGAAATAAGTGAAAACGAGAGATAAATGCTAGCTATAATCTCCTTGTGGTCCAGCATAGAAAGAGACGTGATGCGGTTGAGAGATTCCAATTGATTGGACGATAGTTTTTGCTCAATTAATCTTACGAAAGAAATAATATGCGACACATTCACTCCTTAGTAAATTTTATAGACTTTATTTTAAATAAATCAAAAATAAAACTCATAGCGATATTACTTTTAGTTTAATCAAATGACCATAAATGAGTCATATTTTATGATCATGTGTTGCGATACATTGAGTATGAATATTCTGACGTGAGAAGATAGTCCGTCCAATAAGCATTTTCTTTTCTTATTTGTCCCGATGAAATACTTTTATTTTCAGGACCCAAACAATAGACCTTTTTTCCTTTCCATAAAAAAGGCATCTAAAGTTGAGAATTATAGAAGATTTAAAAAAAAAAGTAAATTAGCCTGGATTGAATTTGGGTCCAATAATTAGTTAAAATGTATCTTCCGTACAATAACTTTACGAATATCAAATTCAAGAGTATGACTTATTTGAGACGGTATGTACGGACCCGGACGCAAATCAAGTTCTTAATCATCATTGGGACTAATTAATCAATTGTAAAACAGGGTCTAAATTTTTTTTTTTTTAAAATACAAAGTGGAAACGTAATGTAATTTACTCAAATTACATATTAAACATGAACATACAAATCTTGTGTTATCTACAAGAATTCAACTAGGTTCAACTTTATATCAAGGCTGAATCATAAGTTGTTGCAAAGCCCGGATCTCCACGCTATCTATCTTCTCTCATCCTCTTCTTGACCCTGATCCAGTCCCACCTGTTGTCATGCACACATACAAAACAAGACAACAGCCAGATAACTCCGGTGAAAATTACATCCTAGTATAAACAATGTAAACATGCAATCATATAAAAGCATATACGAAAGCATATAAGAATTATTCATAACATGTCTCAAATCAGAAACATAAATCCATATCAAACATTCAATAATCATGAATGATATAAACAATGTAAATCAACATGTCATATCAGACTCAACTCAACCGACGCGTCGTCTCAGACTCTACTCAACTCTAACCTAGGGATCCCGATGTCTGGACATAGGTAATTATATCGAATCTCAGTCAATAGGAATGAATCAATCCATAAACGGCATCGATATAATTCATATATCAGTGTCTGGGCGAATCAGCCGCAGAATTGACGACTCAGTCAATAACCCGACGAATCAGCCGGTAATTAGGCGAATCAGCCAACAACCAGACGAATCAGCCTGTAATTAAGCGAATCAGCTTAAGTTTAGACGAATCAGTCCATAACCAGACAAATCAGCCGGTGACTAGGCGAATCAGCCTATGACTCAACGACTCAGTAATCAATACATGCAGTGGCTATGAATCAATAGCCTACAAACATCAATCTCATAATACATTTGCTATAAATCAATAGACTACAGTCATAAGTCTCATCAATTGCAAATATCAATGCAATAAACTAGGTATGTGATTTAGGGAGACTCGAGTCAAACCTCACTCGAGCTGTGCAATCCCAACTCAACATTAATTTATACCTTTCTTTCTGTTACTCTGACTCTGTCGAAGTCTCGAACCCCAAGCCTGTCAATACTCAATCTGACAAGAACAATATCGAGGAGTATAATATCAATACACCACTCGAATCAAATCTGTTCTGCTCATACTTAACCTAATTTAATATCGATGGCATAACGGTATAATATCAATATACCCAACAATACCATATCAATCAGATATTAATTCTACTATCTCCTACTCAATAACAACTCAATTCTGATATCAACTCGACTCCAAAACTACTCCGAAAATCATAACAATTCCATAATCAGTCCGTTTCTTAATCTGACTTCGATTCTATGATGTCTAATATGTCAAGAACAACATATATGAGTTCCATTCAATTCTGACAATATAATTTCAAAGCATGTCAAAACGTAGTAAACTTACGTCCTGTTGTAGCCTACGTTGCTAGGAACTCGATACCGAAGTCGGATTCAAAATCGGACGAGCAGATTTCTCGCAAATCAAAATCTAAAATTGAAAGCAATTCTTTCCTCAGCCTTCGTTTTCTTTCCCTTTTTCTGAAGAATCTCGATTGTGTATATATATATATATATACATACACGTAACATGCAACAAGCCAAGTGGAATCGTGCATGTGCTGCACGTTTCGCGCATATGCGCGCACAAAGTCGCGCATATGCGCAGTTCTTAGAACCAGCATTTTTCCTTCTCGCGCATATGCGCCACTTTTCTCGCGCATATGCGCCAAGCCTACTGTCCTTCCCGCGCATATGCGCCATCTACGTCGCGCATATGCGCCGAACCTTCTGGACATGTCGCGCATATGCGCGCATTTCTTCGCGCACGTGCGCCATGGCTTCGGCCCTTCTCATTATTTGATGTATTTTCTCGTCTTTTCCGGTCCGATCTGTTTCGTCTATAATCATATCGATTATCACCAATAAATCATAATAATCCTCATCAAATCATTTCGGATTAACATGATATATTTCTCGGGCCTTACATTTCTCCCCCTCTTAGATCTGAGTTCGTCCTCGAACTCATAGGTAATCACTTCAGATATATCAGAAAAAAATGTATACAGAGTTTTAAATCAAAACTCTCATCCTACTGAATCCATTATGAAATCTCTTTCTTGTATCAATCTCTGATTTCAAATCTGGAATAAGACTTCATGAAGTATATTATCATAATACTTCTCAATTTAATTCTGACAAAATCAATCTTGCCATGTCGGTTATACAACATCCGTATAAACCACTCCATAGTCTATAATGATTCAATACAGCCAACCATCATTAAATCTGCTGCTCTCGATCTAGGACATATTCAATCCTCGACCTCAAATACCAATCATCATCATCCGATGTTGGTTTATGACATCTGTTCTTTCTGAACTATCTTCATCTTCCTTCGAATTCTCTTCAAAAGAAATCTGCAGTATTCACTGTATACCGTCTCATCTATAACTATCTCATTACCCATCTGGTAAGCTGATAGCTATTGTCACGTCATGATAATAAGTCATATCAATTAGTGCTAACATCCAGCACTAAAGCTATACAAAAATCTTCCAATATCTGGCTACTACATTCTGACAGTCTGCCAATCTGTAAAACAATCTAAAAGAAAGCTCGTGATACATTCTGTCACGAATACAATCTCAAGCAAAATCACAATCTGACATAGTCTACTGTGGCATTCTGATCTTTCTGACCACTTCTCTGACATCGATCTGTGTCATCTGGTCATGTTTGTACGTTATCTTGTACAAACTAATAGATTATAGATTGAACAATCTATCAATCATAATCATATCATATCATAATCTGTAGGAAAATGGCAGTAATTTCATTACGAAAGCCATAGAAATGTATTCCCATTTCTATTCAGAACTATACAATTCTGTAATAAATCTTCTGATTTCTATCGTTCTGTCTTTTCTGTTAGCAATTCAGACATATCCGTATAATTTCTGCCAACATTTCAGTACAATTCTGTTATAACTGATCTCATCTATCTATATCACAACTATCTGTTCGAATACAATACATTCTCAATCATCAGACTGAACACTGAATTCATTACTGTAAGTTTCTAACAATATCTGTTCTTTCTGATTCGAACTATTTGATATATACAAATCAGTTAATAACATAATTAAAGAGGAAATACCTACCTGGTATTCGGCTCTGACTATCAATATCAAGTTTTACTGTACCATTCTGTTACTCTGATCGACACTCTGTTCTGACTATCGATATTGAGTTCTAAACATTTTAATCAACTTTTTGAGCTTCTAACTTTTCAAAATCAGCTCTGGTTCGGACAGTACAATATAATCTCTATTGTCTATAATCTGTCTCAAGCACGTATTCAGAATAACATCAATATTCAATCAGATTCAAAACATGCTAAATTCATAAACTGCAACTGTCTGACACGGATGTCAACTTCAGCTGACTAATCACCGTTTAACTCTGCTAAATTCACAAATATATCATTTTCAGACATAAAAATCCTGAACACAATCTATCTCAATCAAGATTCAAAAATTATCAGTTCAAGGCTAAAATAAATCTCTCTGACTGAAATTAGATCTGAAGTCTCATCTGGGGAAAACATCAATAACTTTCTTATCATTGGTAAATCAACCAACGATAGATGATAGACTCAGTTTCAATAAATCAACTGAATACATAAGGAGTCACTCTGCTCATTTCTGTAATAATCGAGTCATAGTTAGTACGAACATCAAAGGAATTCTCAGTCTAGAATTCTTATCGTACAATATTCATCTCCTGATCATCTCAGATCCGATTCTTACCATCTTCTGGCATTAATCTATGGTAGCTCTGTACTTGGTCCACATATCAATATCAGTAATGCAGTTCCAAAATCGTAGAACACCAGTACAACACAAGCTACTACACAATCTAACTCGATCTCATTCTTATCCTACTGTAGTATAAAAGATCTAACAGAAATCACTGATACCAGATCTTTTTCCAAAGGAAAAGAACAAATACTACAGTAAATAGGGACTCAACAAATAATGCATGCATCAATGCAAATCTTTCAAAAATCAGAGTATGTGAAGCACCGGCATTACTCAATACATATGCAGGATAATCAAACAAATCAGTTACGTGCAACATCATCATCTGGTGCTTCCTGAGCCTGTTCCTCGGTCAAAGCAAATACTCTGGCCTGCTGTCTAGGAGGCTGGCCAACTGTCTGGCTTCCTCCTGGCCTCTGCTGTGACTGAGACGGTGCTGGCTGAAATGAAGGAACGGCAGCTGATCGTCTACCCCACTGTGCCGCTGATCCAGATGGTTCAGCTCCCTGGGATCTTTGGGAACCCCTCTGTGGACACACTCTAGAAAAATGTCCCTGTTGTTTGCAGAAGTGGCAGCTACCAAGTACTCCTTGGCATTGTTCAGTGGAATGTCTCCCTCCTCAATTTCCGCAGTAAACGCCAGTATAACTCTGCTGAGAACCACTAGAGCTCGAAGAACTGCCGCCATACTTCTTAAATTGCTTTCCTCTAGCCTTTAGAAAATATTTCTTTCCACTACTGCTATTACCACCCTCGAATCGGGGAAGTGGTTGCTGTGGTCTCGACACTGGAGGAACAAATTCAGCTCCTCTCTGCCTTATCAGGCCCGCTTCAGCTCCCTTTGCTCTATTCATAGCATCAGCAAAGTTATTCGGTCGCCCTGTGTTCACCAATGTAAAAATATCGGGATTCAAGCCATTGATGAACTGATCAGCAACGGCTTCGTCATTGTCAGCCACATGGGGAGCAAACTTCAACAAGGTAGAGAATTTGGTCACATATTCTTCAATGTTCAGTTGACCCTGTCTCAAATTGGCAAACTCTGCCCCCTAGTCCTTTCTGTACGATATTGGGAAAAATCTCTGATAAAACTCAGTTTTAAATACATCCCAAGTAACAATCGTACCTCGCTGCTCCAAGGCCCTCTTCATTGTAACCCACCAGCTTTGTGCAACATCAAGCAACTGGTGCCCAATCAATTTAATCCGGCGCTCATCACTGTACTCCAATGAATCAAACAACAACTCAATGCTACCTAACCAACTCTCACACTCGACTGATGTCTCAGTACCTTTCAGAGTGGGTGGTTTGAATGACAGAAACCTCTTCAGCAAGGTTTCCATTGGAGTCGGTGTTACATCCATTGGAGGATTCGATGTACTACCCTGTTCTGGTATTCTTCTGGGAGGCATATCTGAATATCACAAGGATTAGTAACTCACTCCAACAAACCTGTTTCAATTCAGTCCCTCCTCCGATCATCTTACTGCTGATCGAGAATCAATTCAGATTCGTTCCCAATAATACATATTACAAAATCAAATCAGATAAATCAAGTAACATGTATTATATAAAGCAGTACGACATGCTAGCATTCAAAAGCAGGAAAGAAAACCTCAATCTACCCCGCTCACTAGCCTCTTCTATCTCAATCTAAAGAACTCTAGGTTCTAGCCCAATAGCTCTGATACCACCTGTTGTGGGGACCCGGACGCAAATCAAGTTCTTAATCATCATTGGGACTAATTAATCAATTGTAAAACAGGGTCTAAATTTTTTTTTTTAAATACAAAGCGGAAACGTAATGTAATTTACTCAAATTACATATTAAACATGAACATACAAATCTTGTGTTATCTACAAGAATTCAACTAGGTTCAACTTTATATCAAGGCTGAATCCTAAGTTGCTGCAAAGCCCGGATCTCCACGCTATCTATCTTCTATCATCCTCTTCTTGACCCTGATCCAGTCCCACCTGTTGTCATGCACACATACAAAACAAGACAACAGCCAGATAACTTCGGTGAGAATTACATCCCAGTATAAACAATGTAAACATGCAATCATATAAAAGCATATACGAAAGCATATAAGAATTATTCATAACATGTCTCAAATCAGAAACATAAATCCATATCAAACATTCAATAATCATGAATGATATAAACAATGTAAATCAACATGTCATATCAGACTCAACTCAACCGACGCGTCGTCTCAGACTCTACTCAACTCTAACCTAGGGATCCCGATGTCTGGATATAGGTAATTATATCGAATCTCAGTCAATAGGAATGAATCAATCCCTAAACGGCATCGATATAATTCATATATCAGTGTCTGGGCGAATCAGCCGCAGAATTGACGACTCAGTCAATAACCCGACGAATCAGCCGGTAATTAGGCGAATCGGCCAACAACCAGACGAATCAGCCTGTAATTAAGCGAATCAGCTTAAGTTTAGACGAATCAGTCCATAACCAGACAAATCAGCCGGTGACTAGGCGAATCAGCCTATGACTCAACGACTCAGTAATCAATACATGCAGTGGCTATGAATCAATAGCCTACAAACATCAATCTCATCATACATTTGCTATAAATCAATAGACTACAGTCATAAGTCTCATCAATTGCAAATATCAATGCAATAAACTAGGTATGTGATTTAGGGAGACTCGAGTCAAACCTCACTCGAGTTGAGCAATCCCAACTCAACATTAATTTATACCTTTCTTTCTGTTACTCTGACTCTGTCGAAGTCTCGAACCCCAAGCCTGTCAATACTCAATCTGACAAGAACAATATCGAGGAGTATAATATCAATACACCACTCGAATCAAATCTGTTCTGCTCATACTTAACCTAATTTAATATCGATGGCATAACGGTATAATATCAATATACCCAACAATACCATATCAATCAAATATTAATTCTACTATCTCCTACTCAATAACAACTCAATTCTGATATCAACTCGACTCCAAAACTACTCCGAAAATCATAACAATTCCATAATCAGTCCGTTTCTTAATCTGACTTCGATTCTATGATGTCTAATATGTCAAGAACAACATATATGAGTTCCATTCAATTCTGACAATATCATAATTTCAAAGCATGTCAAAACGTAGTAAACTTACGTCCTGTTGTAGCCTACGTTGCTAGGAACTCGATACCGAAGTCGGATTCAAAATCGGACGGGCAGATTTCTCGCAAATCAAAATCTAAAATTGAAAGCAATTCTTTCCTCGGCCTTCGTTTTCTTTCCCTTTTTCTGAAGAATCTCGATTGTGTATATATATATATATATATACATACACGTAACATGCAACAAGCCAAGTGGAATCGTGCATGTGCTGCACGTTTCGCGCATATGCGCGCACAAAGTCGCGCATATGCGCAGTTCTTAGAACCAGCATTTTTCCTTCTCGCGCATATGCGCCACTTTTCTCGCGCATATGCGCCAAGCCTACTGTCTTTCCCGCGCATATGCGCCATCTACGTCGCGCATATGCGCCGAACCTTCTGGACATGTCGCGCATATGCGCGCATTTCTTCGCGCACGTGCGCCATGGCTTCGGCCCTTCTCATTATTTGATGTATTTTCTCGTCTTTTCCGGTCCGATCTGTTTCGTCTATAATCATATCGATTATCACCAATAAATCATAATAATCCTCATCAAATCATTTCGGATTAACATGATATATTTCTCGGGCCTTACACTGT
This sequence comes from Primulina eburnea, assembly GCF_022965805.1. Classification (NCBI taxonomy): domain Eukaryota; kingdom Viridiplantae; phylum Streptophyta; class Magnoliopsida; order Lamiales; family Gesneriaceae; genus Primulina; species Primulina eburnea. Next base: position 13,975,318 of record NC_133116.1, read on the forward strand.
AAGATAAATTTATATTCATAACACTGGTCAATTCGATATATATATATATATATATATCGAATTTACCAGTGTTATGAATATAAATGTATCTTACCGTCTCAATATATATATATATAATTAAAAATAATATTTTTGACATAAAATGTATTATTTTTTTATAAAATAAGTCGGACTGAATATCTGTCTCACAAAATTGATATGTAACATCATCTTAAAATAGTTTTTTTAAAAAATTCATTTTAAACCAATTTATTGTGTGACATGTTTTAATGTCTTCTCATTTATAAATTAGGGCAACTTAGGTTTCAGTACTCAAAATTTTTCAATTTTGGTTTTAGTACCCAACTTCCCAAAATATCCTTTATGCTTTAATTTAAATAATTGATTTTTCTTTTAAAATTTAACGGCCCATCATGCTTCCGTAAAATAAATTAAATCTTATACCTCTTTGACCGGAGTACCACCGGGTTATATCCACCGTATTTTACAGACTGCTCCTCACAGCCCAACCACGCGATCGCAACCGATGGTTACTGACGTAAATTCCTTCAGCAGAACTTGGCACAACCTTAATTCGTTTCCTACCTTAAAGTGTACAATATAAGATAAAATTTTTGAAATTAATACATGAGAGGGGCTAGAGCAAAGATCTCTTTTATTCAAACACAGAACATTTATTAATACATAGTAACCTCCTGTAGAGGAGTAGAAACTTGTTTAGCTACTCACAGTAGCTGAACTTACTACGCACATAAACTTGAAAGAGAAAATATTACAAATAGTTTGAAGAAAAATGAAGAGGTTGATCGATGCCTTCATCTTCCTTCTGCTTCTTTATTTATAGAAGGCTCCTTCGGATTTGTGACTCGGACTTCAAATCTTCATAAGCCTTTACAGCTTGCTTGGGGACCATATAGTGGTTGAGTGGTCCCTTCATGACCTGTCTAGATTATTAATCTAGAAATTAGCTTCTCATCTTCTTTGATTTATTTGAGAAACCAGTGTCGATGAGTATGTAGGATATCTGCGGTAATCGGATCTCCCTTTTCCTGAAATAGTTGAACCAGCCATTTAAAAGCCTCTGCTTCTTTTCTCTTATAATTGATTCTCTTTTTCAAAACTTTTAGATATATCCGATACATCTTCAAGTTTTGTTTATGTGTGTTTTACTGGTTCCATCTGTTCTTATTTATAGATAGAATTTCGGGACCAGTTGTCTTGCTTTTATTCATTGGATTCCTTTTTTGAATTAGGTATTCAATGTTCCTTTTCATTTTTCACCTATTATTGGTGGTCCTGTTTTTCCACTCACATGGTTCCTTGTCATTTTCCACCCATTATTGGTGGTCTTGTCTTTCCACTCACATGATTTTTCACATGGTGCTCCTTCTTTTCTTGATGGGATGCTCACATCTTCCTTTTAACTTTATCGAGGAATCTTTGGCTTTCGGTTTCCTCGAGGAAAACGTGAATGTGGTCCCTCTCCACTTGTGCTTGTATCGGTAAAGTGTTTCCGATTAGATCTCGGTTTGAATCCTTTACTGAATTCAGGTTCCTTCTGGTTCTGGCATTCAAGGCAGATGTTTTCTTACCATCTTCCTATGTGTGCCATGTTACAGAATTTTCGGCGAGTTTCTTTACTGGCCGGCAGCTTGCTGTTCCACAAAAGATTTCTCTTTTTCTCGAATAATTCTTCTGCAAAACTTGTTATTTTTCCTGTCATGGCATTTAACAGGAATGATCCGTTCACTGAATGATTATAAAATTTGAACGAGAACTTGACTTTTTCCATCTCAGTGAGACAGACCCATAAACCCCAAGCTCTTCTGGTAGAAATATCATCTTCAGAAATTGATGCAACCAGGGGTGTTTCTTCTATTGGAGGATCCTTGATAAATTTTTGGACATTTATATCCGGCCTCCTTAGCTTGATGAAATTAAAGGCTTCGTGGGAACCTTTCCCTGCTGGTTCTGGTGCTGCACTGAAAAAGTATAGCTCCAAAACAGCTCCTCTGGACAAATAATCATTATTCGCCCAAGTTTCGTGAACAGCTTCTTGGATCCACTTTGGTAGTCCTGAGATTTCCGGAAAGCTGGGTGATGTAGTATAAACTGAGGCAAGAGCCCCGAATTCATACCATGCCTTGACCTCCTTTGGATATGAATTTTGTTTCATCCATACCCTGGGATATTTTCCTGAAACATCAACCCTGTTTGTAGATGGGTTAATGCCAATACGTGTTTTCAATTTCTCCCAATTCTGCTGATAAGCCTGCAATGGAGAAATTACACTTTCATTATTATCAACCTTAGTTTTGTCTTTGTCAATACGAGGCCTAAGGCTGATCTCTCCCTCTTCAATCCCCGAGGTGAAGGGTTGACTTGAAGACTCAAGATAAGGATCAGGAGTCTCAATTTTTGTTTTAGCCGACTCATCTGGTGATGATCCCGACTTAACACTTGTGCAAGGGGTATTTGAATCCCCCGCAACAGGTATAGAGTCCTGTACTTGAAAACTCTCCATTTGGGAAACCAATGGCTTCTCAATGCCCTGGAGGATAGGCCTTTGTGTTACAGACCATAACTGAGTATATGCATGTAAGCATCCTGTAATGTGATCAGAGACAACTCTCTTATCTGCTTGTTGTAGTCTTCCCGCAACTTCTGCGTTTAAGACCAACCTGTTGAACTCGTTTTGAAGCATTTCAAGGTGTTCCCTCAAATGCCTCTGCATCTTGATAATAGCATCAATGTCAATGCTGTCCATCTCTTGTCAAAAAATCTGCAAGAATATTTTCATGAGATTTAATTATCATAATATCAATAATATAATTTTGACATAGTGCTTGCCATCGCAATAATCTAGCCCTCTCAGGTTTAGACTCAATTCTATTCCTTAAAAAAGCTTTCACTTGTGTATTATCAACTTTCAAAGTAAATTTCTTTGCCAGTAAAAATAATGGTCATTTTTCAAAAGCCCTTTTTACTGCATAAAATTTTTTTCGTTGATATGTCATCTGATGGCTTCTGCATCTGAAAATAACCCACTACAATATCTGCATGGTTGTTCTCCATCTGGTTGAGCTTAGTAAGAACTGTCGCCCACCAATGATCACTGGCATCAGTATATAATACCAGATCATCTTCATCTTGAGGAATAGCCATTTTCGGAAGATTTTTGCAAACCTCCTTTAAATGGATAAGTCCTTTTGTGTGTTCGTCTGTCCATATGAATCTAGCATCTTTTTTCAACAATGGAATGAACACCTTCCTGTGTTTTGCTAGGTTTTGATAAACATCCCAGCAAAATTAACAACTCCTAAGAAACTTTGAAGTTGCTTTTTGTCCTTGAGATTTTCTGGAAAATTCTGCACTTTCTCCACTATGTGTTCTTGCAGAATTATTCCTGACTCATCGATTTCAATTCCGAGGAATTCAATCTTCCTTGTAGCAATGACTGCTTTCTTTTCAGATAAAACCAGTCCTTCTTTCTTGCAAACATTAGAGAAAATCTCCAAATGTTTCACATGTTCATTCATATCTTTAGATGCTATTAAAACATCATCAATATAAACAAACATAAACTTAAAATAATCTTTAAAAAGATTATCCATCTTTCTTTGAAATATCTGGGGTGAATTAGCCAATCACATTGGTAATATTTCCCAAATATAATGTCCTTGAGGTGTGGAGAAAGCTGTGAATTTCTTGCTTTCTTCCTGCATCCGAATCTGATAGAATCCGGACTTGCAATCAAACTTAGAGAATATCTTGGCGTTGCGTATGCAACTAATCAAGTGTTCTCTACTAGGTATAAAATACCCATCAAACTCCAGAATTTTATTAATTTTTGATAATTAGTGACCAATCTGGGTTTTCCTCTTTTAATCTCACCATGATTTCTTACCAGAAAACCTGGACTGCTATATTGTGACATACCTGCTTTGATCAAACCAAGGACCAAATGTTCTTGATTATAATCTGCATATCCCTTTAATCAATGATGTTCATTGGGATGGGTTTACAACGGACAAATTCATACTCTTTGCCTTCCTTGATCTTAAGGCAAGCTTTGAGTTGATTTTTGTCCCACCATGCCAAGGGATCTTCGTTATAGTTTTCTTTGATCCTCTTCTTGACATCTTCCAGTGATACCTTAGATTCAAACTCTACTTCATTAGTCTGTAGAGTTATCTTGAGGAATTCTATATCTTCTGGTTGGAGTTCCTTATCTGCTCTTAACTGGAGCATTGTTTCTCCAAACCGTCTAGAATCCTTCATTTTTGGGTTCAGAAGTTTTCCTGAAGCACCACGCTTGCTGCGAAACTGGATTGGCAATTTTCTGTAAAATGCCTCCCTAAGCCTCTGGACTATGATTCTGTGATCACATGGTGTTGTGAACACTAATCTTCTAATCTCATTTTCTTGTATATAGGATTTAAACATTTGTAGGGAATTATTTCCTAACAATATGTCAGCTCTTGTATCATGAAAATAAATTGGTGGTGTCTTCACCTTGTACCAAGGTGTTTGACCAGCACCGCCAATCATAATTTCAGTCATCTTAATCCCTTTACATAGATTTAAGATTCTTCTGGAAAAATCTCTTCCAGCAATCTTTGGTAGTTCTTCTTCCAAATTGTTTGGAAAAACTCCTCGTTTTGCTGTACAGATTCAAGCTCCTGAATCAATATAAGCAACAAAATATTATGCCTTATATTGTTCATATAACATCCCTACTGGAATGTATATGGAGAATGGACTTATGGTCATTGGATTTTCCACATTTTTTCATCTGCCATAAACTCCATTCTATACGCTAGACGTTTCTAAGGTTTTTGTTCCTCGAGAAACTCTAGTCCAACAATCAGTCGATCTGATTCTTTCCCTGGAATTCCTTGAATGTGAACCTCCAATTCTCCGATATTAATCAGTCCTTGGTAAGTTCCTATCATTGGTTGTTCCAAATAGTATATTGAATTACAAGGAAATTGATTCCTTTGTTTTGTAATATAAAATACTATTTCTACTTCCTTCCAACCTTCTGGGCATCTAAGTTTTCCTATTGTAGAAAAACTTTTTGGCTCCTGTTGGGTTTCTATGACAGGCAGTTTTTCCCCACCTGTAACTTGTTATTCTATCTCCCTGAAAAGATAGTCTTCTTGATTCCAATCTAAGACTTTGATTCCTTTGTAGAATCGGATTGTCTTGTATTTGGATATCTGTTTCCTGTATGAACGGAAACTCTACTCGTTCTGGATAAACTGCTTGAGCAACTTTCCAAATATTTCAGGGATTTCAATAAACTCATTTCTAATAAACAGTTCAGAATGATGTGTATTAGATAGAGCATATGAAATTTGATAGGTAATAGAATATGGTCTATTACCTTCTTTCATCAGCCTTTTTTCCTTGAAGTTCTGATGCAATGTCAAGGCTCGGCTGAAATCTCGATCTGCCAGGTTGTAGGCTATCCTTGGATATATTACTCCTACAATTTTTCCCGCACAGAGATTTCCTGAGATTGTTCCCAGTACTGAGTCTTGTAGATTCCCCATTCTTTTATCGCAAATAGCAATATCAATAGGTGAATCTATCCCTTCTTTGAAAGTAGCCTTTATCATAATCTGGATTGCTCCGATATGAATCCAGGACATGGTCCTTGCTACTTCTATCTTGAGTTTTTGTAATTCCTCCTTAATTTCTTCGGAAGGAATTAATTGCATCTCCATTCTATTTTCTGTAAGTTCCATCGGGATTGCCATTTCCCTTCTAGAAACTTTATAGATTAGATGATGCTTTCTGTTTCTTAGGCCAAGACTTCCTAAGAGCTTTTCTACCTGTCCTGCAGAGAAACCTTGATATCTCTGTAGACTCGGATTTTCTCTCATGATTCTTTGAACCATGTTATGAGATATGGTTGTCTGGATGAAAAATCCAGACAGATCTTTATGTGTTTCGTGTCTAAACACCTCGTCTTCAGTCAGATTCCGATTCTGTTCCATCAGATTCTTCCTGACTTAAGATTTCTTCTTCTTCATATATACTTTCATCTGAGGCGATGTCCTCAAATCGGTATACTTGAATAAGATTTTGGTAGTAAACTGCTTCTTCAATATCAGGGGTATGATCAAAGCGTTTCCTCTTTTTTCATTTTCTGGACAGTTGGTCGAGATATGACCTCTTGCTCCACATGTCCAACAATTGCGATCCTTGAAACTTTCATTGGCTCGAGTATGAGCTCTTCTGAAAGTTTTCTTCGTAGGTGTTCTTCTTGTGTCTCGAGATGTACTCGATGCTTGGGATGACATCCTACTCCTCGATGGTCCGCTTCTTTGTCAAGATTTATAAGATCTGGCTTTCTGTCTAGACCCTACAGTTCTTGGTTTCCAAGAACTTCTTCCACTTCGTGCATAAGAATGAGTCCTAAAACTTTTCTTCTTATGCTTCTGTGGTTTACTTCCAATAATTGTTGGAAGATCATTTTCCTTACAACACAAAGGAGTTCTTTTGTTGATACCCCTTAGTCGTTTGTAATTCTTTTGTAATGCTGCCATGTGACACCATTCTGCCAATTTTCTTTTGAGGAAAGAGGCTCTTCTTGCCAATGTATCTGGATTACCCGGTATGTATTCCCTTATGAGCATTTCTCTCTAATGGCTTGGCATTTTCCCGAAAAAAAGCTGCATAGCTATATCTTCTTCGACTCTTGAATTCCATCTATATTTAGTGAATAACATGATGTATTCATCCACCAAACATATGTCATGTAAATCAAGACTATACAGAGCTTGAGTGTATTTCTTCTTCTTCTCTGTATCTTGACTGTTGAAATAGTCCACCCCTATAAAATGTTCTTTAAATGGGGTAGCCATTTTTCCAGCGATCTCACTAAGAGATTCACCAGCTAGAACTGACTCCTTCATGTCCAATGAAGTCATGTCCCAAGCAATTTTCATTGATCCCATAAGACTCATTTCCAAAAGTTTAATGAATCCTTCTTTGTTGAGATCGAGTGTTCCTGCTGCAATTCTCATGGCAGATGTCCAATCATCTATGAGATCTTCTCTGTTTTTGAAGTCTAATACATCAAGGTTAAGCATAACCTCGTAAGGATGTATAGGATCCAAAACATTTTTCCCATAGGGTGTTTGGTGCAAAGGAATTTGATTTCTCCTTGCCCTTGTCCCTGCTGGGTGTGATCCTCCACCAGTATGAAAGTCAGATTGAGATTCTCTCATGTTTGCATTCCGAGATCCCACACTTTCCCTTGGTGGTTCTTGAGAAGATGACCAGGTTATAGCAGGTGGTGTTTCACCTACTGCTGTGTTCATCTTTAGATCTACTACTTTGAGGTTTGCGAAAGATTCCGCAAGCTCTTGTAGATCCTCTAAACCAATCCCTTGTAAAGTTGTCATCAGATCAATTTCTTTTCTGAGACAGACTTGATTAGATTTATCATCTTTTCTTCTTCAGTCAAAGGTTTTGACACCACTCTGGCCTTCCCTTGTTGATGTAACAAAGGTCAGTACCAAAAGATGGTGGTAACCAACCTTCTGAAGTCCGTCTACTAGAACTGGGTTGTTGTTCCAGTTTCTGAATTCTTGTTTGAATATCCTTTAACATTCCAAGAATTTCTTCTTGGGTTTCAAGGATTTTCTCAACTCGTTGCGGTACAAAATATAGCATATTGCCATAATTTTGGACTGTCTTCTGAATTTCTCTAAGATCTAAAGAGAGCTTAGAGGAATCTAGAACTATCTCCAGAAACTTATTATTTTGAATCATAAGTTTACCTGAGATTTTACCTGAGGGTACAGTAGCTTCCCTTTCTGTTTCTGATATCTAACAATAGTTAGATGCACTTGTTTATATTCCAAAATATTGGAATATTCCTTGTAAATTAGTTTCTTCGAACCAAGTTCGGATTCATAATTTTTCAAAATTCTCCTTCTCATACAATTAGTTACTAGTAATAATAAAATTTGTGTTTGAAATAAATCAACCTATGGCTCTGATACCATTTTCGGAGGCGCGAGGATCAATTAAAATCAAATAAAAGATAAGGGCAACTTTGGCATTTTGAAAATTGTTTTCTCTCACCATGTACTAAAACATAACTTCTTTTATATTGGGTACTGATACCCAATTAACCCTATAAATTAACCCAACCAATTTTTAGAAAATGGTGCCTCATATATAACTCCAAACACAATTTTAAAAAGTAAATGGAACCAAATATAATTTCTTCCTACTAACGCGTTGGGTTGGTTGACAATATGTAAACACAAAAATTTATGAGTGAGTATCCATGAGACCGTCTCACGGATACTAATCTGTGAGACGGGTCAACGCTATCCATATTCATACTAAAAAGTAATATTTTTAGCATAAAAATAATAATTTTTCATGGATGACCCAAATAAGAGACTCGTCTCACAAATTCGACCTGTGAGACCGTCTCACACAAGTTTTTGTCAAAATTTATGTAAAATTGTGGGGCCCTTTAACTCCTAATTATTATTACAATGCAATCTGATTAGAGTTAATTAATTACAGCGGAAAACGAGTTTAAATTTTCTTTACAATGAGCCCAAAATATCTCTTCTATAATTTGAATACTAAAAATAGTATTTAATTTCATATCATAAAACACGCCCACACATAATCAAAACCAATCACATACAAACAACTCATATCCTCGGGACATGCTCCGATATATAGATACATATACATATATACTGGGAAACAAAACATAAAACCTCATCCCAAACTGTGACTCCCTCCAGAAGTATCCTCCCCGGCCTCCTGATATCCTTGAGTACCTGTCATTGTCCACACACAAAGACAACAACATCCCCCTCGGGGGTAAGCAAAGCTCCGTATGGAACAACCATCATATATACCACAAGTATCTAAACAATGATATATGGTCTGCAATGTATGTATGCAGTGGAGGTATCAGGTCAAATGCCCATCCACTGAGCACATGTCAGAATCAAACGAATCGCTATCAAATCAATGCTCGAGCTCGCACACCGGCCTCAATAAGGGATACTCGTATGATAGCATCGACAAAGCGCCATCAAATCCCAAATCTCAATCAATCGTCGGGACCACAAATGTCTATGTTTTAAGGGTCATTTAATACCAAACATAGCATAGTGTTCACAAACCCCATAATCCAATCAAATCATATCAGGGTATCGAAGGATCATAGCTCAACGTGCATGTCATGTATGGATGTATGCATCAAACGATGTGTGATAACAAAACATTTATTTTATAGATCGATATTCAAATCTCAAAGTCATGTATGCCACATAAACTCAACAAATAAGGCATATAGACATATATTCTCAATCCAATCAATCAAATCAATCCAACATATATCATAAAATACAGATACCTGTAGTATGTTACCCGGTCGCAACATACCTTAATTCTTCGTTTCAATTGATGTAGTCTGAAGATATCGGTATAATACTTTATCTACATCAATAACATACTCATTTCAATCAATAACATCATTCAAAATCATTAATATGAGTTTCAAATATCTTTTAAACTTCAAAAATTCATATCAAATCTAAATTAGTACATAATTCAATTCCGACTTCGAATACGAGTTTCTTGTCGGTTATTCTACTACATACAGGAATTTCAACTTCAAATACATGCTATTCCAGCACTTTGATATTTAGAGTTGCTGGAACCAGAATAAATTTACCTCAATCAGAAGCCCTCGACGTGAAGATTCCGAATATAATTGGTTTCGCGTTTGGACAGCGTTGCGAAGTCGATTCTGACGAAATAATTTGATTTCCCAACTTTATCTCTCGAAGTTGCTGACGGAAGGTGAAAGAAGAAATGAACATATGTAACGTCCCGAAAATTTGAAAGTCCACGAGAACCACATGCATGCAACTTATTAAATTTCTTTAGTATTTGATTAATTTTTTTTAAAACATTAAATGTATGTTTACTTCGTCAATTTGTATTTTTAATTCATGATTTTTTTAAAGGTTCATGCGTTAAAGATTTTTAAGTTGCATTTTGCGCTCGAACGAGGAATCGAGACCGGAGAATTTTCAGAAAAATTGTTTTATTACACGATTTATTTTTATAAATTAAGTTAAAGCATTTTTAAGTGTATTTGTAAAAAATGGAAATTTTTGGGTACTTTTATCCGCAAGATTTTATTTTTATACGGTACGCAAATTCTATCGAATCGGTGGACTTTTTAAGGGTTCGGCTAATATTTTCAAAATCTTTCCAACTCGAAATATTTTTCGAGAGTGGGTTTGGGCTTAATGGGCCTACTTTTGGGTTTATAGGGCTTATTTATATTTTTAATCTTTAATTAAACAATTTAGGCCCATTAACAAATATTTTATCTATATAATTAACCCTTAAACACACTTTAACATAAAGCCTATAATCCCACCAGCCGACCCCTCATTTTCAGAACCATTCCCCTCGGTTTTCACAGCAGGAAATTCAAGAAGGCTTCGGCTACCATTTTCATGCAAAGAGAAATTCCTCCGGCCATCGTCCTTCGATATCCTCGCGTATATACATCATCAAGGCACGCATTGTATCATTTCTTTTGCATCACACTCGTTTAATATACTACTGAATGTGTTTTGCATTGAAAGTTTCGATCCGTCCACGAGCATTAAAGATTTACGATTTTTACGTGTCTATTTCATTTCCCTCGGTTGTGCTCATGATCTTTTTGAATTTTCGTGTAAGGGGGCTGCTGTATGGATTCACCAGGGAGCTGTTGTTGTCGAGAGGGATGGGGATTAGTCGCTGGAGTCGAAGCTTGATCGACCTAGGTGTGTTACTTTGAGGGGCCGATCGGTGTTGGTTGTAGGGTATGTGTAGTGCCCAAATTCAGTACACGTATAATCCATACATTTATTTAAGTATTAAAGCATATAATTAATTTTAAAATGAGTCTTAGCCATGCATGATTTATTTAAATGCATTATTTTAAATTAATTATGTTTATGTGATGCACGTTAAATTGTTTTTCGAGTTTTATGTTTCAGGCGATTATTCGAAGCGGGATCGAGGAAAAGGCCGGCGACGATGTTGGCAATTTTAATGTGGTATTTTATTCTAAGTTGAGGATGGGGCATTTTTAATAAGTTATTAAGTTTTAATATTTTAAAGTATTATTATGCATTTAGAGATTTAAGAGTTTGAAACTTTTAAAATTGGTGTGTAATTATTTTAATTGTAGAGTTTGATCAAATTAGTGTGTGTTAACTCTTTATTAGTAATTTAAATAGTCTATTTAGCTAGAGTTTCTCCTAATTAAAACACACACACACGTTACACACACACACACTTACACGTTTTTACACACACTAAACACACACACTCACCTTACGTTTCAGATTTTTATATTTTTAAGAGAGGAATTCTAGGGTTCCTCTCCCCATAGCAGCCGCCCCCTCCTCTGAAATATTCCAGCAAGTTTTGTGAATTTTCTTCAAAGAATTTTAGCGCCACAAAAGTCCCGGATCAACCTCGCTTCTATCTCCGCTTCGGTGTCGTCGTTCGGTAACGTTTATCATCATAAAGGCACGTATAATCTGTTCTTGATGCATCGGTCTTGTCATATTATGCGTGTGTGGTTATTTACGTTTAAAATCATGTGTATGATGTGTAGGGGTTTGCGCAAATACGTTGGGATAACTTTTGAAACGATTTCTAAATCTAAAATTTTCGTTTTTACTGTTCTGGTGAAAACTGCGATTTTTCGGTACAGAATTTGAGAAAACTTTCAACTAGAAAATTATAGAACTTTTCGACGCCTTCAATTTGATATATAATTCGAGATTTTTAAATGAAAATTGAGTGAGTTATGGCATTTTTCGTGGGACTGCGCAAACTGCGACTTTGACGAAAATTGTGTTTTTGAAGTTTCTATGTTGCAGGCTTCGTTGGGATCGATGGGTGATCGTCGCTGCGTCTAGGTATGATTAGTATGATGTTGGGATGCTAATTGTTACGTCGTTTAGTGTCAATAGGCACTCAAATGTATTAGAAGTCGTAGGAAACTTTTCGGTGTCAATTGCCACGTTTTTGAATTGTATGTGTCGTAGGGTGAGCATCGTTGCTTTGGGTGTTGTACGATTTTGGTTTGATGTTATGGCATGCTAAGATGGTCTCGTGGTGTCGATTCATAATCCGGGCAATCGACTCTAGAAAGTTAAGCGAAACATGTACAAAATTTTCGCGTTCACAGTGGGTACACGAACCCATACCCGGACCTCTGCACGGGGTCCGTGCCTTTTGTCCTTCCGTAGTGCCATTTTACAGTGTCTACACGGACCCCCACCCGGACCTATGCACGGGGTCCGTGCCTTCCCCTCCTTTCGATGCCTTTTTACAGTGTCTACACGGACCCCAACACGAATCGTAGCACGGGGTCCGTGTCTCCCCTTTTCTGCACACCCATCTTCCAGTACCTACACGGACCCGGAGCCGGACCTGGGCACGGGGTCCGTGTCCTTCACATTTTGGGAAAAATGTTATAACACACTTGAGGTCTGATGTTGTGGTTTAGTGCAAGGTTTATCCAGGGTCGTGTTATGGAAAATGTTAGAATGTCCTAAGTATCGATTGAACTTGAGAGTAAGTATGATTTCTACGATAAGTTATGCAAGTTAAGTATGCAAATTCATGTTAGTATGTGCAGCAACGGCCCCGACCGAAGTCCAACGAATCCCTCAACGCCAAGTAAGTATGTATGACGTGCAAAGAAAATATGTTTAAGTTTTCGAGGTATGCTAATTGACTTGTGACCAAATTATGAATGGGTTTGGAAGTCGATGAACGTGGCCGAGGACCTCTCCGCCCCGTTAAATTATGAACGTGTTAGATCGTGGTTGGAAAGCGTTAAATTATGAACGGGGACCAACCAGCCCGTTAAATTATAAACGGAGATCTCATGTATGCGACAGTGGATACGTCCCTGTCAGCCCAGTACTGTGGTGTGTCTGATCAGGCGTTTATTATGTATGGGTCACTTGCTTTGAAACATCCTCTATGCAAAATGAAGTCATGTATGTTTTAGTATGCTCAAGTATGCAGTTATGATCATTGAAAGTTTCAGGTTATGGCACGTCTATATATGTATGCAAGTTCAAGTTATTATGCAAGCTCAAGTTTCAAATTATGTACGTTCTATTTTTAAGATGCATGCGATTTTATTATGTAGTACTCGTTATCCCAGTTTATACGTGTCGAGTATTTAGACTCACTAGACTTGATCGATGCAGGTGACTATGTTGATGAGGAGACGGGAGGTGGCGACCAAGGGGAAGGCTTGGACTGAGTGGAAGGCTAGACCCGAGGACCGCCTACGTTATTTTAAGATTTTAAACATGAAAACATTTATACTCTGATTTTATGTTCTGGATGTGAGACAGCTTTTCTTTTAGCAAACTTTAATTGTGATGGTTGATTTTAAAGATATTTTATGAATGATGGGTGACGACCGTGTGGATGTTTTTATTTAAGAAATTTTTTAATTTTTCCGCAAATTTTAAGTATGAGAAGTACGGTTCGTTACAGTATGTGTTCGGTTTGGCAAGATTTAAGGTTTTGGGGCGGGCTGCGATGCATGGGCTCGAACCAAGCTGTGTTTCAGAACTTGTAGAGTCTAGTAAGAGGTTAGGAATGAGCCATGGATGTTTGGTCGAGGGAGAAGATCGATCCTTGGGAATTTAGCTTGACCGAGAGAAGATATGCTAGGTTGGTTGTTTGCTGCGTTGGCTTGTGTAGCATAATTATGACTCGGTTAGGCATGGTTTAGGAAGTTCATTAAGGTCTAAATGGTGAGTCTTACAAGCTGGACACGTTATGGTAGAAGGTGCACCGAATAAATGAAGGGGTGGAGCCATGTGTTGGATAATGATATGGTAAGTGGGGGGGGGGGGGGGGTGGCCGAGAATTGATGGATGAAAATAGGTTGGGCCGAGAATTAGGAGCTTAATGTGAAGGATTTAAAGGCTGTAATGAGTGCTTTAAGAGTGGTAACAAATGTGGGAAAATTTTGGTTTAGTTTCAAGTCGATTCGGGTTAAAACCGGGACCCCGGTCCAAGTTTTTAAACGAATCGAATAAATTATGAAATGGGCCTAATTTTACGTCTAGGAATGATTTTAAAATGTTTTGGGATATATTAAGAAGTTTGGTAAGCTTCGGGTTAATTTTAGAGGTCCAGGGTTAAAACGATAATATTTGGGTTTCCAGGGGCAAAATGGTCATTTTGCACCCGAGCTGAGATTTTGGTCCTACCAGCGCCTTGAACACGAATGTATGATTTTTTAATTGTTCATGCATCATGATATACGATTGTTAAGATTTTATGAGCTTAAACGTTGCATGCTGGAATTTAAAGAAAATTGCATGGGTGCATGAATTTTTTTATAAGTAATGAAAATGATTATGTTTTGAATGATGGGAGTTAGTTGTGACTATCGAACTATATGTAAATGTTTAAGATGTATATGTAAACGATGATGATGATAATGATGATGATGATGATGATGAGGCCTAGGCACAGTGGATAGGTAATCCTGTCACTGATGTCCGACAGCCGCCCGGTACCGCGGTTCTATGTATGATGGATTCATCGTAAATGATGATGTACGATAGTCACCTCTAATGAACTGAATTCATCAATGATAAATGATAAATGATGAAGGATAAATGATAAATGATGAATGATTAATGATGAACGATGAATGATAAACGATGAATGATGATTAACAATGAGCTGTTTTGACACGTCATGATTTTTACACGACACTTTTCTGTTTATGTTTTAAAGTTCATGAAAGGTATGTTGGCATTAAGCTTTTAAAGTTCATGAAAAACGATATGATTTTACACAATACGTTCACGAATGCTTTTAAGTTCATGAAAGATATGTTGAGTATGATAATTTTCACTGTTGTGTGCTATGTATATGTATTTGCTATTAACGGTGCAGGTGTGTTGAGTCTTTAGACTCACTAGGCGTGTGTGATGCAGGTGAGCTTAATGATGAGGGGACTCGGGGTGCCGAACTCTGAGTTGGCAGACATGGTGCGGTGACACGGCCCGAGGACCACATGTTTTCCGCATTTTGTTTTATGAGATTTGCGATGAGATGAATATTTTCATACGTTGATTGTTTTATGATTTTCACATGTTTACGTTTACGTATGATTTTGGACGAGTTTGGTTATTTTAAATCACGCTATTTTTATTGGTCAATAAGTACGATTATTTTAAATGTTATTTCGAAAGTGTGAGATTTATAAAATAAAAATAAAAAAATATTTCCGCATTTTAAATGAGTAGATGTTTCAACATAAATCTTAATCTTATCCTCATCTCTCTCGCGCTCGGGTAGTAGAATTCTCGCGCCCGAGCGCGAGACATTCTGTCCCCAAGTTTGATTTGCACCGCGCTCGGGCGGTCAAAAACTACCGCTCGAGTGCGGCATGTTCTGTCCGAGTACTCTCATATGCTATACGAGCGCTCGGGTGGTAATCTTCTACCGCTCAGGCGACACATGTTCTATCCAACTTCCTCACTTTTGGTACACTGGCGCTCGGGCAGTCATTTTCTACCGCTCGAGAGCCAGATGTTCTGTACAAAATATCGATTTTGTACTTATTGGCGTCCGGCTTCTCCACTCGTGCTCTTGCAACGTCAATTCATATCCGATACTTATTTTCTCATTTTCATTGTCACGATATACATCAAATACATAATCACATGACAATTTCTTAGATTATCGATAATCACATAAGATTTACGATAATAAGATACACGGTCCTTACATTTATCCCCCACTTAAAAGATTTCGTCTTCGAAATCTCAAACATCTTTATATATTAACATATATGGGTCACCAGTTATTGTACATATCAAAACTAAAATCAATAAACGGATCAGAATACATTGAATACAATGGAACATGTGGAATAACATCAAACAAGTGCGGATATGATTCTCGCATCTTGCTTTCCAGTTCCCACGTCGATTCCTCCACCCCATGTCATGTCCATTATACTCGAACCAACGGAATCGATTTATTTCGCAATATCTTTTCCTTTCGATCCATAATGCGAACAGGTTGTTCAACATAGGAAAGAGAAGGATAAAGTTCAACCTCGTTAGGTGCAAGTACATGTGATGGATCTGGCTCATATTTTTTCAGCATAGAAACATGAAACACATCATGAATGACAGATAAGGATGGTGGCAATGCCAATCGATAAGCAAGATCACCAACTCGATCAAGTATCTCGTATGGACCAACATATCGAGGAGATGATTTCCCTCGCATGCCAAATCAAACAGTGCCTCTAAAGGGAGATATTTTCAAAAATACTTTATCACCTTTCTGGAATTCCAAGGGTCGTCTTCGTTTGTTCGCATAACTCATTTGACGATCCTGAGCAGCTTTCATCCGCTGCCGAATTAACTGAACCTTATCATTCATTTCCTGTATCATTTCAGGTCCAGTCAATTGTCTTTCACCAATGTCATCCCAGAATAACGGTGATCTACATCGTCTCCCATATAGAGCTTCAAACGGTGTCATACCAATACTCGTTTGAAAGCTATTATAATAAGAAAATTCAACAAGTGGTAAGGCATCTTGCCATCCCATTCTGAAGTCCATCACAATCGCACGTAACATATCCTCTAACGTTTGAATCGTACGCTCAGTCTGGCTATCAGTTTGAGGATGATAAGCAGTACTCATAGCCAAACGTGTACCCATCGCTTCCTGAAAACTACCCCAGAATTTAGAAGCAAACCTGGGATCACGATCAGATACAATTGAGACTGGCACACAGTGCAGTCTCACTACATTCTCGATGTATAAACGGACCATTCTCTTATAAGGATAAGTCCGTTCATACGGAATAAAATGTGCAGATTTCGAAAGCCGATCAATAATAACTCAAATAGCATCACAGTATTTAGGCGAATGAGGTAAATGAGTCACAAAATCCATAGCAATATGTTCCCAATTCCATTTCGGGATTTCAAGACTATGGAGAAATCCTCCCGGTTTCAATCTCTCGGCTTTCACTTGCTGGCAGACAAGACATTTAGATATAAACTCAGCAATTTACTTCTTCATACGTTTTCACCAGAATTGAGGTCTCAATGACAAATACATCTTCCGACCTCCAGGGTGAATACTGTATTTGCTACAATGTGCTTCTCGAAGAAGGACGGATTTCAAATCAGAATCATCAGGAACTACTAGCCAACCATTAAGTCGTAAAGAACCATCAGAAGAAATCTGAAATCCAGACTGATGTCCTGCAGATACAAGCTCTTTCGACTTTTGGATCTGAGCATCACTTTGTTCGGCCTTTCGGATTTTGGATATCAAGTTAGGCTCAATTTGCAATGCTGAGACAGTGACAAAATTCCAATTCGAGTGAAAAGTCCAGCCAGAAGTACATATATCCTCGTGTACTTTGGTGACAATGACAAAAGCTAACACAGAATCATGCACCTTAAGACTAAGGGCATCCGCAGTAACATTCACCGATCCAGGGTCATATTGAATCTCACAATCAAAGTCCTTCAGGAGATCCATCCACCTGCGTTGCCTCATATTCAGATCAGATTGAGAAAAGAGATATTTCAGACTCTTATGGTCCGAATAGATAACAAACTTTTCTCCGTACAAATAATGGCGCCAGATATTCAAAGCAAACACAATGGCTGCCAATTCAAGATCATGAACATGATAACGAGTTTCATGAGATTTCAATTGACGAGACGCATAAGCAACCACTTTGCCATGTTGCATCAGAACACAGCCCAAACCTTTACCTGACGCATCTTTACACACTACAAATCCTTCGGTACCTGATGGAATAGTAAGCACAGGTGTTGTGGTCAATTTCGTCTTCAATTCAAGAAAACTAGCTTCACATTCATCTGATCAAATGAATCGCTGATTCTTCTATGTCAGTTGAGTAATAGGTTTAGCTATCTTCGAAAATCCTTCAATTAAACGACGATAATAACCAGCTAAACCCATGAAGCTACGGATATCAGGAACATTCTTAGGTCTTGGCCAATTCAATACAGCGTCGACCTTCGCAGGATCAACAGATATGACATGTCTCGAAATGACGTGGCCTAAAAATATCACTTTGTCCATCCAGAATTCACATTTGGACAATTTAGTATATAAATGACTAGTACGAAGAGTTTGAAGTACCAGTCTCATATGTTTAGCATGCTCATTTTTCGATTTCGAATAGACAAGAATATCATCGATAAATACAATAACGAATCGGTCAAGATAATCTCGAAAGACACGATTCATTAGATCCATAAATATAGCAGGAGCATTAATGAGACAAAAATGCATAACCAAAAACTCATAGTGGCCAT
The DNA here is from genome assembly GCF_022965805.1 of Primulina eburnea. NCBI lineage: Eukaryota > Viridiplantae > Streptophyta > Magnoliopsida > Lamiales > Gesneriaceae > Primulina > Primulina eburnea. Next base: position 13,993,764 of record NC_133116.1, read on the forward strand.
ACCTCGTACGAAAAGCAGTTTTGGGCACATCTTCGTCTCAAACACGTACTTGATGATACCCAGAACGTAGATCAATCTTCGAGTATACATAAGTAACCTGAAGCTGATCAAATAAAGCATCAATACGAGGAAGTGGGTACTTGTTTTTCAAAGTAGCCCGATTCAGTTGCCTATAGTCAATACACATTCGCATAGTACCATCTTTCTTTTGAACAAATAAAACTGGAGCTCCCCAAGATGATACACTCGGTCGAATATATCTTTTATCGAGAAGATCCTGTAATTATTCTTTCAGTTCTTTCAATTCCAATGGTGCCATGCGATAGGGAGCTTTAGATATAGGACCAGTCTCCGGCATAAGATCAATACTAAACTCAACTTCTCGATGAGGAGGAAAATCAGGAATCTCATCGGGAAATACATCCGGGAATTATTTCGCAACAGGAATCTCAGATAAAGAAGTCTCCTTCTTAAAGACATCAATAGCGTAGATAGGATAACCCTCATCTCCGCTAATCAAAAGTCGAGACATTCCAAGGAAGATACCAATGGAATTTTGGCTTGGGAACCCTTGCCATAAAAATTCCACTTGGGTCCATCAATCGGTCGAAATCGAACATCTCCATGACAACAATCAACAGAAGCTCGATTTGTCATCAAGATATCCGTGCCAACAATACAATCAAAGCCGTGCATTGGGAGGACAATCAAATTCAATAATACCACATTATCCTCATATATCAATACACAATTATGCACAACTTGCTCAGACAAAATAATCTTCCCTGCTGGCGTGGCTATCGACAAAGTATCATACAACGGGGTACACTCAATATCGTGAAATGCAACAAATGCATGAGATATGAATGAATGAGATGCTCATGCATCAAATAAAACACGTGCAGGATAATCGCAAAGCGTGCAAGTACCTGCAATCACGCCACCAGGAGCTTCTCTCGCCTGATCCTCGATCATGGCGTACACTCTCACTTGAGGAGGAACTTGGTCACTCTGACCACCCGGTCCTCGATATCGCGGAACACTCGACTGCTGAAAAGATGGAACAGGAACAACATGTCTCATCATACTGGGGCCACCTCTAAATCCTGGCTGGGGTTGAGAAGAAGTCGTACCCCTATTCGGACATACTCGAGAGAAATGGCCTTCCTGCCCAGACTAATAACAAGTACCAAACATACCTCGACACTACTCGATAGTATGTTTACCCCACAGTGGCTACAGTAAGGAGCAAGCACATGGCTCCCTCTCTGGGATCCACTAGAACTCGAAGAAGACGAAGAAACAGAACCAGTCTTCTTGAACTTTTTACCCCTTGGACGCAATGTAGGCTGTTGAGCTGACACTGGTGGTGGAGGAGTATACTGTGGATCTCCTCGCCTGAGTCCAGCCTCAGCTGCCTTGGCTCTTTCCACTATCTCTGCGTAGCTGGTAGGCAACCCAGAAACAACATAAGTATATATAGCAGGATGCAATCCATTCACAAACCTGTTATATTTTGCCTTCACATTCCCAGCTACGTGAGGTGCATACTTCAACAACGTAGAAAACTTTGAAGCATACTCTGCAACAGTCATCGTTCCCTGCTGCAAATTATTGAATTCATTCTCTTGGGCAGTATAATAAGATGGAGGGGAACACTGCTCCAAAAACTGGGCCTTGAAGACATCCCATGTGACTTCAATCCCGGCTTCTTTCAATCCAATCTCAGCGGCTTCCCACTAAGATTTTGCTCGGTCTTTCAACTGATAAAGAGCAAGTTTCAGTCTCCGAGCCTTGAAGTATTCAACAATATTAAATAATTGCTTGATATCTTTCAGTCAGGCCTCTGCTCTTTCAGCACTCTCAGTGCCAAAGAATCTCGGTGGTTTCAGATCCTGGAATCGAGCCATCACTACATCCATGGACAATCCTTCAAATTGCCCAACTATTCTCTCAGTACTGCTACTCGCAGTTTCATTTGTGGGATCCATCTACAAATAATATGATAAATATCACAAATCAATATCAATTTCACATCATCATCATCTCATATCATCAATCTCATCAATAACTTACTCAACTAAATCAAGTAGGAGCAAGTAATACAAATAAATCAAACACAAACGCACAATTCATTTGTGCTTATTCAAGTGTATACAAGACTCAATTGACCATTCCCAGCTATGCTCTGATACCACTCTGTGTGGGGCCCTTTAACTCCTAATCGTTATTACAATGCAATCTGATTAGAGTTAATTAATTACAGCAGAAAACGAGTTTAAATTTTCTTTACAATGAGCCCAAAATATCTTCTATAATTTGAATACTAAAAATAGTATTTAATTTCATATCATAAAACACGCCCACACATAATCAAAACCAATCACATACAAACAACTCATATCCTCGGGACATGCCCCGGTATATAGATACATATACATATATACTGGGAAACAAAACATAAAACCTCATCCCAAACTGTGACTCCCTCCAGAAGTGCCCTCTCCGGCCTCCTGATATCCTGGAGTACCTGCCATTGTCCACACACAAAGACAACAACAGCCCTCCTTGGGGGTAGCAAAGCTCCATATGGAACAACCATCATATATACCACAAGTATCTAAACAATGATATACAGTATGCAATGCATGTATGTTGTGGAGGTATCAGGTCAAATGCCCATCCACTGAGCACATGTCAGAATCAAACGAAACGCTATCAAATCAATGCTCGAGCTGGCACACCGGCATCAATAAGGGATACTTGTATGATAGCGTCGATAAAGCCCCATCAAATCCCAAATCTCAATCAATCGTCGGGGCCACAAATATCTATGTTTTAATCGTTATTACAATGCAATCTGCTTAGAGTTAATTAATTACAGCGAAAAACGAGTTTAAATTTCTTTACAATGAGCCCAAAATATCTCTTCTATAATTTGAATACTAAAAATAGTATTTAATTTCATATCATTAAACACGCCCACACATAATCAAAATCAGTCACATACAAAAAACTCATATCCTCGGGACATGCCCTGGTATATAGATACATATACATATATACTGGGAAACAAAACATAAAACCTCATCCCAAACTGTGACTCCCTCCAGAAGTACCCTCTCCGGCCTCCTGATATCCTGGAGTACCTGCCATTGTCCACACACAAAGACAACAATAGCCCCCCTTGGGGGTCAGCAAAGCTCCGTATGGAACAACCATCATATATACGACAAGTATCTAAACAATGATATATGGTATGCAATGCATGAATGTCGTGGAGACTATAATGACCCGAAAATTCGCGTTTGAAAATTTGTGGAAAAATTTAAAATTTTCTTTTAAAAATAATTAAAATACCTCATTCACAAAATAAATTGATAAATCAAGTTTAATGTTCAAAATAACAGCGGAAGAAATTATTGTTCGCAAAATAACAAGTTAAAGTAATCCAACAATTGATAAAAAAGTTTGAGCATAAAAATGGTAAATGATGTAAATGAGGTCATTGGGTTCCACTACTGCCGACACAAGCTAGCTCACTAGTCCCCGCCCTCGGCCCCGACATCATCAGTACCTACAACAATCAAGTTTAGTGAGTCTAAAGACTCAGCATGCATATATTGTAAATAACGAGTAAATAATATAATAAAATTGCATGTTAGTAAAATATCATGTCATGAGGCATAAGTGAAATGCTTGCTCAATCGATCCCTGTCATAAAATAACATGTCATAAATTTTCTGTTGAGATTATGTTCTACGCAAGTGGCACCTGCCCTGAACTGACCGGTAACTGGCGACCGGGTGAAGTAATGAACGTCTGATCAGACTAATGCCACAATATACTGGGTGGAACTGAACTGAACTGACCGATAACTGACGACCGGATGATACAATGATCCCATGATAGTGAAATGACCACAATCAATATCACATAAATCTCAAAAATGAATATGTTATATTTTTATGCACGTAATATAATTAAATGGCATGATGAAACATCATGTATTATTTTACCACATGGATTGGATCGTTCCCAGGACTCGCTGCGACCTAAATTTAACATGAAAAATATGAAAATGATTTTCTTGACCAAACTTTGTAATTGAATCCAAAAACGAGACAATTACGCCCAACGACTTCGTATTAAATCATGACTCCGTGCCAACCCGAACCAACACCGAACCATCGTTTAGTCATGATTAAATACACTTAAAATGATGAAATAATGATCTTAAAATGGATAGGGCCGAAATTTTGGTGAATGGAGGCCAAAACATGAAACGCTCTTTCGAGAGTCAATTTGGCACATCGCACCGAAATTTCTCGTACGACCTCTAAAATGATCCGAATCACAAACGGCCAAAAACATTACCTTCCTAACTTTATGAGGCACTGTCTAGTCCAAGGCCATAGGCTAAAAGCCAACCAAGAACTCAAACGAGCCACTGATCCGAAGCAGCAAGTTGCTGTCCAGAAATTCCAGCAACTGCACTTGTTCTTACATTGCTTCGTTTGCGAGACTATTGGCCATTGGGGTTTTAACCACCGACCAGAACATCTTACCAACACCCTAGGGTATGGTTTGAACCATGGCTAAGGGCCCTAGGCCAGCCACAATTAGGGGTGTTCAAACTTCGGATAAAACCGAAAAAACCGAAAATCCAAACCGAAAAAACCGAACACTAAACTGAACCGAAAACCGAATTTTATAATTCGGATATAAATGTTAAAACCGAAATTAATTTGGTTCGATTTCGGATTATAAATGTCAAAACCGAACCGACCGAAAAAACCGAAATTTAATTAAATTAATAATGTTATTTTTATTTTATATTATTTATTGAGATGATATTAGTGAATGAAGAATTATTTTGAATAATACTTAGTTGATTGTTGTTTATGTAATTCATTTGTACTTTATATTTAAATATTTTATTAAGAAATCATTTAAAAAATAACATATTATATTTTATAATATATTTATATTATTAATTTAAATAATTGTATCAAACCGAAATAACCGACCGAATAACCGAACCATTTCGGTAGAAAACCGAACCGAACCGAAGAAAAATGGTTCGGATATCGGATTATATATTTGTAAAACCGAAAACCGAAAAAACCGAAATAAAAAACCGAAAACCGAACCAAATCGACCGATGAACACCCCTAGCACAATTCGAACCACAACCGAAACAAGCCAAGTGATTCCACCCGAGAGCACACCTTCATACGTGGGGTGCTGCGATTGTTCGGCTGTCATGGACCATTCCATTGACCATTAGATTGATCATAGCATGATCTAGACATCAAGGGAATGGTATGAACCTGTGGCTAAGGGCTAATGAGCCAACCAAGATCCACACCAACACCCATAATTTCGAAACATTACACACACGCAACACCGGAATTCTTCTAAAAACCGAGGGGCTGTTCTTGTTCATTTTTGAAATCGATTGGGACGTGAACCAAGCCATGAAAGGGCATCTTGGTCACGTCCTATAGATGATATGGAAGTGTTCCAACCATGGCTATAGGCCCCTAGGGCAGCCAAGGTCAGAAACTCTCCCTTGACAGCAAGCAACAAAAATCGAAGCACAATATGGCCCTAAGGATGCGTTGCTGTCAATAGTGAGTTTCCAGCGAGTATGGGGCTGAACGAACGGACTAATATGGTCCTAACATGTCCTAATACATGTCTAGATGTAGCCTTGGGAGCCTAGGATCGAGCCATACCATGCAGCGACAGAAACAACCAAAAACGTTAGAGCACAAGGGAAAACCGAAAATCTGCACCTTGGTTTCGAAAATATTTTGTCATGTATTTTGGTTTTCCCCTTCAAATTTGTGTACATGCGATGTTTTAAAATAATAATATTACTTGATTGAAGAGTCAATAAAAATATAAACATGCCTTGATTTCGTTTTGAAAAGAAAACGAACGAAACGAAGACGCGGCACGGAGGAGGCGAAGTGATCTTCTTGATCTTCCTTCTACTCAATTATTTTCTCTCTTACTCAAGCTATGAGGCTCACGAAAATGCTCTGAAATGCTCTCAAATTTTCGGTGCAAGGGGAGAGGAAATGATGGTTAGGAGAGTGAGGGAGTTGCAATATAAAAGGGGTGGCAAGACCAAGTCTTCCTCTCTTTTGAATTTGAAATGGTTGGATATCAAAAATGATTGTTGGAGAGGGAAAAGGAGTGACCGATTCTACATGTCCACCAAGGCTAGGATAATCATCTAATATTAGTTAATTAAGGGTGATTAATAAATGAAAGGATTATCATGCTAAGAAATGACAAGTAAAGGGTCAAAGGTGAGTTGGCAAAGAATTGTTTAATCACTAAGGGGTGGCCGAAAATAATCTAATAAATGGAAGGGAAATATTATTTAGTCAGTGTATTTTATATCTTTAGAGTCTTACCTATCCTTTAAATAATTTAGTGAATTAACACATTAATTATTTGACCTAAATGAACTTATTTCCTACTTACCTCAACTTACTAGTTAGCTAAAATAAACTCTGGGAATGTTTTCTAAATTTTAAATTTTATCTCAAAACTTCAACTTCAGTCCGGCCTCACTGAATTAACTGAAAAGATAAAAATTTAAACTACTGCATAAAATAATTAGATTTAAAGGAAAGAATAAATACTCATGCAAAAATACTAAAATCATTTTATTTTAAAACATTAGAATTATGCATGGCTTATACGTAGTCTAATTTACGGGTTCTAAATATCAGGCCAAATGCCCATCCACTGAGCACATGTCATAATCAAACGAATCGCTATCAAATCAATGCTCGAGCTGGCACACCGACCTCACTAAGGGATACTCGTATGATAGCATCGACAAAGCGCCATCAAATCCCAAATCTCAATCAATCGTCGGGGCCACAAATGTCTATGTTTTAAGGGTCATGTAATACCAAACATAGCATAGTGTTCACAAACCCCAGAATCCAATCAAATCATATCAGGGTATCCAAGGATCATAGCTCAACGTGCATGTCATGTATGGATGTATGCATCAAACGATTTGTGATAACAAAACATTTATTTTATACATCGATATTCAAATCTCAAAGTCATGTATGCCACATAAACACAACAAATAAGGCATATAGACATATATTCTCAATCCAATCAATCAAATCAATCCAACATATATCATATAATACAGATACCTGTCGTATGTTACCCGGTCGCAACATACCTCAATTCTTCGTTTCAATTGATGTAGTCTGAAGATATCGGTATAAACTTTATCTACATCAATAACATACTCATTTCAATCAATAACATCATTCAAAATCATTAATATGAGTTTCAAATATCTTTTGAAACTTCAAAAGTTCATATCAAATCGAAATTATTACATAATTCAATTCCGACTTCGAATACGAGTTTCTTGTCGGCTATTCTATTTCATACAGGAATTTCAACTTCAAATACATGTTATTCCAGCACTTTGATATTTAGAGCTGCTGGAACCAGAAGAAATTTACCTCAATCAGAAGCCCTCGACGTGAAGATTCCGAATATATAATTGGTTTCGCGTTTGGACAGCGTTTCGAAGTCGATTCGGACTAAAGAATTTGATTTCCCAACTTTATCTCTCGAAGTTGCTGACGGAAGGTGAAGGAAGAAATGAACAGAAATCTTAATCTTATCCTCACCGCTCTCGCGCTTGGGCGGTAGAATTCTCGCGCCCGAGCGCGAGACATTCTATCCCCGAGTTTGATTTGCACCACGCTCGGGTGGTCAAAAACTACCGCTCGGGCACGGCATGTTCTGTCCGAGTACTCTCATATGCTATACTGGCGCTCGGGCGGTAATCTTCTACCTCTCGGGCGCCACATGTTCTGTCCAATTTCCCCATTTTTGGTACACTGGCGCTCGGGTGGTCATTTTCTACCGCTCGGGCGCCAGATGTTTTGTACAAAATATCGATTTTGTACTTATTGGCGTCCGGCTTCTCCACTCGAGCTCTTACAACGTCAATTCATATCTGATACTTATTTTCTCATTTTCACTGTCACGATATACATCAAATACATAATCACATGACAATTTCATAGTTTATCGATAATCACATAAGATTTACGATAATACGATACACGGTCCTTGCAAAAACTGTCTCGAATATCAATTTTATGATACAGATCAATCATAAAATAAATTGTTTTTATATTAAAATATGAATTTTTATTGTAAGTATAGATCGAAATCGACTCGTCTCATAGATATAAATTTGTGATATATTTTCACGAGAAACCCAATCGTATGTAGGGGTGTGCATTCGGTTAATTCGGTCACCGACCGAACCGAATTGCCAATAACCGAACCGAACCGAATTTTATTTTGATAACCGAACCGACCGAATTAGTTTTAATAACCGATCACAAATTAACCGAATTAAAATCGGTTAATTCGGTCAGTGACCGAATTAACCGATTTTTTTTTTAAAAAATAAAATTAAATATAAAAACATTAAAAATATTATAAATTATATAATAAATCTATTTTTTCAAAAAAATTAATTTATTATTCGGTTAATTCGGTTAACCGATTTTTTTTTTACGAAAACCGAAACCGAACCGAATTAACCGAATTAACCGATTTTTTTAAACTTCCAAAACCGAATTTCCGAAATAACCGAACCGAATTTCCGAATTGGCTCGGTTCGGTCGGTTATTTCGGTTTAACCGAGATTTTGCTCACCCCTAATCGTATGCAAATAAAAAATGCCTTCCCTCGCAATTGAAAATTTGGAGGAGGCCATAAATGACGTGTTTTAGAAAAAGAAAAGAAATAATACTTTGTTTAATAAAGAAGAACAACACATGTCATCAAGCATAGGGATGTAATCGAGTCGAGCCAAGCCGAACTCTTGAATGTTTGAGCTTGGTTCGTTTATAATCGAGCCGAACTCGAGCTTTATTTAACGAACATATGCATGGCTCACGAGCTTATTCAAGCCTAAACAAGCTTAATAAATATGAATTATACATTTAAATTTTCATTAAATTAATTAAAAAGTGAATTATATATTTAAAGAAAAATATATTATTCTTAATAAAATTTATAAATTTATTATAATAAATAAATTTAATAGATTTTTCTATATATTTCATAAATAATATGCAGAATCAATAATTCAAATATCAAAACTATTATTTTTTTATCTAAAAGATTACTTATGAACTTACCAACGAACATGTTCACGAGCTAACGAGCCGAATACTGTAAAGCTTGAGTTTGGTTTGTTTATCTTAACTAGCCTCATTAAACGAGTTTTTATTGAATCGAGCTTCGAATAGCTCACAAACGGTTTGGTTCGTTTACATCCCTAATCAAGCTTCAATCGTTAAATAAATCTTTTTATAAAGTAAAGTAAATTAAATTAATAATCTTTAGAACTCCTAAATAAATCATTTTATAAAGTTCAGAAAACTAAATTATATATATAACAAATTGATTGTTTTTATATACCATTCAATATATAGATGAATGTATGTTTTAAAATCTAAATCTGTTTTTATTTAATATAATTAAGAAGCATCCTTTTATACATACCTCCTATTTCATTTACAAAAATGATAGTTGGTGTGGTTAGTTTAAAACTATATGAACAACTATGTTTTCATGAATCACTTTTTGTAAAATCAAGTTAATCAATGTCAATTTGGGAAAATTATTTTCGATTTGTATAAACTGGATTTTAAAAATTAAAAGTGGTATAATAATTTTCGTAGAAAAAAAATATCTCGTAGGATTTTTGTGGGTAAATATTAATGAACAGTTATCAAGAGTTATTTGGCTCTTTATAAGTGTTTATATTTGTATTGTCTTCAATAATAATATAAGATTAAATATTCTATAAGAATTAACTAAATCGAATCAACTCAAATATTATTTTGTATTTAAATTATTGAAGGTGGGTCAAATTTAGATATAATTTTAAAAACTTTATCAATATTTTTCAGTGGAATATATTTTTTTTGTTTTTAAATTTTTTTTATTACAAATAGTATAGGTAGTTTCTGATCATATTAAAAAAAACTCAGATTCTATGGCTTCGAGTGTTGTGATTGCTTCCACAGCACAGGCGAAGGCAGGTTACCAGCACACGGCTGCGGACGGCGGTTGAGGAATGAGTTGGAAATGTAACTGAAAAAGAGTTCAGGGAAGGAGTTGATCCACGCGTGGAAGCGAGTGACGGTGACAGAGGAGGCTGTGCCACCAGCTCGAGGCGGAGGCTGTGCCCTTGTGGAACAAGCAAAGGAATACACGACTCAGATTTTGGAGTTGATGATACAGCCTTCTTACGCTAAAGAACTCCTCCAATAATTTACCATATCTTAAATTAAGATTCAACTTTTATTTTCCTTTTTTTTGTACACATAAATCTGATGATTTTTCTTCTTTTTTCTTTTTAACATGAAAAATCTATTCAATTTTGCAAACGTGTACCTGTTTCATATTCTGTTCAATTTTGCGAACATGTACTTGTTTAACATTCTAACCAACCAGCGATACTTTATTAAGTATCAAACAGATAATATAGACATCTATAGATAATGGAAATCGAATATTATCGAACAGATGTTGAATACATGTAGCATAACAAAACCACAGGACATGACGATATAACAAAATTGTTGATGCTTTTTTCATCTGGAAGAAGAATCAACTCTTTTAGAGCAAAGGGACGTCGACAATGTTTCGTATCAGAGTACTTAGCGATTAGCCTTTCGACTTTCTTTCAACTCTGGGTCCCTGTGAAGAAAAGAAGAATCTTGATTTGAAGACGAGTTTTCATTATGATATTGCAACAGAGTTCTGCAGATTAAGAATGGATGATACCTCTCTATGTGGTCGAGAATAAGCAATCTTGGTCCCGGTGGTATTTTCACATCTCTGAGAGCACTGAAATTATAACGATGAATATTGAGCGCTGAGTTTAAGTTGGACATATCAAATCTCACATTGAACGACTTACCTATCAGTTAGTAATGGTAAAGTGTTGTCTGTTAATAACCCTTTCTTGAAATTCTTCTCGTAGTTCTGCAGGCCAAGATTACACAGAATGGTTCTTGTTTTCACGTAGTTCACATCTTCAGTTGGTGGTTGCGAAAACTTCTGTCCCAGCTGCATTAATCGATACCAAAATTCTCAGGATAGGGACATTGACTATTGCCTATGAGCAATAACGGAGATATCGATATTATGAATATCTGAAAAGAGCTGGATGTTATTTAGTAGCAAACTGGATCACCTGGTAAATTCCACCTTGCACAAGTGCAAAGAAAAGGCCAGAGGTAACAGCGTTTGCTGCCAGATTCGGCCCACCCATACCGCTTACTAATGTAAACATGGCACCAGAACCAAAAGCTGCAACCATACTGCAATCACAAACCAACAAGCTAAATACACAGAAAAAATTATGAAAATTCAAACATCCATCCAAGCATGTATGTGTATGTCATGGAACCTGCCGAATGAGGAATGATCAACGAGTAACAAAAATCGGTTCTAGTAGAGTATCCCATAAAATATCCTACTTGAATCCAGGGTTGAGGTCCAAAACCTGAGGCTCAAAAATCAGAATCCTCAGAGTTCGTGCTTGAGCCTACACTTTTAATTTCGTAGACAAGCTCGGGCCTTAATATGATAGTTTGATTATGTGCCCTCTATCTTCACAAGTTCTTCAATGACTACACCTCAATTCAGTATGTTTGACAATGTCATTGAAGATAATTTCTTTTACATCCAAAAGGACAAACCATCTAAATACCATATTGCAGGTAAACGGGAGATTTAGAGTGTAAGCTAAATATCTCATGATTGAGCTGTAACAAGAAAAAAAATGAAATAGATCACATTTTGAATCGTTCTCCACTGTAATGCAAGAGCAGTTGTTATTGATTGGTTAGCATACTGTAATCGAATAAGAAATCCACTACATAAGCTACCATGATACTTTGACCCCTCACTGTCGGAACCAATGACAAAGAATACAGCTTCAATGAACTCTACTCAAATTCATTAGTTATTAACATAACCTTTTTATTTTCAAAAAACAACTTATAATTAGCTGAAACTACATAAAAAGGTAATATTTTGGAAATACGGGACAGTTAGGTAACCAATTTTGATACTCATTCCCAAAAACAGGGAAAAAATGCTTGACTGACTTTCAAGGAAAAAATATGTGAGGCACTTTCTAATATCCGTGATCAGGCACAAGCACAAACAAACAAGGGCTTGAGGCACATCAAATGCCAGACTTACCATAACACATCACATGTATAGACATAAAGAAATGCTATTCAAACATAGCCAGACCTAGATTGAACATCCTCCTTGCCTCTCAATCTTTTCAAGACGCAAGAAATGCCAGCATTGGTGCCTGTCATGACAGCAAAATTGCGTGCTTGTACCAAAGGACCTCCTGCAAAAGCCTGAACACAAACATGACATGTAACCTTACACTTGTCACAAAATCTATCATGCACACGAGCATGTTAAGCAAAAGAAGTTCACAATCAGTTAAATTTGGATAAAAGTAAACCAAATGCCATAAAACAAAATGCGGTATCCAAACCTATCAAATCAAAATCATGATAAAGCAACCGAATCGACCCTAAGTAATCAAGAATAGCAAGAAATCTCAGCACTATCGAAAGGATATGTTCTCCATGCCACACATGGATGCAGAAGGTTCGTAGAAAATCAGGAATGAGTCGCAAAAGGTGCAGAAAAATTTAGTCTTGAAGAAAATTCAATAACCCAAGATACACCCACAAAAAAATAATTTGAAGCAGACAAACCAATAAAAGAGTATATACGCATAAAAAAGTAAAGTACAGCGATTGGGAGGGGAGAGGATTGAAATTTTTTTTAAAAAAAGAAAAAGGAACCTGAGCTTGTTTCAGAGACGCCATAGCTTCTGGATTGAGGCCGGCAGCGTTCGGCGGCGCAACCAAGGAGGAAACATCACCAGTGAGCGTTCCCATGAAACCACCGATGGCAGCTCCTTGGACGGCGCTTGTGGTGGTTACGACTGCGGCTTCCACCGCCAACGACTGCTTCGCTAGCCAATCTTTGAATCTCGTCTCCACCTCCCTGAATTTGGCCTGCGCCAAAGCTATTGGATTCTGCTCCGCTTGCCCCGTGAAACCGCCGGCTTTGGTCGGAATTCCCAACACCATAACTCCTTGCTTACTTTCGCCCATATTCTACGAATCAATAAGAAGAGGCTGGACGGCAATTGGATAACTCGAAAAAAACCCACAATTAGGGTTTTTATAATTTGATTGATTATCTGTCGGAAACCCTCACCCATTGCGCCCAAACGGCTTCAGGGAATTGACAATTTCACCCCCACTGCTTGATGGGAGAATCACGTGGGTCGCTCGACCACGTCGCAGTCTGGCGGATATCAAGACCCCCTACGTTTGATCCAAGGGCTAGAAATAACCCAAATTTTTAGGTACACGTATTCCTATCCTATCTATATATATCTCAGTTTCAATTGTTATTTATTAGTAAAAACACAATTACAAAATTTAAACAATTTCTATCGTAAAAGATTGCATTACAATTAACACTTGATATTTACTTCAATATCAGTTATATGATCGATAGCTTATTTTGCATCTCAACTAACATTTTTCAAAATAATTGCTATCAAATATTTATCATAACATTATATTGGACATATCAAAGATCTTCAAAACTATGAATTTATCATATTTGATAGCATCTTTTTTTAAATTTATTACCGCAACACGTGGTTTGAGAGCAATTATTATCTTAGTAAGAAAAATATTTGAAACATTATGTTTTGATTGTCGTATTTTTTATAAAATCTGAGTAAATTATTTATGTGTAATGAAATTCTACGAGTGTTTTATTTTTTTATATTTATATTATATTATTAAGTTTGAGATCCTTAGAGTAATTATTTTAGAGGATATCAGAATATTTAATTTCATAATTACATTCTTAACCTACTAAAAATCTCCTCAAGTCACCCACTTATTTTACATAGGAAAAAATTCTAAACAAATTTTATTTTTTAAATCGAACGACTCTTCTAAATTGAAAATAATTTCGTGTTAATTATTTAGTGTTATTTGATCAAATTAAAAATAATAATAACACATTCAACACGTGTGCATCTTTTACTAGTATAAATATATGTTTTATAACAAATTTAATTATGTGAAAATTTACTTGCTTGAATTTGATAATGAAAATTAAGGACTAAATATATTTGAAACTGGAGCAAAGTATTTCATTATGTATTAACACCGTGATGAAGTGATTGATGCTTCATCCAAAAACATTTATTCGAAAAATATAGATCCAAATTGTTTATACAAAAGTGAACAATTTTATAATATAAAAGTACAAAATGATAGTGCCCAAAACAAGTCAACATAAGAAATTTACATTCAAAAGGAATACAATTAAATCAAACCATTCAAATACAATACTTCATAATTCTGTAATTCTGTTAATGCCAAAAAATATGGATAAATAGCATTTATTCAATAATTAGTCTCCTAATTATATCAAACAATTACAATTGAAAATAATATTAATCAGAAGGCTTTCAGGTACTTTTTGGCAATTATGTACATTTTTACCTTGAGAAATCCATTTCACTAATCAATCCTAAAAAATTTAATGAATAAACATAAGAAAAAACAAAATTAGAACGAATCGTATAATAAATAAAAAAATTGTTCATTGGGGAGAGGCAGAAGAAATTAAGTATTCGAATTCCATTAAACAAATTATTTGTTCACTTTATTTTAAGTTTTATCACACTCACGGGTCAATTTTGTAATATGGATGTACGGCCCGATCTTACCCATAAAAAAAATATTAGTTTTTACGTCAAAACTATTACTTTTATTACAAATATAGACCGGAGCGACTCGTTTCACGATTATAAATATATAATACTGTCCCACAAGAGATGTACTCTCAATTTTTAATATATGCTTTGACACAATTTAATTACTTATCATATCTGCTCCCAGCTCCATAGTTGTCTTATTTGCTATATCATTCATCAATCACCAATTTTTCTTTTTTTTTTGTATAATCGTGAGTTCACACATGTTTGTGTAAATTATGATATCTTTGTTCCACTTGAGAAAAATTAAAAATTTAAAATGATTTTATAATGAGATATATTCACTTATATAATAACTTGTATTAATCATTTTCGTTAAATCGAGCACAAATACAAAATTATCTGCTCCCTAGCTCCATAGTTGTCTTGCTATATCATTCATCAATCACCAATTTTTCTTTTTTGTATAATCGTCAGTTCACACATGTTTGTGTAAATTATGATATCTTTGTTTCACTTGAGAAAAATTAAAGATTTAAAAGAGTATATAATGAGATATAATTGATTTGTATAATAACTTGTATTAATCATTTTCGTAAAGCGAGCACACATACAAAATAGTTGTTATAGATGCTCATTATATAGTCGCACAACTGTAGAACTAGGACCAATGATTGACAAAATGGTATCATAGACAATCAGCAGCAGAAACACCGAAAAATAAGTATCATACATGATAAAATGTTACATTGTGAGAGCCACATATTGAACATGCATGTGGGACAAAGTTCTCTATCACTGAAGTCATCTTTTGAACATTTAGGAACCATTTTAAAAAATGCTCAGCACTGGTAGTTCGAAACGCACCTCTTGAACTTGTAGAAGTCATCTTTAAATTCTCAGCGCTGGTGGATCGAGGGTCAGACCACGACGGACCATCGCCTTCTGAAGGAGAGTAATTGTAATTACATTTGTTCCACATTGTAGAATTGAAGATTTAAAATAAATTTACAATAAGATACAACTGATTTTTTATAGCAACTTGAGTAAATAATTTTCGTAAAGTAAGAACAAACACAAAGTAATGGCTATAAAGATCTCTGTGCAATGGTGCGAGTGGGCACGAGACGTGAAACTCTTCACCTGTCTGAGCATCTACCACACTCAGAATATTTCCAAGTCGTTCAACTAATCGGTATTGATAAAAAAAAATCGTTTCTTCACTTGCAAACAAGAAGCACTAGCAGTCTACACCGATCCTATCAAATAATATATAATTTTTTTTGGTAATATATGAAATAAAATAGAAAAAATGTGTAAAAAACATATCTCAATAATTTGTATATTAAATTACCATCAACGTTACATGGGGTGGGAACCAGGGGATAGAAGGAAAAATTGATTGTTTAATAATTAATAAAAATATTAATTTTTCAAATATATGTGGTAAGTTAACCCACCCAGCTACGGATAATTAAAATGCAACCGGATTGGGACGATCAGCTCCATCTGCTGGATTTCATTATATTGCTTATATGACACCACTGAACCTTTCTGCCTCACATCCTTTACTACTTAACTCAGAGGCTCCTATTAATTTGTAAACATATGGTTAGTTATTTCTTAAATTCACGGATCGAGAAATCCAAACCTTTTTTTGTTTTGGGTTTAAAACATATTTTTCTTTTTCGATCTGGATATTCAACTGTGTCTGATTGATTTAACGATATTTTTTAATCAAATTACAACTGAAAATACGTATATTTTTCATGTAATTTTTTTGACTGTTGCAGTACAGAAGTATGACATGCTATTACATATAAAAAGCAGAGACAAGAACAGATATTGTTAAGATCTGGAAGGGTAATAGCTTGGTTGAAGATGAAGCCATTCTTGAAATCTTCCCATGATCTCCTTCTCCAATTCGTGGAGCCGTCGATTCGCCATCGATCCTCCTCATCCTGCATCAAAAAGACAATACTCCAAGATATGTATATATATACAGCATCCACTAAAATTTTGAACCCACAAGAATAAAAAACTAAGGGGGTCGATATAACGTAAGCATCCATTACCCATTATTTGGGCAGAATATGATGGCATATTCCAAAGCTTTGCATGTGAAGGTGCTGGTTCCATCATCAAAAGCATAGCTATAAGCTCTCGGACAGGCTCTCTTGAATATCCCCGAATAGAAAGATGGCCTGCATGTTGACGGATTTGCATACTCTCCACTGCAACAATACTCGTCTAGCCTGAACGCGTCACATGCGCTCCTACAAGCCACAACCCCTCCATCTTCATTACTGCCAATCACTTGAAGTTCTTCAGGACAACCTGATGATCAGTTCATTCCATTGTAGAGTTTTTAACCAAGATAAATGATAGAAAACATTTGTTGCACAAAGTTTAGTGTATGGGAAGTGGGCCACTAACGGTTTTCATACTTCAACCAATAAACCAAAAGTTCCTTTCAGGCAAGCAATCGGATAGCTAAATTCATAATTACCCATATTTATATCTGCTAGACAGCCTGTGGCGTTGCATCCGATTTGAAACCCTCTTGGTGCAGCAACTAATGGCAGGTTGTATCCATCAACGATGCTAACATCGTAGAAATCTCTGTCTTCTCCGACTCCGAGGGTTATCTCAAATAATGAAGCCGGTGGTGTGGCACCAAGGCCATCACATTCCAGTCTTCCTCCACAGTCTCCAGTCTCGCAGGACCCAGTACCTGTTTCATCAAATATGCAGCCAGTCCTAGCCCAGATCCGACCAGACCATCCCGGAAAGCTTGGAATGGCGATACCCTGGCCTGAATCCAACTGAAACCCTGTGGCTGGAAGCTGTGGGGTACCTGAACCAGCTAGAGTCCCTGGCCAAATCGTGAAAGGGCAATTGTTAACAAGTGTAAAGATGCAAGAGAAAGAGTCAACGAAGAAGGAAAAGATGATGAAAGAAGTGAGAAGCTTGCAAGATGCCATGAGTAGTGGAAAATAGGCCGGCTACATATTTGTATCGTACCATGATCAAGAATTCACGGAGGAACTTCGACAAGCAAAATCATAAATCATTACGTTGCTTTGCAGACTTAATCAGCCGCAATATTCAGAATTTGGGTTTAGCATTTCTTTTCTTTTGTCTTCCATGGACTGTGTGGGAAGCAACCTCTGAAATAAGAAATAAGAATGGAGATAGGAATATACTTGGAACATTTGGGTAAAATGCATAGGGAATACCCGTTGAAAAGGTTACCCTAAGATTCCCTGCTAGATCATAAATACAGAGGAACCTTTGTATACATTCAACAAACTCAGAACAGTTTTGTCCCCATTAATGCAGTGGGACAAAAATTTCCTCGCTATACCGGAAAACCACTCTCTGTATACAGAAAATCGCCTAGTGTCGCAAATTTACAAACAGACCACCCAATACAAAATATGCAGGTGCCAATAGTTTCTACAGCTACATGGATTTTTACTCCACGCATTTTAATATGTCTCATCATTTAATGATGACACAAGACAACTTCTACGTTAGGTAGAAAATTGAACCCATCATTCAGAAATACTCGTTTTCAATTGGGCAGAGAGGTTGGATCCCAGAACTCCACTTCCGCATTATCAAATTAGTAAATTTGTTAAACAATAAGATAAGATATGGCACACCACGGGATACACCATATTTAAATGTAACAAATAACGTCAGCCTACTAAACTAATAACGAGTGCAGAAGATCGGTGCACAACACAACGTATTAAAATTAAGCCAACTTGAGAAATGTCCAATGGATTCGGATAAAGATGCACTTTTTAATAAGGTGCAGGGAACCAAAGATGGAGACAAATTCAAACTTCAAATTCAGAACACGTACACGATAGCCTAGAAAATACAAAAAAAAAAAAAATTGGATGGTTAACACTTCCTTGTCAAGATCATGAGAGGCAAACATCAGCTAAAATTACAAAGTTTAAATATGTAATCAAGGGAACCCGTATCATTCATCACATGTAATCCTAGAACATTCTAGAGCTACAGAGTTGTTATCGCATTTGCTTCCTGAGACGTGATCGAAGCATCATCCCCATTTAATTTCCAGAGCCATAAAAAAGCCAGTGCCTGGAGGCCCGATAGGGGTTCACAAAGAAAGAGGTGGTAACTGTCGGAATTTTTCTAAAAAATCATGGTTTTGCACATATATAAACATGGTAAATAATATGCGAAAGCGGATCGAATTTTACTCCGGCTATTGAAAATTTTTAAGTTCTCTGTTTTTTCTCCAATTGATGTCTTCTATGCACTTCACGCTCTCTATAGATGGTGTATAATTTTCTTGTAAGGTGCGTCTTTAGGAACCTCAATATTGCTATTTATAGGCGTTTCTCATACCATCGATGAGTGTATCGGGAGCTGAGACTCAAAAGAAGAAGCGTGTACGCATCTCAATTTTCTAAAGTTGAAGCCGCGTACGCATGTTTTGTCAAAAATTGTAGGCAATGGCCGTCGTCATTTCCTACACGTTTATCCTTCTTTCTGATATGTATCATTTTTTCTTACAGTAACAGGATAGCAACCAAATCAGTCACATTGCTAAGTTAAAGGATGGCTTCAAGGCAAACAGAAGCACGACTCTGGAGATGAAATTCCTTTCACAGTTTTGTGATAGCTGAAGGTTCGCCGGAACGGCCGTTATGCAGTCGGAACGGCCGGAACGGAACGGGAACGGTGACCGCCGTTCCAAAGTTCCAGGGCAAATCGGTGATTGTTTTGTAGCGCCGTTCTTCGAATCGGCGATTTAACGGCGAAGCGGAACGGAACGGCCGAGCGGAACGGTTTGGTGTTTAAAAATATGGTTACGAGATATTCATGGTTCATTATGGTAAGGTATGGTAATGGTTATTGTAGATGATTATTGTTTATGGTTATGTGTATTGGAATGATAATAGAATAGTTATGTTATTGGTATTATATTTAATAGTTGTTGATGATTATGAAAATGAATGTGTATAATAGAAAGTTGATCTTGAGCCAAATAGGAAATGGAAGTACAGAAACTGTATGAAAAATGTGGCAGTAGTTGTGGTTTTAGTATAATGTCTTGTATATTGATCCAATTGTTGTGAGGCCAATTCCATTAGAAAGATAAGATATAAGGCTATAACTTTCATGTTTTGATAAATCATTTCATTTTTCAACATTTGGTACACAAAGAATTAGACATCGTGGATTTGATTATGGGTCATCTCAATATATTGGTGATAGATACAATGAATCTTCATCATCTATATGGCGGGGTGTTGGACGTCATGGTCCTGAGTATAGATCTTCAAGTACAGCTGATAGTTCTAGTGTGTATCGTAGATTCAGATACTATAATCGTTGTGACGAAACACTGTTACAAAATCAGTGATCTCATTCTAATGATCTTTCGTCATCTCAATCTAATCAATATCTCTATGGACAATCACGTCAATATCCAAATGTTTGAAATCAATTTAATCTACGAGATAGTGATCAAGAATATAACAATGATTTCGCTCATCCGCATCACTCTTCATGGTATTAGCTTTGTTATGTTATAATTTTTAGTGTGTATTTCTTATTGTGCTATTATTGTAAAATAGTTTTGTACTGATATATTAATTTGTAATAAATTCATATATTTTATTTTTTTAGTATGATGTAATTTATATTTAAATTTTTTTACCAATTTTTTGAATTTATTAATTTTTTTATACAACCGTTCCGCAACATAACATTGAAACTGAAACGGTAGTTGACGTTCCAAGCACAATCATCATGGTATGATCTTCTACATCCTAGGCAACCGTTCCGGCGAACCATGAGCTGAATGACATAGCTCGATCATCATATAATGGGAGAGAACATGTACTTGCCATGTTGTTGGTATGTTTATGGCAGATGAATGACATAGCTTGGCCAAATGAACATCATCATACAATGGGGAGCACACGTACTTGCCATGTTGGAATGTTTGTGACAGGTGAGTCATGAGTGGCATGGCTCGGACAGATGAACATCTTCATCATATATTGGGGAGCACATGTACTTTCCATGTTGGAATGTTTGTCACAGGCATGGTTTGCTGAAAAGGTATCGCCGTTCCGGAACGGGAACGAGGCCTATATTGACGAAGTTCCGGAGTGTGAACGTTGATGTTTTGGGGTATCATTACGTAGATAGAAAACGACATGTTATCAGTGGACGGAACAGATCGATGAAAGAAACGGTAAAAATAAAATACAGGAGGGTCGAGTCCGAGGTGTTAGGGTCGAGCTCGACCCAAGTGTGAAGGTCAAGGTTCTGGGCTCTTCTTATTTGTTTTTCTTTTTTCTTTTTATTATTATTTTTTTCACTCTTCTTATTGTGGGTAAATGATTTCATAAATAATATATATAATTTGTATAGCTCGATCCACTCTTCTTAATTTGTAAAGTTTCATAAATTGATATATATAATATGAACTTTTAACAAATTGATAGAAGAACGTAAAAGTATTCGATCTATTTTATCAATTATATATTTAATAAAGTTAATTTTGAAAATATATTTAAAATATATTAAAAATAGCTTTAAAATGTAAATTTGGAATATAAGTGAAACTTGTTGTAGATTGCAATAATTATATATTAATTTAAATAATATGCAAATTTTGAAAAATAATATTGGTCACACTATTTTTTTCGAAAAATAATCTCTTGTTTCGATGTATAATAAAGATATTCTTTGTGATTAAATAAGACGTGAATAAAATTTAAAAAATATATTTGACATATTATTTTAATCAAATAATCTATTTAAATGATATTTATTTTGATTTACATATTTTTAAATATTTTTCCAAAATTTTCAATTTATATTAATTTTTTAAAAATATCAACGCCGTGACCGTTCTGCGAAATATCATGAGAACTGGAACGGTGACTTCCACGACGGTCTCCGCGACTGTGATTGCGAACTATGGTCACAGGTGAATGGCATAGCTCGGACATATGAACATCTTCATTATATAATGGGAATACTTGCCATCGTGTTGGAATGTATGAAGAGAGGCATCAAAGTAAATGAAACTCTATATGTTAGTAAAGTCTTTGAATGGATCCACAAGCTGCAAAACCTGCTCTTGCTTGGAGTAATAGATTGACCTTCAAAGCCCCACATGCTCCTGAACCGCAATTCATGGAAGAGAAATATTGTTTCTCCTGCATGACAGAAGAAAGGGAAATGAATTAGAACCTTCTCAAGATATGAAACAAATTACGCATATTTAATCATTCATCAAGATGGAAATTAGACAAAAACTTGTGTGAGACGGTTTCACGGGTCGTATTTGTGAGATGGATATCTTATTTGGGTCACTCATGCAAAAGTATTACTTTTTATGCTAAAAATATTATTTTTTATTGTGAATATGATTATGATTAGGCCCGTCTCACAGATTATGATCCGTGAGACGGTCTCACACGAGACCTACTCTGGAAATTATATATGAAACTCTCCCGTGCGGTATATGTTTTAGCTCCTTGACCTGCAATACAAGGGAAAACAAAAAAAAAAACGTAAATCAGATGTCTTTCCAGTGAAAAAAAATATACAAATTCCTTCCTCCTAAACTTAGTGGGGTGTATTCAATCCAGAGTTTTGATGACTTTTAATACTTTTTCAGATAATAGATTTTTATTGACTTTTACAGAGTCTCACATATTTATAAATTGATTTATGTGGATTCATGTAGACTTTTTTTGCAAGATTTTTATAGAATTTTTTGAATTTTTTTTATAGGATTTAATAAATTTTGTACTTAATTATAAAATATTATTTTTTATTAATTCTTTGAATTTTTTTATAGGATTTAATAAATTTTGTACTTAATTATAAAATATTATTTTTTATTAATTCTTTGAATCAATAATTAATTGAAATATATAACATATGTAATTTAAAATAATTTTTCATTATTTATATTAATAAATAAATTACTTATAAAAGTAAAATAATTTAATACTTACATATGCATATACATGGGTTTGTATGGATGTTTGTAAATTTTTAAAAATACATCAATTGATTAATATGTAACCTTGTTTTTGAATTGATAATATACATATAAAAAAATATTATTTATAATACAATTTTGTATAAAAATATCACACTTACATATAAATGATAAAAAAATTTAAAAAATCATAGATGTTGCGAGACTATTCAATTATTAAGAATTTATACGGCATTTTTTGGATTATCTTTTATTATTATTGAATATTACATTAATTTGTATAAATTATAAATTAAAAATCACAAAATCAATTCTAGAATTCAAAATTTTCTATGATACTAAAATAAAAATTTATTAAATGAACAATTAGCCAAAAAATGAAAAATTTGAAAGGAAAGATGAAAATATATATAGAGACATATTTCGAACATTTGAGAGAGTGATAGAGATAGATGAGAAGAGAGAAGATAAGAAGAGAGGTAATGTTAAGCGATAGAGGGAGAAATAAATAGCTTGTGTACGAGTTAGAAGTTTTAAAAATCCATCCAAATCTTTGGGTTGAACCTAATAGATTTTTGATCATTTATAATTGTACTTTAAGCTTTAATGTTTGTATAATAAATTTCATGAAGTTATTAAAAATCTATTGAAAATTTGAATACCTCTAGACTTTTATAGAGTTTTAAAAAGTCAATGTTGAATAACACTTGACTTTTTAAGACTCTATGAAAGTCTATTTTGAATATCACTAGACTTATATAGAATATGCAAAAATCTTAATTGAATACATCTCGACTTTTAAAATCTACAAAAGTCATTAAAAATTAATAAATCTCCTACATTAAATACACCCCCATAAAAGAAATCAACCTCAGTAGAAAATATCAATGATCCACAGTGGATTTGAAATAATACGATTATCATAAATTAAGCTAAAATGCAAAACCGAATAGAAACAAACAGCAGATAAAACATATATGAGAATATGCATCTGAATATTATCAAGGAAATAAATGACCTGGGAAAGGAAGAAACAAAAGAAATGATCCACAAACACATTACTTACAACGCAGCACAAGTAAGAGAAAGAAAGACGAGCAATTATAATCACAGTTAGCGGTGCATGATCAAATAGAAATGCAATCATTCTCGTCAAACTGCAAGCTGTGATACACACAAAATGCAACTCAAACGCCAAAATAAGTCCATATACATATAGGATCATTAATTTCCTAGGATATCGATGTTAGAATAGATGTCCTGTAAACCAATGGTTGGCTAGGGAATTTATTGACTCAAATGTAATAAACAATCTTTATTTTAATATAATTTAACTTTTTATGGTCTTTTTTTACTTTATCTGTATAACCATGCAATCAATATAGATAAAGTCCTTGATTATACTTTAATACAAATGAATCGTAATTCGATGTTGAAACTCATTTGTAAACACTGTATAATCTAAATTTGTTCCTAATCGATTCAGCTGCCTAAAACGTGGATAAAGGTCGCTTGAGCTCGAGACTAACATATGTATTGTTGTGTACCGCGTTTCTTGGTAAGGGCATAGGGATGTCCAAACATACAGATGAGTAGTCATATGATGATTATACCGAACTACCCTCCCTCGAATTTTCCAAGTGGTTATCATTCATCGAGATGATAAGTCTGTGATTATGATTGTACATCATTAGTCCTTACGACCCGGGACAACACTGAGGCTCTATATGCTAGGGCTGTGCTTTGACTCGTTTACCGATTCCAGGAGAGTCACCAGGCGACGAGATTGGGTACAATTGCGACACATATAGGAGCCAATGCATTGTAGTCGAGAATTAACCGCTCACCCACGGGTGTAGATATCCTATGTGATCTGATTAAATAATAGTGCATGGAATCTCTGGTCAGAGTATGATATGTACGTTAGAGAAAGAGTTCTCAATTGTACATGCGATGCCACTATTTATTCTCAAAGATGTGTCACGTAGTTATCGAATTATTATGCAACCCTCGATGAACCAAGTGTTGCAGATTCGATCGGGATAAATGAGATGAAGGGACCGTACTGTACGTTAATCATAACCGACTGATTCTTGCAGACACTATCAGTGATACCTAAGGAATCATGAGGCGATGTTGCTAGACGCTCTTACCTTGATTCGATGGGTTTAATCAGAAAATGGTTTCTGACATTCTCATGATCAATGGTTGATACATAGAATGGGGCAAATTAGGGTACACTGGCATAAAGGATTATGTCCCGAATCACCAAGAATTGTGAACCCACGGCTAGCTGTATCCCTGAACTATTGAGGGTCACACAAATACTGGTTTACTTGTTCCCGTTGAGATAATAAATTTAATGAGTTTAATTTATAAGACATAAGTATGATATGATCAATCGATAAGCTTATAAATAAAGTTTATAAAAATTTATAGACATTTTGAGAGCATGATTGCCAAAACAATCAAAGGGAGTGCGCATGCCTTATTTAGACATTGATGATCTCGATATTAGAGTGTGCATCATAATAACAAATAAGTTGAAATTGTCACATCGATGATGTTGGATCGTCGATCGGGATTATGATGATATAATATAATGAAAGCATGAATCATGGGCTTATAAGAGTATAAGCTCATCATGCTAATTTATTGAAGTTTAAATGAGCTTTAATTATTAAATTATAATTTAATTGAGTTAAAATATAACCCATTAAGTTTTTATTAAATATGGTATTGATTTATGGAAATATTCATGACACTATAATTTTAAAAACTTGCACTCAAAGCAAAATACTATTAATGCATAATATTTTCAAAATATATGTATTAATATTCAAGATTGCATTTAATATGACATGTATTTAGAAATATAATTAGAATATTTTATTATTCTAATTGCATGCATTTTCAAGAATTGAAAAGAAAGAATATACATCGCAAAAGGCATAATATTCGAGAATCACGATTAGCATGCAATAAGAATATTTCATTTACTTAATTAATTGTATTAATTAAGTTAAATGAAGGATTAGTATTAAAATAAGGATTTCTTATCCTTATTAAAATGTATGCATTCGGTGGAAGCATTTGGTTTTTCCACAACAATAATTGAAGCTCTCGGAAAAATTCTTTTGTTGTTGAAAGAAGTTTCGGCCACCTTATATTGATAGGTGTTGGGTCGATTTTTCTTTGTGTTATATTTCTACGTAAAATAATTTCTACACTTTCTAGTACAAGTTAGAAGAAGAACAAGTAATCTGGTCGTGGATCTGATTCAAAGATTAAAGAAGTAGATCGAAGAACATTCGTGAAGATTTACAACAAGAGCTATATTCGCTAACACCAGAATAGTTGGAGCCAAGTGAAAATTGTTCACCAAAGGTAAAAGTTTTAAATATCCTATGAATGTTTAATCTTAAAACCATACGAGTGCCCAAAACAAATATATTTTGATTGTCAAAATAAAATAAAAAATTTTAAGACTTCCACAGCGTTTGTGGCACGAGAAAACCGAGATCCAACAATCGAGTCTTATGAATTGGAACAGCTACAGTTCTATTGAGGAAATAAACATTAAAGTTTTCCAACATAAAGTAGCACAGACAGTAAGTTCTGCCACTGAAGTACTCAATGAGTTCCTTGGTTCATAACTTGTCCTAGAGGAACTAAACTTGAAGTGTAAACATGACAACGACTGATTCAAACTATAAGTTGTAACATCTAGCTCATATCCATGCCATCACCAATCTGGCTGCAGATGGGACTAACAGCAGAAAATGATCTCTCAAAAGGGGAGGGATGATAATGTGCATCCCTTCTGCGCTTAAAAGTGCAGCTCTCTGTGGGACCATTCTCAGCATCGAGCTTCCTCCTAACACCTTTCACAGCTTGTTGCTCAATTGGAGTCAAAGGAAAAATCTGCTTGCTCACTCTGCAGAGGGAGCTATGGTTATCATACTGTTAGCCAAGATCGAGAAGATCGGATCACAAAAATTAATTTCTTGTGATTTCAATCATCTCTTCCTCACAAGATCGATTGTTCTATGTATTTAACACGAATCGATTAATTACAACACACAGAAATTAGAGATTACCTTTGAAGCGTGTTTCTGATCTTTCTCTGCACTAGATCTACTCTCCAAACCTCCAAGCCTTCTCCTGTGTTCTCTCAAACTCTTAACGTAGGATTATGATTTGTGTGTGGTCACAAGTTACAATATCACATATATATAAAAAATATTTGTGATATCTTGTAACAAAAAGATAATGACAATATCTTTTAGAATATAAATTTAAATGGACAGAATATATTATTCCATATCTAGAAGATTTGATGATAAACTTCCATGTAATATTCTGTCCGGATAAATTTATCCCACATATACCATAAATTATAACTAATATAATTTATCCGAGTTTATATTAGAGCCACCAAAGGGACCTGGTCGGATTCAATTAAATTAAGCTCCAATAAATTAATTTGATCCAATCAACTCATTGTTAATCAAAGTAATTTATTAATCTTATTCTACTCCACTAAAAGAATAAGATCGCACTCTCAAATTAATTGATATTACTGAAGCACAAAATCAATAATTATATCCTCTGATTTATCGACCCAACATATGACCCATGTCGATCAATTAGAACATCTAAAACAGGGTATCATGACCATATAACCAATATTAGATATTCATAGCTTCTCAACCCTCATCTTCTCTTTGACAGTCCCATGTGATCACATCACATAATAAATTCAACGAGAATGTTGAATTACTGAGCTCAGATTTTACTGCCTTCTAGAAGAACTTGTGAGTTTATGATCATACCTATTGACTAGGTGACAGATTCCATATTATGAACATATATTCTTTGTTATTTCACTTTGATTCCCAACACATCGAGATATTCACCAATAGTTTGGTCTTACTCATTGATGTATCAAAGAACTTCAAGTTAGTAATCAAAGTTCATTGTCCGCTCAGGATTAAGGTATTATGTACTACAATCTAGTGATTTTGAATTAGTATGGTCAAATCGAATTCAAATCTCACGTGGTCCAGTCCAATACAACAAAATGTATCCCTAATTTTATTACCAAACCAAAGATAGGCTTCAATAAAATTGAGACGATCTTATAAAAATAATTTTTCCTTATTTATTTACCGATCGTGGACAATAAAACTTTGGATTGAATTATAAATTGAATCTTTCTGTGTTTAACGACTTAACACTCAATTTATAATAATACAACAACACAATGGACATATGCATTGCTCAAAACAAATTTATTTAAACAAATAAATGAACATTATTCTAATTTCAAAATGTCATCAACATATAACAAAAGTACTCAATGAGCATCATACTATCGAACATTATTTCATCCTCCCACTTGCCCTAGAGTAAATGAGTCATGTCTAGTACACCCATATTTTGTATATGTTCCTCAAAAGCTCTAGCAGGTAAGCTTTTTGGTGAAAGGATCAGCAAGATTTTCAGCAGATGCTATCTTGCACACTATCACGTCTCCTCTTTGAACAATATCCCTCACTAAGTGATATTTTCGTTCAATGTGTTTCCACGCTGATGGTTTCTTGGTTCTTTTGCATTTGCCACTGCACCACTGTTATCATAATATAAAGTAATGGCATTTGATGCAACAGGAACAACATCAAGGCTTAGCAAAAACTTTTTCAGCCAAACGGCTTCTTTTGCTGCTTCACAAGCCGCTACATACTCCGCTTCCATTGTGGAATCAGCAATACATGATTGCTTGATACTCCTCCAAGCAACGGCACCACCACCCAATGTGAACACAGATCTTGATGTGGATTTACGAGAATCTCTATCAGCTTGAAAATCAGAATCAGTAAACCCACATGTGCCAACTCTGAAGCCGAATAAACCAACATATACCCTCTAGTTCTGCGAAGATACTTGAGAATATGCTTTACAGCAATCTAGTGCTCTGGTCCTGGGTTTGACTGATATCTACTAACAATTCCAACAACATAAAAAAGATCTGGTCGAGTGCATAGCATAGCATACATAAGACTTCCTACAGCTGAAGCATAAGGAACTCTTTTCATGTATTCCACTTCACTTGGATTCTTGGGATTGTGGTCCTTTGACAAGTGAATTCTATGTTTAAAAGGTGTTTGACCTTTCTTGGAAATTTGCATTGCATACCTCACCAATATTTTATCAATATATGAAGATTGAGATAAAGAAATCCGTTTGTTCTTCCTATCCCTAAGGATCTGGATACCTAGAACATAACTTGCTTCTCCCAAGTCTTTCATGTCAAACTGTTGAGGCAACCAAATTTTGGCAGATGTCATCACCCCTACATTATTCCCAATAAATAGGATGTCATCCATATATAGCACAAGAAAAGTCAACTTGTCATCTAAAATTTTCTTATAGACACAATGCTCATCAAGATTTTGATCGAAACCATAATCTTTCACAGATTGATCAAATATGATGTTCCAAGACCTCGACGCCTGCTTAAGTCCATAACTAGACCTTTTCAGTTTGCATACTTTATGCTCTTGACCGTTGTGAATAAAACCGTCTGGTTGTACCATATAAATGGTTTCGTCAAGATTTCCATTAAGAAATGTTGTCTTGACATCCATTTACCACACCTCATAGTCAAAATGAGCTGCAATGGATAAGAGGATCCGAATAGACTTTATCATAGCCACATGTGATAAGGTTTCATCGTAATCGATTCCTTCTCTTTGGCTAAAACCTTTGGCTACCAATCTAGCCTTAAATGTTTCCATTTTTCCGTCTATTCCTCTCTTCCTCTTGTAGACCCACTTACACCCTATAAGTTTCACCTCTTCAGGAATGTCTACAAGAACCCAGACGGAGTTAGTGTACATGGATCTCATTTATGATTCCATGGCACTCCTCCATTGGTCAGCGTCAACATCCTCCATAGCTTCTTTGTACGTTATGGGATCCTCCTCTTGTTCAATGGAAACCGCATCAAATGATTCTCCATAGAGTAAGTATCTAGAGGGTTGTCAAATGACCCTCCCACTACGTCTAAGTTGTGGAGGCTCTTGATTGATTTGAATTGATTGTCGTTGTCTTAAGTTCTCTTCTTGATCATTTACTTCATTCTCCATTTGGATATGATGGGGTGACCGATCATTGGAAACAATGTCTTCTACCACCTCATTTGTTTGGAAACCAGTGGTTAATGGTGGTAGAAATGTGAATTCAAAATGAGTAGGTTCAGTGCGGATCTCTGGAGTAGATGATTCAGCAATCTCTTCCAAAAGAACCTTACTCTTTGATTCACTCTCTTCTATGTGCTTGTCCTCTAAGAAGGTTGCATTTGTACTTACAAATACCTTCTTGTCTTGAGGACTATAGAAGTAATATCCTCTTGTTACCTTAGGATATCCAACAAACATGCATAATTCTGATCTAGGTTCCATTTTATTCATCTTTCTCTTTAGCACATAAGCATGACATCCCCATATCTGAATATGTCTTAGATTAGGCACGCGCCCATTCCACAATTCAAGAGGTGTTTTAGAGATAGACTTAGAAGGAACCATGTTAAATAAGTATATTGCAGTTTGGATAGCATATCCTTAAAAGGATGTACTGAGCTTAGAGAAACTTAGCATAGACCTAACCATGTCCAACAAAGTCCTATTTCTCCTTTCAGAGACACCATTCTGCTGAGGTGTAGCTGGTGCGCTCAATTGGGATATGATTGTTGCACGTTTTCTTAACTGCTCGCAAGCGCACGATGTCAAGTTATAGTAAAATGTACTTTTGGGTACAAGTGTCGATCCCACGAGGAGTGTGTATAAAAATGTATATCAATTCTTGTAATTAAAATAGCCAAGACTTTATCTAGAAAAATCAATAATCAGATTTGTTTGTTTAAACGAATTAATTGAAAGCAATGAATAAATTAAATCACCGGATTGAGAGATAATAATGAGAGAAAGTATCTAGAGAAATGATTTCACAAAGTTTCCACGACAATCATTCACAGTTTAATTTATATTCCTGAATTCCAATCGATTAATGGCCAAGAACACTTGATTGTTTTATTCCCCCTTTCCCAAGTGACGAATAAAGTGTATCTATCAACTTCGATTCAATTATTCCTAATTAGAATCTACGTTTCATAGATAAGCGCATACAATGTTCTTACTAAGCCTCGCTAAAGTTATACGCTTTCCGAACGCTATAAACATTCAACGATGTGTCTCTAATGATCTATAACCCTAGTCCCTCTCCCGAGTTATAAGATTAATCAAACAACAAACAATTTATGGCCAGTAAATTGCAGTGCAGTAAACGCAGAGAACACAATTAAACGAAAGCAGAATTCAATCAATAAATAACGGTGTCAAATCATCGTTTCAACAGAGTTACGTCATTCTCCAGAATGAGAGTTTAGTTCATCACGAAATCCAAGAGAAAACAAGACATGTTTGTGATTCTGGACATTTCTACGCAATAAAATAAAGAAACAAAGGAAAAGATAACAAATCGAAGTGTCGTCTCTGTCCCCAGATCCGTCGTTCTTCGTATTTGCGATGGTTCTTCGCACTCTGAATCTCTATCTCCTGTAGGCGCTCCGTTTCTTCGTCTTTTTCTCCTGTGACGGCTGATGATCGTGTGTTTTCTCTCTGCGGCGGCCGATCCCTTCTGACCTAGACGATTCGCGCATTTATACCTTTTCTGGACGCGGCGTGCGCGCGGTGGCGCGAAATGTGGCGCGGAGGCGCGCAAGCATCTGCCATCTGCTGTGTTGGCTTGCGCGCGGTTGCGCATGAAGTCGCGCGATGGCGTTCTCCTCTCGGGTGTATGCGCGCGGTGGCGCATGAACTCGCGCGGACGCGCGCCAGCTTCTGTGTGCGCGCGCAGGTGCGCGTAAGCTCGCGCGGTGGCGCGCTAGCTTCTGTCCGAAAGGGTGTCATTGTGCGCGCGGCTGCGCGGAAGTTGGCGCGATCGCGCGCGCATCTCTGTTTCATGCACAAGTATTGGTGTGCGCGCGGGTGCGCGTGAAGTGGCGCTGGGGCGCGCAAGCTCCTGTCCAGTGACGTGCTCGTGGTCGTGCGCTTCTTAGTCCCCTTGGCTTCGTGTTCGCTATTTTCTCCATTTCTGAAATGACAACATAAACAAACCAAAAAACGCATAATTCTGTTCGAAACAAGCATAATTCAAAATGGATTTAAATGTAAATTAAGTGCAAATCTTGCACTTATCAAACCCCCCAAACTTGAATTTTTGCTAGTCCCGAGCAAAATATAAGAAAAGCTAATAAAGAAGGAATAAAAATACGCAAACTACTAAAGTCATGGATGTGCAAAAAAAAGTGATAATGACCTCCGATTCATCTAATTTCATGTAATTCACGATTTCCCAAGAGTCACGTGTGTGTGTGTTATGTCAATGTTTGTTTACCCCATCGAATGCTCAAATAAAGTTGTAATGCCCCTTTGCCTTACAGAATCAAGAAATCCTCAGTTCAGTTCAACTTTCACATCATCAACATAAACATTTGCATTCACAGATCACATAGGACTTTTTCGGTGATTATTTGGCTTGAAAGATGATCAACACAAGTATGCCAAAGATGAAATCACAAAATGAGATGCTTGCAAGCAAGTGATTAAGGTCTATACTTGTTGACAATGAGTTTCAGGTATCCATAGGCTTAACTTGAACAACTTTTCTCCACTAGTATATTGGATAAATGTGACAAGGTTAATAGGTCTTGTAGGCTTGTAACGTTAGGCCACGGCTCACTGCTACAATAAAAGGTATGGAATTCAAAATTTGAGAGAAATAATCAACTCTTCATCAATTTCACTCTTTTTCATTTTCTTTTTTATTCACCATCCACTTATTGTTTTCTTTTCATTCATATCTTTCATCTCCCTTATATTTTTCTTTGATTGAACTTTTTCTCTTTCTTTTTGTCTATTTTCAACTCCCTCTTTGCTCACTTCAATTTTTTTTTTCTTTTCAAGGAGCTTTTGAATCACTACACCACCAATGAATTTCTTTCTCTCAAAATCAGGTAGGAAAATAAGTGTATCGGCTTCATTAGGTAGTTGTTGTGGGATGTAGAATAGATACAAGTGGGGGTTGATTGTATGTCATTGACACACACCACTTGATTTTTTAGTAAGCTCAAAATGGGACACTAGGGATATTTTATGTT
The DNA here is from genome assembly GCF_022965805.1 of Primulina eburnea. Taxonomy (NCBI): domain Eukaryota; kingdom Viridiplantae; phylum Streptophyta; class Magnoliopsida; order Lamiales; family Gesneriaceae; genus Primulina; species Primulina eburnea. Next base: position 14,026,887 of record NC_133116.1, read on the forward strand.
CATTTGGTAGGCTCGAAGGCTCAACGGTTTCAAAGATCGCCTAAATCATTCCTATGTCACATATTATCCGTATTTCGCCTCGAAAAGTGTTCAAACAAGTTCTAGACTTCCGTCAATCCATTAGTCAACTCATACACACCAATCACATGCAATCTTCAATAAAAATGATATATGAAATAGGTGCACGAAGAAAATTTAAGCATCTCAATTAACTTGAAGCTCAAAGGGCTACAATTGACAATAAGCACAGAACACAGGCCCAAGGATATTGCGAACAATTGCCTAGCTCATTCCTATGATTGCAACAGTGTCAATCAATGTCATGCAAGAATTACCAATAATCAGATCTCCCTCATCCGTTTAGCATCACAGGCATGCAACTTGTCTCTAAACAACGATAATATCAACAAACACGACAGTGCAAAATAATTGTGACTCCTAAGTTATCATGAACACATATAAATTTCAGGATCGCAATTCAGTTTTCATCATCGGTCCCACATTTTACTTATCCATGACTCTACCTAACAAATATAGAATGCAAAAAGTAAATAGAAACTAAATTAAATACTGAGCAAAATAAAAAAAATCATAAAAATTCCAACAAGCAATTTGTTACCCCCCAAACTTAAAGTATGCATTGTCCTCAATGTATAGAAATGAAAAACATGACAACACATACCTCGCACCCGAGTGTCAGAACTCAGGGCTCGAATCATCATCCCCAGATCCTTCATCATCATCATCCATCGGCTGTGGGTACTGTGGTGGCCAGGCTGGTTGTGGTGGGTAAGGAACATCCTCGGGTCCAGGTGGGAACCGCTGGGCAAGTGCCGATGTGAAATCCATCATGTAAGACATGAAAGTACTAGTAGTCTGTCGGTGTTCGGCCTGCTGTCGGTGCTCGACCCGCATATCCTGTTCCAGTCGGAACATGCGATCTCCCAAACTTGATCGAGGGATTGATGGTGGTGGTTGAGGAGTGGCGGCGACAGAGGGGCGGCGCGTTGGGAGGACGGCGGCGGCGCTAGTGGTGGTTGCTTGTGGTGGTTGGGTGTGTTGAAGGAGGAGTGTTTGTGGTGTTGAGGTGTGAGGGAGGTGGAGAGGTAAGTAGATGGTGGTGTTGGAATGAAAATTTGTGAGTGGGGGAGGAGTTTGATTTGAGAAGGAGAGTGGATTTGTGAGGGGGAGGCGGCTGAGTGGTGAGGGAGAGAAGAATTTAGGTTATAAAATCGCGAGGAGGGGTATTTAAAGAAGTGGGGCTGAACGCGGCGCGCGGGCGCGCGAGATGTCGCGCTAGGGCGCGCTGTCCTCGGGTCTGTCAGCAATAATTCAGGGCGCGCGGTCGCGCGAGATATCGCGCTACCGCGCGCGAGCTTCTGTAAATCGGTAATAAAGTAGCACGCGCGAGCGCGCGAGAAGTCGCGCTATCGCGCGTGACCTACTGTCTTCGTGCAAAGTTGCTGTGCGCGCGATCACGCGAGACATGGCGCTGGGGCGCGCGAGCTTCTGTAATTCCAAGTGGCCCTTAGCGCGCTGCCGCGCGAGATGTCGCGCTTGGGCGCGCATGCGTCTGTAAATCCATTGTTTTTTTTTTTTTTTTTTTTTTTAACACCTGCAAAATAAAGCGATTCAAATTAAAAACTTGAATGTAGAAAATTACAAATATTAACTATGAAATTTAAATGAAATAATGAAGCAGAGCGAATGCGAAAATAAATAAATGTGGGTTGCCTCCCACACAGCGCTTGGTTTAACGTCATCAGCCCGACGGTACCCTGTCTGATCAGATCAACTTGTAGCTGTCGATATTTCTTGCTTCAGTCCCATAGTAGGGTTTAACTCGCTGTCCATTTACTTTGAAAGTTCGTCCGTCATGGCACTTTAGCTCGACGGCTCCATAGGGGGACACCGTTTCCAAGACAAATGGCCCTGACCATCTTGACTTTAACTTACCAGGGAACAACTTCAGACGAGAGTTGTACAGCAGTACCTGTTGTCCTGGTTTAAGCTCCCTTCGAACTATGATCTTGTCATGCCACTTCTTGGTCTGTTCTTTGTAGATCTTTGCATTCTCATAGGCGTCATTTCGAAATTCGTCCATCTCGCTCAATTGCAGCTTTCTAACCTCGCCAGACGCTTTCAGATCAAAATTCAACTTCTTCACGGCCCAAAATGCCCTATGCTCCAACTCCAATGGTAGGTGGCATGCTTTTCCAAATACAAGCCGGTAGGGAGACATCCCAATAGGCGTCTTGAATGCAGTTCTGTAAGCCCAAAGCGCATCATCCAACTTCAATGCCCAATCCCTCCGGTTTGTGTTGACAGTCTTTTCCAGTATCTGCTTAATTTCCCGGTTGGATACTTCAGCTTGTCCATTTGACTGCGGATGATATGCTAGTGCCACCTTATGCTTCACATTGTATTTGGCCAATAGTGAGTTGAAAATTCTATTGCAAAAATGTGTACCTTCATCACTTATGATGGCCCTCGGTGTTCCAAACCTGGTGAAAATGTTTTTCTGTACGAATTTCGCTACAACATGAGAGTCATTAGTACTGGTGGCGATTGCTTCCACCCATTTCGACACATAATCAACAGCTAACAGAATGTAAGAATAGCCAGAGGAAGGGGGAAAAGGTCCCATGAAATCTATGCCCCAAACGTCAAAAAGTTCCACTTCCAAAACATTTGTCAGTGGTAATTCGTGACGCCTAGAGATGTTTCCTAACCTTTGGCATCTATCACATGATTTCACTAAGGTATAACTATCCTTAAACAAACTAGGCCAGTAAAAACCAGATTGTAATACCTTAGCTGATGTTCGTGATGCTCCGAAATGTCCACCATATGGTGAAGAATGGCATTTCTCCAGAATTTGTTGCGCTTCGAGACCCTCTACGCATCTCCTGATCATTTGGTCAGCACACCTCTTGTACACAAATGGGTCATCCCAATAATAAAACTTGATATCATGGACAAACTTCTTTTTCTGATGGTAGCTCATATCTGGGGGAAGGGTTCCACAAGACAAATAATTAGCAATATCAGCAAACCAAGGAAGTACAGAGTTTACCTCAAAGAGCTGCTCATCTGGAAAAGTTTCTTGTATAGCTCCCTCTTCTTCCTTCTCCTCTCGCTCAAGTCTTGACAGGTGGTCAGCCACTTGATTTTCACATCCTTTTCTATCCCTTACCTCAAAATCAAACTCTTGGAGCAACAAGATCCACCTTATCAAGCTTGGTTTTGCATCCTTCTTGGCAAATAAGTATCGGATAGCTGCATGATCAGTGAAAACTATTACCTTTGTACCTACCAAGTAGGGTCTGAACTTGTCAAAGGCGAATACTACTGCGAGCATCTCCTTTTCGGTGGTTGTGTAGTTTTGCTGTGCAGCATCCATGGTACGACTTGCATAGTAGATTGATCTGAAGAATTTATCACGTTTCTGTCCCAACACCACACCCACTGCATAATCACTGGCATCGCACATCAGCTCAAAGGGTTGCTCCCAATCCGGCACTATCATGATTGGTGCAGTCACCAATGCTTTCTTGATCTTCTCAAATGCCTGCAGACAATCATCATCAAAAATAAAGGTGGATTCTTTTTCAAGCAAATTACACAGAGGTTTAGTAATCTTAGAAAAATCTTTGATAAATCTACGATAAAACCCGGCATGCCCTAAGAAGCTCCTTATTCCCTTGATGTTCTTTGGCGGAGGGAGTTTTTCAATTGCAACCACCTTGGCTCTGTCAACCTCTAATCCCTTAGAAGATACTTTATGTCCAAGAACAATGCCCTCTTGGACCATAAAGTGACACTTCTCCCAGTTAAGAACTAGGTTCTTTTCTTGGCATCTCTGCAAAACAAGGGATAGGTTATGTAAACAGTGATCAAAAGAAGAGCCAAATACCGAGAAGTCATCCATGAAGACTTCCATGATGTCCTCCACCATGTCTGCAAAAATGGCCATCATACACCTCTGAAAAGTAGCAGGTGTATTACATAGTCCAAAAGGCATCCTTCTAAAGGCAAACGTGCCATAGGGGCATGTGAATGTTGTCTTCTCCTGATCTTCTGGTGCTATGGCAATTTGATTATAACCTGAATATCCATCTAAGAAACAGTAGTGACAATAACCTGCAAGTCTATCAAGCATCTGATCAATAAAAGGCAATGGAAAATGATCTTTTCGTGTGGCATTGTTCAACTTTCTATAATCAATACATACTCGCCAACCAGTTACAGTACGAGTAGATATTAACTCATCATTTTCATTTTTGACCACTGTCATCCCACCCTTTTTTGGTACAACTTGCACAGGAGATACCCAGCTACTGTCAGAAATAGCATAAATTACACCAGCATTTAACAATTTCAGTACCTCATTCTTCACAACCTCTTTCATTGCTGGGTTCAACCTCCTCTGGTGATCCACATAAGGAGTATACGCCTCCTCCATCAAAATTTTATGCATGCATATAGTGGGGCTAATTCCCCTAATATCAGATATCGACCATCCTAGAGCAGTTTTATACTTTCGCAGCACTCTCAATAATTTATCTTTTTCATCACATGAAAGGGAGGAAGAGATAATTACCGGATACGTCGACTTCTCACCTAAAAATGCATAGCACAGGTGGCTTGGCAACTCCTTCAAATCAGGGGAAGGTGGTTTTACCTCTAGTTTCTCATTCACGTTCAGCTCATCATGCGGTGCATCTTTTCTCTTTTCTTTTGGCAGCGCGTCAAGAGCCACTAATTGCTCTTTCACTTCCCAATTATCTTCATCGACAGTTCCTGCCGCACCTATCAGACAGCTCTCCAAGGGATCTCTCATTCCTGCACAATCAAGAGACATACATGAGTCTATAACATTAATGCTTTTACAAGTGCTTACCTCATTGGATCCCTTCATGGCGTGATAGATGTTAAAAATAACTTCTTCACCACCAACTCTCAAGGTGAGTTCACCCTTATGAACATCGATCAATGCCCTTCCAGTCGCCAAGAATGGTCTCCCAAAGATCAATGGAGCATCATGATCCTCTTCCATATCTAAAATCACAAAGTCAGCAGGAAAAATAAATTTATCTACTTTTACCAGTACATCCTCGACGACCCCACGTGGATATGTGAGACTTCTGTCTGCAAGCTGTAGGGTGATAGTAGTTGGTTTAACTTCTCCAAGCTCCAATTTCCTGAAAATAGAAAAGGGCATCAAATTAATACTTGCTCCTAAATCACATAAAGCTTTACTACAATGAGAACCACCAATAAAACAAGGAATAGTAAAACTCCCTGGATCTTTCAATTTTTGTGGTAATTTCTTTTGCAAGATGGCACTACACTCCTCCGTAAGCTTCACTGTCTCAAACTCTTGCAACTTCCTCTTTTTAGACATCACATCTTTAATAAACTTGGCATAGTTCGGCATTTGCTCCAAAGCATCAGCAAATGGTATATTGATGTGTATCTTCTTGAAAATTTCCAAGAACTTTGCAAACTGATCATCCAAGCTCTTCTTCTTGAATCTCTGAGGGTAGGGTAGAGTCGGCTTATACACTGGAGGTGGTTCAACTTTGATTTCAGCCGTGGATTTCTCCATTTCACCTTCTTCAACTGTCTTCCCACTGTCCACTCTCTCTTTGGGATTCTGTACCTCTAATTCCTTCCCACTCCTCAAAGTGACTGCCTTGCACTGTTCTTTTGGGTTAACTTCCGTGTTACTAGGAAATTGACCCCTGTTCTGATCTCTCAAGGCGTTGGCCAACTGTCCGATTTGTGTCTCCAGAGATTTCATTGTGGCCCCCATATTTCCCATATGAGTCTCCATGTTGTCCAGACGAGACTCGGTTCTCGCCATCCTTTTTCCAGACTCAGTAACAAATGTTCCTACCAAATCTTCCAATGAAGGCTTTCCCTCCCCCTTTGATGTATTGAACCCCGGTGGAGGATTCAACACATTTTTATTGTTTGCATAAGAAAAGTTTTCGTGATTTCTTAATCCAGGATGATAAGTGTTAGGGGGAGGGTTACCTCTATATCCTCCATATCCACCCTGATTTCTGTTGTTGATATACTGTGCTTCTTCAGGGGTGGATAGTTCCTCAGTAACCATCGATGGACCCTCGATGTCAGATGTACTCACTTTGTTCATCGCGGCTATTTGAGTGGTCAATGCAGACACCTGAGCAGTGAGTGACGTAATAGGATCCACCGCATAAACTCCAGCTGTCCTTTTTACTCCTGCCCTTTCAGACGGCCACTGGTAGCTATTTATTGTCATCTGTTCAAGTAAGTCATATGCTTGCTCGGGAGACTTAGCAAAAATCGTGCCACCAGCTGCAGCATCCACTGTTCCTCTTGTTTGCCCATTTAGACCGTTGTAGAATAATTCAATCTGCACCCAGTCTTCGAAACCATGGTTTGGGCACTTTCTCAACAACTCCTTGTATCTTTCCCATGCCTCATACAATTGTTCAAAATCAGTCTGCCTGAACGTGCTAATCTCAATCTTCAACTGCGCAGACTTTGCAGGGGGAAAGTACTTTGCTAGAAATTTCATCGCCAGCTCCTACCATGTTGTGATACTTCCCAAGGGAAGCGATTGGAGCCATCCCCTAGCTTGATCCCTGAGAGAAAACGGAAACAAACGCAGTCTAATTATATCATCAGGAACATTATTAATCTTTACCGTATCAGTTATCTCCAAGAATGTCCTCAAGTGAACGTGAGGATCAGAAGTGGCAGTCCCAGCAAACTGGTTTTGCTGAACCATATTAATTAGGGCGGGCTTCAATTCAAAATTATTTGCGTTGATCGTCCCTCTTGCAATACCAGAGTAGTGATTGTTGATCACTGGTCGGAAGTGATCTCTGATAGGAATAGCCTCTGGCGGGATGTGTCTGTCATTTTCTCTGTTCTCAGCCATTGCTTGGATCTCTTCTCTTCTTGCTTTTCTTAATCTTCTTGCAGTTCTTTCGATCTCCGGATCAAAAATAAGCAAGTCAGGGCTTTGCGATCTTAGCATACACTGTCAAGCAGAAAAAATGAAAAACTAACTCAATATGAAACAAAAATAAAAGCTCTAAATTAAAATCTAGACTAATTGGTAACAATACTGATATAAATTCAAATTTGACACTCCCCGGCAACGGCGCCAAAAACTTGTTGCGCGTTTTCTTAACTGCTCGCAAGCGCACGATGTCAAGTTATAGTAAAATGTACTTTTGGGTACAAGTGTCGATCCCACGAGGAGTGTGTATAAAAATGTATATCAATTCTTGTAATTAAAATAGCCAAGACTTTATCTAGAAAAATCAATAATCAGATTTGTTTGTTTAAACGAATTAATTGAAAGCAATGAATAAATTAAATCACCGGATTGAGAGATAATAATGAGAGAAAGTATCTAGAGAAATGATTTCACAAAGTTTCCACGAAAATCATTCACAGTTTAATTTATATTCTTGAATTCCAATCGATTAATGGCCAAGAACACTTAGATTGTTTTATTCCCCCTTTCCCAAGTGACGAATAAAGTGTATCTATCAACTTCGATTCAATTATTCCTAATTAGAATCTACGTTTCATAGATAAGCGCATACAATGTTCTTACTAAGCCTCGCTAAAGTTATACGCCTTCCGAACGCTATAAACATTCAACGATGTGTCTCTAATGATCTATAACCCTAGTACCTCTCCCGAGTTATAAGATTAATCAAACAACAAACAATTTATGGCCAGTAAATTGCAGTGCAGTAAACGCAGAGAACACAATTAAACGAAAGCAGAATTCAATCAATAAATAACGGTGTCAAATCATCGTTTCAACAGAGTTACGTCATTCTCCAGAATGAGAGTTTAGTTCATCACGAAATCCAAGAGAAAACAAGACATGTTTGTGATTCTGGACATTTCTACGCAATAAAATAAAGAAACAAAGGAAAAGATAACAAATCGAAGTATCGTCTCTGTCCCCAGATCCGTCGTTCTTCGTATTTGCGATGGTTCTTCGCACTCTGAATCTCTATCTCCTGTAGGCGCTCCGTTTCTTCGTCTTTTTCTCCTGTGACGGCTGATGATCGTGTGTTTTCTCTCTGCGGCGGCCGATCCCTTCTGACCTAGACGATTCGTGCATTTATACCTTTTCTGGATGCGGCGTGCGCGCGGTGGCGTGAAATGTGGCGCGGAGGCGCGCAAGCATCTGCCATCTGCTGTGTTGGCTTGCGCGCGGTTGCGCATGAAGTCGCGCGATGGCGTGCTCCTCTCGGGTGTATGCGCGCGGTGGCGCATGAACTCGCGCTGACGCGCGCAAGCTTCTGTGTGCGCGCGCAGGTGCGCGTAAGCTCGCGCGGTGGCGCGCTAGCTTCTGTCCGAAAGGGTGTCATTGTGCGCGCGGCTGCGCGGAAGTTGGCGCGATCGCGCGCGCATCTCTGTTTCATGCACAAGTATGGGTGTGCGCGCGGGTGCGCGTGAAGTGGCGCTGGGGCGCGCAAGCTCCTGTCCAGTGACGTGCTCGTGGTCGTGCGCTTCTTAGTCCCCTTGGCTTCGTGTTCGCTATTTTCTCCATTTCTGAAATGACAACATAAACAAACCAAAAAACGCATAATTCTGTTCGAAACAAGCATAATTCAAAATGGATTTAAATGTAAATTAAGTGCAAATCTTGCACTTATCAATGATCCCATTATCTGATAAGTATGTTATAAAGTCATTGGATAGATACTCGCCACCTCTATCTGATCGAAGTGTTTTTATGCTCTTACCTAATTGTTTTTCCACTTCATTTCTGAATTCTTTGAATTTTTCAAAAGATTCAGATTTTTGGGACATTAGGTAAACATAACCGTATCTAGAGTAATCATCAGTGAAGATGATGAAATACTCAAATCCTCCTCTAGCTTGTACACTAATTGGTCCACATACATCAGTGTGCACTAATTCAAAAACTTCATTGGCTCTATGTCCTCTAAATTTAAAAGATCTCTTAGTCATCTTACCTTCCAAACAAGATTCACATACAGGCAAGGATTCCACCTTTAAATTACTTAAAGGACCATCCTTTACCAACCGTTGAATTTTATTAAGGTTGATATGACCAAGTCTCAAGTGCCACAAATAAGTTTCATTAGTGGGAGACAATTTAATTCGTTTGTTGGATTCAATGTGATGCAAAGAGCTGTCATCTTGTTTTAAGACATACAAATCGTTATTCAAATGTCCCTTGCAAATAAGGGCTTTATTCAAGGTAATATCAACCACCATTTGTGAAAAATGGACATAATATCCTTGTCTAAAAAATAAAGCAACATAAATCAAATTTCTAGTAATCTCCGGAACATAATAACAATGTCATAAAACCAAATGTTTATTATTCGAAAAATTAAGATAAACAATTCCAACAGCTTTTGCAGACACCACAGCTCCTGTGCCAACTTTTAGAGTATGTTCCCCTTCATTGAGGCTTCTGGTTACTTGGAACCCCTGCAAAGTATTGCATATATGATTAGTGGCTCCAGAATCTACAATCCAAGTATCAGTAGAATCAACCACTAAACAAGACTCAATAAAAGATAACTCACTACTAGCCTGCTTCTTGGAAGCTAGATATCCTTGGCAGTTTCTTTTCCAATAACCATTTTCTTCGCAATGGAAACATTTTCCCTTAGGCTTTCCATCTACCTTGATCTTTTTTTCATTTTGTTGTGGACCCTTTTTGTTGGGCTTCTTCCTTTTATTCCCATTTTTACCTTTCGGCTTGGAATAAGATGGCCCAGCAGAAGCAACAACAAATGCATCACCAGTTTTATCTTAAGAACACTGTCAGCATTTTGGATTTCCTTCATCAACTCAGTCAGGGACATGTTTAGCTTATTCATGTTATAGCTAACCTTAAACTGTGACAACATCTCAGGGAGAGTCTCAAGTGCTATGTCAACCTGAGTCTCTGATTTGAATTCAGCCCCTAACACCTCAGCCACGTTAAACTGAGCGATCAATGCAAGCATATGATCTCTCACGGGCATCCCAGGTTTCATGCGCATGTTCATAATGGTTCTAATGGCTGCTTGTCGTGCCTGACGTCCTTGATGCTCAAACATTTCTTGGAGGCTATCCATGATATTTGTAGCAGTGTCCATGTTCTGATGTTTCTGTTGCAGCACATTTGAGATGGATCCCAAAATGTAGCAACGGGCCATCTCATCAGAACTGGTCCACTTATCATAAGCCTACTTCTGAGCTACTTTGGACTCCGTCGTAGGCACCAATGGACAGGGTTCATTGAGCACAAACTTGTGTTTCTCCGCAGTTAATACAATCAATAAATTATGTTTCCAATCAATGTAATTTTCTCCGACTAGTTGGTTGTTGGTTAATATCATAGACAGTGAATTTCCAGTCATTTTTCTGAAATTAAAATAAATTTAAATGAGTAATGCAATAAATAAGATTATGTGTTATGCATGAAATGCATTTTTAGATCACAAAAACTACTACAACACAGCAATTTACCTAAAACTCCAAAATACATAATTTTTTCTTTAGGAAAAAACATGTTATTTATAGCTAGGCTGAGACCCTCCCACTAAATTCGATATATCTAGCAACTCATGCAATATTAATTTAGTATTGCTTGATTTTGGTCATCAAAAGATATTGTAAAAATATTCTATAGGAAATTCTCACAATATCATTGACTTAAGTGTATACCCTTAAATTAATTATTTATCAAATACCAAATTAATTATGTCACCTATAGGGTGGTCACAATTAATTTTACTATAAAATAATAATGGGTCCAATCAAGTAACCAAAAAAATGTAGTCTTCCTATAGGGAGACCAATAAAATTGGCACGATGCATATATATATTCTTACTAATGGACTAATAAGGGAGACCGTGGGCTTATTTAAAATATACCCTCTCACACTTAATATTTAAATTTAATTTTGGGTTTTATCCGATTAATAAAATCATGACTATTTTAACTCTTAAAATAGTTCAATTATTAATCAAAATATTTATTCTCTAAAGAATAGAATAAAAAAAATTTTATGCATGACAATAGAGTACCTAAAGCGGTGTTTATGCAATCTACATGACATGATCATGAATGAAAAATATAAACAATAATTAAACAAGAACAAATTTATGGCTCATCCTAGACACACAAAAAAATTAAAGATCTAATTGAACCCAATTTGGCCCAATACTTCAATTTTAAAAAATTTCAGCCCAAATAATAAATCCAGCAATTTGGGTTGGCCCATGAATAATTTTTTGGATCCGACCCGAAAGCCCATGACCCGAACCCGAACCCGAACCCGAACCCGAACCCGAACCCGAGACCCAGAACTCGTGACCCATCTTCAACCCTAAAAAAAACGCCGCCAACGCCGCCGCCGCTGCTGGAATCACCGGGAACTTGTGAATGTGAAGATTTCCACCGCGCCAGTCATCGGGAAACCACCAAGACACCATATCCATTTCGAAAAACGAAAATCGGTGCCCTATTTTTCCAGATCCAGTGCAAAAAAAATGGCGATTTTCGCATCTCAATCGCTCCCGCTCCACCATGAAGAACGACACATGAGAAGCACCGTAAATCACCTTCGCATACATTCCTCATCCTCGTGGCCGCGTGCTCTAGATTGTGCGATCCAGATTTGCAATTTCCATGGTGGTTTTCGAATTGCAGACAGGTCCCTGACGATTTGAAGAATATGCACTCTGGTCCCTGAAATCCTTTGGACGAAATTTTCGTCTAGTCCTTATGGTTTTAATTGAATTGCATCCGGCCCTCCAATTGTTTAATCAGAAAAGCCCAAATCCGGAAAATACAACAAAATTGCACGAAAAATAACAATGGGAAACATGGAGACGTAATCCACCCCCTTAGTTACAGACTCGAAAATACGAAATACAATTTCACCAAAAACTAAGCCCATAAACTGTTCAAAAATTAAATAAATCAATTCAAACCACAAACATATAAATCTAACACCAAACATGCATAAATAATTAATTAATTCGAAATACGCAAAACAATATCAAAACCCGTGGCTCTGATACCATATGTTAGCCAAGATCGAGAAGATCAGATCACAAAAATTAATTTATTGTGATTTCAATAATATCTTCCTCACAGGATCGATTGTTCTACGTATTTAACACGAATTGATTAATTACAACACACAGAAATTAGAGATTACCTTTGAAGTGTGTTTCCGATCTTTCTCTGCACTAGATCTACGCTCCAAACCTCCAAGCCTTCTCCGGTGTTCTCTCAAACTCTTAACGTAGGATTGTCTGTGGTCACAAGTTACAATATCACATATATATAAAAAAATATTTGTGATATCTTGTAACAAAAAGATAATAATATCTTTTAGAATATAAATTTAAATAGACATAATATATTATTCCATATCTAGAAGATTTGATGATAAACTTACATGTAATATTCTGTCCGGATAAATTTATCCCACATATACCAAAAATTATAACTCATATGATTTATCCGAGTTTATATTAGAGCCACCAAAAGGACCTGCTCGGATTCAATTAAATTAAGCTCCAATAAATTAATTTGATCCAATCAACTCATGATTAATCAAAATATTTTATTAATCTTATTCTACTCCACTAAAAGAATAAGATTGTACTCTCAAATTAATTGATATTACTGAAACACAAAATCAATAATTATATCCTCTGATTTATCGACACATACAAAATTCTTGGGTTACAGTTTTTGTCACAAATATGTGTCAGCCCGGTTATTCTGCAGCCGTAAATGTCCCCACAAACATGTTCATTTTCACACTTCCAGTCACAATTTGTGAACAGAATTTGGTCCATCTTGGCCCAGAATACTCAACAAATAAATAACATTTGTAGGAACAGCAACCATAGATTTGCCAAATACCTCCATTGCTTTAGTTAAATGTTAGTTCCTCCGAACCCCGATTTATAAAAGAGTTCTGCACATCCAAAACAAGATGACGTGTCAAATTGGATGGAGAGGCAGAGAGACTCTGGAACATCTAAACTCAAATTTCGCAAGTCTCTTTTTCTGACAATGAAGATACAATTAAGCTAACAAGCTGTAGAAGACCCAAAAAAAAAACTCTCAAATGAATTCGATAACTACCATAATTCTTCTGTCGGTACAGCTTTATTCCTTGAGCTTCTATGAATTTATTTCACCTAATGATAAATAACGCAATACAGAATCATTCCTAACCTTCATTATTATTATTTATTATTTCATCAATATATTTAAGCTTTAACTACTAGATACTCACGGGAAATTTAGGGTCCGCTGCTCCCAGCAAGTGTCAATAATACAGACGCAGGGTTTTGAAATGGTCCCAAACCTGAAATCACGAAAAAGACCGTTAAGAGGGGGCCAGGAGGGTGTCCTGAAGTAGCCCCTCCGACGCTCAAGTCAGTGACTGAGAATATATGAGGGGAGCAGCTAAGGGTGCTGCTGAAAACAATATAGTGAATAAATCAACTGAACACTCAAACCTGTTATTTATAGGAGGATACATGGGCTTGTCTTCCATTTGGGCTAGAGATGGGCCAAGGGTAGTAGGGCCTTTGATGGGCCTGTCTTCCATGGGGTATCACTACTGGTTTTTCATCACCTTAGTTCTCAGATTTTGGGGCAGCTTCCTCAGTTGTTGCTTCTTCTTTCTTTTCCTCCATGGCGACAGCCTCGGTTGCTGCTGTCTCCTCCTTGGTGGCTACTGGAGCTGGTTCAGACAGATCTACCGAAGTTCCTTCCTTTTTCTCATCTCCATCTTTGTTTTCCTATGTAAATCAATGCAAAAAACAGGAGGACTAAGAGTCAGTAATTTAATGATAAAGAGGAAGGCACAGAATATCTCTTATGTCTGTGATCAACAGAGGTGGAGGTGGTAGAACCATCCTCCATATTTTTCTTTGGCATTTGAATGGTTATATGATACACAATGTACAAATGTGTTTTGAGGCTGACATAGAATTCTAGCTTCCCTCCAAGAGTAAATCTCGGCTCGGTTATCGCAAAGCAAAATAAGAAACTAGCCATGAGATACTCTTAAAAGTAATTGACATGATCCATGTAGATTAAGAATGCTTACCTCTGGAACAGCCTCTGCCTCAGCCTTTTCTGGGACAGCCAAGGTCTCAGCAATAGCTGGGGCCTCAGCAGAGGCAGGTGCTTCAACAGGGGCGGGTGCTTTCTGTTGGGACATCGTGTTCTCACACCCAAGACGAATCGGAAGTTTAAAATTTTTGTTCTTGGGCGTCGTGTTTAAAAACATTCATAGGACGTTTTAGGATTATACCTTTGAACGCTAGACTCCAAACTATACCAGTGTTTAGGCGGATATAGCTCTTCTTGTAAGTCCATACGAACGACTCTTCTCCTTGGATCGTCTAATTAGGTCCACGATCGAAGATTGTCTTCTTCGTTTGGTTTGCACCAGAAAATCCAAACAATTTGTGTGTTGAGACTGTAGTCTCCGAATTTCCAAAATTCGGAGGCGGTGCAGCGACGGCGGCACGGCGGTGGAAGGAACACAAAAGTGACCGAAAATTTTCCTTGAAATTTTGCAAGTGGCCGTGTGTTTTCTTGATGGAAGATTATTGATAGTTAATCAATAATTAATGTGAAGCTTAATTAAGCCATTAATCCCAAATGACTTGCATTAATTGATATGAATCTTATTCTTCAATTCAATATGGCCGTACCATTTTCTTAAAAAATTTATGAGGTGGCCGAGAGTTTCAATGGGAGGGAGGAGGTTTTTGTGTAAAAAAATAATGGTATTCAATTATGAGTTCTAGCGGGGTATGTATAGAGGTGGACTCCTAATCCCATTAGGAGTCCATCTCCGACAAGCACTCTAATAATTTCATTATATTAAATTTCTCATATAATTAATATATAATGTATTTATTAATTTTTAATAATACATGATATAATAATACCATATACACATATTTTATATCTTCGTATAAAATATATATGTACATTAATTAAATTAAACAATCATTATTTAATTTATAAATTAACTCCTTGGTTAATTTAATTCTAGACCCCTCTAGAACATATATGAGAATTTGAGCATATTAGTAGTCATCAATGCTAACATAATCATTTAATTAGTAAATTCCAAATTCACAAAAAAGATAATTCCGAACTCATTATAACACCGATCGATGATCCGAAAGCACCGATGTACCAAGGATACAAATTTTGTTCATATAATGAAAATTCGAGTATCAAAATTTTTATTTACCAAATTTGAAACTTACCATATATGGCAGTTACCATATTTGGTAGCTGCCAGTTTTGTAAACTCCTTTACAAAAACAGGCAGTTCCACTCTCCTTCCTTAGCAACCAAGCTAACTTCCATTTCTTTTATCCTATGGAATCAGCTCATAAACTCTTTTATAAACTTCTTGTTTGATCTCTATTAAACTATAGTCGCCAAATTCTAACTCCTTGAAATTTGATTATCTCAACGGGAACACAGAACCCGATACTTGTATGACCCTCAATGGTTTAGGGATACAGCTAGCTGTGGGTTCTCATCTCCATGTGATTTAGAATAACATTTACTCTAATTCGGGTTTACCCTAATTAACCTCATTCTTTTCATCAACTCCTTGATCAAGAATGTGAGAACTTATTTTTGATTGCACCCATTGGATCATGGTAAGAGCGTCTAGTAGCATCGTCCCATGATCTCCTAGGTATCACTGATAGTGCCTGCAAGAACCTTTAGTCATGGTTAGCGTACAATACGGTCCCTTCAATACATATATCCCGATCGAATCTGCAACCATTGGTATATAGAGAGTTTCATGTGAATTCGATAACGATGTTGTTTATCTTTTAGTAGTAATAGTGGCATTGTATGTGCAACTAGGAAAACACCTTTTCCTAAAGCACATTTTTTGTTCTGGCCAGAGACTCCTTGCACTATCAAATCACATAGGATAACTTCACCCGTAGGCGAACGATGAATCACTGACTACAATGCATTTGCTCCTACGTATTTCGAAACAACACCCAACCTCGCCACCTGATGACCCTCGATGGAGTCGGTAAACGGATCAAAGTGCATGCTAGTACATATAGCCCCTACATTGTCCCGGGTCAAAGGACTAATGGTGTACAACCATAACTGCGGACTATTCCACTCGATAAGTGAGAACCACTTGGAAAGTCCGATGGAGAGTTGTTCAGTGCGTCATCATATGATCACCCATCTGTGTGAATGGACATCTCCATGCCCTTACCAATGAAACATGTCGTTTACATCACAAATGCTAGTCTCAAGTTCGAACAATCTTTATCCTTATTTTAGGCAGCTGATTCCACTAGGAATCTGTTTAAAATATACGGTATACTTCCTAATGAGTTCTATGATCTTACGTTGCGACGCAGACCTCATGGTACCTATTGTATATTCAAGGACTTTATCTATGCAGCTTGCATGAATATACAGATAAAGTATAATGTCATAATCGAATAAAATCGTAAAATATTATTAAAATAAAGATTTTTTACGTTAGAGTCAATAAAAGCCCTAGCTACAAGTTGGCTTGTCCTCCTTGGTATCCTAGTCCTTGGGTTTGCTCGCGCAGCCTCCCATGATTATTATCGGGTTTGGTGGGACGATTGAGCTAAGCGAGCAAAGAGGGTGGTGCACAAAAAGCTTTTGCTTACTTTAATGCATTTCTTTTTCCTTGTTTTTCGATATTGAGGCTGAATCTTGAAAAAGGAGAGGGTGGAGTTTATATAAGTGTGAAGATGTTGGTACATGGGAGCCAGTTTGTGGACGATCTTTTCGGCTGGCATATTGTTTGGAAAGTGGGAGGCCTTGTTTTAGAAGGTAGTTATTAGGGTTGGAGGATGTTTTTCTTGTTCCAAAAAGGATTTTTGTCGGACTTATGGCTCACAAATACTTTGCTTTATTTAGCTCTTTTTGGAATATATGCTAACAACTGAAATATGTGTGAATTAACTATTATTATACATAATTTGATGACGGTTTTATGCATATTTTATTATCAAATAATGGTAATTATATAATATAATGTCAACAACAGATGTGCCACTACTCGACTCACAATTCTTGATGTTCATAAATAAACTATGCATTGATTATGTTTGTTTTTGCAACAAGAAATATCTTAAGGGAAATGGTGACCATTTTTTTAGAAACTGTTAGATGTTACGTTTTGTTGGCTTAATTTTTGAAATTATTTTGATAAGAAAATTTGAAATATTGATTTGAAAATTTTGGAGATAAGGAGATAATTGAAGGAGATATTTTGGTGTATATATATCTTTTGATCGTTGAAGATGTGCAGAAACATATTATATTGATTGATACGAGAAGATATGATGCAAGATTTGAAAAGATTATATATGTTTTAGTAAGCGAATCATTTGCATCTCATTTTTGCTTCAAATGTTCCTTTTGTCTTATGTAGTTTTCTTCTATTACTAACCTCTGGTCATAAGCTGCATAACTGGGTTGTCTTCTTTTAAAATTTTAAATTACAAGTGGTAAATGACTCCTCCCTGTAGCGTGGTCGGATGTAATTACTTGGATTCCCGTGGCATTTTGGTACGTAAATTCCAGATTTGGTGGTCAGTTTGTACATATTAATGAACCAATATTGTCTGTTTAGCATCCTTTTGTTGCATTTTGATACAGCAGTTGGAAATTTAAAAAGTTAAAGATTTGTTCGTATTAGCATATGAGTGCCATCCTCTGATGATGTAATATGATCGATATGTTTCACATGTCGAATTTAACATTATCTTACATCTGTTTGTCTCTTTTTTCTTTATATTGGCATATAGGCATATGTTCAATAACTAGAGAGCAGCAAATGAATTTGACGCAACTTGAGCAAGAGCTCCACTCCAGTGAGCTAGGCAGCAGGTTTTTCCTTGTTTTCTTTTGTTCATTTTATAAATGTTTTCAGTTTTTTCTAGGTTGCCTTTTTTTTACTTAGTGAATGAGTTTTCGTTTGTTGAAGGGGGTATTTATTTCAAGTTCAGGAGATCAAGCTCAATCAATTGGAGGAAACGGTGTGATTATCTCATATTGATCTCTGATGCTTAGGGAGGTGTTTCATTCAAATCTATCGAAGTGTTTTCTGCTAAATGCGTTCGTGTTGCTCAAGAAGAAAAAGGAAATAACTCAAGAGGGTTGTATCACTTTTTTTAAAAGGAGAAGTGGGTATATCATCGCTTGCTCAGTGGCTGGATTCGGAACACATTAGATTGAATTTGTTCTGTGTTTTTTCTGTCTCATTCTCTGAGCAACTTTTAGTTTCATGAAAATATTAATCTCATGTTTCTAGGTGCGTTTGACATTTGATATTGAATATGTAAGGTGTCTGGAGGACCACAACTGGCAGATTAGTGAGCTTAGAGGCGCTGTCAATTCACATGCTGGCGATGGTGAACTTCGCGTAATAGTGGAGGGAATCACTACATAATATGATGACATTTTTAGGTTAAAAGAGGATGCTGCAACGACCGACATCTTTCATATTTTGTCAAGCATATGGAAGACACCTGCTGAAAGGTGTTTCCTTTGGCTTTGTGGTTTCCGTTCATCTGAACTTCTAAAGGTGTCACATTTGTTTATTTTAGTTTTTTGCGTATCCCCCTAGTTTCATCATTAAGCTGATTTTCATTTGTACTGAATCCCTCCTTGTAAATGCCTGGAGCTTTAATTCATTTTGGTTTGTTTTCCCGAACAATATATAAATACATCTCGATTCAGTATTTGCTTAATATCTGGTTGGTAGGATATTGGCCTTCCTGGTTGCAGCTTCTTATAAATCATTTGGAACCATTAACTGAGCAGCAATTATTGGCCATGAACAATTTGCAACAGTCTTCTCAACAGGCAGAAGATGCATTGTCACAGGGAATGGAGACATTGCAGCACTCCTTGGCAGAGACGTTAGCCGGTTCTCTCTGCCCATCGAGTTCATCCGGAAATGTTGCCAACTACATGGGTCAAATGTCCATGTCCATGGGAAAGTTGGGAACTCTCGAGGGCTTCATTCGTCAGGCTTGATTTGTTTTATACTTCTACTGAGAACATTAAACCTTATTGCTTTTGCAATCTTATTTAGGTAAATAGGGGAATGTGTAGGACAAAAATACAAT
This sequence comes from Primulina eburnea, assembly GCF_022965805.1. NCBI lineage: Eukaryota > Viridiplantae > Streptophyta > Magnoliopsida > Lamiales > Gesneriaceae > Primulina > Primulina eburnea. The sequence goes on from NC_133116.1 coordinate 14,046,099, forward strand.
ATAGTCTTATAAAACCTATCTTTGGATCTATTTATCTATCTGTTGACCTAACATAAAGTTTATTGCACTTTATGCTTGGATAATGAGGATGAAATTATTTAAATGACCAGCAAAATAAGTTAGTTATTTTGCTGTAGTCTTTGTGCAAACATGCTTTTAAGGTGAGTCTTCAACAACTTAGCGTTTAAGCAACATGATTGTTGGTTTCAGGCTGACAAATTGCGGCAACAGACAAATGCATCGTATACTGACAACTCGCCAGTCAGCTTGTGCCCTCCTTGCTACTAGCGATTATATCTCTCGGCTTAGAGCCCTTAGCTCTCTTTGGCTTACTCGCCCTCGAGAGTAACATTGTTCTCTAATTGCAGCCATGTTACCAATACGCGGTGTTGAATTCCGATGCAGTGTTCTTCGGTGAATTAATGTAGGAGACTGCTTTGTGCAACTCCGATGTGGTGTATGTGTAATTTCGAATTTGTTAGTTGTATTGATTGTATTACGGTCTAGTTTGATACTGAGTACATAGGTACTTTGAATGTATTCTCATTGGAAATGATGATTCAAATGTAATTTTGTGCTTGAAATTTGAATGAGAAGAAAAAAGGTGGTGTAAAGAGACTGATTATTAATATGTCTAGACTCCTGTATTTTGTGAAGGGGGCCATTTTGATATTGTTTTCTTAATACTGCAATCCACTTGTATACTGGAAAAATGAATCTACATGTTCATCGGTTCAAGTGTGAATAAGCTTGAATTCCCTAGCATAGCGTTGTGAATGTAATTTTTGGGAGAATGTTTGGCATAATCAATTCGACTCGATTTAGTTTGTGATCTCTGCATCATTAAACAATCAATGAAGTTTAGCTTCAGTAATTCAAAATTGATGCCAGTACCTAAATTCACCAAATAAAGGCTAAATAAATATCATAACTTGCCTGGCATTAAAATCAAAGGCTATGGAAGAACTTCCACGGAAGGAACAAAATAAAGAGAATCTTCAGTTGCCAACACTCGGTGTCAGTGCTCCAAAACTCTGATTTTCTCCAGCAGTTTTGCATATGTTGGTGGACATCAGCAGTCACGCGATCACCGGCCGATAATTTATATTGTTCAAACTTCAATTCATCGCACTTTAAAGCAATGTTTTTGCAGGCCCTGATGCTTCCTAATGGAGACGAAAATTGAATTAAGGTTTATGCAAGTATAATATGGTGCATTCAGATCGACCCTATTCTTCTAATCACAAAATTAACATATTTTGAATACCACCAGACATTATAGGATTACCGTTAGATTCAAAAGATAATGGATTCACAACTTACCACTTAAATCAAGCAAGTTGAAAACCACCGGACAGTTTCCTATACTCTTAACCATCGTCGTCGCAGCCCAAACCTTCTGGTACTCCTCTCTGGAAGTTCTAAAAATGCAGACTTTTGTAATTGGATTCACATACTTCACTGCAGAATAACAAAAACTTATCAGGCTTGAAGATGGCAAGTCACAGGCATACAGGCATGTAAACTAAAGATATAATAATCACAACTACTGTTCATTCATGAACTAAACAAACAAAGGAAGAGCAGACACCTTGAAAAGAATTCTGAGACAATGCTAGACCACATTCGCCAAAGTTCGCTTGAATGCTATCTTTGATTGCTTTTGATAGATTGAATTGAGTGATTATAATGGGTTCATCCAACATAAGATCTTTATTAGGATCAAGAAACACCTCCATCAACATGTATCTATTCTTAAACCCCACCATGTCGATCCACCTTCAGGCAAAAAGATAAGTGTTAAACTTAAGATACAACTCCATAAGAATCCCTCGTAGATTTAGATTCCTCTTTGTCAGGCCACGTCCTCCAATCACATTTAATTAACATGCAATTAATTTTTTTTATCAAAAGCAACGTACAAACGTTTAAAAATATACCTAAAAACTCGGACAACAATTTATATAAAAATAACTCAAATGACGATCTCAACAAACTCAAATGCACACAAACGAGTGTCGGCCAAGCACAATTGGGCTACGGTCGGCGCCCACTTGCATCGCTTTGGCAAGATTGGGTTGGGCTAGGATGGGTCGGCGCACACTTTCCGACAAAACCTGCGGCCACGACGAGAAAAAAAAGGATATGGCTGGAATCAAGAGGCGACTGCAAAAGGGTTGGGGATCGGGTTGTCTTCTTTTCTATTTGTTATTTCTATGGTATTCAGGAGTTTCCAAGATTTCAACAGGCTGGAAAATAGTGACAAGCCCATTGACTTAAAACTGGTAAAAAATTGCATAATCTATTGACTTAAAAAAAGTCTCTTGACTAAAATGAGCCTCTTAATTAAAACGATCTATCTAATAACTTAAATTTCAAAACTTACTCCTATTTTTGTCAACCGTAGGGGCGACTAGGCGGACGCTTAGTCCCCGCCTAAGCAGCCTAGGCTCTGGTCCGATGCCCGACTAGAGCCTAACGAATTTTAGAACCTTGGATGAAATTATATGTGAATAAATCATCTTTGAACTGTTAAAATAATTTTATAGGACGTGGAATAAAATATGAATAAGCAATAACATGTTTATTTAATTTATTAGTTTTGTGATTGAAATTATGATTAATTGATGAATTACAAATTTATCCTCTGAAAACAAAACTCAAGTGAATTACTTTCCCGCTGCCAGACACATCCATTTATTTGTCACAACTCCCTAAAACTACATTTTTACTTATGTGCACTCCTCTCTTTAAACTTAAGTGAACCTCCTTTTCCAATCCAACGAAGATATATGAATTGTTAGTATATCGTTTTCTCGTATATAAGATGTAGCGGAATTTGTAAAATTTTGTTTTGACATTCAAAATATTCTTGGGTGTTGTATGAGTTAAGATCATTAATAGGATACTTAGATTTTATTTATCTTTGCATATTTAACGTTGGCTCCAACTATCCCGGTGTTTAGGTGGGAATAGCTCTTCTTGTAAATCACTATGAACTTTCTTCAACATTTTAATCAGATCTATGATCAGAAATTTTGTTCTTCTCCAAGATTGTATTAGAAACTAGGAGAAATTTGTGTCGAGATGATTGCTGGAATTTTTCAAAAACCAGATGCGGTCGGCTGGTGATGTTGTGGTAGTTTCATGGCCGAGGCTTGTCTAACAAGAGGGAGAGGCGGCTTTTTGAGTTGTGTGAGGGAGAAGAAAATTCTAGCATCTAAAATATTACATCCATACCAATGAAACATGACATTAATATTATAAATGCTAGTCTCGAACGACATTTATTCTTATTTATGCGGCTGAATAGACTATGAACAAATGTAGAATTTACTGTACACATATTAATAAATTTCATGATCTAAGATGCAAGATAGAACTCACGGTATTAGAGTATATTCAAGGACTTTACTTATGCAGTTTGCATGAGTATGCAATTAAAGTAAATGTCATAATTGGATAAAATCTTAAAATATTATTAAAATAATAATTGTTTTTACATAAGAGTCAATAAAGTTCAAGCCACAGCCCACAAATTGACTCGCTGTATATATAAATTTTTTGTATAATATGTTATGTGAGTTCACTGTGTCATCTAAATCAAGTTGGTGAAAATGATAATGATATTATTTTTAGTTTGAATTTGTAAAATCGAGATTGTTATTTTTATTGAATAATGTAAAGTATTATTAATTCACATGCAAGTTATTTTCATTCACCAAAACTTTTGGGTATCAATATTATTTATTTTTCAAAAAAAAATATTAATAAATTGAGTTAAAATATTTTTTCCATTAGTAAGGATATTTGATGTATGATTCATCAAATGAAATGTATAATATCTTAAATTATTTAATTTTTTATTAATGTTTCATAATTTTTTTAAAATGTGTTTTTCATATGTTACTTTGGAGAATAAGATATTAATACAATTTTTCTCATTGAAAAGAGTTTGAGTTAAACAATGATTATTTATCGCATCTTTCAATTATGATAAATCATCGAGTTTCAAAGTCTAAATTAGATAAGTTTGGATGAGTTAGTACAGACCATCAACAACAAGTAAACATGTGATTGATATTATTATTGGAATAATTTTATCCTTATCATAGCAAGTGAGCACAACCTAATGTAAGTATTTTTGTGTTATCATTATTGTATTGTTCTCATGCGGTACTCGAGATGAGCCATCGTCAATTTTAGAAAACCGAGAGATACATACAAAATATAGCTAGCACTTCTTAGTTTACCTACACCATATGAGCCCAAAACAAGCTCATAACACCTCTTTTCTTGGCACACCTTGCAATAATCCAAAAACAAATTATACAGACATAGCACATTCAGCACACTGCACATACAATGAAATAAAACAAATTCTAGGCATATTCAACATAAAAAGCAAAAATAAACCAATACATAGTCATAACTCTTCTATCAATTTCAATTGCACTCTGCTCTCACATAGAACCTTCATTAGATCTTTCAAAGGTTAAGGTCGTGATCATATTAGTTCATATTCATCCGAGAACTAACATGGTGGATTGAGATGCAGACATGTACGCAGAAGAACCCTTCAAACCTTTGATACTGGCTAAAGCTTATACGAGGAAAAAAATGGGTTTTGAAATTCAATACGTGAAATTTTCAATCCACAGCATGCTCTAAAGAAACCAACAATGCTATTGTATGTGCAAAGAAAGCTTGATAGTTAAAAAATAAAGCTTTCACACGGATTTTGGTGGTAATGTCTAATAATTTTCTTCAAAAACAAAATTACTTAACTACGTCTATTATCGCTTACCTAAGTAAGAAGCCCAATCTGGAACCAACGCAGAAAAGTGATGGGTAGAACTGGCAGTACGACGATCTGCAAAGGGTTGACAGCGGAGGAGAGGTTTCGTCCTGCCACAGAAGCGATTCAACACAGAGGTAAATGAGTCCGGACCAAAGGCCCAAATAGTTAGGATATAATACGGCCAATGAAATTCCAATAATGAAGCCCTCAGAGCCGAATAATCTATTGGTCAAGTTAAATCTATTTCATTAAATAAGAAGCTCAAAATATATAATATTTATATTTTATTCAGAATAATTTTTTCTGGGAATTAAAGATTTAAAGTTCAAAATAAAAATTAAAAAAATATTTTAAATATATATTCGAAGGATCTCGAGATATAAATAGATCACTGGTCATGTTTAATCTATTACATTTATTATTTTCAGAAAGTAAATTTGCATTTCATCTCTTAATCGTAATTTCAATCACAAACTAATAAATTAAATTAAACATGTTATTGGTTATTCATACTTTATCCACGTCCCATAACATTATTTTAATAATTCAAAGATGATTTATTCACATATAATCTCAACCAAGGTTCTAAAATTCGTTAGGCTCTGATCGACCGTTAGACTAGCGCCTAGGCAAGGGACTAAGCACTCACCTAGGCGCTGCTAGGGATGTTAAAAACAAGGAGTAGTTTTTGAAATTTTATTTATTGGATGGACCATTTTAATCAAGAGACTAGTTTTAGGGACTCATTTTCAAGTCAATAGACTAGGCTCATTTTAAGTCAATGGGCTTGTCCTTGTACAAGCTCATTAATTGACCCATGTATATTAGTATTTTCTAACACATCTCCTCTCAAATCTCATAATGCTCTCAAATCTCATAATGCCTATAATATTAGCTATTCTCCAGCCCATTGAAATCTTGGAAACTCGGGAACATCTAAACTTGAGTTCCACGAGTCTCTTTTTCTGAAAATGAAGATACAACTATCTGAAAATGAAGATACAACTAAGTTAACAAGCTGCAGAAGACAAAAAAAAAACTCTAAAACACAAAATAAGTAAAGCCAAGTGAATTTTGTTCCCTCTTCCTTCCATCAACTACATAAATACTCTGCGCTCAGACCTCAATTTCCATTTCTTTAATATTTTTTACTCATCGTAAAGAAAAATAATGCATATTTTCCAAAATTTGTGGATCTGTAAAGAATGAAGGTTCGGACTACCACATTTTTTTCAAAGAAAAAAGTTAAAAGTGCCAAACTTGTACTAATCTAGAAATTTATTTATTTATAAGTATAAATATCTCACTTGTAACGTGGTGGAATACATAAATAAATTGAAGAGCTTATCCAAATCGAACAAAAATACACACAAATCAATTAAATATATCCACTCCCCCAAAAAGAAACATCAATAATAAACAGAAAGGGTAAAAAAACTCAAACACTGGGAGTCAGATCTACGGGAAAAAATCACGACAAATACAAAAGTACACAAAATCTCCATTCAAACAGGAGAAAACACACACAAGTCACACGTAAAAATCACATCTCAGTAATTTCCAAAGCAAAATCAGCTAAAAATCCCCATACCAGAGAACGAAAAAGCGGAGAAATCAAAGTAAAAGAACACTTACTCCGGTTATCGGAAAACCAAACTGCAGCCGCTTCTCCCTCTATATCTCTCACGCATACACACAGCAGCTCTCTCACACTCGCCGAGCAAACTTTGGAGTCCGAGGAACGAGAAAACGGGAGTATTTAAATTAGGTTGAAAACTATGTAATTGATAGGTAATAATCATATTATAAATTAGGTCTACAAAATTTTATATTTTTATTATTATTATTATTATTATAAATCAAAATACAGTTATTTAGTTGCTCTAATAATGACTACATATTATAAAAATAATAAATAGTTTCATATAATATAAACTGGTGATATTTAAATGTAAATGACTTCCAATTACAATTTTCAACACTGATCTTCACTATTTGAATAATAAATGAATCTTTTTTATATATAATATACTTAGACATGAACATAAGTTAAATCTAAAAATATTATACCCTATATTATGAAAATAATATAAATATTTTATTCTTCACTCTACTAAAAAATAAATATTCAATCACATATTAATTAACAATCTAAATAATATTTTAAAAATTTATTTATAAATATTTTAAAAAAAAAAAATCAGGTAGTACCCATATCGGAATAACTCAACCCGTGTCCACCCTTAGTTGTGGGTTCCAATGTCCTAAAAAAAATAGGGATGGTAATTCAAAGCAGCTCTTTTTATATATGTATATATAATTAATTTATACATTTATGTATGTCGGTATTTGCTAAATTACATTTCTTTATTTTAAGTAATTATTCAGAATAATTTTTCAGGGAATAAAGATTTAAAGTTCAAAATTTTTAAAAAAATTTATTTTAAATATATATTCGAAGGATTTCGAGATATAAATTTTCGCATGAAAATAGATAATTGGGTTTTGAGAGCTTCATTATTAGAATCTCATTGGTCTTATTATATGCCTATATGTTTGGGCCTTCCGTCCAGACACATTTATCTGTGTTGAATCTCTTCTACGGCGGGACGAAACTTCTCTGTCAGTTGTCATCCCTTCGTAGATCATCTTACGGCCAGTCTAACCCATCGCTTTTCTGCGTTGATTCTCGATTCGGCTTCTTACTTAGGTATGCGACAATAGATGTAGTCAGGGGCATAGCTTCACTAGGGTTGGCTTTATCGCAGCCTAGTCTCGTGATTAATATGTATATATAGTTATGTATTTTAGGAATTTTAGTTGAGCAAAATTTTTATATATGGATTTCTATGAGTTTTAAATAATCTAGCATTTGAACTTATTCGGTATTTATGTGGTTATCTTAATTTATATATTTATTCATTCTAATTTTACACTTTATATTATATATATATATATATATATATATATATATATATATGTGTGTGTGTGTGTGTGTGTGTCTGTCTGTGTGTGTTGTTCTGATTATAAATATGTATTTACATAAATATATTGAATAAACTAAAAATATATAAATAGTAAATAATAATAAAATTAAGTGATAATTATCAGAGTTCAAAATTGCATTACTAAATTATTTGAATGAATAATGTCATATGTACATTCAATTTTTTCTTACTTTACTATGAATTTATTTAAAAGTTCATTATTTTAAATGATATTTATCCTATATCTTGATATATTAAATTCTTGAGATGATTTTTAAAATTTCTCTAGTTCATAATATACAAAATATAACAAAAAAATTAAAAAATACATTAAATAATATTCACATTTTCAATGTCTAGCCCACCCTATTTTAAAATATTGGCTACGCCCCTGGATGTAGTCAAGTAATTTTTTTTTTGTATGAAAATTATGAGACATTATCCACCAAAATCGTTGTGAAAGCTGGATTTTATTTACACTCCAGCTTTCTTTGCACATACAATAGCATCGTTGGTTTCTTTAGGGCATGGTGTGGATTGAAAATTTCACATATTGAATTTCAAAACCCATTTTTTCCCTTGTATATAACTTTAGCCAGTATCATTTGTTTAAAGGGTTCAATGGGTTCTTCCGCGTACATGTATGCATCTCAATTCACCCTGTTAGTTCTCGGATGAATATGAACTTATATGAACATGAACTTAACCATTGAAAGACATAATGAAGGTGTTCTACGTGATAGCATAATGCCATTGCAATTGATTGAAGAGTTATGACTGTATTTGTTAGAGCACCCCTTCCTTTGTTTCGATCTCGAGCGGTTACACAAGTAGAAAAGAGACTTCACAGAGAGAGTAGAGAAATTAGAAGAAGACAAGAAGAACAGAGAGTCGAGTCAATAATTCTGGTCCCCTTTTCCTTCATTTTATTTGACTATTTATACTTCGGTACAAGTTTGTTGCTTTAATTGCTTTACAAGTAAAATCATGTTTTTCTTCTACGCTTTACAAAATTATTTGTTTGCATACACAGTGAGGTTTAACATTTCCTTCTAGTATGATTTATGGCTAATAAAATCCACCAATTGTCTCGGTGCTCCTTTCATATGTGTTGGCCTTTGTTGGTTCTCATCTTCTAGTATCGTATCATTGCCTTCCTCTTTAAAACTCACCTTGTCCTCAAGGCGGAAATCCGGATATAGTTGGCGAAAGTTACATCTTCCCATGAAGTTTCTTCCAACGGCAGACCCGACCACTGCACTAATACCTGCAAAGAGCACGAAGTCGGAAGACAAATTTTGCGATGATCTAAGACAGCCAATGGAGTCGGTAGGGGTTGGTTATTGGCGAGAGTAACCGGCGGTGGTAATGAGGTAACCATCTCTACATTCGGGCAAAACTTAAGGACGGAAATGTGAAAAACCGGATGTATCTTGATTTCCCTCGGTAAATCCAATTTTTATGCCACCACCCCCACACGCTTGATGATCTTGAAAGGCCCATAAAAACGCTTGCTCAACTTAGTAAACTTCTGGTTGCCAAGAGAAGATTGTTTGTGGGGATGTAGCTTTACATTACACCATTGCCCCACCTCGAAAACCTTATCCAAGCGATGTTTGTCAGCGTGGAACTTCATTCTTTCTTGAGACCTTGACAGAGTGTCACGTAAAGTGGAAAGTAATTCATCTCTATCCCGTAACAACGCATCTACAACCTCAATAGAGGAAGACCCGGGAACATACGCTGGTATAGAGGGTGGAGGCTTACCAAACATAGCTTTGAAAGGCGTCATTTTGATTGAAGAAAGAAACTTGGTGTTATAACAAAGTTCTAGCCATATCAAGTAGCGAGACCATTTTGCAGGTTGATGCATCACAAATGCACGCAAGCATTGCTCCAAACATCGGTTAAGGGCCTTCGTCTACCCATCCGTTTGTGGGCGATAAGCATTAGACATAGCCAAAGAAGTGCCACTGAACTTGAACAACTCAGTCCAAAACTTGCTCAAGAAGATGGGGCCTCGGTCCGAAACAATACTCTTTGGAAAAGAATGATGTTTGACCACAATTTCAACAAACAATGAGGCCATTGTCGAGTCTGTAAAACCGGACTCAAGGGTGCCAAAATGCGCATATTTGGAAAGTCGATCGACCACTACCAAAATGACAATAAACCCATTGGAAGAAGGAAGCCCTGTAATGAAATCCATAGAAATATTGTCTCACACGTTCATTGGAATCGGTAAAGGATGTAATAACCCACCAGGTTTGTCTGTGCAATATTTGGTCATTTGACACACAACGCATTCTACCACATACTGCCTAATAGCATATTTCATCTTCTCTCAGTAGAACCCAGGAACAATACGAACCAGCTTCTTGCGCACCCCTCCATGACCCGCAACCGGTGTGTTATGGAATTCGAACAAAACTTTGCGGATAATGGGTGAAGAAGGGCTGAGACAAATCTTATGGCCTTTATAGACCAACCCATCTCGACTGTAAAACGGAGTGTGTATCGAGGTGGAAGGGGTGGAAAGAAGGTTATGATAATAAAGATCACTTCCTCATTAAGTTGATAAATGAATAGAAAAGTGGGTATTGATATAGAAAAATTTTGAGCGGTGCTCTGATGGGAAGAAGGATCGCGTTCAAACTTTCGAGATAAGGGGTCCGACACAATATTATCTTTTCCCGATTGATATGAAATATCGAAATCATTCCCCAAGAGTTTAACGAGTTATTTTTGTTGCTCGGGAGTGTGAATAACTTGGTTTAATATTTCTTTGAGGCTATGGTGATTGGTTAAAATAGAAAAATGATGACCCAATAGATATTGGCTCCACTTAAGAACAGCTTGGGTAACGGCGAACAATTCCCGGCCATAAGTGGATGCATTAAGCAAATGTGAAGGAAGTTTCTTGCTGAAATAAGAAATAGGATGATCCTGCTGCAACAAAACAGCTCCGATGCCCAAGCTCGACGCGTCTGTTTGAATTTGAAAAGGTAGAGAAAAATTTGGTAAGTCCAAGACAGGGGCATGAACGAGAGCGTGTTTGAGCTGGTCAAAAGAATTTTGGGCTGCTAGGGACCAAGCAAAGCTATCTTTTTTTAAAAGCTCAGTAAGTGTAGAAGCAATAGTGGCATAGCCCCGAACAAATTTTCAATAGAATCCTGAAAGCCCAAAGAACCCCCTCAAAGCCTTCAAATTCTTGGGTATTGGCCAAGAAAGCACAACCATGACTTTTGTGGAATCTGGTTGAACTCCCTGAACAGAAAGGATATGCCCCAGGTAATAAATAGAGGTTTGAGAAAATAAGCATTTGGATTGTTTAGCAAAAAACAGAATTATCTCGAAGGCATTTTAAGACAGTTGTGAGATGAATAAGATGATCAGGAAAAGATTGACTATAAACCAAAATATCGTCAAAGAATACAATGACAAACCTACGAAGAAACGGTTTGAAAATAAGATTCATGGAGGCTTGAAAAGTGGTTGGGGCGTTAGTGAGGCCAAACGTCATTACAAGGAATTCAAAATGGCCATCATGGGTGCGAAAGGCTGTTTTGGGAATGTCAAGGGGGTTAAAACGGATCTGATGATAGCCAGCTCATAAATCAAGCTTAGAAAAGATAGTTGCACCATGTAATTCATCCAAGAGTTCATCTATCGTAGGGATAGGAAACTTATCTTTAATTGTGACATGGTTAAGGGCTCTATATTCCACACAGAAGTGCCAGATGCCCTCTTTTTTTGACCAAAAGAACTGGGGATGAAAAAGGACTTTGGCTATGGCGAATGATGCTTGATTCAAGCTTTTCTATCTCAACTTTTTGCAAATGAGCATATCTATAAGGCTTAAAATTGACTGGCTTGGTGTGAGGAAGTAAATGACTAGAGTGATCAATAGTGCGATGGGGTGGCAAGCTGTTCAATTACATAAAGACATCCTGGTACGACTGTAGAAGAGGTGCTAATGACTCTGGTGTCGATTGACTGGGAGTACTAGCAGAAGCTGAAGCCGACATAGCAATCAGTTGAAAGCATTGGGCAATACTCTCAGTTTGTGTCAAACGCCGGAGTTTATGTGATTGGACTTCCTCCACTTGTAACGGCGGTTGGCCTTGTAGGCGAATTAAGTTGCCATTATACAAAACTACATATAGAGCTGCTTATAGTCCATGATAATGCGACCCAAGATCTGTAGCCATTGGAACCCTAAAACCACCTCGGCCCCCTGCAACTGTAACACATAAAAATCCACCTCAAATGATTCATCATTCAGTTGAACGATTATCTTCGGGCAGTACCCTCGACACTCCATTGTCTCCCCGTTGCCAATCAAAACTGAAAAATGAGATGAAACAACAATAGGAATCTTCAAGAACTTGACAAGGCATTCTTGAATAAAATTGTGTGAGTCCCCATCAACTAGTGTTTGCATCGGCAACCTCGAGATCTTACCCTTAAGACGTAAAGTCCGAGGACAAACTTGACCAGCCATGTCATGAAGACTAATTTCAGGGAGATGATGCCCCTGGCCCGTAGAGGGTTGCTTAATTGATACCTCCTGACCGCCACCTTCTTCTATTGTATCATCTTCCTCTGTCACAAACAAAAAAAACTGTCCTTTGGACTTATGACCGATAAAAAATTTCTGATCACAATTATAGCACAACCCCTTCTCTCGTCGACAAATCGTCTCCGTTGGCGTAAGTTTTTTTATGGCATAAGGTTTCTTTCGCCCCGGTGGATTGGGAAGTAACGGGGGAAGTGCAGCTGGTGTTGACACAGAATGGTGAACAACAGTTTGTGCCTTATCACACCCGTTATGGTAATACATAGTGGAATCAGAAAAATTATCATCATACAACTTAGCCAATCCCATAGCCTGAATTAATGATTGTGGCCTATAGACTTGGGTTTCCTTCCAAATATCACCATGTAACCCCGAGACAAAACAACTAATCAATACATGTTGTGGCACTCCGAGAATATTGTTAGCAAGTTGTTCGAATTGGAGTTGATAAGTAGCCAAAGTTCCTGTTTGTGTGAGCTTACTAAGCTTCCCAAAATTATCCTCATACTCGGACGGACCAAAATGTTTGGTATTCTCAACTAGAAATTCTGACCATCCGTGAATCAAACCATTACGACTCATCCAATCAAACCAATCCAAAGCATCCCCATCCAAATGGAAAGAAGACACGATTAAGCGCTGAGGTTCTGGTGTTTGGTAGTAATCAAAGTACCTCTGGATTCGTGCAACCTAGGCTGAGGCATGGTTAGAGACTGATCATTGACAGTAGAAACTATGTTGCCATCAGAGTTGACCATACCGGTGGAGTAGAAATTCTGAAGTTCTTTTGGGTAGATTTCTTGAGATGATTTTCCCAAGAACGTCCGTAATCCAGCAGTCTCAAGTTTTTTAAAAACTTTCTTGACATCATCATCCCCGAAGGATAGTATTGACCCAAAATTGATAGCCATAGCATTTAGCATAGAAGCGGGAATTTGAGTTGTCATTGAGAACTGAATGAATTCCTGAAAAGAAAATTGAATGATGAAATTTGTTCTTGCTCTCAAAAGATTGTGGATAAGCGTAAAGAGAAACTGAAATGGAGCGGGTAAAATCCTTTTGTAAGTGACTGTTCGAATTTTTGGACATGTGTCAGTCCAAGAAAATTTTAAATAAATTCGTGTGTACGTGTGCCAAATGTGTGTGTATTTGGACGGTTTCAAAGGTGTCCACGTTGACACTAATCATTTACTGAAAAATAGCATTTAATTCTTGAAAGACAGTCACGTCACTTGATTTTGAATATAATAGGTTTAATTAGTTAACTTATATGAGAAGATTAGTGAGAAGCTCAATTGAACGATCAGTTGTTACTGTGTCCTTTCAGTTGAGAGCTGACTAATCAATTGTCTTTTCAGTTAACCTCTTAAAACCAATATTCCCCCTAAATAAATGCATAAAATAATTAAAACGAAAAGTAAATATCAGAGATGTTATTTGCTGATGACACGTTGACGACCCTTCAGCTTCCTTGAAAGTCTGCTATAAATAGAAGTGACATTGTTAGTTTCAGTCATATTGGTGGAAGAAGGAGAAAACATAAAAAATGGCAGATGCGAGTGGCTCGAGTGGTTCTCTATTTTCTCTAGAAGTTAGGAAGGCACCTATTGAAGATGAAGTCTTCTACACCAGTCTTCCCTAATGGGAAAAATTACAGGAGCTTGAGTTCCTGTAAAACTCTGGAGAGGCTACCATTCCCAGACTGGTGGAACAGTTGACAGAAGTGCGGGAGCGCTTGAATATCGCTGTTTGGGTGGACGTCTTTAAAGATGGTCATATTCATCAGCTGATGCTTCAAAAGGAACTGGAGATTCTCAATCGCATAGCTTCTTCTCATAGCTTTTGTAAGACGTCTTCCTCAGCTCTATCAGTTTGGTTGAGAATGTGGATAGACGATGTAGAGGAAAAATATGACAATGTAATCCAAGCGAATATTTATCGTTGAATGAAATGTTTATTTTGGTGTAACTTGATGTTTCTTTTTCCTGCAAGTAATAAGTTTTAATAACAGATGAACTAATGAACTGATGAAACACTAACTGATAGAAGATTAACTGCCATCAGTTGAGAGTCATATAAATAAACAATTAACTGAAGAATCAGTAGATGACAGTAAAAATGAAAGATGAATTAAGAACCAAGACAACAATAACAACTGATTAGGATAAATCAATTAATTCAAGTATATTGCGAAAATGAGAAAACTTAGTCTCGCCCAATGGTTTGGTGAAATATCAGCTGCTTGCTGCTCAGTTGAGACGTATTCCAGTCTGATGTTCTTCTTCAGGGCATGATCTCTGATGAAGTGATGTCTGACATCTATGTGCTTAGTCCTGGAGTGAAGAACTGGATTATAGGTAATAGCAATTGTGCTTGTGTTGTCATAGAATATGGGAGATTCCTTTGCATCAACACCATAATCTTTCAGTTGTTGCTGAATCCAGAGCAGTTGAGCACAGCAGCTTCCAGCAGCAAGATATTCTGCTTCAGTTGTGGAAGTTGCTATAGATGTTTGCTTCTTACTGAACCAAGAGATCAGTCTTTCTCCTAGAAACTGACATGATCCACTTGTACTTTTTCGATCAAGGAATCCTGCATAATCTGCATCTGAATATCCAACTAAATTGAAAGATGAATCTTTAGAATACCATAACCCAACATTTTGTGTGCCCTTAAGATATTTCAAAATACGCTTGGCAGCTGTAAAATGTGATTGCAAAGGATTTGCTTGAAATCTAGCACACATGCATACAACAAATACAATATCAGGACGACTAGCAGTTAGGTACAATAATGAACCTATTAAACCTCTGTAAAGTGTCGTCGCAACTGATATTCCACCTTGATCAGTGTCTAATTTAACTGATGAGCTCATGGGAGTGCTTGCAGCTGAACATGATTCCATGCCAAATTTCTTCAGTAATTCCTTAGTGTATTTGGTTTGACTGATAAAAGTTCCTGAATCCAGTTGCTTCACTTGTAAACCAAGGAAGAATGTCAGTTCACCCATCATGCTCATTTCGAACTTATCATGCATTAACTTAGCAAACTTCTCGCATAATTTGGGGTTAGTTGACCCAAAGATAATGTCATCAAAATAAATTTGAACGAGTAGAATATGATCATTCTTGGAGAATTTGAACAAGGTCTTATCAACTGATCCAACCAAGAAATCGTGATCAGTTAGAAATTTTGAAAGAGTTTCGTACCAAGCTCTTGGAGCTTGTTTAAGACCATATAAGGCTTTGTTCAAATGGTAGACATGATCAGGAAGGTGATGATTGATAAAACCTGGAGGTTGTTCAACGTAGACTTCTTCCTGCAACTGGCCATTCAGAAATGCACTCTTTACATCCATTTGATAGACTTTGAAGTTTTTGAATGAAGCATAGGCGAGGAATATTATGATTGCCTCCAGTCTTGCAACTGGTGCATAAGTCTCATCATAATCAATTCCTTCTTCCTGCCTATAGCCTTGTGCTACTAGCCTTGCTTTGTTACGCACAACTGAACCATCTTCATTCAGTGTGTTCCTGTACACCAATTTTGTACCTATAACAGTTTTTGAAATTGGTCTTGGAACTAAGTTCCAGACATTGTTATGGACAAACTGATTTAGCTCATCTTGCATTGCATTTATCCAGTTAGGATCAGCAAGAGCTTCATCAGTTTTCTTTCGTTCCAATTGAGATACAAAGGCTGAATGAATAAATAGATTGAGCATCTGATTTCTAGTTCTTACAGGATCAGATGGATTACCTATTACCAGTTCTGGAGGATGTGATTTCTTGCATCTGAGTTCAACATTTATTGCTTCTGAGTCAGCAACTACTTCTGTGGGCAACTGAACGTTTTCAATTTCAGTTGGAGCAGTTTCAGTTGGTAACTAAATGTCATTTGGTTGCTCTATTAACTGATCATTAGGGACAAATTCTGGTTCTTCTGGTTGATCTAATACTTTCGGTTCAGGTGTTTGGAGGTTGCTTTGATTGATATGGATATCTTCTTCATCATCATCATCCAAGCTTATATCTGTAAATCTATCAGCTAGCTCAACTGTATCAGTTGGCTTAATAGTTAGTGCAGATTCATCAAACATAACATGAATAGATTCCTCAACGTTCAAAGTATTTTTGTTGAATACTCTATAAGCTTTACTCACTGAAAAATAACCAAGAAATATTCCCTCTGCAGATTTAGCATCAAAGGCTTTTAAATGAGTTTTACCATTGACAAGAATAAAACATCTGCAGCCGAATATTTTAAAGTAGGAAACCACACTTTTTCTTCCATGCCAGATCTCATAAGGTGTTTTCATATGATTCTTATTAATCATTGATCTGTTTTGAGTGTAACACGCAGTGTTCACTGCTTCTGCCCAAAACCTTTGAGAGATACTGGAATCAGCAAGCAATACTGGAATCAGCAAGCATTGTTCTAGCAGCCTCTTTGAGGGTCCGGTTTCTCCTTTCAGCTACACCATTTTGCTGAGAAGTTCTAGCTGCTGAGAGCTCATGCTTAATTCCGGCATTCTCTAAATAATTTGAAAGAATTTGATTGACAAATTCAGTTCCTCGATCGGATCTGATTCTGTCAATTCCAACTGATTTTTCATTTAATAATCTTTTGAAAAGCTTAATCATTTGAGCAGCAGTTTGGTCTTTGGACTTGAGAAATATAACCCAAGTGAATCTTGAAAAATAATCTACGATCACCAAGGTATATTTCATTCCCCCTAAGCTCATGACTGGTATTGGACCAAATTGATCTATATGTAACAGCTCTAAGCATCGGGAAGAAGATTTACGACACTTGTTCTTAAAAGAAGATTTGATTTTCTTGCCAAACTGACATGCTGAGCAAATTTTGTCTTTGATAAAATCCATTTTGGGTAATCCAGTAACAAGATCGTGGTTACTCAAATAAGCAATATATTTGAAATTCAGGTGGTTTAACCTCTTATGCCACAACCAGTTTTTAGAAGATTTTGAAGACATAAAACATACTGGTGCATACGGTTGATCATTCCAGCTGACTTTATAAGTGTTTCCACACCTTTTGCCAGTTAGGATGATCTCTTCAGTTGAGCTTTTGACTGAACAAGAATGTTTGTCAAACTGAACTGAGAATCCATTATCGCATAACTGACTGATGCTAATCAGATTATATTTGAGATTCTCAACTAATAATACGTCATTAATGGTGAAGTTACCATGGATAAGCTTACCCTTATCCACAGTTTTACCTTTAGAATTATCTCCAAAACTGATGTTTGGTCCAGTGTACTTAACCAGTTGAGATAATAATTTTGAATCTCCTGTCATATGGCGTGAACATCCACTATCTAAGTACCATATAAATTCAATGCTTGTACCTGTTACCTGCAATCACACACAAGATAAGATTCTGGTACCCTTTTTTCTATTTGGGTCCAAAGTTGATTAGTCCTTTAGGAATCCAGACTTGGATCAGTCTAACTGACCGTCCAGTTGATTTATTCCAGATGGTCTTTCCCTGTCTGTGTGTGCTTGATGTATGGTGTGCATAGGATACAACATGTGATTTGCCCTTTTTCAACTGATTGTTCAGCCAGTAACTTTTTTGAACTGGCTTACTGTTGTAGTAATTTGAGTATCCATTTGAGTAATTTTTGCTGAAAGTTTTTGGTTGCTGACTTTGAGAGTCAGTCACAACTTTTGAGCTATAACCAATTCCACATCTTTTGCCCTTGTTCATACTTTGAGTTGGCTGTTCAATCAGTTTACTCGGCTCAGCTTGTTCTTGTACCATAACTGATTTTACAAAGTGAATGTATTTCCCTTTGTTTATATTCAGTTTTGGCTGAGTATTTTTGGAAGACGAATCATCTTTACTACAGAATCCTAAACCAGTTTTATCAGTAACTGATTTCTGAGAATTCTGTATATCAGTTAAAGCATCAGAAGATTTGTTCCAAGCCTGAATAAGCTCAGTGTGCTTTGAATTTTCAAGCAACAACTTTTGAATCATTAATTGATCCCTGATTCTTTCATTTCTGAGCTCTGCAATCTCCTTTTTCAGACTCCACATATCAACTGATTCATCAGTTTTTGTTTTATCGTCTTTGGGATCATTTTGCTTTGCTCTGGCTTTTTCAAAAATAAAGCAAGCTTTTGATACTCATTAACCATGTCATGCAATGTTGAAATAAGTTCTTCTCTGGTAAAATCAGTTGAACTAAAATCAAATACCTGTTGATTGCTGGACTCTAGTTCTGTATCAGCAGCCATCAGACATTTTACTTCTTCTTCATTGTCACTAGAACTGCATGAAGTTTCTGGTTCTGATTCCTCGCTGTCAGTGTCTGCCCATTTGGCTTTGCTATCTTCAGCTAGGAGTACTTCATGTTTCTTTCTGTAATGCTTCTTGTCGTCCTTAGATCTCCTCTTGTGCTTACACACTTTCTTCTTTCTTTCAGTTGAAACTTGACTGTCCTTCTTAGGCTTGGGACAGTCAACAATATAATGACCTGGTTTGCCACAGTTGTAGCATGCATTTGACTCTTCTCTGGAGTTGTTTCTTTGATAGTGCTTCTGAAAATTCCCTTGATTCTTCCTCATAAATCTTCCAAATTTCTTAATGAACAATGACATGGCATCATTGTTTAGTTGATCAGTAGCTTTCTCAACTGAACCAGTTGGTTCTGTTCTTACAGTAGTTAAGGCAGTATTAGCTGCTGGAGTAGATGGTTCTCCTTCTCGAGTTTGTAGTTCAAACTCGTATGCCTTCAAGTCAGCAAATAGATCATGGATTTCAACTTTGTTTAAATCTTTAGACTCCCTCATTGCCATAATTTTAACATCCCATTCCTTGGGAAGACCTCTGATCACCTTCAAAGCTACTTCTTTATTGGTATACACTTTTCCAAGTGCATTCAGTTTGTTGATGATGCAGCTGGTTCTTTCATCATATTCATGCATTGTTTCTCCAACTTTCATTCTGATGTTGTCGAACTTCTGCACGGCAACAGAAAGTTTGTTTTCTTTGGTTTGTTCGTTGCCTTCGCAAAGCTGAATTAGCTTCTCCCAAATCTCTTTGGTTGTCTTGCACATCTTGATTTTGCTGAATGTTACTTTGTCCAGTGCTTTATACAATATGTCTTTTGCTACATTGTCTAGATTTGCTTTCCTCTTGTCCTCAGTAGTCCACTCATCTCTGGGCTTTTCTATACGATGAGGCAACAGCTGTACTGGCTTTCAAAATCTTCATGGGTCCGTCCGTTATAACATACCACATATCATCATCTTGTGCAGCTAGGTGAGCCTGCATCCTGATCTTCCAATCGTCAAAGTCTTCTCTTGAGAACATAGGAATCTTGTTGAATGAAGACATAGTGAACAATTTGAGTGTAGATAATCTCTGATAGGATATAACTTGCTCTGATACCACTTGAATGGATCGGTTAATCGAATAAAGAGTGTTTAGAAGGGGTGAGGTTGAATAAACACTGCTCGAATTTAAATATTCTTCGACAATATGAGTTCAGTTTTGTTACAAACTGAAACTAGATATCCCGTCGGTCAATAACAATCAGGTAAACTAAATAAAACAGTTGCGGAAAATAAACTGACTGAAAGATAGAGTATCTAACTGAAAATGACAACTGAAGTAATGACACCACAATTTGTTTCTGGATGTTCGGAGACTTGAATAACTCCTACGTCACCCCTTCTATCACGAAGATAGGATAGTCACTAAAAGACTTTGATCAAATATAAAACACTGCACTGACCCACTTCAGTTTGGACTTATCACTTTGCCAAAACTGAAACTCTTAGTATGCAACACTTTTACAGATCGTAACTGATCTTAGCACAACTAAGAAAATATATCAAAGATTACAAAGTGCTATTTAAGCTCGAGAATATAGTCTTGAATACTACTGATATAACTGATAAGCGTGAGCTTTGATTTCTGAATGCAAGTAGATATTTTTGCAGCGTGACAGCAAGTAAAATAAGATAACTGAAAGTCGGGGTTTTTCAGTTGCTGCCTTCGATTATTTATAGGCTCTTCTCTCAACGGTAACATTAAAGAATGTTTGAATATTCTAACCGTTGATTTCCACGTCGATATACTCTGTCAGTCATAATCTGTTCATTCTGTAATGCGGCGTTCCACTACTAGTTGCAGGTATTTGTACTATTTGTCGGTTGTCGCTTTCAACTGATGACGTGTACAGCTGAGAGATCAGCTGGTAAAGAATCAGTTGCCGAGAATGAACTTCAGTTGTATCGAACAGTTAACTGAATTCAGCAGATGACGTGTTCAGTTGATGATCAGTTCAGTTGCTTAATTCAGTTGGTAAGTCTTTTTGTCAAAACACCGGAATTAAGTTTTCAACAGTTACCAAGTCTGTTTATCCCATTCAAGGATATATTAATCTTCGGCCCCAAATACCAATCGTCACCATCCGACGTTGGCATATTAATTTTGTCTGGTCTGAGCTATCTTCATTCTTTTCTGAATTAGCTACATTTTTTCTTTGTCATATCTCTGACCGTATCATATCCTATCTCAGGTATCTCCGAGATATTATTCCTCTACCAAAGAAATCTCAGTACTCACTGAATGTCTCGTTTGTAACTATCTCATGACTCATCTGATGACTATCATTGTACCATAATTCATAAAGTGACAATATGTCATATCAACTAGTGCTAGCATCCAGCACTACAGTTCCACAAATATCTTCCAATATCTGGATAGTACGCTCTGACTATCTGTCAGTCTATGGATAATATGTGAAAGAGCTCATGGTATATTCTGCCATAAGTACAAAATCAATCAAAATTCACAATCTGATATAATCTACTTCAACATTCTGGTCAATCTGACCATTTCTTTGACATAGATCTTTGTCCTCTGGTCATGTTTGTACGTCATCTTTTACAAACTAATAGATATAGATTGAACAATCTGTCAATCACAATCATATCATATCACAATCTGGAAAGTATTGCAGTAATCTCATTACGAAATTCATCGAAATATACTCCCCATCTCTAGTCAGAAATATACAAATTCTGTAATAAATCTTCTGATTTCTATCTTTTTGTCTTCATTTATTTGCAATTCAGACATTTCAGTACAATTCATGTCAATATTTCAGTACAAATTCTATTATAACTTATTTAATCTGTCTATATCAAAATTGTCTGTCCGAATATTATACATTCTCAGTCATCAAAATGCAAACTGAATCTACTAATGTGTGTTTCTGACACTATCTGTCATTTTAGATTCGAACTATTTGGTACAAACAAATCAGTTAATAATATAAATTAAAGAAAAATACCTACCTGTTATTCGGTTCTGACTATCGATATCAAATTCTGTTGTACAATTCTGAAATATTTGACATCACAAGATAATCATTCTCATACAGTAAAAATCACATATCTGTCACTCTGATCGATGCTCTGCTCTGATTATCGAAATTAAGTTCTGAACATTCTGGTTAAATCTCTGAACTGCCGTAATTCTCGAATTCAGCTCTGATTCGGTTTGAATAATCTGTATCACACACTGACTCAGAATAACAGTACTATCAAATCAGATTCATAATATCAATAATCTATACTGATCTAGTGAGTTCAGTAAACTCATAAAACGGCAATTTCTTGCAATATTGTCAATTCTGACTAATCAATCACGTCTTGATGTCGTTCTGATCAACTGCTATATATCATCTGCAAATATAATATGCCCCCAAATAATATAAGCTGTCTCAAATACTGTTTAGAATAATAACAATACTCAAGCAGATACAAAACAATAATCGTATAAGATAATCTGCCAACTCAGACCAAAAATAAATTTCTGACATTTCTGACATTTCTGAAATTTCTGATCTTTCTGATATCGGTATCATCCTCAGTCACTGATCATGATCTCAACTGTGTCAAAATCAGTCGATATATTAACTTCAGATATCGCATACTCTGAATACAATCTATTTCAAGCAGGATTCATATCTGATATACAATAATCACAGTTCTCAGAGTATTCAATACAATCTTCAGATATTCGATTCAATCAATCAGATGCTGCAATTATATCAACATATCATAGATACCACGAGCATGAAATCATCAGAATATCTCTGAACATACTGAAACATGCCAAAGAGAAACACTAAATCAGATGTAACTCTTGGTCGGTACTTTTCTACTGATCTTTCAATTCTTTCAATTCCTTCAGTGTCATCCTGTACATTCAATATTATTCTGTACTGAATTCTAAAACAACAAACAATACCTGGCATCGATTCAATTCTGAAATTTGTCTTTCTAATACAAAGCAAATCTGAAATTTTATCTGGGCAAACATCAGCCAACTCGTACATCATTGGAAAATCTGCTAATGCTAGGCTCGATTTCAGTACATCTACTGAATACATAAGAATACCATCTGTTCCTTTCTGTAAAAAAAAATCGAGTCATAGACAACACATATATCAAAGGAATTCTGAGTCTAGAATTCTTATCGTGGAATCTCTACTCATCAGCCATATCTGGTCTGAATATTATACTCTCCTGAAAGGAATCTATAATAATTCTGTACTTGTCAGCATATTAATATCAATAATGCGATCAAATCAGAAAACACAAGTACATCATAATCTAACTCGATCTCATTCTCATCTTACTGTAGTATACAATATTTCACAGAAATCTCTGAGATCAATCTTTCTTTCCCAAAAAGTAAGGGAATCAATACTAAAGTACAAACAGACTCAACAGATACAACATATCTCAATGCAATTCATTCAAAGATAATCGTAGGGAATGCATTAGTATATATAAATACCTATGCAATATAATCATAGAGTAACAGTACCTGCCACTATATCATCAAGTGCCTCCTGGGGCTGTTCTTCGGTCACTGCCACCAGATGATTCTGCTCCCTGAAATCTTCGGGAACCTCTCTGGGGACAAACTCTAGCAAAGTGTCCCGGCTGTCGGCAGATACGACAACTACCAGTCACTCCCTGGCATTGCTCTGTGGGATGTCTCCCTCCGCAAGTCCTACAATACACTCCAGTATAACTCGGGCTAGAACCACTCAGTCTGCTCCCTAACTTCTTAAACTGTTTCTTTCGAGCTTTCAGAAAATCTTGCTTTCCACTCGTACTGTTTTTATCAAATCTGAGAGGGAGTTGCTGTGTTTGGAGTTGAATCACATCAAATCTTTCTCGTTGTCGAATCAGACTCACCTCAGCTCTCTTTGCCCTACTCAAAGTATCAGCAAAATGGTAAGGTCGCTGCATATTTATCAATGCAACTATCTCTGAATTCAATCCTTTGATGAACTGCTCAGCTACAGCTTCATCATTCCCAGCTATCTGAGGAATAAAATGCAGTAGAGTAGAGAATTTAGCAACATATTCTTCAATATTCAGTTGGCCTTGTCTCAAATTCTCAAATTCTGCTCTTTTGTCCTCCCGGTACGAAACTGAGAAAAATCTTCGATAGAATTCAGCTTTGAAGACTTCCCACGTGATCACAGTACCAAGTTGTTCTAATATTCCTTTGATTGTAATCCACCAACTTCTGGCAGCCTCTCGTAACTGGTTGGGCACCAATTTAATTCTCTGTTCATCTGAATAATCAAGTAAATCAAACAATAGTTCTATGTCATTTAACCAATTCTGACACTCTTCAGGCATCTCAGTACCCTTCAAAATCGGCGGTTGAAACGACTGAAACTTCTTCAACTGTATTTCTATCGGAGTTTCTAATATATCTATCTGTTCAACCGAAGTACTGCCCTATTCCGGAATTTTTCTAGGAGGTATATCTGATTACCAAACCATTAGTACCCAAATACTACAAATCTGTTCCAATCTTTCTCTGATCATCTTACTGCTGATCAAGAATCAAATCTGATTCATACTCAATAATACATAATATCAATTCAAATCAGATAATCAGGTAACATGTATTTTAAAGCAGTAAAACATAATGTCATGCTAGCATACACAATGTAAATCAACATATAATAAATCCCATGCTAGCAATCACATGCAAGGAAAGAAAACTCAATCTACCCCGCTCATTCTCTTCTATCTCAGTCTAAAGGATCTATCGCTCTGATACCACCTGTTGTGGGGACCTGGACGCTAATCATCTTTTTAATCATCTTTGGGATTTAATTATCAATTAAGATATGCAGGGTCTAAATTTTTTTTTAAAAATGCGGAAGGTAATGGAATCATTCTATTATACAAACCAGTATAATAATACAAATCCTGTACAACATGCATCTAGTTCAAACTAAGGTTCAACTACTACAATCAAGTAATGAAACCTATCTATATCCAAGTCCGGAATCACCACTCTAATCTCGATCTCTCATCATCTTCTTGACCATGATCCTGTCCCACTTGTTGTCATGCACACATACAAACAAGACAACAGCCGGATAACTCTGGTGAGATATAAATATCCCAGTATAAACAATGTATACATATGCATTTAATATAAACATATATAAAAGCATAAACAAATATCAAAACATGTATCCAATCTGACTATATGAATCAATACAAATCTGTATTTAAATCAATGACTTGTTATCTCATCTCCACTCATTTCTAATCTAGAGATCCCGATATAATTTAGACTTTGGCATGCTGTATCGAATGTCTACAATAGAAGTCCATCTACATCTAAGCTCATCGATACACCGTAAGTCTAGGGTCTTAGCAGTTCTTTCAAAGACCTGGCGGTTCTGCCCTAGCTAGGCTGATCTGCCCTAGACTCGAATTCTTGCTCTGCTATAATTCAATAGACTAAATATATCAATCTGATAATTTGCAAATATCAATGCAATGAAATAAAGTATGTGATTTAGGGAGACTCAAGTCAAACCTAACTCGAGTTGTGCAATCCCGAATCAACATTTATAAAGGCGTAGTGATTATTTCATAATCCTCCTCAACCCTTTTCTCAGTATTCTGAAAAGATAATGACGTGCACTTCCTATATATATATATATATATATATATATATATATAATGTACCGCTCGGGCGCGGAACACTCTGCCCGAATACTTAGCTATTGTCCATTGGCGCTCGGGCAGTAACTCTTTACCGCTCGGGCGCCACAGGTTCTGTCCAAACCCTACTCTTGTGCGACGCTGGCGCTCGGGCGGTTATTTTCTACCGCTCGGGCGCCAGAGGTTCTGTCCAAAATCTTGGCTCACAATGCAACGACGCCCGGCTTCTTCATTCAAGTTCGTATAACCTCAATCATGTCAATTTATCAGCATCTGATTACAGTAATTAAATCTAGGGCATTGCACATCACTTTATAAAATCATGCAAAACATAACATTTTTGTTTTTGAAACCAAGCATGCAACATGTCTTTTAAATGTCTTCCTTAAATCATAAAAATCCCATAGACATTTAGAAATCATAATTTAATAATGCAAAATTCATAAAAATTTAAAAATAATCATAATATCATAAATATATCATTTAGAGCACTGCCATGACGTTTACTAAGTTAAGGTGTAAAAAGACCGTTTTACCCCTAAATGTAAAATTCCTCGATTTTGATTTTTTCTTGAATTCCTTGACTCTAACATGTCCCAAATAATTATTTAAGCCTAAATTAATTTTTCCATAATTTTATTTAGCTTAAATTTAAAACTTTTTCCTTTATCTTTAATTAATTGTTTTAGCGGTGTTTTAATCCCGAAAAATCCCAAACTTTAATATAAAATTTCTAAATTCAAAATTTAGTCTTTTTATATTATGATAGCCTTTATGAACTATGAATCAACCCCCGTGAGCCGTTTTTCAATTTATTTTAGTTTTAGAACCCTATTATGACACGTAAACTTCGACCCCGAGCCATCTTTCGATTTTCTCGAGTCACCCCCGAACCAAGTTGATCCAAACCCTGCCCAACATACAAGAGTACCCTACGGAACCCATATATAACTTAGAAACCATCCCAAACCCAAAAACTTGAGCCCCTCACTCCCCCTATGCTGGCCGAGAGTTTCATTATGCAAGGACTTTATGTTATGAGCACTTAGGACCTAGCCGACGCCCCAGAGCTTGAACCAACCCCTAGTGCTCCTTCACAGGATCCTAATGAGTCGCCCTAGCCCAGCCCACGAGCCTTGGACCTAGCCTTCACTCCCCTGCAAGCCACGCAACATCTGCGCAGACCTGCGCAACTTCTCGGGTATGAGTCCTTGATTACAAGGACTCCTCCCAACCCTTCTAACCCGAGTCCTAGCTTAGCTAGGACTCTCCTCTTGACACAACAAGACCCTAGGCCAGCCCTGAACCCAAGCCCAGGCCAGCCTTCCCTTTAGAACATGAAAGCCGAACCCCAAAGCTTCATGACAGCAAAAACGATTTTTGGTGAGTTGCTTGTGGTGCAGTGTTTTTCTTGGGTCAGGCCCTTTTAAAATCATGTGTAAACATCACTTGTTCATCACCTATGATCATGGCAGCCTCTTTACAATGTAAAACATGAATTTAAATCATAGAATCATGAGTTTACCTCTTGTGCCTGCCATAAATCTGAAAAGACAGAAAAATAAATTCATGTTCTTCATGCATACAATAATTAAAACACTATTATGATATAATGAATGAGAAAAGGAGATGTATGGCGTGCCTTTGTGTGAGACCCCGAAAATAAAATAGCTTTGATGTCATTTTGGTAAATAAGTTGAAAAATATTCAATTTATTTTGATGGCATTTTCGTAAATAAGTTGAAAAATAATGAATTAATTTTTAAGAATAAAATATGACATATCTTGGTCATATGAAGTCCAAATGGTTTGAGATTTGGATATAACGTAGGAAACTTAAAGACATAGAAGTTTCATGTTTTGAGTTTTGGAAAATTGGATCGTTTGACTGGTCCAAAGACGTATACCGCCATTAAAATTTTAAATAGTATATATTATATTATATTAAAATAATATAATATAATAAAAATTAAAATAGAATTAAAAAAAATAAACGTGAGTTGGTGGAATCAGAATTCCACCGACTCAAGTTTCATAGCTACAGAACGTGAGAGAGGAGAGAAGGGATGAGAGAGAAGAGTTTCTGATTTTTTTTTTCGATCGTGCGACTTATCGGTCTATCCAATCGATGAATCGACTTCAGTTCTGGGATCGTTGATACGAGGCCTTCGATTTGAGGTATAAATTTTATATTTTTGGAAATGTTTGAAATTCTTCGATTTTTGGAATAAATCCGATAAATTGTTAAATCATATTAGAATTGAAGAGTGTTGAATAGTGTATGATTTTAACGAAGAAGAGATGATATAGTGATATTGTTTTGAATTATTCTCAATTTATTATAATTATAGAATTTTAATCGTTGGATTGAGATTGAAGAATTATGTGTCGGTTATATATGCGGTAGAATAACTGACAAGAAACTAAGTTTTGAAGTCGGAATTGAATTATGTTCGGATTTCGATTTGATATGAATTTTTGAAGTTTCAAAAGATATTTGAAACTTATATTGTTGTTATTGAATGATGTTATTGATTGGAATGAGTGTGTTATTGATGTAGATAAACTGTAATATCAATATCTTCAAACTACATCAATTGGAACGAAGAATTGAGGTATGTTGCGACCGGGTAACATACGACAGGTATCTGTATTATATGATATATGTCGGTTTGATTGGATTGATTGGAATGAGATTATATGTATATATGCCTTATTTGTTGATTGATGTGGCATACATGACATTGAGACTGAGATATCGATGTATAAAATAAATGTTTTGTTAACACACATCGTTTGATGCATACATCGATACATGACATGCACGTTGAGCTATGATCTTTGGATACCCTGATACGATTTGATTGGATTCTGGGGTTTGTGAACACAATTGCTATGCTGGTATTATATGACCCATAAAGCATAGACATTTGTGACCCCGATGATTGGATATGAGATTTGGGATTTGATGGCGCTTTGTCGACGCTATCATACGAGTATCCCTTATTGAGGCACGTGTGCTAGCTCGCGCATTGATTTGATAGCGATTCGTTTGATTCTGACATGTGCTCAGTGGATGGGCATTTGACCCGATACCTCCACGACATACATGCATTGCATACCATATATCATTGTTTAGATATCTGTGGTATATATGATTGGTTGTTCCATACGGAGCTTTGCTCACCCCCAAGGGGGGCTGTTGTTGTCTTTGTGTGTGGACAATGGCAGGTACTCCAGGATATCAGGAGACCAGAGAGGGTACTTCTGGAGGGAGCCACAGCTTGGGATGAGGTTTTATGTTTATGTCTTGTTCCCAGTATATATGTATATGTATCTATATACCGGGGCATGTCCCGAGGATATGAGATGTTTGTATGTGATTGGTTTTGATTACGTGTGGGCATGTTTATGACGTGAGATGAGATACTTTTTTTAGTATTCAAATAAAAAGATTTGGGCTCATTGTAAAGAAAATTTAAACTCGTTTTCTGCTGTAATTATTTAACCCTAATCAGATTGCATTGTAATAACGATTAGAAGCTAAGAGCCCCACACAGAGTGGTATCAGAGCATAGCTAGGAATGCTCGATTGAGTCTTGTGTACACTTGAATAGGCACAAATGAATTGTGCGTATGTGTTTGACTTATTTGTATTACTTGCTCTTATGTGAGTTGATTTGAGTAAGTATCTGATGAGATTGATGATATGAGATGATGATATTATGAATTGATATGAAATTTTGATATTCATCTTTTGATTTGTAGATGGATCACACAAATGAAACTGCGAGTAGCAGTACTGAGAGGATAGCTGGGCAATTTGAAGGATTGTCCATGAATGTTGTGATGGCTCGATTCCAGGATCTGAAACCACCAAGGTTCTTTGGCACTGAGAGTGCTGAAAGAGCTGAGGCCTGGTTGAAGGATATCGAGCATTTGTTTAATATTGTTGAATATTCCAAGGCTCGGGGACTGAAACTTGCTCTGTATCAAATGAAAGACCGAGCAAAATCTTGGTGGGAAGCCGCTGAGATTGGACTGAAAGAGGTCGGGATTGAAGTCACATGGGATGTCTTCAAGGCCCAGTTTCTGGAGCAGTATTCCCTTCCTTCTTATTATACTGCCCAAGAGAATGAATTCAATAGTCTGCAACAGGGAACGATGACTGTTGCAGAATATGCTTCGAAGTTTTCTACACTGTTGAAGTATGCGCCTCATGAAGCTGCAAATGCAAAAACAAAATATAACAGGTTTGTGAATGGTTTGCATCCTGCTATATATACTTTTGTCATTTCAGGTTTGCCTACGAGCTACGCAGAGGCAGTTGAACGAGCAAAGGCAGCCGAAGCTGGTGATAAGTGCAAGATTTGCACTTAATTTATATTAGAATCCATTTTGAATTATGCTTGTTTCGAACAGAATTATGCGGTCTTTGGTTTGTTTTGTTGTCATTCCAGGAATGAAGAAAATAGTGGAACGAAGCCAATTGGACCAGGAAAACAGAGTAGTGCGCAGCCGAGAGCACCCGCAGGAACAGAGGTGCGCGTGCGGCCGCGCCACTTCACGCGCAGTCGCACGCACATGCACGCAAATCATCAACCCGAGAGGCGCGTGCGGCAGCGCCACTTCTCGCGAGACCGTGCGCGCAGGAGCATAGGCGAGGACCAGTAGCCTGCGCGACACCGCGCAACATCGTGCGCGACCGCGCGCCCACAGACGAACATGGAATCCCGAGAGGCATGCGTGGCAGCGCGACTTCTCGCGCGACCGCGCGTGCACACACAATCAGATGAACAGAATGGCACGCGCCATAGCACCAGTTCTCGCGCCACCGCGCGCGCCGAGCGTCGAGAATATTATAAATTGCGCGAATTAGGTCATACTCGGGGTTAGCCGCCGTGGAGAGAAATCAGACGAAAATACAGGGAGAAGACTCGGAGCGAAGGCGACACGAAGGCAAGACACGCGAAGATCGATTACAAAGACGAAGAGCGACGAATCTGGGGACAGAGACGACACTTCGGATTTGTTATCCGTCTTTTGCGTTTCTATTTTCTCATATGTCAATGTCTAAAACTTTGAACATGCGTCGTTTTTATTTCGATTTCGTGATGAACTAATTTCTCATTCTAGAGAATGATGTAGCTTTGTGGACACGATGATTTGACGTGGTTATTTTATAGGATTGAATTCCATTTCATCTTTACTTGTGTTTCTCTGTGTTTATTGCACTGCAATTTACTGGCCATAAATTGTTGTTGTTTGATTAATTCTTCAACTCGGGAGAGAGACTAGGATTATAGATCATTAGAACACATCGATAAATGTTTATAGCGTTCAGAAGGCGTATAACTTTAGCGAGGCTTAGTAAGAACATTGTTTGCAGTTGTCTATGAAACTTAGATTCTAATTAGGATTAATTGAATCGAAGTTGATAGATACAGTTATTCGTCACTTGGGAAAGGGGGAATAAAATAATCTAAGTGTTCTTGGCCGTTAAATAATTGGAATTCATTAATATAAATTCAACTTGAATAATTATCGTGGAAACTTTGTGAAATCATTTCTCTAGATATTTTCTCTCATTATTATTTCTCAATTCGGTGATTATTAATTCATTGTTTTCCATTAATTCGTTCAAACAAACCAACCTTTTATTTTATTTCTAAATAAAGTTGAGACTATTTTAATTATGAGCACTGATATACATTTTTATACACACTCCTCGTGGGATCGATATCTGTACTCTAACCAGTACTAAACCGTACACTTGCGGTAGTGAAAACATGCAACAGCTGGACTAAGGCGGGGAGGTCCACAGTATATTCCTCCACCTTAATTGTCAGTTTAGCAGCCTGCCCTGCGTGTGATGTCTCGAAAATTAGAAGTCCACATGAACCACGTGAGTGCAAGTTATTAAATTCCTTATATATTTTATTAAATGATTTTAATGCATGCTTTCATATAATTTATGATTTTAGTATTTTAATTATTTATTTTTATTTAATGTACGTTAAAATATTTTCTTGAGTTTTATGTTTCAGGCGAATATTCGAGGCGAGATCGAGGAAAGGAGACCGGGACGATTTTTAGTAAATTTTAATGTGGAATTTTATTGTTAAGTAGATTGGGTGTTTTAAATATTTTAATTATTTTTTAGCATTTTAAAAAGTCTAATTTATTTATTTAGTGCATTTAAGAGTTTAAAACTCTTAAAGTGTAGCAAATGTGCATTTTATTTTAAATTGGAGAATTTTATAAAATTAGTGTGTGTTTATTTTAATTGGGGGATTTTATGTAAAGATTAGTGGGGGTTAATATTTTATTTAAATTGTTAATGGAATTAATATTTTTTTTTATTAGCACCTTAATGATACAATTAAGTAATTTATTCCCTAATTTCTACTACACAATTCAAGCACACTCTTAAGTCAAAACACTCACACCTTTACACCCATATATACGTATATCATATACACACATATTCAAACAATTCAACATTATTACACAAACATATACACGTGAAACACATACACATTCAAAGATAATTTTCAAACTTTTTGACTAAAGGAAGGGAAATACTTTTCAAACTCTTTTGCACCAATCTCCTCTCCAATTATTTTCTCCTTCCTTTTCCCTTTCCTTTCAACAAGCATCGTTCCTTTCCTCTGCCATTTTCCAGCAAGATTTAGTGAGTTTTCTTCAAGAAAAATCAACAAAGTTCGTCCCGGATCGTCTCCCGTATCATCTCCGCTTCGGTATCGTCGTTACGGTATTTTTAAATATCAAAAGGCACGTATATTCTGTTCTTGATGCATCGATCTTGTCATATTATGCGTTGTGTTGTTATTTATGCGAAAATTATATGTGCGATACGTAGAAGTTTGAGCAATCACGCCTAGATCAAGTTTGAAACAATTTTGGATCACCAAATTCACGTTTTTTATGTTCTGTAAAATACTGCGATTTTTCGGTATTGATTTTGAGAAAACTTTCAACGTGAAAATCGTAGAACTTTTCCATACCTTCGATTTGATATAAAATTCGAAATATTCGGATGAAAATTGAGTGAGCTATGGCGTTTTTCGTAGGACTGCTCAAACTGCATTTTTATATAAACGTTTTTGTTGTTCTGAAAAATACTGCGATTTTTCAGTAAGGATTTTGAGAAAACTTTTAACTACAAAAACGTAGATCTTTTTGATACATTCGATTTGATATAAAATTCAAGTTATTTGGATTAAAAACGGGTGAGTTATGATGTTTTTCGTATGACTGCTCATATCGTGTTTCAAGAAAATTATGTATTGATGTGTTCTTGAGAATTTCTTGTTGCAGGCTTCGTTGGGAATCATTGGAGGTTTCTTGCTGTGTTTAAAAGTGTCCATTGGGTTGATCATATGAATTTTGAGGTGTTGTTTAGAAGTTATTAAGTTGAATATGCATTAGAAGTCATAAGGAATACATGTGCAAAAATTTTGGGGAAAGACTCGTGCAGATCAGCGCCGCACTGCAGGCGTCACAGCGCTGCCTGTTCGGCCAGGAAGCGCCTAGGCGCTGCAGAGCAGCGCCGCAGCGCTACAGGGCCGAAGCAGCAGCGCCGCAGCGCTGCCAGAAAGCGCCTAGGCGCCTGTCTGGCGCTGCAGCACTGCACGGTGACGCCTAGGCGCTGCCGAATGCAAAATTTTTATTTTAAAATCAATTTTTCTTGCTTATTTCGAGTACTATTAAATCTTTATATCCTAGTATACTAAAAAAATTAATTTAGATATCATGAAGTTTGAATTGAGATCTTGGAGATATGTTTTAAAACAAAAAGGTTTGTACTATCTTTTGTGTGGGAAATTCATACTTCTTGACAAGTTTGATTTGGGGATTGAGTCGGGGGTTAACATACGATTTATCACGGTCAAGTCCCGAGCATTTCTAGAAGGTCATAAGTTAGTAATTCAATTGGGTGATGCATTTGATAGGCATGTTTAAAGTTGGGGAATTTAAAGTTCATGGTAGCATGTTAGCATATGCAGCAAGGTCCCGAACGAGATCCAACGAATCCCTCGATGTCTAGTAAGTATGTATGACGTGCAAAGAAAATATTTAAAGTTTTTGAGGTATGCTAAATGTCTTGTGACCAAAGAAAGTTAAGGATTGGAAAGCGTTAAATTATGAACGGGGACCAATCCGCCCGTTAAATTATGAACGGGTTAGATCGTGATTGTGAAGCGTTAAATTATGAACGTGGATCAACTGGCCTGTTAAATTATGAACAGGGATCTTATGTATGTGGCAGTGGATACGTCCCTGTCAGCCCAGTACTGTGATTTGTCTGATCAGATATTTATTATGTTATGGGTCACTTGCTTTGAAACATCCTCTACGCAAAATGATGAAGTTAAGTATGTTGAAGTATGAAAGCATGTTTAAAGAAAAGTTTATGTGATGGCACGTCATATTATGTATGCATGTATGTTCAAAGTTTATGCAAAGCTCAAGTTTATGAAAGTTCAAGTTATTATGCAAGTTCAAGTTTCAAAGTATGAATGTTCAAGTTCAAAGAAGTTTATGAGCGTTCAAAGTTATTATGAAAGTTTAAGTTTATTAAGAGCTCAAGTTTATTACGCAAAGTTTAAGTTTCAAGTATATATGTTATATTTTGAAGTTGTATGTGGTTTTATTATGTAATACTCGTTATTCCCAGTTTATACGTGTTGAGTCTTTAGACTCACTAGACTTGATCGATGCAGGTGAATATGTTGATGAGGAGACAAGAGGTGGCGACCAATGGCCAGGCTTGGATTGAGCGGAAGGCTAAATCCGAGGACCACTATGTTTATGTTTTATGAAAACTTTAAAAATATTATGTTTTTATGTTGGTTGTGAGATAATTTGGAATAAGTACTTTGTTGGAAAATTTGAGTATGAGATGTTGATTTTAAATATTATTATGTTGAATGATAAGTAACGACTGTATGAATTTTATGTTTAAGAAAATTTTAAATTTTTCCACAAATTTTGAAGTAGTAAAAGTACGGTTCGTTACAGTTGGTATCAGAGCGGTGTTCTTGTAAAGGGTTATGCCTACTGCCAGTCGCAAGAAGCTCACGAAGTCACACCTCAAGTCTGTAAGTTTAAAAGTTTTAAAGTCTTTTAAGTAGTAAGCATGAAGTTATGATTTCAGCATGTGCATGTTTTAAATACTATCACTTGTATGTTTACATGACATACTTTTTAGAGTGCAGATTTATCTGTTGTTGTGATTCGAGATTGAATCTTTAAAATCTTTATGCATGATACGACATGAAATGGAAAATTATTTAATTTTCTTGCATGCTGGTGTGGTGGACTTGGACATGAGTAATAACTTTGCTTTTGGGAGTCGAGAAAAGTTAGAAATGATTTGTCAATGTTAGAAATGATTTGTCAATATTAATTTTTGGATTAGTAGTACTGATGTTATACTCGTGGGTCATAAGTTAAATTTGACAATTACGAATGCTTTTGGGACTTGTAGATTTTCTAAGAAATTATAAATGGTTCGTGGTTGCTATCTTAATTAATTTTTGAATATTTCATGTAAGGATTAATGATTCGAAGACTATGACGATCTTTAAAAATATAAAGACATAGAATTTATTAAGGTGTATGATTTATCTAGATAGATTTAAGGATTAAATTACATGAATTGAGAATTTTAAGGACCTAAGTGTAAAGCAATATTCTAAGGGATTATTTTCGAATTTACCAAATTTTTGGATTTAATTTTTAGTGCAAAGAATTTTAAGGTTAATGAGGTTAAGTCGAAAAATTTATGGGTATGAAGATGCAAATTTCAAAGAGTTGTAGGGCCAAAAATATAAATTTTGGGAACTTTAAGAGCCAATTTGCAAAGTCCGAAATTTTTGAGGATTAAATACGAACTTTTGAGGAACACTTGGGATTTTAAATATTAATAGAAATGTAAGACATGTTATGGAAATTGAGTTTTGGGTTTAATAAGCTTAAGATTGTCGAACTTTATGTTACGAGAAACTTATAAGATAGAATTAAGAATGCCAACAACTTATGGGTAATTGTGGAATTTTTGAAATTTAGGACAATTGGGTAAATTTTTTTAGGAAATTAAGAATTTATGCTACAATTTTAAGAAATTGGGAGAACTAGTTTAGCGTTAAATGAGAATTGAATGGTTTAAATGATATAGATCTCGGGGATTTAAGCTCGAAGAGATCATTAGAACATTGAAGTATTTGGGTTATAATATTATAAGAAATGGTAATTAAGGGAGTTGTAAGATGAATTGATATTTGGCTTGAAAGTTAGGCGCTAGTGAATTAATGTTGCGGCAAATTAAGAATTTAGAATGATAGCGATTTGAGGTAAAAGTTGTTCAATTAACTAAGTTATAAGAGTAGACAATGAGTTAGCAAAATTTTTGGGAACTTAAGATTTATGTGTTATAAGTTTTTATCAATGATCTTAACAGCTAGGACTATACTTTTGTTGGAATTTTATTTTTTCTAGAATTTTGAGTATGGTCGATGGTTAGGTTACTCGATAGATGTATGAAAAGATTTAAGTAGACATTTTGTCTTAAGAATTTTTTTTAAGATATGAAGAAACTTGGGAATAAGTGAATGTGTGTTGGAATTATGTATCCAAAACTATTTGGGTTGCGTAAGGTTAAATTTCAAACTTATGGTATAGTTGATCATACGAAATTTTGGGTGAAATAAATACAAAAGGGAATTAGTGGTGTTCAACATAAGTTATTAATCAATGAATATTAAGATTTTTATTGAGTAAGAAATCTAAAAGTTTTCCATGGTGGTACGGCAAATCACGATGCTTTTTATTAATTAATGTAGATTGTAATACAAAGTAATGGATAAACAACAATTACAAGTAATCCTAAAAATAAAGAAAAAACATGAGGATGATATTCTCCGATAAATACAAGAATCGTAAATATAATAACTAAAATAATTAAAAATAACTTTGCAAGAGCCATCTTCTTTGTCTTCGAAAAATTTGATGGAGAATAAGTTTTAGAGAAGAAGAGAAAGTTGGAGTGATTGAATGAATTTGTGAGATGGTATTTATGGAGAAAAAAAAAATATAGCCGTTAGTTACCGTTTTATGACCGTTGGTATATATATGTATTTGTATAATTTTATGGTAAAATATGGTGTATATAATATTAGATATTTTACTCGAAATTAAAGGTTGACAACAATTTTATATTTGGGACGTATTTGTAAATAACTAAGTTACATACGGTGGTATTGTAAGGTAAAGAATTGATTCAAGAGTTGTATGCCAATATTATTATGAGATAAGATAAGATTTAACTTTTAAGTGTATTTTCGTAGGTAGAAGTTGATCAGAAAAATTTTGGTGCTAAGATTTCTTAGGCTAAACTGCATTGATGCTAATGTATTAGTTCGATGAACATTACGAGTATAATATAAGAAAAGTAAAATACGATAAGCTTGAACCTTCATCTCTAATATTGAGAACGGTGAGAAAAGTTAGAAGACGAGATCATAGTAAAGTAAAAGTAAGTCTCCATAAGTCGTTTTAAGTTGTGAATCGCAAATGAGGTTTTTGGTAGGAAATTTAATTAGGATTGAAGAGAAGTAAGGACAACATAAAACTTAATTTATCAGAGTAGCGCAGCGGTAGCATGTATTGTTGGGATACTAGAATTAAGAATCTAAACTTTTGGATTACCGAGGATAAGCGAATTTCGGGGACGAAATTCAAATTAAGGGGGATAGATTGTGATGTCTCGAAAATTAGAAGTCCACATGAACCACGTGAGTGCAAGTTATTAAATTCCTTATATATTTTATTAAATGATTTTAATGCATGCTTTCATATAATTTATGATTTTAGTATTTTAATTATTTATGTTTATTTAATGTACGTTAAAATATTTTCTTGAGTTTTATGTTTCAGGCGAATATTCGAGGCGAGATCGAGGAAAGGAGACCGGGACGATTTTTAGTAAATTTTAATGTGGAATTTTATTGTTAAGTAGATTGGGTGTTTTAAATAATTTAATTATTTTTTAGCATTTTAAAAAGTCTAATTTATTTATTTAGTGCTTTTAAGAGTTTAAAACTCTTAAAGTGTAGCAAATGTGCATTTTATTTTAAATTGGAGGAATTTTATAAAATTAGTGTGTGTTTATTTTAATTGGGGGATTTTATGTAAAGATTAGTGGGGGTTAATATTTTATTTAAATTGTTAATGGAATTAATATTTTTTTTTATTAGCACCTTAATGATACAATTAAGTAATTTATTCCCTAATTTCTACTACACAATTCAAGCACACTCTTAAGTCAAAACACTCACACCTTTACACCCATATATACGTATATCATATACACACACATATTCAAACAATTCAACATTATTACACAAACATATACACGTGAAACACATACACATTCAAAGATAATTTTCAAACTTTTTGACTAAAGGAAGGGAAATACTTGTCAAACTCTTTTGCACCAATCTCCTCTCCAATTATTTTCTCCTTCCTTTTCCCTTTCCTTTCAACAAGCATCGTTCCTTTCCTCTGCCATTTTCCAGCAAGATTTAGTGAGTTTTCTTCAAGAAAAATCAACAAAGTTCGTCCCGGATCGTCTCCCGTATCATCTCCGCTTCGGTATCGTCGTTACGGTATTTTTAAATATCAAAAGGCACGTATATTCTGTTCTTGATGCATCGATCTTGTCATATTATGCGTTGTGTTGTTATTTATGCGAAAATTATATGTGCGATGCGTAGAAGTTTGAGCAATCACGCCTAGATCAAGTTTGAAACAATTTTGGATCACCAAATTCACGTTTGTTATGTTCTGTAAAATACTGCGATTTTTCGGTATTGATTTTGAGAAAACTTTCAACGTAAAAATCGTAGAACTTTTCGATGCCTTCGATTTGATATAAAATTCGAAATATTCGGATGAAAATTGAGTGAGCTATGGCGTTTTTCGTAGGACTGCTCAAACTGCATTTTTATATAAACGTTTTTGTTGTTCTGAAAAATACTGCGATTTTTCAGTAAGGATTTTGAGAAAACTTTTAACTACAAAAACGTAGATCTTTTTGATACGTTCGATTTGATATAAAGTTCAAGTTATTAGGATTAAAAACGAGTGAGTTATGATGTTTTTCGTATGACTGCTCATATCGTGTTTCAAGAAAATTATGTATTGATGTGTTCTTGAGAATTTCTTGTTGCAGGCTTCGTTGGGAATCATTGGAGGTTTCTTGCTGTGTTTAAAAGTGTCCATTGGGTTGATCATATGAATTTTGAGGTGTTGTTTAGAAGTTATTAAGTTGAATATGCATTAGAAGTCATAAGGAATACATGTGCAAAAATTTTGGGGAAAGACTCGTGCAGATCAGCGCCGCACTGCAGGCGCCACAGCGCTGCCTGTTCGGCCAGGAAGCGCCTAGGCGCTGCAGAGCAGCGCCGCAGCGCTACAGGGCCGAAGCAGCAGCGCCGCAGCGCTGCCAGAAAGCGCCTAGGCGCCTGTCTGGCGCTGCAGCGCTGCACGGTGACGCCTAGGCGCTGCCGAATGCAGAATTTTTATTTTAAAATCAATTTTTCTTGCTTATTTCGAGTACTATTAAATCTTTATATCCTAGTATACTAAAAAAATTAATTTAGATATCATGAAGTTTGAATTGAGATCTTGGAGATATGTTTTAAAACAAAAAGGTTTGTATTATCTTTTGTGTGGGAAATTCATACTTCTTGACAAGTTTGATTTGGGGATTGAGTCGGGGGTTAACATACGATTTATCACGGTCAAGTCCCGAGCATTTCTAGAAGGTCATAAGTTAGTAATTCAATTGGGTGATGCATTTGATAGGCATGTTTAAAGTTGGGGAATTTAAAGTTCATGGTAGCATGTTAGCATATGCAGCAAGGTCCCGAACGAGATCCAACGAATCCCTCGATGTCTAGTAAGTATGTATGACGTGCAAAGAAAATATTTAAAGTTTTTGAGGTATGCTAAATGTCTTGTGACCAAAGAAAGTTAAGGATTGGAAAGCGTTAAATTATGAACGAGGACCAATCCGCCCGTTAAATTATGAACGGGTTAGATCGTGGTTGTGAAGCGTTAAATTATGAACGTGGATCAACTGGCCTGTTAAATTATGAACAGGGATCTTATGTATGTGGCAGTGGATACGTCCCTGTCAGCCCAGTACTATGGTTTGTCTGATCAGATATTTATTATGTTATGGGTCACTTGCTTTGAAACATCCTCTACGCAAAATGATGAAGTTAAGTATGTTGAAGTATGAAAGCATGTTTAAAGAAAAGTTTATGTGATGGCACGTCATATTATGTATGCATGTATGTTCAAAGTTTATGCAAAGCTCAAGTTTATGAAAGTTCAAGTTATTATGCAAGTTCAAGTTTCAAAGTATGAATGTTCAAGTTCAAAGAAGTTTATGAGCGTTCAAAGTTATTATGAAAGTTTAAGTTTATTAAGAGCTCAAGTTTATTACGCAAAGTTTAAGTTTCAAGTATATATGTTATATTTTGAAGTTGTATGTGGTTTTATCATGTAATACTCGTTATTCCCAGTTTATACGTGTTGAGTCTTTAGACTCACTAGACTTGATCGATGCAGGTGAATATGTTGATGAGGAGACAGGAGGTGGCGACCAAGGGCCAGGCTTGGATTGAGCGGAAGGCTAAACCCGAGGACCACTATGTTTATGTTTTATGAAAACTTTAAAAATATTATGTTTTTATGTTGGTTGTGAGATAATTTGGAATAAGTACTTTGTTGGAAAATTTGAGTATGAGATGTTGATTTTAAATATTATTATGTTGAATGATAAGTAACGACTGTATGAATTTTATGTTTAAGAAAATTTTAAATTTTTCCGCAAATTTTGAAGTAGTAAAAGTACGGTTACACTGCGACTCAGAAGCAGGAAAGATTATTCTGTCTGAGCACGTTGTGCAGAATTGTGTATTGATATATGAGGACAATGTGATGTTCTTGAATTTGATTGTCCTCCCAATGCACGACTTTGATTGTATTGTTGGCATGGATATCTTGATAACAAATCGAGCTACTGTTGATTGTTGTCATGGAGTGGTTTGATTTCGATCGATTGATGGACCCAAGTGGAATTTTTATGGCAAGGGTTCCCAAGACAAAATTCCATTGGTATCTTCCTTGGAAATGTCACGATTGTTGACTAGCGGAGATGAAGGTTATCTTATCTACGCCATTGATATTTCGAAGAAGGAGTCTTCTTTATCGGAGATTCCTGTTGCGAGAGAATTTTCGGATGTATTTCCCGATGAGATTCCTGAATTTCCTCCTCATCGAGAAGTTGAGTTTAGTATTGATCTTGTGCCGGGGACTGCTCCCATATCTAAAGCTCCCTATCGCATGGCACCATTGGAATTAAAAGAACTGAAAGAACAATTACAGGATCTTTTTGACAATGGATATATTCGACCGAGTGTATCGCCTTGGGGAGCTCCAATTTTATTTGTTCGAAAGAAATATGGTACGATGCGAATGTGTATCGACTATAGGCAGTTGAATCGGGCTACTGTGAAGAACAAGTACCCACTTCCTCGTATTGATGATTTGTTTGATCAGCTTCAGGGTACTTCTGTTTACTCGAAGATTGATCTTCGTTCTGGGTATCATCAAGTACGTATTCGAGACGAAGATGTGCCCAAGACTGCTTTTCGTACGAGGTATGACCATTATGAATTCTTGGTTATGCCTTTTGGTCTTACGAATGCTCCTGCTATCTTTATGGATTTAATGAATCGTGTCTTCCGAGATTATCTAGACAGATTATTTATTGTATTTATTGATGATATTCTTGTGTATTCGAAATCGAAGAAGGAGCATGCTAAACATCTGAGACTGGTACTTCAAACTCTTCGTACTAGTCATTTATATGCCAAATTGTCCAAATGTGAATTCTGGATAGACAAAGTGGTATTTCTGGGCCACGTCATTTCGAGACATGGCATATCTGTTGATCCTGCGGAGGTCGAAGCTGTATTGAATTGGCCAAGACCTACGAATGTTCCTGAGATCCGTAGCTTCATGGGTTTAGCTGGATATTATCGTCGTTTTATTGAAGGATTTTCGAAGATAGCTAAACCTATTACTCAACTGACACAGAAGAATCAGCGATTCATTTGGTCAGATGAATGTGAAGCTAGTTTTCTTGAATTAAAGACGAGATTGACCACAGCACTTGTGCTTACTATTCCCTCAGGTACCGGAGGATTTGTGGTGTGTACAGATGCGTCAGGTAAAGGTTTGGGCTGTGTTCTACTGCAACATGGCAAATTGGTTGCTTATGCATCTCGTCAATTGAAATCTCATGAAACACGTTATCCTGTTCATGATCTCGAATTGGCTGCCATTGTGTTTGCACTGAAGATTTGATGCCATTATTTGTACGGAGAAAAGTTTGTTATCTATTCAGATCATAAAAGTCTGAAATATCTCTTTTCTCAATCTGATTTGAATATGAGGCAACGCAGGTGGATGGATCTCCTGAAGGATTTTGATTGTGAGATTCAATATCACTCTAGATTGGTGAATGTTACTGCAGATTCCCTGAGCCGTAAAGTTCATGATTCTGTTCTAGCTTCTGTTTCTGTCCCCAAAGTACACGAGGATATATGTACTTCTGGCTGGACTTTTCACTCGAATTGGAATTCTGTCACTGTCTCAGCATTGCAAATTGATCCGAATTTGATATCGAAAATACGAAAGGCCCAACGAAGCGATGCTCAGATCCAAAAGTCGAAAGAACTTGTATCTGCAGGACATCAGTCTGGATTTCAGATTTCTTCTGATGGTTCTTTACGACTTAATGGTCGGCTGGTAGTTCCTGATGGTTCTGATTTGAAATCTGCCCTTCTTCGAGAAGCACATTGTAGCAAATACAGTATTCACCCTGGAGGCTGAAAGATGTATTTGACATTGAGACCTCAATTCTGGTGGAAACGTATGAAGAAGGACATTGCTGAGTTTATTTCTAAATGTCTTGTCTGCCAGAAAGTGGAAGCCGAGAGAATGAAACCGGGAGGATTGCCAGTCTCAATTGTATCTGATCGTGATCCTAGGTTTGCTTCTAAATTCTGGGGTAGTTTTCAGGAGGCAATGGGTACGCGTTTGGCTATGAGTACTGCATATCATCCTCAAACTGATGGCCAGACAGAGCGTACGATTCAAACGTTAGAGGATATGTTACGTGCGATTGTGATGAAATTCATAATGGGATGGCAAGATGCCTTACCATTGGTTGAATTTTCTTATAATAATATCTTTCATACGAGTATCGGTATGACACCGTTTGAAGCTCTATATGGGAGACGATGTAGATCACCGTTATTCTGGGATGAGATTGGTGAGAAACAATTGACTGGACCTAAAATGATACAGGAAATGAATGATAAGGTTCAGTTAATTCGGCAGCGGATGAAAGCTGCTCAGGATCGTCAAACGAGTTATGCGAATAAACGAAGACGACCCTTGGAATTCCAGAAAGGTGACAGAGTGTTTTTGAAAATATCTCCCTTTAGAGGCACTGTTCGATTTGGCATGCGAGGTAAGTTATCGCCTCGATATGTTGGTCCTACGAGATTCTTGATCGAGTTGGCGATCTTGCTTATCAATTGGCATTGCCACCAGCTCTATCTGTCATTCACGATGTGTTTCATGTTTCTATGTTAAGGAAATATGAGCCAGATCCATCACATGTGCTTGCACCTGATGAGGTTGAACTTGATCCTTCTCTTTCCTATGTTGAACAACATGTTCGCATTATGAATCGAAAGGAAAAGATATTGCGAAATAAATCGATTGCGTTGGTTCGAATACAATGCACACGACATGGGGTGGAGGAATCGACGTGGGAGTTGGAAAGCAAAATGCGAGATTCATATCCGCATTTATTTGATGCTAGTCCATCTGTTCCATTGTATTCGATGTATTCTGATCCGTTTACTGATTTTAGTTTTGATATGTACTATAACTGGTGACATAATATATGTTTGCCAATGTTATGTATATAGAAATATTTGAGATTTCGAGGACGAAATCTTTTAAGTTGGGGAGAAATGTGAGACCCCGAAAATAAAATAGCTTTGATGACATTTTGGTAAATAAGTTGAAAAATATTCAATTTATTTTGATGGTATTTTCGTAAATAAGTTGAAAATAATGAATTAATTTTTAAGAATAAAATATGACATATCTTGGTCATATGAAGTCCAAATGGTTTGAGATTTGGATATAACGTAGGAAACTCAAAGACATAGAAGTTTCATGTTTTGAGTTTTGGAAAATTAGATCGTTTGACTGGTCCAAAGACGTATACCGCCATTAAAATTTTAAATAGTATATATTATATTATATTAAAATAATATAATATAATAAAAATTAAAATAGAATTAAAAAAAATAAACGTGAGTTGGTGGAATTCTGAAGTTTCATAGCTACAGAACGTGAGAGAGGAGAGAAGGGATGAGAGAGAAGAGTTTCTGATTTTTTTTTTCGATCGTGCGACTTATCGGTCTATCCAATCGATGAACCGACTTCAGTTCTGGGATCGTTGATACGAGGTCTTCGATTTGAGGTATAAATTTTATATTTTTGGAAATGTTTGAAATTCTTCGATTTTTGGAATAAATCCGATAAATTGTTAAATCATAATAGAATTGAAGAGTGTTGAATAGTGTATGATTTTAACGAAGAAGAGATGATATAGTGATGTTGTTTTGAATTATTCTCAATTTATTATAATTAGATAATTTTAATCGTTGGATTGAGATTGAAGAATTATGTGTCGGTTATCTATGCGGTAGAATAACTGACAAGAAACTAAGTTTTGAAGTCGGAATTGAATTATGTTCTGATTTCGATTTGATATGAATTTTTGAAATTTCAAAAGATATTTGAAACTTATATTGTTGTTATTGAATGATGTTATTGATTGGAATGAGTGTGTTATTGATGTAGATAAACTGTAATATCAATATCTTCAAACTACATCAATTGGAACGAAGAATTGAGGTATGTTGCGACCGGGTAACATACGACAGGTATCTGTATTATATGATATATGTCGGCTTGATTGGATTGATTGGAATGAGATTATATGTCTATATGCCTTATTTGTTGACTGATGTGGCATACATGACATTGAGACTGAGATATCGATGTATAAAAAAAATGTTTTGTTAAGACACATCGTTTGATGCATACATCGATACATGACATGCACGTTGAGCTATGA
Organism: Primulina eburnea; assembly: GCF_022965805.1. NCBI lineage: Eukaryota > Viridiplantae > Streptophyta > Magnoliopsida > Lamiales > Gesneriaceae > Primulina > Primulina eburnea. The sequence continues at coordinate 14,090,836 of NC_133116.1, forward strand.
TCCTTGGATACCCTGATAGGATTTGATTGGATTCTGGGGTTTGTGAACACAATTGGTATGCTGGTATTATATGACCCATAAAGCATAGACATTTGTGGTCCCGATGATTGGATATGAGATTTGGGATTTGATGGCGCTTTGTCGACGCTATCATACGAGCATCCCTTATTGAGGCCGGTGTGTCAGCTCGAGCATTGATTTTATAGCGATTCGTTTGATTCTGACATGTTCTCAGTGGATGGGCATTTGACCCGATACCTCCATGACATACATGAATTGCATACCATATATCATTGTTTAGATATCTGTGGTATATATGATTGGTTGTTCCATACGGAGCTTTGCTCACCCCCAAGGGGGCTGTTGTTGTCTTTGTGTTTGGACAATGGCAGGTACTCCAGGATATCAAGAGACCGGAGAGGGTACTTCTGGAGGGAGCCACAGCTTGGTTTGAGGTTTTGTGTTTATGTCTTGTTCCTAGTATATATGTATATATATCTATATAACGGGGCATGTCCCGAGGATATGAGATGTTTGTATGTGATTGGTTTTGATTACGTGTGGGCATGTTTATGACGTGAGATGAGATACTTTTTTTAGTATTCAAATAAAAAGATTTGGGCTCATTATAAAGAAAATTTAAACTCGTTTTCCACTGTAATTAGTTAACCCTAATCAGATTGCATTGTAATAACGATTAGAAGCTAAGGGCCCCACACTTTGCGTTTTATACGCATGAATTAACGTTGACAACGAAGAACGGGGAAGAACCTTGGCTTTGAACCCCCTTGAGCCTCTCGAAAATCCTTCTACTTTGTGGTGTGCAAGTTGTATCGTGTAAGGGAGTGGTGGGGAGAGTTTCATAATAAGTGGAGTGTGTGTCCGTGAGTTAGTGTTGCAAGGTGTAGGGTTTTAGCACACTAAATACTAATTAACTTACTAACTAGGATTAGGCCTATTAAGCCAATCAAATTAGGCACATTAGTCTTAATTAGTATTTAATTAAATCATAAAAAATGGTTTTGATAAAATAAGTTTGTGAATTTAATAGTCGGGTTACTGAAAAGTTCATATTTTTGTTGAAAAACCAACACCGCTACAATTTACGTCTTGACGTATAAAATAATCTCAAAACCCCATGTTTTCAAAAATATGAAAAAGCAACAATCATATTTTAAATAATTAAAAACAATTATTTAATAAAAATATTTTACGTTTTTCAACCTTCAGTCCCCATTCCTCGATCGTCACTTGAATAATCCTTAAAAATACAGTTTTATGCATGATGATAATAAAATCATATTTAACATATAAAGATGCATATCACACAATCAATTAGAAAATAAAATCAATTAATTACTCATTTTTCATAATTCCTAGATTTGCATGCAGTTGAGATTACGTCGTCTTAATTTTGGATCTTACAATTCCTCCCTCCCTCCCCCCCTAAATAAAATTTCGTCATCGAAATTAGAACTTACCGAATAGTTCTGGATAGCGGCTCTTCAATCCCTCTCGGTTTCCCAAGTAGCTTCCTCCTCAGAGTGATTTAGCCACTTGACCTTGACCATTGGAATGACTTTGTTCCGCAATCTTCTTTCTTGCCTTGTTAAGATCTGGACAGGTCTTTCTTCATATGTCATATTTGGAGTTAGTTGAAGTGGTTCGTAATTTAGTACATGTGATGGGTTCGACATGTACCTCCGCAGCATCGAAACATGGAACACATTGTGAACTCCCGCAAGCGTCGGTGGCAATGCCACTCTATAAGCTAGTGTCCGTGAAACGTCCTCATCTCTTATTGCTTTAAAAGTACAAGAAATTTTTTTTTTTAAATCACTTACATTTTCGGTCATTGCATGCACATGCACATAAAAATAATCTTGCACCATTTTAAAGTAAATCATCCAACTAGTATTTGAAAATTGAAAGGAATAGTCAAACCAGAAATCGTAAAACGTTTTACCAAACCTAAAAAGCAATAAATATTGAAAAGTGTAGCCCATAGTAAACTCTCCAAAAACCTCTCAAAAGCATAAATAAATGGTCTTAAAATCTTTTAAAAGAAATCATAAAGCGTAATGCGGAAAATAATGCGCTGGTCCTCGGGTTGTGTGCGCCATCAGTCCAGTAGTATCACTCATCAAGTCCTTCCTCAGAACCACCTGCATCCATCACACCTAGTGAGTCTAAAGACTCAACACACCATAATATTTATAACGAGTAATACATAATACAGTTAACATATAACGGTGAAAATTACTTGTAGTTAAAATATCGTTTTCATGAAGATGCATAAACGTTACACCTACACATTTTCGTAAACATTTTCATGATGCATAAAAACATTTTCATAAAAACATAAACATATTCATATTCGTATTCATATTCATATTCGTATTCATGTTCGTATTCGTGTCTGTTGAATTCAGATCGTTGATTGTGACTTTCATATACGTGTTAGGCGATGGATTCATCTACATGTAACTACAGTACTGGGCGGCGGGGGACACCATCAACACTCTCACCGGTCAACTGGGCCCTGGCCTTACGTAATATCATATCATCATATACATATACATATCCGTGTCCGAGGAAATACGATCGTCGGGCTCCCACTGGGACCATAACCCTCACGATATCTCCAACATATCATCGTGTTAGTCACAATCCATTCACATCATTCAACATGTTATCATCACTTAATAAAAATCATGCTTCTAACATTTTTCATTTTAAACCACGCATGCAGCATGTCTTATACGTTAACGTTTCATCATTAAAAAAAATCCATTGACATTTAAAATTCCATAATCCTTTAAAAATAGCATTTTTGCATATGCCATCATAAAAACATCCATATACATTTAAAATTCCATGTTAACATATAAAACAGCAAATAGGGCACTGCCATGACCTTTACTAATTTCCCGGTGTAAAAAGACCGTTTTACCCCTGGACTCGACTTTTTACGAATTCGACATTTTTCTTGATCTCATGACTCTAAAATGTCCCAAATAATTATTTAAGCTTACATGAATTTTTCCGTAATTTTATTTGGCTTAAGACTTAGACCTTTTTCAATTATCTTTTCTTAATTGTTTTAACGGTGTTTTAATCCCGAAAAATACCAAACTTTAATATAAAATTCCTAAATTCTAGATTTAGTCTTTTTATATTAATTTAGCACTTATGGACCACGACTCGACCCCCGTGAGTCGTTTTCCAAATTTTTCTTATTTTAAAACTCGTTTTGACACCTAAACTTCAACCCCGAGCCATCTCTTAATTTTATCGAGTTACCCCCGAACCATATCGAGCCAAAAGGTGCCCAACACGTTAAAGTTACCTACTGGACTCTAAGTTTGACAAGGAAACCACCCAAAACCCAAAAACGAGTCGCCCCTAATCTGGCCGAGAACTCCTAGTGTGGTAGGACTCTATGATTTGCTTCCCAACCCTTACCAACGAGCCCAGCCCATGAACCAACCACCCGTGCACTTCCATAAGACCCTTAGGACTCGCCCTAGCCCAGCCCCTGAGCCTTGGACCGAGCCCTTCCCTCTCAGCGAACAGCACACTCCCGCACAGATTCTGTGCATGCGCGGGTAGGAGTCCTTGTGTAACAGGACTCCTCCCAACCCTCCAACTCGAAACCTAGCTTGTTTAGGACTCTCGTCTAGACTCCCACAAGTCCCTAGCCAGCCCAAACGCGCGCCCAGGCCGGCCCCTCCCTGGCGAAGCCTGCGGAATCACCGCCCCGCCACATGACAGCAACTCGCGGCTGTTCTCTCTTTTTTTTTCTTTTGATGGTTTCGGATAAGTGTTTGAGTCACTCTTACATGCAAAACCCTCCCTTAATTAAACCTATGTCATGACAGTCCCTAAGAATCAAAAATACAGTTTATATGAATCAAGAAAACAAGTTGCTTCAAGAACCCATGCAATATTACGAAAATCTGGAAACAAAGTCTTCTTTTTCTTTTCATGCATTCAATAATTCAATCATAATATGATATAATGGATGAGCAAGGGATATTAGGGTGTGCCTTTGCGTAGTTTACGCTCGAATATCCGTTGACGACGAAGAATGGGAGGGACAACTTTGGCTAGAACCCGCTAGAACCCTACGAAAATCTCCTTCCAATTGTTAGGGTGCTGCCGTGAGGGTTTGTGAGTTGTGTGGGGTTTGAGAGAGTTTTCAAAATCTTAAAAGTGGGTGGCCGATTATGTTTCTAGAATTGTGTAGGTTTTTTGTAAATTTTATACTTTAAATACTAATTACCCCTTAATCTAAACATTAGGCCTATTAAGCCAAAATTAAAGCCCAATTAATTAAATTAGGATTTAATTAAAAAGATAGTAAAGTTTTCTTTTGAATAAAAATGTGAATTAAATAGCCGGGATGCTCGAAAGCTCGAATTTTATTTGAAAAGTCAATACCGATAAAAATTACGCTCCGGCGTATAAAATCACCTCACAACCCTATATTTTCGAAAATACTAAAAAGTATCGACCATATTTTAAATAATTAAAAATAATCATTTAATAAAAATATTTTACATTTTCTTCAGCCCTCGTCCTCGTTCCTCGATCGTCGCTTGAATAATCATTAAAGATACAGTTTTATGCATGATGGCAATTAAATCTCATTTAGCAAATAAACATGTATGTCACATAATTAATTAGCAATTGAAATAAATTAATTACTCATTTTCCATAGTTTCTTAGATTCGCATGCAGTTGGATTACGTCGTCTAATTTTGGACCTTACAATTCCTCCCCCCTTAAATAAAATTTCGTCCTCGAAATTAGAACTTACCAAATAAATCTGGATAGCGACCCTTCAAGTCCCTCTCGGTTTCCCAAGTAGCTTCCTCTTCCGAGTGATTCAGCCACTTGACCTTGACCATTGGAATGACTTTGTTTCGCAATCGTCTATCTTGTCTAGCTAGAATCTGGACAGGTCTTTCCTCATAAGTCATATTTGGAGTTAGTTGGAGAGGTTCATAATTATGCACATGCGATGGATTCGACATGTACTTCCGCAGCATCGAAATGTGGAACACATTGTGAACTCCAGAAAGTGCGGGTGGCAGTGCCACTCTATAAGCTAGTGACCCAATCCTCTCCAAAATCTCGAACGGACCAATAAATCTCGGACTAAGCTTGCCTTTCTTGCCAAAGCGCATAACACCCTTCATGGGTGCTATTTTCACAAATACGTGGTCGCCCACTGCAAACTCTAAGTCCCTACGCCTCTTGTCCGCATAGCTCTTTTGTCGGCTTTGTGCAGTCTTCATTCTATCACGAATTTTGACTACTAGCTCAGCCGTCTCTTCAATCACATCTGGACCACTATCTCTTCTTTCCCCGACCTCATCCCAATGAATAGGAGATCTACATTTTCTTCCATAGAGTGCCTCAAAATGAGCCATCCCAATTGATGATTGGAAACTGTTATTGTAGGTGAACTCCACTAGAGGTTACTTTGGTTCCCAACTGCCTAGGAAATCAATAACGCATGCTCGCAGTAGATCTTCCAAAATCTGAATAACTCTCTCTGACTGGCCATCGGTCTGAGGATGGAATGCTGTACTGAATAGTAACTTGGTCCCCATCGCTGCATGCAGACTCTTCCAAAAAGATGACGTGAATCTCGGATCTCTGTCAGAAACAATGGATACCAGAATCCCATGCAGCCGAACTATCTCTCGAACATACAAGTCGGCATACTGAACCATGGTGAATGTCGTCTTAATAGGTAGAAAATGCGCTGATTTCGTAAGACGATCAACTATCACCCAAATGGCATTAAATCCCTTAACAGTCTTAGGCAATCCTACAACAAAGTCCATGGTGATATTTTCCCATTTCCACTCGGGAATAGGGAGTGGCTTCAATTTTCCTGCTGGTCTCTGATGCTCTGCCTTGACTTGCTGACAAGTCAAACACTCGGATACATACCTCAAGATGTCTCTCTTCATGCCTGGCCACCAATACAACAACTGCAAATCCCTATACATCTTTGTACTGCCCGGATGAATGTAATATGGTGTGTCATGGGCTTCCTTCATAATGAGATGTCTCAAAGAATCGTCACTAGGAACCCATAGACGGTCTCGATAACGGACTAAACCATCCACCACTGAATATAAATTCCGGCCCTTGGCTTCATCTCTAGCCCTCCACTTTTGCAACTTCTCATCAGTGGACTGCCCATCACGGATCTTATCTCTCAATATCGACTGGACTGATAATGTGGCAAGAGTAGGGGCCTCGCCCTTAGCATACACTGCAAGCTCAAACCGCTGTATCTCGGACTGCAACGGTCTTTGTAGTGATAATTGCGTGACGACTGCTGCTTTTCTGCTCAATGCGTCTGCCACTACATTAGTTTTCCCCGGATGGTAGCTAATGTCGCAATCATAGTCCTTTACCAATTCAAGCCATCTACGCTGTCTCATATTCAATTCCTTTTGGGTGAAGAAGTATTTCAAACTTTTATGATCGGTGAATATCTTGCACTTCTCCCCATAAAGGTAGTGTCTCCAAATTTTCAGTGCGAAGACTACTGCTGCAAGCTCAAGATCATGAGTGGGGTAGTTCTTTTCATGAATTTTCAACTGTCTTGACGCATAGGCGATAACTCGGTCGTTTTGCATAAGAACTGCGCCCAAACCAAGCTTAGAAGCGTCGGTATAAAGAACATAATCCCCTTGCCCTGATGGCATAGATAGCATTGGCGCTGATATCAAGGCTTGCTTCAATTTGTCAAAACTGTCTTGGCACTCGGGTTCCCAAATAAATTTTGCATTTTTCTTTGTCAAGGCGGTCATGGGCACCGCTATAGATGAAAACCCCTGAATAAACTTGCGATAGTAGCCAGCTAGTCCCAAGAAACTGCGAATCTCGGTGACGCTCTTCGGTACTGGCCACTCTCTCACTGCTTCCACTTTACTTGGATCTACCTCCACTCCACTACTAGAGATGATGTGGCCTAAAAACGCCACTCTATCAAGCCAAAACTCGCACTTACTGAATTTTGCATAAAGTTTTCTATCTTGCAGTACTTGCAGTGCGGTTTTCAAATGGCGGCTATGCTCCTCTCTGCTCTTGGAATAGATCAAAATGTCATCAATGAAGACAATAATAAACTGATCCAGGTACGGCTGAAAGACGCGATTCATGAGATCCATGAAGATCGCTGGCGCATTGGTCAACCCGAATGGCATGACCATAAACTCATAGTGCCCATATCTTGTGCGAAATGTCGTCTTGTGCACATCAGACTCCTTAACTTTCAATTGATGGTATCCCGATCGCAGATCAATTTTTGAAAATATCGAAGCTCCTTGCAATTGGTCAAATAAATCCTCAATTCTTGGTAATGGATATTTATTTTTTATGGTGACCCTGTTGATCTCCCGATAATCAATGCATAGACGCATGCTACCATCCTTCTTTTTCACAAATAGTACCGGAGCGCCCCATGGAGAGTAACTAGGGCGAATAAAACCTTTGTCTAGCAGTTCTTGAATTTGATCTTTCAATTCTTTCATTTCAGCGGGTGCTAGACAATTTGGTGCTTTAGATATAGGAACAGTGCCCGGCATGAGATCAATGGAGAACTCCATCTCACGATCGGGTGGTATGCCAGAAACGTCTTCGGGAAAGACGCTAGGAAAGTCTCTCGCAACATCAACATCCTCTAACTTCTGGCTGATAGACTCATGTGCAGTAGTGACACAAGCTAGATAAGCTGGACATCCACGCTTAATAAGCTTCCTCGCACATAGACAAGAGATAACGTGCGGCATTTGCTTGTTCCTTGCTGCCTCGAAAACGAAGGATTTACCACTGGGTGGCCTAATAGATATTGATCGCTGCCGAAAATCAATCGAAGCTCCATTCGCTGATACCCAATCCATCCCAAGTATAATATCAAATTCGGGCATAGGAAGCACGATAAGATCTGCCCGAACAACCTCTCTGAATAAACGAAGCTCCAGATTCTTAACAATCTTAGATGTGAGCATCTGATCACCGGAAGGAATCGAAACCTTGAAACCCAAACCCATATCTTGAGGAGTAATATTCAGTCTTTTGATGAAGGTTTCTGATATGAAAGAATGTGTAGCTCCGGAATCTAGCAAAGCATATGTAGCTACACCTAGAATGATAATCCTCCCTGCGGTGAAAACGTCTTTTAAATCTTTTCGTGTTGAAACTTAAGAATTTACTATCATTAATTCCCAAGGTTGGACGAAGATTTCGTGTTGAACTTAAACATTTCTAGGAAGATTTGCACTTTAGTCCCTTAACTTTTGAAATTTGCAGAATTGACCCATAATTTCGAATTATTGCAATTAAGTCCTTATATTGTTCGAAGTTCTGATTTAATCCTTGATGTTTCGAGAATTTCATTTTTGGTCTTTAAGAATTCAGAAATTGTACTTAGGTCCATTAATTTCGAGTTATTGCATCTTAGACCCTTAAATTTCGAAAATTTGCAAAATGGCCCCCCAATAATTCAAAACCCCTTTATTATGATTTTCTTTACTTTTGGCCCTAAAACTTTTTATTTGGAATCGTAACATCCTTCACATAAAATTAGGCACAAAATTTAAATCATTCCTTATGGCTTCTAGAATCATAACTTGAATTCAACTAAGTAGAACATGCAACCTAATTTTTTCTAGGTTAAGTCTTGTTCTCGATTCAATTCTAATAACCAATTCAACATTTCATGCAGTAGTAAGCAATATAAAAATGTTAAATGACTAGGTTACCCGTGATGAGCGTAGTGTCTGCCTCTTCCTCAGCTTCCTCGGCGTGCATCACATAAGCTCTTCCAACCGTAGGTGCCTTCTTCTTCGGGCAATCGGAAGCTTTGTGCCCTTCTTCCTTACAGATGAAGCATTTATAAGATCCCCACATGCACTTGCCAAAATAAAAACGGTTGCACTCCTTGCAAGGTTGCTTATCAGCAGGCTTTGGCGCTGCAGGTGGTGGCTTTTGCGGTGCTGGTTTCTTGACTTGACCTTGGGGCTTTTGAGGCCCTTGAGGTCTAGGGGGTCCCGTATATGGCTTCTTGGCAGACTGATTATTATTCTGATGTTGTTGCCTCTTCCGCTGTAGCTCAAAGTCAATATCCCTCAAGGACTGCTCAGCCTGATATGCATAAGTAACTGCCATAGCGTAATTTTCCGGACGCATCATCATAACCTTGTCCCGAACTGTAGGTCGTAGGCCATCTATGAAATGCCTAAGTTTTTCCTCCGCATCTCCAGCAATAAGGGGCACAAAGTGGCAACCCCTATCAAACTTCTTCACAAAGTCGGCAACAGATACGTCTCCCTGACGGAGAGTCATGAATTCCCTCTTTATCCGACTTCGGACATCAGCAGTAAAGTATTTCTCGTAGAATTTCGTCTTGAACTGTGCCCAAGTGAGTGTAGCAAGGTTAACACCATGCTCGGCTCCTTCCCACCATAAAGAAGCATCATCCCTAAGCAGATAAGTAGTGCACCTCACACGGTGGGCGTCTCCCATGTCTAGATAGCGAAAATGCACCTCAAGCGAACGGATCCAACCCTCAGCAGCGAACGGATCGGTGGTGCCAGAAAATTCCTTTGGCCCTAGCCTCCGGAACTGCTCATAAATATCCTGCTGTGGCCTAGGTGGCGGCTGCTGCTGCTGCATCTGCTGTAACTGCTGCTGTTGCAACTGTTGCTGCTGTATCTGTTGCTCAAAAAGACGAGTCATGCCTTCTAATGCACGAGTAGCAGGATCCCCTGGTGGGGGTGGTAGTGCAGTTCTTAGACTATTCCCTCGACGATTGACACTGTTCTCTTCCTGACTCTCACGAAAGGGTATACGTCTAGGAGGCATTATATCTGAATGTTTTCCAAATTCTAACGTAACCAACATATGTTTAAATCTAAGTTTTCTAATCATGCGACAATTCCTAGCTTAAGTAGCAATTAAGCATGCAACACATAAATACTCAAAAAGCTAATAAACATGCATCATAAACATAAGATCCATAACTTCATGCAGGATACATCATAAAATCACATAAAGATGTAAAACTTACGACTTAGAGGCTTGACGACTGATCTTCCCGGCGCTGATGGTGGCACAACCCTTTACAGGAACCACCGCTCTGATACCAACTGAAACGTCCTCATCTCTTATTGCTTTAAAATTACTAGAATTTTTTTTTTAAATCACTCACATTTTCGGTCATTGCATGCACATGCACATAAAATAATCTTGCACCATTTTAAAGTAAACCATCCAACTAGTATTTGAAAATTGAAAGGAATAGTCAAACCAGAAATCGTAAAACGTTTTACCAAACCTAAAAAGCAATAAATATTGAAAAGTGTAGCTCATACTAAACTCTCCAAAAACCTCTCAAAAGCATAAATAAATGGTCTTAAAATCTTTTAAAAGAAATCATAAAGCGTAATGCGGAAAATAATGCGCTGGTCCTCGGGTTGTGTGCGCCATCAGTCCAGTAGTATCACTCATCAAGACCTTCCTCAGAACCACCTGCATCCATCACACCTAGTGAGTCTAAAGACTCAACACACCATAATATTTATAACGAGTAATACATAATACAGTTAACATATAACGGTGAAAATTACTTGTAGTTAAAATATCGTTTTCATGAAGATGCATAAACGTTACACCTACACATTTTCGTAAACATTTTCAGGATGCATAAAAACATTTTCATAAAAACATAAACATATTCATATTCATATTCGTATTCATATTCAGATTCGTATTAATGTTCGTATTTGTGTCTGTTGAATTCAGATCGTTGATTGTGACTTTCATATACGTGTTAGGCGATGGATCCATCTACATGTAACCACAGTACTGGGCGGCGGGGGACACCAGCAGCACTCTCACCGGTCAACTGGGCCCTGGCCTTACGTAATATCATATCATCATATACATATACATATCCGTGTCCGAGGAAATACGATCGTCGGGCTCCCACTGGGACCATAACCCTCACGATATCCCCAACATATCATCGTGTTAGTCACAATCCATTCACATCATTCAACATGTTATCATCACTTAATAAAAATCATGCTTCTAACATTTTTCATTTTAAACCACGCATGCAGCATGTCTTTTACGTTAACGTTTCATCATTAAAAAAAATCCATTGACATTTAAAATTCCATAATCCTTTAAAAAATGCATTTTGGCATATGCCATCATAAAAACATCCATATACATTTAAAATTCCATGTTAACATATAAAACAGCAAATAGGGCACTGCCATGACCTTTACTAATTTCTCGGTGTAAAAAGACCGTTTTACCCCTGGACTCGACTTTTTACGAATTCGACAATTTTCTTGATCTCATGACTCTAAAATGTCCCAAATAATTATTTAAGCTTACATGAATTTTTCCGTAATTTTATTTGGCTTAAGACTTAAAACTTTTTCAATTATCTTTTCTTAATTGTTTTAACGGTGTTTTAATCCCGAAAAATACCAAACTTTAATATAAAATTCCTAAATTCTAGATTTAGTCTTTTTATATTAATTTAGCCCTTATGGACCACGACTCGACCCCCGTGAGTCGTTTTCCAAATTTTCCTTATTTTAAAACTCGTTTTGACACCTAAACTTCAACCCCGAGCCATCTCTTAATTTTATCGAGTTACCCCCGAACCATATCGAGCCAAAAGGTGCCCAACACGTTAAAGTTACCTACTGGACTCTAAGTTTGACAAGGAAACCACCCAAAACCCAAAAACGAGTCGCCCCTAATCTGGCCGAGAACTCCTAGTGTGGTAGGACTCTATGATTTGCTTCCCAACCCTTACCAACGAGCCCAGCCCATGAACCAACCACCCGTGCACTTCCCTAAGACCCTTAGGACTCGCCCTAGCCCAGCCCCTGAGCCTTGGACCAAGCCCTTCCCTCTCAGCGAACAGCGCACCCCCCCCCCCCCCCCCCACAGATTCTGTGCATGCGCGAGTAGGAGTCCTTGTGTAACAGGACTCCTCCCAACCCTCCAACTCGAAACCTAGCTTGTTTAGGACTCTCGTCTAGACTCCCACAAGTCCCTAGCCAGCCCAAACGCGCGCCCAGGTCGGCCCCTCCCTGGCGAAGCCTGCAGAATCACCGCCCCGCCACATGACAGCAACTCGCGGCTGTTCTCTCTTTTTTTTTTCTTTTGATGGTTTCGGATAAGTGTTTGAGTCACTCTTACATGCAAAACCCTCCCTTAATTAAAACTATGTCATGACAGTCCCTAAGAATCAAAAATACAGTTTATATGAATCAAGAAAATAAGTTGCTTCAAGAACCCATGCAATAATACGAAAATCTGGAAACAAAGTCTTCTTTTTCTTTTCATGCATTCAATAATTCAATCATAATATGATATAATGGATGAGCAAGGGATATTAGGGTGTGCCTTTGCGTAGTTTACTCTCGAATATCCGTTGACGACGAAGAACGGGAGGGACGACTTTGGCTAGAACCCGCTAGAACCCTACGAAAATCTCCTTCCAATTGTTAGGGTGCTGTCGTGAGGGTTTGTGAGTTGTGTGGGGTTTGAGAGAGTTTTCAAAATCTTAAAAGTGGGTGGCCGATTATGTTTCTAGAATTGTGTAGGTTTTTTGTAAATTTTATACTTTAAATACTAATTACCCCTTAATCTAAACATTAGGCCTATTAAGCCAAAATTAAAGCCCAATTAATTAAATTAGGATTTAATTAAAAAGATAGTAAAGTTTTCTTTTGAATAAAAATGTGCATTTAATGGCCGGGATGCTCGAAAGCTCGAATTTTATTTGAAAAGTCAATACCGATAAAAATTACGTTCCGGCGTATAAAATCACCTCACAACCCTATATTTTCGAAAATACTAAAAAGAATCGACCATATTTTAAATAATTAAAAATAATCATTTAATAAAAATATTTTACATTTTCTTCAGCCCTCGTCCCCGTTCCTCGATCGTCGCTTGAATAATCATTAAAGATACAGTTTTATGCATGATGGCAATTAAATCTCATTTAGCAAATAAACATGTATGTCACATAATTAATTAGCAATTGAAATAAATTAATTACTCATTTTCCATAGTTTCTTAGATTCGCATGCAGTTGGATTACGTCGTCTAATTTTGGACCTTACAGTCCGAATCCTCTCCAATATCTCTAACGGACCAATAAATCCGGACTAAGCTTGCCTTTTCTTGCCGAAACGCATAACACCCTTCATAGGTGCTATTTTCACAAATAATGGTTGTCCATTGCAAACTCTAAGTCCCTTTGTCTTTTGTCTACATAACTCTTTTGTCGGCTTTGTGCAGTTTTCATTCTCTCACAAATTTTGACTACAAGCTCGGCAGTCTTTTCAATCACATTCGACCAATATATCTTCTTTCCCCAACCTCGTCCCAATGAATAGGTGATCTACATTTCATTCCATAAAGTGCCTCAAAAGGAGTCTTCCCGATTGATGATTGAAAACTATTATTGTAGGTGAACTCCATTAGAGGTAACTTTGGTTCCCAACTAACTTGGAAATCAATAACACATGCTCGCAGTAGATCTTCCAAAATCAGTATAACTCTTTCTGACTGGCCATCGGCTTGAGGATGGAAAGCTTTACTGAGCAATAACTTGGTCCCCATCGCTGCATGCAGACTTTTCCAAAAAGAAGACGTGAATCTTGTATCTCTGTCAGAAAAAAAAATAGACACCGGAATCCCATGCAAACGAACTATCTCCTGAATATTTAACTCTGCATATTGAATCATGGTGAATGTCGTCTTAATAGGTATAAAATGCGCTGATTTCGTAAGACGATCCACTATCACCCAAATGGCATTCAATACCTTAACATTCTTTGGCAATCCCACAACAAAGTCCATAGTGATATTTTCCCATGTTCACTCGGGAATAGGGAGTGGCTTCAATTTTCCAGCTGGTCTTTGATGATCTGCTTTAACTTGTTGACAAGTCAAACACTCAGATACAAATCTCAGAATGTTCCTCTTCATGCTTGGCCACCAATATAACAATTGCAAATCTTTGTACATCTTCGTGCTTCCCGGATGGATGGAGTAAGGTGTGTCATGGGCTTCCTTCATAATAAGATCTCTCAAAGAATCGTCACTAGGAACCCATAGTCGATCTCGATAACGAACTAATTCATCCACCACTGCATATAAATTCCGGCCCTTGGCTTCATCTCTAGCTCTCCACTTTTTCAACTGCTCAACAGTGGACTGTCCATCCAGAATTCTATCTCTCAAAGTCGACTGTACTGATAATGTGGCAAGATTAGGGGCCTCGCCCCTAGCATACACTGTAAGCTCAAACCGCTATATCTCGGACTGCAACGGTCTTTGGAGTGATAATTGAGTGATAACTGATGCTTTTCTAATCAATGCGTCTGCCACTACATTAGCTTTTCCCGAATGATAGCTAATGTCACAATCATAGTCCTTTACCAATTCAAGCCATCTGCACTGTCTCATATTCAACTCCTTTTGGGTGAAGAATATGAGACAGCGCATGTTGATAATAAAATCATATTTAACATATAAAGATGCATATCACACAATCAATTAGCAATTAAAATCGATTAATTACTCATTTTTCATAATTCCTAGATTTGCATATAATTTGAATTACGTCGTCTTAATTTTGGACCTTAACAACTTGCATATGAATTAATAATAATTTACAATATTCAATAAAAAATAAAAATATCAATTTTACAAATTCAAACTAAAAATAAGATCATTTATACTTTCAGATGTTAAATTTGTAATTTGTCACTTAATCGTAATTTCAGTCACAAAACTAATAAATTAAAGTAAACATGTTATTTCTCATTCATACTTTATTTCACGTCCTATAAAATTATTTTAACAGTTAAAATATGATTTATTCACATATAATCTCATCTAATATTCTAAAATTCGTAAGGCTTTACATGTAACGTCCGAAAAATCAGTCCACGTAAACCACATGCATGCAAAAATATTTTAATGTCTTAATTGTTTTATTTAATTGCTTTTAAATGGTAGCATGATGTTTTATATGATTAAATATAGGATTGCATGATTAAATGATTATGTGACATGTTTTCATGAAATTAAGGATTTTTACCCGAATATTCGATAATAGGCAGGGAAAAGGAGACCAGAGACGACCAAGACAAGAATATGTAATTTTAAATAGTGGCAAAGCTTCCTAGTATGATTTAAAATGATTTAATTTTTCTAAAAATGTTGGAGTTCGAATTATTTTACGAATCGAGCTCGATTTTTCCCGGGAAGCCGGTTTTGGGCAAACAGTGAGTTTTAAAAGATCAAAATTATTATTTTATGGAAACTAATTTTATAAATTTTTATATTTTAATTAATTAAGTGTTATTGAGCTCAATTTAATTAATTTAAGTAGGCTCAATTACCCTTAAGCAAGCAAGCCCAAAACCAAAGCCCATTAATAGGTAATTAAGTTTATAAATAACTAAACCTAGTCTTCAAACCCTCATATTTCAGCCTCCATCAGCCGAGAACACCTTGCACACACTCACATAATTCGAAAATATAAGGAGAAGGAAAGCTTGTGTTCTTCGTCGCCCGTTCGTCCTTCCTCGCCAACGATCATATATTCGATCGTTATAAACGCAAAGGCATGTTTCCTAAACTCTTTTAACATCATACAAATCATAATATGCTTGATTTAATTGTTTATGCATGGAAAATATGATGGTAGAATTATTTTTACGGTAGAACGTTTATTTTAAAAAATACGACGCTTTTACGTTTATTTGAAAAACGTTTTGAATCCAACGGACATGCTGCCAATACATGATGAAAATATGAATATATTAGGGACAAAACATGATAAATCAATCAAGAGAAGAAGCTGGAACCGTAAGATTTATTTTGAAAAGAAGGGACCGAGAATTGCATGGCTTGTGGTGTCTTCAAGTTTTAGATACTGTGCATGGGGGGGCTGGGCTCGGCCATGGATGGTTGGGCCTTGGCTAGGGTCGTGGTTAGGTCCTAGGAAGAGTCCTAGGAGGGCTAGGGCTCAAGCCAGGGGCTGGGGAAGAGTCCACGTGAAGTGGGACTCTCCCCCAAGCCACGCGCAGGTTTCAGGAGGGGGCCGAGAGTTCCAGGGGCTATGGCTCGGGTTGGGGCTGGGCTAAGTGGTCCATCAGGGTCCTATGGTGATGGGCAGGGGTCGGTCCAGGGTTTGGGGTTGCTGGGCGAGCTGTGACTCGAGCTAACGCAGATCACGTGAGGGAAGCACCAAATGATCGCGCGCGGCTACTTTTGGTGCAGGGCTTCGTGCACGCGGTCAGGGGCTGGGCTAGGCTTGGGTATGGTATGGGCGTGGTCCAGGGATGGTGAGGGTCGGGTGGGCTCGGTGGTGGCTTGGTTGGGAGAGTCCTAGACTAGTTAGGAGTCCTATTGCACCAAGGAACTCACACACACGTGCAGATTATGGGGTCAAGTTGCAGCATGGTTTGGGCAACCTAGGGCTAGGTTTAGGGGCTTGGGCTTGGTCAGTAGGGTGCCTAGATGAGTTGGCTAGGGTTTGGCTCGAGGTGGCTTGGGCGTGGCTCGAGTAAATCGGGAGATGGCTCGGGTTGATCGGTTAAGGGTCAATTTCGAAAATTAAACAACTAAAATTGAATCCATGGGTCCACGGGTGTGACTCATGACTTGGAAGGGTAGAATAAATATTAAATCGTTATGTTTAAAATTTGGGATTAAAATAACGAGTTAGTAATTTTCCGAGATTTAATCGCCACACAAAACGTTAATTAACGAATTAATTGAAACGTCTAGTTTTAAGCTTTATAAAATTATGAAAAATTAGGTTTAAGCTTAAATAATTATTAAAAGTATAATTTTTTAATTTGGGAATTTACATAAAGGTTTGGCTTAATTCGGGATTAAAACACGTTAATATGTCTTATTTTAAGAGTAATTTAAAAGTCATCGAGTTAGGTCAAATAAAATTATGAGAAAATTTATGTAAGCTTAATTAATTATTTAGAATAACCCCATGTCTTTAAAAGTGAGAAAAAGATAAATTTGAGAATTTTTACGTGTAGGGGCAAAACGATCTTTTTACACTTAAGAAAATACTAAAATGCTTGGCAGCGTCCCGAAGGATCATAACGCATGTTAAATAATATTATATGATTTAAAATGATGATTTTGATGATAATATGTATTTTTATGATTTATGATGAAGCTGTGCAATTTTTACTGTTTAAAATGCTATTTTTGGAAAGCTGTCTTATTATATGATTTTTAAAGAAAAGGAAAAAATATTTTGATGGATGTGAATTGACTGTGACAAAAGATATGATTTATGATATATGAATTTGGGGGGATAACGTGAGGGGAAAAGGTCCCAGAGGGAACCCATATACGGGAAAAGGCTCCCGATGGAACCCATTAATGGGAAAAGGTCCCAGAGGGAACCTGTCTATGGGAAAAGGCCCCCCCAGGGAACCCCGACGATCGTATTTCCATGGTGGAGCCTAGTGCACACCCCATGGGCAATGTGGAGCTAAGACTGCAGTCGACCAAAGGATAAAAGTTAGTCACTTTTAAGGATCAAACTTCACCCAAATGATATATGATTGAAAGCTTTACTATTTTAATGATTTTATGATATATGATTCGTGATGGTGATTTAAGCTATATTTTTAAAATGCTTTATTTAAATGATTTTTAATGGTTCATTTAATTTCAAAAGATTATTTTAAATAAAAATATGATTTTTAAATGTATTTGAATGTATATGTATTATTTGTTATCCATGTTTAGAACGTGTTGAGTCTTTAGACTCACTAGGTTTGTATGATGCAGGATTTGATGATTTTGGAGGCGGTGACGATTGAGCCGATCGAGTGCAGCTGTACACACCCGAGGGCCTTTATGTTTCCGCATTATCTAGATAGATTTATGATTTAAAGATTTTGCCAAGGATTTTTATTGTTAGCCGATATTTTTAAAGGACGATTTAGGAATTTTTAGTTAGCCGATGATTTAGGATTTTATTTCATGCACTTGGGATTTAAATTGTTAAATTACTATGATTCATGATTATGTTAAATTATTTTATTTAGTTTAGTAATTAGAATTTATGATTAGAACAAAATCCAGGTCGTTTTAGTTGGTATCAGAGCCAGGTTTTCCCCAAAGGGTTGTGTACTGTCACTTCGAGAAGCTCAAAAGTCACGCCTCAAATATGTGAGTTTTTACTGCTTTATATTTATATGCTTAAAATTCTTTCAATGATTGGACGACGTATACAGAGATGCCTCTTAGAAGGAATGTGCTTAGGACTGATGAGGTTAGACAGGAGGAGAATATTCCACAGCCTCCACCTGTTCAGGATGCTAGTGCCCGTGTACTAGTCGGTATGACTCGTTTCTTTGAGCAGCACGTAGGGAATGGAGCAATGGGTAGGCCAGAGCCAGTATATGAGCGTTTCAGGAGGATGCACCCCGATGAGTTCCATGACACTACTGATCCATTCGTGGCTGAGGGATGGATTAGATCATTGGAGGTAATCTTTCGTTATATGGACATGGCGGACGCCGACCGCGTTCGATGTACTATCTATCTGTTGAAAGGCGACGCTTCCTTATGGTGGGAGAGAGCGGAGCGAGGGGTGAATATGGCGACTTTGACTTGGGAAGAATTCAAGAGAATGTTCTATGACAAGTACTTCACATCCGATGTTCGTTCTAGGCTTAAGAGAGAGAGTTTATGAGTCTCCGTCAGGGGGATTGGACTGTTGCGGAGTTTGTGCAGAAGTTTGATAGGGGCTGTCACTTTGTGCCCTTGATTTCCAATGATGCTGTTGAAAAATTACGACATTTTCTAGATGGTTTGAGGCCGACTATCCGACGCGATGTGATGCTTGTCGATCCTGCTGATTATACTACTGCTGTGGCCAGATCTTTTAGAGCCGAGCAGTCATTGAAGGATATCGATTGGGAGATGCAGCGAAAGAGGAACCGTGCTCAGCAAGCTAATCAGAGTAATATGAAGCCTTATACAGGACCTTCTAAGCAACCAGAACCACCAAAACCACAAGGGCAACCACCTAAAGGAAATGTTTCGAAGACTGATAACAAACCGCTGTGCAAGGAGTGCAATCGCCCACATAGTGGCAAGTGCATGTGGGGTGCCTACAAGTGCTTCAATTGCGGAGAGTTGGGACACAAGATGGTGGAATGCACTACGCCTAGGCAACCCATGACTGGAAGAGTCTATGTGATGCAAGCTGCAGAGGATGAGACAGAGCTGGCACTACACTGATTTCAAGGTAACCTAGCTGTTTAACATTTTTCGATGCTCTTCTTGCATGAAAGGTTAAATTAGGTGATGGGATTTGATTGGGATATTGAAGAACTTAGAGGAAAATAGGATGCATGCACTACTTGAGCTGGATTTAGGAGTTGACTTTGGAAATATTTTTGAATTATAATTGTAATTTTCAAGATTTTGAGGACCGAATTGTAGAGTTAGAGGTTAAGTTTGAGATGAATAAGGGAATCTAAGCTTTGCAATCATCAAGTCAAGGAAAATTTCGAGGACGAAATTCAACTGAAGGGGAGGAGAATTGTAACGTCCGAAAAATCAGTCCACGTAAACCACATGCATGCAAAAATATTTTAATGTCTTAATTGTTTTATTTAATTGCTTTTAAATGGTAGCATGATGTTTTATATGACTAAATATAGGATTGCATGATTAAATGATTACGTGACATGTTTTCATGAAATTAAGGATTTTTTACCGGAATATTCGATAATAGGCAGGGAAAAAGAGACCGGGGACGACCAAGACAAGAATATGTAATTTTAGTTAAATCGTGGCAAGGCTTCTTAGTATGATTTAAATTATTTAATTTTTCTAAAAATGTTGGAGATCGAATTATTTTACGAATCGAGCTCGATTTTTCCCGGGAAGTCGGTTTTGGGCAAACAGTGAGTTTTAAAAGATCAAAAATATTATTTTATGGAAACTAATTTTATAAATTTTTATATTTTAATTAATTAACTGTTATTGGGCTCAATTTAATTAATTTAAGTAGGTCCAATTACCCTTAAGCAAGCAAGCCCAAAACCAAAGCCCATTAATAGGTAATTAAGTTTATAAATAACTAAACCTAGTCTTCAAACCCTCATATTTCAGCCTCCATCAGCCGAGAACACCTTGCACACACTCACATAATTTCGAAAATATAAGGAGAAGGAAAGCTTGTGTCCTTCGTCGCCCGTTCGTCCTTCCTCGCCAACGATCGTGTATTCGAGCGTTATAAACGCAAAGGCACGTTTCCTAAACTCTTTTAACATCATACAAATCATAATATGCTTGATTTAATTGTTTATGCATAGAAAATATGATGGTAGAATTATTTTTACGATAGAACGTTATTTTCAAAAATACGACGATTTTACGTTTATTTGAAAAACGTTTTGAATCCAACGGACATTCTGCCAATACATGATGAAAATATGAATATATTAGGGACAAAACATGATAAATCAATCAAGAGAACAAGCTGGAACCGTAAGATTTATTTTGAAAAGAAGGGACCGAGAATTGCATGGCTTGTGGTGTCTTCAAGTTTTAGATACTGTGCATGGGGGGCTGGGCTCGGTTAGGGATGGTTGGGCCTTGGCTAGGGTCATGGTTAGGTCCTAGGAAGAGTCCTAGGAGGGCTAGGGCTCGAGCCAGGGGCTGGATCAGAGTCCACATGAAGTGGGACTCTCCCCCAAGCCACGCGCAGGTTTTAGGAAGGGGCCGAGAGTTTCAGGGGCTATGGCTCGGGTTGGGGCTGGGCTAAGTTGTCCATCAGGGTCCTATGGTGATGGGCAGGGGTTGGTCCAGGGTTTGGGGTTGCTGGGCGAGCTGTGACTCGAGCTAACGCAGATCACGTGAGGGAAGCACTAGGTGATCGCGCGCGGCTACTTCTGGTGCAGGGCTTTGTGCGCGCGGTCAGGGGCTGGGCTAGGCTTGGGTATGGTATGGGCGTGGTCCAGGGATGGTGAGGGTCGTGTGGGCTTGGTGTTGGCTCGGTTGGGATAGTTCTAGACTAGTTAGGAGTCCTATTGCACCAAGGAACTCACATAGACACACACGTGCATATTATGGGGTCAAGTTGCAGCATGGTTTGGGCAAGCTAGGGCTAGGTTCAGGGGCTTGGGCTTGGTCAGGAGGGTGCCTAGATGAGTTGTCTAGGGTTTGGCTCGAGGTGGCTCGGGCGTAGCTCGAGTAAATCGGGAGATGGCTCGGGTTGATCGGTTAAGGGTCAATTTCGAAAATTAAACAACTAAAATTGAATCCATGGGCCCACGAGGGTGACTCATGACTTGGAAGGGTAGAATAAATACTAAAAATGTTATGTTTAAAATTTGGGATTAAAATAAGGATTTTAGTAATTTTCCGGGATTTAATCGCCGCACAAAACGTTAATTAACGAATTAATTGAAACGCCTAGTTTTAAGCTTTATAAAATTATGAAAAATTAGGTTTAAGCTTAAATAATTATTAAAAGTCTAAGTTTTTAATTTGGGAATCTTATGTAAAGATTTGGCTTAATTCGGGATTAAAACACGTTAACATGTTTTATTTAAAGAGTAATTTAAAAGTCATCGAGTTATGTCAAATAAAATTATGAGAAAATTTATGTAAGCTTAATTAATTATTTAGAATAACCCCATGTCTTTAAAAGTGAGAAAAAGATAAATTTGAGAATTTTTACGTCTAGGGGCAAACCGGTCTTTTTACACTTAGGAAAATACTAAAATGCTTGGCAGCGTCCCGAAGGATCATAACGCATGTTAAATAATATTATATGATTTAAAATGATGATTTTAATGATAATATGTATTTTTATGATTTATGGTAAAGCTGTGCAATTTTTACTATTTAAAATGCTATTTTTGGAAAGCTGTCTTATTATATGATTTTTAAAGAAAAGGAAAATGTATTTTGAGGGATGTGAATTGACTGTGACAAAAGATATGATTTATGATGTATGATTTTGTGGGGATAACGTGAGGGGAAAAGGCCCCAGAGAGAACCTATCTACGGGAAAAGGCCCCCGAGGGAACCCATTTATGGGAAAAGGTCCCAGAGGGAACTTGTCTATGGGAAAAGGCCCCCGAGGGAACCCCGACGATCGTATTTCCATAGTGGAGCCTAGTGCACACCCCCATGGGCTATGTGGAGCTAAGACTGCAGTCGACCAAAGGATAAAAGCTAGTCACTTTCAAGGATCAAACTTCACCCAAAATGATATATGATTGAAAGCTTTACTATTTTAATGATTTTATGATATATGATAAATCGGGAGATGGCTCGGGTTGATCGGTTAAGGGTCAATTTCGAAAATTAAACAACTAAAATTGAATCCATGGGTCCACGGGTGTGACTCATGACTTGGAAGGGTAGAATAAATACTAAAAATGTTATGTTTAAAATTTGGGATTAAAATAACGATTTTAGTAATTTTCCGGGATTTAATCACCGCACAAAACGTTAATTAACGAATTAATTGAAACGCCTAGTTTTAAGCTTTATAAAATTATGAAAAATTAGGTTTAAGCTTAAATAATTATTAAAAGTCTAAGTTTTTAATTTGGGAATCTTATGTAAAGATTTGGCTTAATTCGGGATTAAAACACGTTAATATGTTTTATTTAAAGAGTAATTTAAAAGTCATCGAGTTAGGTCAAATAAAATTATGAGAAAATTTATGTAAGCTTAATTAATTATTTAGAATAACCCCATGTCTTTAAAAGTGAGAAAAAGATAAATTTGAGAATTTTTACGTCTAGGGGCAAACCGGTCTTTTTACACTTAGAAAAATACTAAAATGCTTGGCAGCGTCCCTAAGGATCATAACGCATGTTAAATAATATTATATGATTTAAAATGATGATTTTAATGATAATATGTATTTTTATTATTTATGGTAAAGCTGTGCAATTTTTACTGTTTAAAATGCTATTTTTGGAAAGCTGTCTTATTATATGATTTTTAAAGAAAAGGAAAATGTATTTTGAGGGTTGTGAATTGACTGTGACAAAAGATATGATTTATGACATATGATTTTGTGGGGATAACGTGAGGGGAAAAGGCCCCAGAGAGAACCTATCTACGGGAAAAGGCCCCCGAGGGAACCCATTTATGGGAAAAGGCCCCAGAGGGAACTTGTCTATGGGAAAAGGCCCCCGAGGGAACCCCGACGATCGTATTTCCATAGTGGAGCCTAGTGCACACTCCCATGGGCTATGTGGAGCTAAGACTGCAGTCGACCAAAGGATAAAAGCTAGTCACTTTCAAGGATCAAACTTCACCTAAAATGATATATGATTGAAAGCTTTACTATTTTAATGATTTTATGATATATGACTCGTAATGGTGATTAAACTATTTTTTTAAATTGATTTTTAAAATGCTTTATTTAAATGATTTTTAATGGTTCATTTATGTTCAAAAGATTATTTTAAATAAAAATATGATTTTTATATGTATGTGAATGTATATGTATTATTTGTTATCCATGTTTAGAACGTGTTGAGTCTTTAGACTCACTAAGTTTGTATGATGCGTGATTTGATGATTTTGGAGGCGGTGACGATTGAGTCGATCGAGTGCAGCAGTACACACTCGAGGGCTTTTATGTTTCCGCATTAGCTAGATAGATTTATGATTTAAAGATTTTGCCAAGGATTTTTATTGTTAGCCGATCTTTTTAAAGGTCGCTTTAGGAATTTTTGGTTAGCCGATGATTTATGATTTTATTTCATGCACTTGGGATTTAAATTGTTAAATTATTATGATTCATGATTATGTTAAATTATTTTATTTAGTTTAATAATTAGAATTTATGATTAAAAAAAATCGAGGTCGTTTCATTACTGCATTTTCCTAGGTGCTGCTAGGGTTTTAAAAAATAAGAGTAATTTTTGAAATTTTAGTTATTATATAGACCGTTTTAGTTAAGATGCTCATTTAGTCAAAAGACTCATTTTCAAGTCAATAGACTAGGCACATTTTAAAGTCAATGAGATTGTTCATATACAAGCCCATTAACCGACCCTTTATACATTAGTATTTTCAAACCTAGATGACATCTTCCCTCAAATCTCATAATGCTTAGAATATTCACTATTCTCCATACCGTTAAAGTCTTGGAAACTTTGGGATACCATCGTTATAAAAGATAAAAATGCACATACTATTTTAATGGATCAATGTCTTTTTTTTTTAATGTTCATTACACATACTATTTAGATGCATACCTCAATAATATGAGACTTATAATTATTATTTTTTAGGCCCTTGTGAGGGCCGAGCCTGAGGCGAGGCCTCTCTTGCCTCAGAGGAGGTACAGCCTGGCCCTGACAAAGACTACATCAAAATTTATTCTGTTGATCATTTAAATAATTTCGTCCTCATTATCCACGCATAAAGTGCGATAAACTTTATGTTGGGTCAACAAATAGATAAATAGATTTTAAAAATACATTAAAAATAATAGATTGCGTTTCTCACTTATTTCCAATCACCCTGATTTATAAGAATAACCTTCTTTTTCTGAAAAGATAATTACTTTTTTTTTTTAAAAAAAATATCGATAACAAAAAGATTGTTAAATATTAATATATGGATAAAAACAACAACCGAATCATGGTCTAAAAAATATTACCCAAATAATTTTTTTAATTATAAATTGTATATAAAAGATATAAGAAGAAACCAAAGTTCCGTAGCGAAAAAAAAAAAAACTCATCCATCTCACAACCCAGGAAGCCGAGAGATTTCTGCGAAGATCTTCGTTACGTTTTCGTGGAAAAACCAAAACAGAAAAATCAGAGAAAAAATACATGACAATATAAATGTGAAATATACGTACAAATACTTCGAACGTGATTGATATATTTGATACAAATAAATTTATCTTAATCTTTTCTACTTTTAAATCATCATATCACTTATCATAAACAACATAATTTTTATAAAAATAATCTTTACGTATTTTATTTTTAACATAATCTCTAAATTTTATATCATATCTATGTATATAAAGTACGTAATCATTCACATAAGTATACATTATTATTTCTTAAAAGCAATAGCCATGCATGCAGCATGATTAAGGTTTAATGTTCTCAGTAGAAGTTTGATAACAAATCAAACCTGACGAATGAAGCCCTCGATAGTTCCCAACTTTCCCATGGCCATGGCCATTTGACCCATGTAGTTGGCAACATTTCCGGATAAACTCGATGGGCAGAGAGAACCAGCTAACGTCTCTGCCAAGGACTGCTGCAATGCCTCCATTCTCTGTGACAATGCATCTTCTGCCTGCTGAGAAAACTGTTGCAAATTGTTCATGACCAATAATGGTTCCAAAATGATTTATAAGAAGCTGCAACCAGGAAGGCCAATACTCATAATCTAGAACGACCTATAAGTAAAATCTACAAATGGAGAAGGGCGTTTAATTTTATGAAACATGGTGATAGAACATCACATTGTCACGCGGTTCACACACAAGACAAAAATAGAAAATGAAAAATAAAGGTAGCATATATTCAAGAAAATTATAACCTCCTGATTTGAGTCAATTGTGCTACATTGATTTAGAAAAATTTAGTGTCTTGTGGGGAAAAAAATTTCTGTGTTCTGACTTAATTTGTCTCATTTCTATTCAAGCATACTTATCTTCTTCTTATTAGTAGACACTCTTCTTTTTATGTTCTTAAAGTTAAGTTTTTAAGCAAATGTACATTCGTCTTTTTTGAAATTTTAGTCATTTTTTCAATTTGATGTTGATTTGACATCAATGTCACGCTGACTTGCACAGTTCCACGTCAGCACTCCAGATGAAAATGAAAAATATAGGATTAAGACCAAAATTTGACAATGTAGATGACCAAAATGTTTTAATTATTCATAGAGTAGATGGTATCTTTAGCTTTTTAATATGCCAACTGCTGTATCAAAATGCAACAAAAGAATGCTAAACTGACAATATTGTTTCATTAATATGTACAAACTGACTACCAAATCTGGAAATTACATACCAAAATGCCACGAGAATCCAAGTAATTACATCTGACAACACTACAGAGAGGAGTCATTTACCACTTGTAATTTAAAATTTTACGAGAAGACAACCCAATTATATGCAGCTTATGACCAGAGGTTAGTAATAGAAGAGAACTACATAAGACACAAGGAACATTTGAAGCAAAAAATGAGACGCACATGATTCGCTTACTAAAAATCTAACCATCTTTCTCAAGCGGATTTTTCTTGCAGCTTCACGATTTTGAGCAAATTCTGCATGAGGTAGTTGAGATCGCACATCTAAATTAAATTAACTACAAGCATGTTAAATTAGGAATTCAAAAACTGAATTCCTACCGTTTATTAATATTTCAAACTTAAACAAGTGCACGATTCCACTTCCTTGAGGAAATAGTGAATCAGAATCCAATTTCAAGCATATGGTCCAAACTGCAGGAACTTCTGCTGCAAAAGCAAATTTACATGATGAAATAAAACTCCATCATTCCAAATACATATTAGATGCAATTCATTCGAATTGTAACAAAATTGGGAGTCAAAATCAAGCTGTACGTAAGCATGCACCTAAGCTGTTTTGATCCGAATCATTTAAAAAAAATAGAATTCTTGAATTGATTTTATGGATATCTCAAAATAGCAAATATTTAGTGGGATTGGGTCATAACTCATAATGATTGATGGCTTTAATGGCAAACCTAGAGTTGGGCTTTTATATTTATGCTCATTGGACCTACATTTTGGGCTTATTATCTTTTCCCAGAAGTCATTAGTTTTGACAATAACAAGCAGAGACCGGTTGTATTGTTGATGGATTGGGTGA
This sequence comes from Primulina eburnea, assembly GCF_022965805.1. Lineage (NCBI taxonomy): Eukaryota > Viridiplantae > Streptophyta > Magnoliopsida > Lamiales > Gesneriaceae > Primulina > Primulina eburnea. The sequence goes on from NC_133116.1 coordinate 14,117,819, forward strand.
CCTATAACAAGACTTTTTCCACCTACTAATCAACCATTCAGAGTAATTTTGGTAATGAGTTCAAATAAAGACTTATGTTTAATTATAGTTATTTTTGTTCTCATGAGAGTTGATTTGTAAAAAAAATGGTGCATGCTGCTTTTGTATCTCATGAGAATATGAATTGTTATATGGTCTTTCGACAACGACAAAAATTGAAAAAATATATAAATCAACGACGAATAAAATCGGTGCATTCCACGTTGTTGTCATCATTAAAATCTTAAGGCCGAAAAAAATATGAAACATGTATGCCTAGTACTCTAGGTTGGGTTACGTAGTTAGAGAAGAAATACAAATGCTTTATGGTCGGATGTTTATGACAAATTATTGTATTCTTTTATGTTTTTAATTACATAATTTTATTTAAAATATTAATGCGGAAGAAAAGTACTGAGCAATGATAAATACAAAAAAAAAAAATTGCATAAGATATCGATATTATATAAGAAACAATTGAAACTAAATCAAGTTCTATAATATTTTACATTTTTTTTAAACAAATTTGTTTCCTCTGATGATAGAAGCTTCGAGGATCATGATAGATGATTGTTTCCATGATACAACGACTAAACATGTAGTAACTTAGCACAAAATTACTACGTCTATGAACTGAAGGCTGAACGATGATATTTTTTACTTTGATTATTTTTTATTTTTTAAATTTATGCATAAATATATATAATCAACGTACAACAAATTTTTTTAAAATTTTAAGTACAAATTTAATTTTTTTAAAAAAAATCCCCAGTTTTTAAATTAAAAATTATATTGCAGGAAAGGAACGGAATAAGCACATTCTTGACATCTTATCTTCCACAAGAAATTCCTCCCTTTCTTGACAACGCACAAATCGTTTCCCACCAATGAGAGCAAAAGCCTAGAATGGAAAATCTTGCACTTTTAATCCAATTCCGCTGAACCCAGAAACCATTTTCATCGCTATTGTGGAGAGGTGCGAGTCAAAGGATATTTTTTCAATCGGCGAGCTTTAATTGATATCTAAAAGCTCCCCGATATGCAGTTGTTCGCCGAAACATCTTACTCGGTTTTCTTCCTCGTTGTTCTTCTCGCCACCCTTCTCGCTCCCACTGTCCGATCAGACGCTGATGTCATCAAACAGCTACCTCCCGATCCACAGGAAAATGACCTCTGCCCGTCGAATACGGACCAAAATTCCTGCCCGGTGAAATGTTTCCGGCCTGATCCGGTTTGCGGGGATGACGGCGTCACCTATTGGTGTGGATGCCCCGATGCTCACTGCGCCGGAGCACGCGTCAAGAAATTGGGAGTTTGTGAGGTTGGCAATGGCGGATCGGGCACAGCGGGACAGGCCCTTTTGTTGGTTCACATTGTTTGGCTCATACTACTCGGGGTGTTTGTATTGTTTGGGCTTCTTTGATTTCAGGGCTTCTCTGAATGCGTTGTGTTGGACTATTTTGTGATATTTGAGGTTAGAATTCAATTTGATTTTTTGATGTACTTAATCTGAGTAGATAATTCTTTTTCTGACATTCAGAGGATATTTCTTTCTACTTGTATGGTTTTTTATGTGGTGACGAATGATTCAGATTCTTTTTCTGTATGTATTTGTATTGGTCTAAAGATATTTCTGTCTGTCCAATTGCATCAACTAATGGCTATTTCTAATTTACTTTCTAAGTAACTTGAAAGTGCTTTGGCTTTGGAACTGTGAGCTGTTCAATTTGTCTTGGAAAGAAAGCTTTAGTGCCATTTTTTAAGCCAAAAGACTGAGATTATGATTTATAAGGTCTTCAGACGGAATGCTATCAAATAGAAAATTGTCCCAAATGTTAAATATGTTTCCATTTTGATGTTTGAAAGATCCACCTTGGATTTGAAGAACTGGGTTCAACTATGCTCTCAGAGAGAAAATAGATAACTTTTTAGTAATATTCATTCGGTTGGAACGGTTATAAGCGAGATAAAGCGATTTCTTGCTTTAGATCAACGCCATTTGAATGCAACATCCTAAATAGAATACCTATAAGTGGAAAAGGGACATCTTAAATTTTTTGGTTGTTAGGTAGTGAAAGAGCAAAGATTTTGCGTGGAATGGTTCTATGTTTCAAAAGTTTGTGCAGTAGTTTAGTCAGCTCCCTCTTTGTCATTTCCGTTTCTGAAGTGTAAACCATGTTGGCGTAATTGTGAGCCAAACCCTCGTTTAAAATTCACTTCCTTGCTACTGTGTTCTCTTCTATTGCTCTTGCAATATCAAGATCGTGTTTTGGAAGCACTGAATAAGAAAGGTTACAAAGAGATTTAATGTTATTGTTGAATGAGGGACAAAATGATCTTGTGTAGATTTCAGGCTAAGTGGCTAACCAATGAATAAGCTGTTTGACAAAAACACCGCTTTGCTTTTAATCCTGTTACTACGTTGTAATTATTCGATGTACATTGTCATTGAAGGTATATAACTGATGTATCATTTTTGATACTCTACGAGTAATCTAGTGGATCCAGCCAAAGATTTTGAGATTATATATAGTTACAATGTCAATATCCCGCTGCTGAATAACATTAGTATTTCTTGCATATCGGATAAAAGTTCCATGATTTAGCCAGATATTTAAGCATTTCCACTGCCTGTAGGCTGCCTGTTTATGTGCTAAACATAACGTCTTCTTTGATCCGGCTAAACTGTTTTAAGGTTTGGCCATAACAAACTTGATCGTACCCATCTTTTTATGAGCGTACTCTGGCACCCGCAATGTTGTATGAGAAAGACATGTGAAGGAAGGCAATGTCTGCGCCGTCTCGCCGTTAAAGTCTTCTGAAAATCTTTGTGATTTTGTGTATTACTTTGTGAGATGATGGATCTTGGAGAACGTAGGTGAGTGAAGTTGGTTAAATTGTAACTTTTCCCCATGCTTTGCAGAAGAAAACACAAAATTTTAATGGATTTATTTATTATGAGGGTTCTTTACAGACAAAAACTCATTGCATGCATTTGTGGTTAATTTATTAGTTTCTCCTTCTGATGTTAATAAATAATACAACAGTAATGGCAGCATTTTATTACAGCATAAATGCGCATCCAATTAATGAACATTTGGTGAAGTTCAGCTGCAACACATAAATAGAATGCCTATTTTGAGTTAGCTGATCCTCCAATTTGGCCATGTTATTTATTCATCAAGCTGTTACATCAAAAATAAAAGAACAAAAAAGAAAGTGAAAGCATGAAATTATTGTGTGAAACACTAGGGTTGCTGTTTGCTTTTAAGAGGATTGGAATTTTTTTTTGGTGGGTTAGCAATGGTGAATTCAAGGACCACACACCATCAATTTCTGAAATGACAAATGAATTCAATTAATTTTTTTTAAAAAATAATTATTGCACATTAAGCTTAATTCTTGATTCAGTTCAATAACTCTATGATCTATTTTCCCAAAATATTCATAATATTGGTACACGGCTTAAATTTTATCTTTACACAAAATTGATCATAAATATTTACTTATATAATATATAAATGTATCTTAGTGGTTATTAGTCCTTATGATTATCGATGTTATAATATTAAGTAAGAAACCCTTGCTTAAAAATATCATTTTATATATCCAATAGAACCATACAACAAAATCGAATCAAAACGCCTAAAAGATCAATATAAAACGGCGCATCACAAATGGTGACGTTATATCACTGATGGTAACGAGATCTTAAATTTTTAAGATCTGGGTCATTTCTAATTCTTGTTTTTAAAGTAATATATCATCGATAGGGATATTTAATATTTAAAACACACTAAATTTCTTTTACAAAACACTATTTTACTCAAATACATTTGTTTTATAAGAGAAGAAAACATTAAAATAAATAAAAACTTAAACACAAGTAATTCGATTAAAAAAAATTAATCCAATACATATAACATATATATTGATGCCCCTAAAATAATCGCTTGTCAAATCATTATAGTGTAATATCACTGTATTTTTCATGGAAGTAAAACTAATCTATTCGGACTAATAAAAAAAAGGGATTTGCTCATGAATTTCACTTGGATTTTGGCTAAACGCCATCGTATATATCACACAAACCATATAAGTTAATTATAGCGTGTGTGCCTATATATATATATATATATATATATATATATATATATATATATATATATATATATATATATGGAAAATTGGTTTTAAATCCTCAAACCTAAACTAAACTTTACCCAAACTCCTTACACCTCAAAAACTTTGTCCAAACTCCCTAAAAAGTTTGAAGTTGACAAAAATACCTTTACATATTTTAATGATCGATTTCCTGGAGAAATGGTATCAGAGCCAAGGTAAAATTATTTCAAACATATAGATTTATTATTACAGTGTAATTAAATGTTTGAGGAGGAGAATTTTCTCAAATTACATGAATCCGAACCCAGGTTCGAGATTATTTATTTACAGGAATGATTCCAGGACTCTGGAATATTTGAAACAGGAAGATCTAACCAAGGTTAGATATGAAGAAGGAACTTATAGGATCCTAAGGTAAACTTATGATTCAAAATAACATGTTATTAGAAATAGTACCGGATTCATCTAAACTCTTGGGAGATCTTAGAGAAATTCAAAAAAAGTACAAAATTATGGCAATATGTTGTATTATGTACCACAAAATGTGGAAAAAATCCTTGAAAACCATGAAGAAATTCTTAGAATATTAAAGGATATTCGAACAAGAATTCAAATTCTAAAACAACAACCAAGTTCTAGTAAAAGAACTTCAGAAGGAAGGATACCACCATCTTTGGGACTGAATCCTTGTTACATCAACAAGCAAATACCAAAGTAGTTTAAAAACTTTGACTGAAGAAGAAAAAATGATCAATCTAATTAAATCTATCTCAGAAAAGAAATTAATCTGATGAAAACTTTAGAATGGTCTAGAGGATCTACAAGAGCTTGCAGAATATTTTGCAAATCTCAAGATCGTAGATCTAAAGATGAACACAACGGGAGGTGAACCACCTTCTATAACATGGTCATCTTCTCAGGAACCTACCAAGGCAAAGTGTGGGATCTCAGAATATAAATATGAGATAATCTCAACCCGACTTCCATACTGGTGGAGAATCACACTCAGCGGGAACAAGGATAAGGAGAAATCAAATTCCATTGCACCAAACACCCTATGGGTTATGCTTAACCTTGATGTATTATATTTCAAAAACATAGGAGATCTTATAGATGACTGGACATCTGCTATGAGAATCACTGCAGGAACACTTGATCTCAACAGAGAATGATTCATTAACTTTTAAAAATGAGTATTATGTGATCAGTTAAAATTGCTTGGGACATGACTTCATTGGAAACCAAAGAGTCAGTCCTAGATGGAGAATCTTTTAGTGAGATAGCTGGAAAAATGGCTACCCTATTTAAAGCACAATTTATAGGGGTAGACTATTTTAACAGTCAAGATACAGAGAAGATGAATAAATATACTCAAACTCTGTACAGCCTTGAGTTACACGACATATGTTTGTGGATGAATATATTATGTTATTGACTAAATATAGATGGAATTCAGGGGTTGAAGAAAATATAGCTATGCAGCTTTTCTTCGCTAAAATGCCGAGTCCCTGGAGAGAAACATTTATAAGGGAATATGTCCCTAGCAATCAAGATACGTTGGTACTAAGAGCATCTTTTCTCAAAGAAAAATTGGCAGAATGATGTCATATGGCATCATTACAGAAGAATTACAAACGCTTAAGGGGTATCAACAAAAGAACTCATCTGTATTGTAAAGAAAATGATTTTCCAACAATTATTGGAAGTATACCACAAAAGTATAAGAGGAAAAGTTTTAGAATCCACCCTTATGATAGAGGTGGAAGAAGTTCTTGGAAACCAAGAACAGTATGGTCTAGACAGAAAGCCAGATCTTACATATCTGGACAAAGAAGCAGACCATCAAGAAGTAAGATATCATCCCAAACATCGAGTATATCTCGAAGCACAGCAAAAACACCTCACCTACGAAGAAAATTTTCAGAAGAGCTCATACTCGAGCTAATGAAAGTTCGAAGGATTGTAATTACTAGACATGTGGAGCAAGATGACTATCTCGACCAATTGTCCAGAAAATGAAAAGAGAGGTATTAAACGCTTCCGGATATTGAAGAAGCAGTTTATTACCAAGATCTTATTCAAGTATACCGATTTGAGGATATCGCCTCAGAGGAAAGTATATATGAGGAAGAAGAAGTCTTGAGTCAGGAAGAATCTGATGGAACTGAATCGGAATCTGACTGAAGACGAGGTTTTTTGACAAGAAACACATGAATATTTTTCTGGTTTCTTTAGCCAGACAATAATATCTCATAACATGATCCAAAGGATCATGAGAGAAAATCCTAGTCTTCAGAGATATCAAGGATTCTCTGCAGTTAATGTAGAAAAATTCTTTGGAAGTCTTGGCCTAAGAAACAGAAAAATTATTAGGAAGTCTTGGCCTAATCTATAAAGTTTTCAGAAGAGAAATGACAATTCCTATGGAACTTATAGGAAATAGAATGGAGATGCAACTAATTCCTTCCGAAGAAAGTAGCAAGGACTATGTCTTGAATTCATATCGGAGAAATCCATATTATGATAAAAGCTACTTTCAAAGAAGGAATAGATTCACCCATTGATATTGTTATATGCGATAAAAGAATGGGGAACCTTCAAGATTCAGTACTGGGAACTATCTTAGGAAATCTCTGCGCATGAAATATTGTAGGAGTAATCTATCCAAGAATAGCCTACAACCTGGCAGATCGATATTTCAGCCGAGCCTTGACACTACATCAAAATTTCAAGGAAAAAAGACTGATAAAAGAATGTAATAGACTATATTCTATTACCTATTAAATTTCATATGTTCTATCTAATACACATCATTCAGAATTTTTATTAAAAATGAGTTCATTGAAATACCCAAGATATTTGGAAAAGTTGCCCAGACAATTTATCCAGAAAGAGTTGAGTTTCTTTTAATACAGGAAACAGACATCCAAATATAAAAGAGGAGTTTTTCCAAATAATTTGGAAGAAGAAATTACCAAAGATTGCTGGAAGAGATTTTTCTAGAAGAATTTTAATCTTATGCAAAGGGATTGAGATTATTGAAATCGTGATTGGCAATGCTGGACAAACGCCTTGGTATAAGGTAAAAACACCACCGATTTATTTTTATGATACATGAGCTGACATTTTACTAGGAAATAATTCCTACAAATGTTTAAATCATATACGCAATAAAATGAGACTAGCAGATTAGTGTTTACAATACCCTGTGATCACAAAATCATAGTACAGAAACTAATAGAGACATTTTACAGAAAATTGTCAATCTAGTTTCGCAGCAAGCGTGGTGATGAAGGAAAAATTCTGAACCCAAAAATGAAGGATTCTAGATGGTTTGGAGAAACAATGCTCGAGTTAAAAGCAGATAAAAAAACTCCAATCAGAAGAAATAGAATGCCTTAAGATCGCTAGACATAAGAATGAGGTAGAGTTTTAATTTAAGGTATCATTGGAAGATGTCAAGAAAAGGATCAAAGAAAATTACAATGTAGATCCCTTGGCATGGTGAGACAAGACAAATAATATGAATTTGTCCGTTGCAAGCTTATCCCAATGAACATAATTGATCAAAGGGATATGCAGATTATAATCAAGGAACATTTGGACATTTGTTTAATCAAATCAGGAATTTCACCATACAGTAGCCCAGGATTTCTGGTAAGAAATCATGGTGAAATAAAAAAGAACAAACCGAGACTAGTTATTAATTATTAAGATATTAATAAGATTCTGGATTTTGATGGGTATTTTATACCTAGTAGAGAACATCTAATCAGTTTCATACGCAATGCAAAGATATTCTCTAAGTTTAATTGTAAGTCCGGATTTTATCAGATTCAGATGGAGAAAGAAAGCAAGAAGTTCACAGCTTTCTCCACACCACAAGGACACTATATGTGGGAGATATTACCAATGAGATTGGCTAATTCACCACAGATATTTCAAATAAAAATGGATAATCTATTTAAAGATTATTTTAAATTTATGTTTGTCTATATTGACGATGTGTTGATTGCATCTAAAAATATGGAAGACATATTAAGCATTTAGAGATTTTCTCTGATGTTTGTAAAAAGGAATACTGGTTTTATCAGAAAAAAAAGCAGTCATTACCACAAGAAAGATTGAATTTTTAGGAATAGAAATCGATGAGTTTGGAATAATTTTGCAGGATCATATAGTAGAAAATGTACAAAATTTTCCAAACGAACTAAAAGAAAATAAACAACTTCAGAGTTTTTTAGGAGTTATTAATTTTGCTAGGATGTTTATTAAAAACCTAATAAAACACAAGAAAGTGTTCAGTCCATTATTGAAAACAAATGCAAAATTTATATAGACAAAATAACACACACAAGGACTTAGTCAACTAAAGGAGATTTGTAAAAATCTTCCAAAAATGGTTATTCCTCAAGATGAAGATGATCTGGTATTATATACAAATGTCAGTGATCATTGGTGGGTGGCAGTCTTAACAAAACTCACTCCAGAGGGAGAACAGCCATTCAGATATTGTAGTGGACTATTCTCAGATTCATAAGCCATAAGATGACATATCAACGAAAAAGAATTCTATACAGTAAAGAGGGATTTTGAAAAATGGCCATTATTTTTACTTGCAAAGAAATTCATCTTGAAAGTTGATAATACACAAGTAAAAGCTTTCTTAAGGAATAGAATTGAGTCTAAACCTGAGAAGGCTAGATTATTAAGATGACAAGCACTATGTTAGAATTATATTTTTGATATTGTGATAATTAAATCTCACGAAAATATTCTTGCAGATTTTTTAACAAGAGATGGACATCAGTGATATCGATGTCATCATCAAGATACAGAGGAATTTGATAGAACACTTTAAATGCTTCAAAACAAGTTTAACAAGCTGGTCTTAAACGCAGAAGTTGCTGGGAGACTACAACAAGCCGATAAGAGAATTGTCTCTGATCAAATCATAGGATGTTTACAGGCTTATACTCAGTTATGGTATGTAATTCAAAGGCCTATCCTCCAAGACATTGAGAAGCCATTGGTTTCCCAAATAGGAGAATTTTCAAGTACAGGACTTTATACCTAGAGCAGTTGATTCAAATACCCCTAGAACAAGTGTTAAGTCGGGATCATCTCCAGATGAGTCGGCTGAAACAAAAATTGAGACTCTAGATCCTTATCTCGAGTCCTCAAGTCAACCTTCACCTCGGGGATTGAAGAGGGAAAGATCAACCTTAGACCTAATACTGACAAGGGTAAATCTAAGGTTGATACTAATGAAGCTACAATTTCTCCATTATAGGTGTATCAACAAAATTGGGAGAAATTGAAGACCATAGTAGGCATTAACCCAGCCACTATCAGGGTTGATGTTGTAGGAAAATATCTTAGGATATGGATGAAACCAAATTCATCTCCAAAAGAGGTCAAAGCTGGTATGAATTCGGGGCTCTTGCCTCAGTTTATACCACAGCACCTAGCTTTCCAGAAATTTCAGGACTACCTAAATGGATCCAGGAAGATGTTCATAAAATTTGGGCGAATAACGATTATTTGTCCAGAGGAGATATTCTGGAGTTGTATTTTCTCATTCCAGCACCAGAACCAAGCAGGAAAGGCTCATACGAATCTTTTCATTTCATCAAGCTAAGGAGGCCAGATATGAATGCCCAAAAATTCATCAAGGATCCTCCTACAAACGAAACATTCCTGGTTTCTTTACTTAATGAAGATGACATCTCTACCAGGAGAGTATGTAGATTTTGTGTCTGTCTAACAGAGATGGACAAAGTTAAGTATCCATTTAAGTTTTATTAAAATTCTGTAAATGGATCTTTCCTATTAAACACAATGATAGGAAAACCAACAAGTTTTACAGAAGATATATTTGAAAAGAAAAGAAATCTTCTGGGGAACAGCAAGCTGTCCGGGAAGCAAAGAAACTCTTCGGAAATTCTGCAATATGGCACATGTGGGAAGATGGTCGGAGAACATCTGCCCAGAATGTCAGAACCAGAAAGAACCGGAGTTTAGTAAAGGATTCAATCAGAGATCTGATCGAAAACACTTTATCGATATCAGTACAAGTAGGGAAGGACCACAAGCATGTTTTCCTCGGAGATACAAAAAGCCAAAGATTCCCCGACAAAGCTAAAGTGGACATGTGACCATCTCACTAACAAAAGAAAGGACCACCATGTGAGTGGAATACAAGGACCATCGATAATTGGTGGTAAAGGACAAAAGAACATTGGATTCCCTATTTTTCAATATAAAGAAAATCCAATAAACAGACAAGAAACTTTAACCAGAAAATCATTTATAAAAAGAAGATAAAACGGGGAAAAAGAAACACACAAGAAACAATAAGAAACTCGAAAAATGCCAATATTCTTTGAATATCTTAGGGCAGTCAAGAGACGTATCAAAAGGAAAAGAGAAGAGCTGAGATTTTTCTGAGCCTATCATAAACGATTAAACGATGAAGGCAAAGAAATTTGTGCAGAAATAATTCAAATCAATATCGATCGAATATGCTGGAAGATAAAACGAGAAGAAAAAGCTCTGTCTAGATTCTTACTCTAGACGAAACCAGGGACCACCTATATGGTAAAGTAAATGGACCACTCAACCACTACAGAAAGTGGTCCATATGAAAGCTGTAAAGGCTCATCAAGAGTTGAAGTGCGAGTTTCAAATCAGGAGAGCCTTCTATAAATAAGCAAGAAGAAGGAAGTTGAGATCATCGAATATTTTCTCAATTTCTTTCAGAAATAAATTATAATATTTCTCTTTCTAGTTTATGTGTTTTGTAAGTTCAGCTACTATCAGTAGGTAAACAAGTTTATTGTAGAACCCGTAAATTAGACTACGTATAAATCATGCATAATTTCTAGCATTTAAAGTAAAACGATTTTTTTATTATTATTGCTTGAGTATTTAAATTTTTTCCTTTAAATTTAATTATTTTATGCAGTAGTTTAATTTTTATCTTTTCAGTTAATTCAGTGAGGCCGGACTGGAGTTGGAGTTTTGAGATAAAATTTAATAGTAAAAAAACATTCTCAGAGTTTATTTTAGCTAACTAGTAAGTTAATTTAAGTTAAAAGGAGGTTTAAGGAATTATTTAAGTAACTTGAGGTAAGTAGGAAATAAGTTCATTTAGGTTCCATAGGTGTTAATTGACTAAATTATTTAAAGGATAGGTAAGGCTCTAAAGGTTTAAAATACACTAACTAAGCATTATTTCCCCTCCATTTTTATACCAAATTTCGGCCACCCCCTAGTTGTTAGAACATTCTTTGACAACTCACACATTTGACCTTTTCCTTGTCATTTCTTAGCTTGTTAATCCTTTCATTTATTAATCACCATTAATTATTGATAATAAATCATTATCCTAGCATTGAGATGACATGAAGAATCGGTCATGCCTCCTTAATCCCTCCAAATCATTTTGATATCAAGCCATTTCAAAATTCAAAAAGAAGAGCAAGACTTGGTCTTGCCATCTCCTTTTATATTGCAACCCCTTCCCCCTCACTCTCCTAACCACCATTCCCCCTTCCTCATCACCGAATTCAGATAGAATTGAGATAAAAATCGTGAGCCTCATAGCTAGAAACAAGAGGAAATCGAGTAGCAAGCAAGATAGAAAACGCTCCGTCTCCTCCGCGCCGCATCGTTGCGTTTCGTTCGTTGTTCGTTTTCCTTTTCAAACGAAACCAGGCATGTATATGTTCTTCTTTGCTCTTCAATCAAGTCATATTATGATTTTTAAACACTACATGATCATGATATTTCAACCAAAACCGAAATACATGACCACTTTTTCAAAAAAATGAAGTGCAGATTTTCGGCCCTTCTATTTCATGCTTCACGGTTCACTTGTTTTTGTGAGTACAGGTGGATGGTTCGATTCCAAGCTCCCAAGGCTACACCTATACATGTACTAGGACATGTTAGGATCATATTGGTCCATTCGTTCAAGCCCCATACCCGCTGGAAACCGGAAATGACAGCAACTCCCCAAACATGTCCCAATTGCATTCGATTTTCTTGATTGATGTCAAAGGTTGATGGATCTGATCTTGGATGCCCTAAGGGCTATAGCCATAGTTAGAACATCACCTGGTGATGTCTAAGACGTGATCAAGTCTCCCTTTCGAGGCCTGGTCCATGGTGGAATCGGTTTTCAAATCAAAGAAACAAGAACAGCCCCATCCCCCCCCCCCCCCCCCCCTTCGACCCTTATTTGAAATCTGCATGTGTCATCTTGATTTTGTTGGTTTGGGGTGGACCTTGGTTAGCCTCTGGCCCTTAGCTCTGGTTCACACCCTACCTCTGGATATCTAGATCATGCCATGGTCAACCAAATGGCAACTGGAATGGTCCATGACAGCAAGAACCACAGCAACATCCCACGCGCAGAATTAGTGCTCAGTTGGGAAGTATGGTTTGTTTCTGGTGTGATTCGAATTGTGGCTAGCCTAGGGCCCTTAGCCATGGTTCAAATCATTCCTTATGATTTTGCTAAGAGGTTCTGGTTGGTGGTTCAAGCCCCAATGGCCATTAGCCTCGCAAACGATGCAAGGAAACCAAAGCGCAGCTGCTGGAATTTCTGGACAGCAACTTGCTGCATCGGTTCAGTGGCTCGTTCGGGTTCTTGGTTGGCTCTTAGCCTATGGCCTTGGACTGGACAGTGCATCATGAAGTTATGAAGGTCATGTTTTTGGCCGTTTGTGATTCGGATCATTTTAGAGGTCGTACGAGAAATTACGGTGCGATGTGCCAAATTGACTCTCGAAAGAGCGTTTCATGTTTTGGCCTCCATTCACCAAAATTTCGGCCCTCACCATTTTAGGAGCATTATTTAATCATTTTAAGTGTATTTTAATCATGACTAAATGATGGTTCGATGTTGGTTCGGGTTGGCACGGAGTCATGATTAAATACAAAGTCGTTGAGCGTAATTGTCTCGTTTTTGGATTCAATTACAAAGTTTAGTCAAGAAATCATTTGCATATTTTTAATGATAAATTTAGGTCGCAGCGAACCTGGGAACGTTCCAATCCATGTGGTGAAATAATACAGGATATTTCATTATGCCATTTAATTATATTACGTGCATAAAATTATAAAATATTCATTTTTGAGATTTATACGATATTGCTTGTGGCCATTTCACTATCATGGGATCATTGTATCATCCGGTCGCCAGTTACCAGTCAGTTCAGTTCAGTTCCACCCAGTATACTGTGGCATTAGTCTGATCAGACGTTCATTACTTCACCTGGTCGTCAGTTACCGGTCAGTTCAGTTCAGTCAGTGCAGGGGCCACTTGCGTAGACCATAATCTCAACAGAAAATTTATGACATGCTATTTTTTGACAGGGCTCGATTGAGAAAACATTTCACTTATGATTTTCAGTCAGTTATGCACGTATTATAATTGCTCATGATAAGTTATTTTCACGTTATGCCTCATGACATGATATTTTTATCCCATGCAATTTTACTATATTATTTACTCGTTATTTACAATATATTCATGCTGAGTCTTTAGACTCACTAGACTTGATTGTTGTAGGTACTGATGATGTCGGGACGGAGGGCGGGGACCAGTGAGCTAGCTTGGGTCGGCAGTAGTGGAACCCGAGGACCTTATTTTAGCATTTACCATTTCTATGCTCAAACATTTTATTTTTTGTTGGATTATTGTAAAATTGTTATTTTGTAAACAAATATTTACTTCCGCTACTATTTTGAATATTAAACTTTATCTATCAGTTGAACTTTGAATGAGACATTTAATTATTTAAAGAAAATTTAATTTCCGCAAATTTTCAAACACGAATTTTCGGGCCATTATATTTCTACTCCTCTACAGGAGGTTACTATGTAATAATAATTTGTTATGTTTGAATAAAAAAACCAAGGTTTTTGCTCCTCTCATTTGTTGTTTCAAAATTGAGAATTTTATTATATACCATGATATAGGAAACGAAACAAGGGTTGTGGCAATTATTGTTGAAGGAATCTGCATCAGGAACCATGTGTTGCGACTACGTGATTAGGCTATGAGGAGCAGTCTGTAAATGTCGGTGGATATAACCCGACTATACTCCAGTCAAAGAGGTAAACAGTTGAATTCATTATACGGAAGCATGATGGACTTTTTATAAAAAATAAAATAAAATAAATCGTTAATTTAAGTATGATATATAAGCTGGAAACCTTGTGTAGTTATATGTCTTGAGGCTATATAACTTTAAGAACATGTTTGATATGTATAATAATGTCACGTAACAAAATCAAAGAATTAAGGATGTTTTTGAAAATTTTAGAAAAATGGGAAGTTTAAATAAAGAAATAAGGAGATGGGGAGTGAGGAAAAAGTAGAGAACGAGAAAAGAAAGTAATTGCAAATTTGCCTATATACACCGATACCGAAAGTGTGCAATGATAACTCAGATATATTTATTTAATTATTAAATAAGGTGTTAGTGGTAAGTGGAGTTAAATGCAAGGTTGTGTGTGAGCTCTGTTGTCTATATTATTTTAATTTAATGTGGCAACAATCATTCATTTTGTAACAGCTCCGCCACAAAGCAATAGCTAGTAACTGCTACTACAGTTATGGACCATTTACAAGAACCACTTTCATCTATGAAAGTTCATTGATTTTGTTATTGTTATTGTTATTATTATTATTATGAATCTGATCATCATCTATCAAAGTTTTACCAATTATTTATAGTTATATTGTTAACAGTATCGACGATGTTTTTCATTGAAGATCCAATTATAATAAACATCTCTCTTAACATGCATTTTGATGACATATATGCTATAAGACATCAACTATAGGGTCAAATTTTACTCGTATTAAAGATTGAATTTGTTTGTTAAATTTGATAATTGATTAATATAAGAGCGAGTTTTAATACAAAAGTTATAGCTTAAAAACACTTGGATAAGTCCAACAATTTTTCTTAAAAAAATAAGTGCATTTAGTCTGTTGATTTCTTCAACTAAACACACTCTAATTTATGTTTCAATTATCTAAATATTGAGTGAATCTCGTGTGAGACCGTCTCAAGGATCATAATCTGTGAGACGGGTCAATCCTACCCATATTCACAATAAAAAGTAATTCTCTTATATAAAAAGTAATACTTTTTCATGGGTGACCCAAATAAGAGACTCGTCTCACAAATACGACCCGTAAGACCGTCTCACACAAGTTTTTGCCGTAAATATTATCAATATGCGGGGACATAGAACATAAAGGAGCATGTCTAGTTAAGTGGTAAAATTTCAACACCATTTGAAATATATAAATTGTATATAAATCATCTACCATTCTTTACTTTATTATTGACCACTACCACCAACTGTTATTACATTAAATTAAATTAATTGAATGCGGTTGAATTAATTATATAAATCATTTAAACTCGAATATAATATTTAAATATTTCATTAAATTTATTAACTTATGGGTGAATGTTAGTTTTTGTAGACTAAATTTTGAAAAAAATTGATTTTGAAATGTGTTTTATGTTTACAGCAGTATAAACTCGATGCTCGAAGACGACGTTAAAAAGTATTAGGACATTGCAAATATAAATTATATATTTATATTATATTTTTTTTATCGTATTTAAAAGGATATGGGTATATATTTAATTTTATTGTTATTTATTACATCTAAAAAAATTATGTAAGTCGGGGAAAATTTGCATATTTTTTTTGTGCACTAAATTGTCGGAGTTCATTTTAAAGTAGTCACGTCCTCCGAAGAGAAAGGACATCGAAGCTTCAATCGAGAATGAGAAATCAAGAAAATTAGACGACCCAGAGTCAAAACTGGTTAGCAATTTTGTTCCATTTTTAAGCCTTCGTATGTTCTCTTTGGGCAAGAGAAAATTTATGCGAAGACCGCAAACTTAAGAGGTCAAGAAAAGAGGTGAAGTTTGAACTTTTAGCTTATTTGGGTATTGTTTATTTTCCGGATTTATTGCTGGAATTCGTTAATCCTTTTCTGATTTTGGTGTCATGAAGGGAAACGCTTTGTAAGAGAAGAAAAGAGAGCGAACTTAAGCTTGTAAGGTTTTCGTTTGAAGGATGATTGTTTTCTTGTGATAGGATTATGAGTGTTGTATGAGATCTAACCGAATTTTTTTTTAATGAATTCAAGTGTATGTAATCTAAAATGCTATCACACGCGACTAGTTTTCTTTTTTCATGTGTGGAAAATATTTAGTGTCAATGCCGTAGAGGACTTTACACACTATGGTAAAAGTGGTAGGATAGGTGGTAGTTTTTCCTGCACAATTGTGGCTGAAGTGGGATATTATATATTTAGTTCCAGCTTAATGATCTTAGGTGGGAGATGCCTTTTTGTTGATTATATTACCTCTCGTAAGTCCGAGCTTTCAAGATTAGCAATTTAAACGTGCCATCAGAGCTAGGTCCTTTTAGTTGTGTGGTATCAACATGGTGTCAGAATTAGGAGGTAGAACCTACCCCGTATATTTTATTAGATTGATCTTGCTTAATGCCAGATCAATATGCGTTGGGTGTGCTTTGGATACGAAATTGTGAGTGTATATTCTCCATTTTTCGGAGTACATAAGGGTGTTAAAATTATGATTATACAATTATTGATGACTTCCATGAGCTCAAGCTTTTGGGACAAGCGGTATTAACACTTTATTATCTAACAAGGGACTCATAAGAGTAATGCATTTGACCGCTCTACAATTACCTGTTGACATTTGCATTTTTCTTGAACTGCTTGCTCAAAAATGTTTTATTTCATCATGTAACTTCGCTTTTGCAGTACAAGTTCCTGCAGTTTGGACCATTTGCTTGAAATTGGATTCTGATTCACGTTTTCCTCAGGGGAGTGGAATCGTGTTCTCGTTTCAGTTTGAAATATTAGTAGAGGAGATTTTGGGGTTTAAAAATGGCAGATGCCAGTACTATGACTGATTCTTCTACAGATGATGGTGCTGACGATCAGAATATGAGGGTAACCTCCGAAGCGCTTTTATACTGAGATATGCAAAAAAAAAAAAAACTTTTTTACTGATGTTCTTTTATGGCACATGACAAAGAGATGTACATAGGTTTTCTCCATAAATCCACGAGTATTCATATTTCAAAATGGATCTTTGTAAAGTAAGAACAGTGGCTTGTTATCAAACTGACGATGTAATTTGTTTCTTCCACAGTTTGAAAGCAATATTTTGTTGACATCGGTGGCTTCCAATGGCAATGATAAGTCCAGAGATCAAAAGGTTTTTGAATTCCTAATTTAACACTGCTTGTAATTAATTTAATTTAGATGTGCGATCTCAACCACCTTGTGCAGAATTTACGGAGGCTTGCTCAAAATCGTGAAGCTGCAAGAAAAAGCCGCTTGAGAAAGAAGGTTAGATTTTTCATAAGCGAATCATGTGCGTCTCATTTTTTGCTTCAAATGTTCCTTCTGTCTTATGTAGTTCTCTTCTATTACTAACCTCTGGTCATAAGCTGCATAACTGGGTTGTCTTCTCGTAAAATTTTAAATTACAAGTGGTAAATGACTCCTCTCTGTAGTGTTGTCAGATGTAATTACTTGGATTCTCGTGGCATTTTGGTATGTAATTTCCAGATTTGGTGGTCAGTTTGTACATATTAATGAACCAATATTTTGTCTATTTAGTATCCTTTTGTTGCATTTTGATACAACAGTTGGAATATTAAAAAGTTAAAGATTTGTTCTTCGTATTAGCATATGAGTGCCATTCTCTGCTGATGTAATATGATCGATATGTTTCACATGTCGACTTTAACATTATCTTACATCTGTTTGTCTCATTTTTCTTTATATTGGCATGTAGGCCTATGTTCAACAACTAGAGAGCAGCAGAATGAAATTGACGCAACTTGAGCAAGAGCTCCAGCGAGCTAGGCAGCAGGTTTTTCCTGTCTTCTTTTGTTCATTTTATAAATGTTTTCAGTTTTTTCTAGGTCGCCTTTTTTTACTTAGTGAATGAGTTTTCGTTTGTTGAAGGGGGTATTTATTTCAAGTTCAGGAGATCAAGCTCAATCAATTGGAGGAAACGGTGTGATTATCTCATATTGATCCTCTGATGCTTAGGGAGGTGTTTCATTCAAATCTATCGAAGTGTTTTCTGCTAAATTCGTTCATGTTGCTGAAGAAGAAAAAGGAAATAACTCAAGAGGGTTGTATCATATTTTTTTAAAAGGGGAAGTGGGTATATCATCACTAAAAATGTGGAAAATGAGTATTGACATTGGAGAATGGTCAAAAGGTTTGAGATTATAAATACCAAAAGAAAAGCAATTTAATCAAAGCAACAAAGATATGGAATTCTACCACCTTTTAATTTAATAGATGGAGTGAAAAAAATGTGATTGCTTGCTCAGTGGCTGGATTCAGAACATATTAGATTGAATCTTTGTTCTGTGTTTTTTCTGTCTTATTCTTTGAGCAACTTTTAGTCTCGTGAAAATATTAATCTCATGTTCATAGGTGCATTGACCTTTGATGTTGAATATGCACGGTGGCTGGAGGACCACAACCGGCGTATTATTGAGCTTAGAGGTGCTGTCAATTCACATGCTGGTGATGGTGAACTTCGCATAATAGTGGAGGGAATCACTACACAATATGATGACATTTTTAGGTTAAAAGGGGATGCTGCAAAGACCGACGTCTTTCATATTTTGTCAGGCATGTGGAAGACACCTGCTGAAAGGTGTTTCCTTTGGCTTGGTGGTTTCCGTTCATCTGAACTTCTTAAGGTGTCACATCGATTTATTTTAGTTTTTTGCTAATCCCCCCAGTTTCATCATTAAGCTGAATTTCATTTGTACTGAATCCCTCCTTGTAAATGCCTGGAGCTTCAATTCATTTTGGTGTGTTTTCCCGAAAAATATATAAATACATCTCCATTCAGTATTTGCTTAATACCTGGTTGGTAGGATATCTGTTCAGGGAGAAAGAATTGCCCGCTTCTCCTATCTTACTGTCTATGTGGAACATCAATTAAGAAGAGTCTGTGGACCATTGTCTGGTTTAGAAGATTTAGTTTGTATGTTACCATCTACTGTATCTTTAACTAAAATGATAAGCATTTGGTTCTATACCATAACTATGTAGATTATCGGGCTTTATCAGTAAAATGAAATTTTAGTCGTCTATATTTGTTTATTTGCGGTTTTGGTCATCTAAGTTGTCAAATTTCAGTCTCAGTCCTATATTTTTCTTTTCATCTGGAGTATTGAGTGGAATTGTACAAGTCAGTGTGACATTGGTGTCATCAGTTTCGCATAAAAAAAAATGACTAAAATTTCAAAAAAAAAAACGAATATACATTTACTTAAAAGCACAATTTTAAGAACATAAGAAGAAGAGTGTCAACTAATAAGAAGATAAAGTATGCCTGAATAGAAATGAGACAAATTAAGTCAGAACACAGAATTTTTTTTCCCACAGGATACTAAATTTTTCTAAATCAATGTTGCACAATTGACTCAAATCAGGAGGTTATAATTTTCTTGAATATATGTTACCTTTATTTTTTATATTTTGTTTTTGTCTTGTATGTGAACTGCGTGATAATGTGATATTCTATCAACATCTTTCATAAAGTTGAACGCCCTTCTCCATTTGTAGATTTTACTTATTGGTCGGTCTACATTATGAGTATTGGCCTTCCTGGTTGCAGCTTCTTATAAATCATTTGGAACCATTAACTGAGCAGCAGTTGTTGGCCGTGAACAATTTGCAACAGTCTTCTCAACAAGCAGAAGATGCATTGTCACAGGGAATGGAGGCATTGCAGCAGTCCTTGGCAGAGACGTTAGCTGGTTCTCTCTGCCAATCGAGTTCATCTGGAAATGTTGCCAACTACATGGGTCAAATGGCCATGGCAATGGGAAAGTTGGGAACTCTCGAGGGCTTCATTCGTCAGGTTTGATTTGTTATCAAACTTCTACCGAGAACAATAAACCTTTATCATGGTGCATGCATGGGTATTGTTTTTGCAATCTTATTATGTAAATAGGGAATGTGTAGGACAAAAATACAGTATAGTTTGTAAAACCTATCTTTGGATCTATTATATATTTGTTGACCCAACATAAAGTTTATCGCACTTTATGTGTGGATAATGAAGACGAAATTATTTAAATGACTAGTACAATAAGTTTATTTTAAATGACCAGCAAAATAAATTAGTTATTTCGTTGTAGTCTTTGTGCAATATGCTTGTAAGGTGATAGTCTTCAACAGCTTAGCGTTTAAGCAATGTGATTGTTTGTTTCAGGCTGACAATTTGCGGCAACAGACTCTCCAACAAATGCATCGTATACTGACAACTCGTCAGTCAGCTCGTGCCCTCCTTGCTATTAGCGACTATTTCTCTCGGCTTAGAGCCCTTAGCTCTCTTTGGCTTGCTCGCCCTCGAGAGTAACATCGTTTTCTAATTGCTGCCGTGTTACCAACACGCGGTGTTGGAATTTTCCAATGCAGTGTTCTTCAGTGAATTAATGTAGGAGACTGCTTTGTGCAACTCCGATGTGGTGTATGTGTAATTTCTAATTTATTAGTTGTATTGATTGTTTTACAGTCTAGTTTGATATGAGTACAGAGGTCCTTTGAATGTATTCTCATTGGAAATGATGATTCAAATGTAATTTTGTGCTTGAATTTTGAATGAGAAGAAAAAAGGTGGCGTAAATGGCAGACTGATTATTAATATGTCTAGACTCCTGTATTTTGTGAAGTGGGTCATTTTGATATTGTTTTCTTTATACTGCAATCCATTTATATACTGGAAAAAAACATCTACATGTTTATCGGTTGAACCTCCACGGAAGGAACAAAATAAAGAGAATCTTCAGTTGCCCACATCTGATTTACCTTTTTTTGGTTTCCCTTGTGTTGCAGGTCAAGGAGGAACCACATAATCTATTTCTTTTTAGTTTTATTTATTTCTTTAATTATTTATAATTTTTCTCCGCTTGTATTCTTAAATTATGTTGTTTTTGCAGGAGCTAAAACATGTACCACACAGGAGAGTTTCATATATAATTTCCGTCTTGATGAATGATTAAATATGAGTAATGTGCTTCATATCTTGAGAAGGTTCTAATTCATTTCCCTTTTTTTGTCGTGCAGGAGAAACAATATTCTCTTCCATGAATTGCAGTTCAGCATGTGGGGCTTTGCCGGTCAATCTATTACTCCAAGCAAGAGCTGGCTTTTCAGCTTGTGGATCCATTCAAGGACTTTACTAACATATAGAGTTTCATTTACTTTGAGGCCTCACTTCCAGGGGCGGATTTAGTGTAGGGCGAACGGGGGCCACGACCCCCCCCTCCCCCCCCCAAAAAATTTAAAAAAAAATTTTAGTATATATTAATTTTTTGTTCAGACCCGCGCGTACAGACCCGAGAAATTCATGCGCACCCGCGCGTACAGACCCGAGAGCAACGCGCGCCAGCGCGACTTCATGCGCGACCGCGCGCATACATGCACGGGCAGATGAACAGCAACTCGCGCGCCACCGCGTCATTTCATGCGCCACCGCGCGCGCACCGCGTCCAGAATATTATAAATTGCGCGAACTAGGTCAAACGCGAGGTTAGCAGCCGTCACTGGAGAAACACAGGAGATTTTCAGCCGTCCAGGGAGAAAAAGACGCAAGAAACGGAGCGCCTACACAAGATAGAGATTCAGAGTGCGAAGAACCATCGCAAATACGAAGAACGACGGATCTGGGGACAGAGACGACACTTTGAATTTGTTATCTTTTCCTTTGTTTCTTTATTTTATTGCGTAGCAATGTCTAGAATCACAAACAAGTCTTGTTTTCTCTTGGATTTCGTGATGAACTAACTTTCCAGTCTAGAGAATGACGTAGCTTTGTGGACACGATGATTTGACGTGGTTATTTTATAAGATTGAATTCCATTCCATGTTTACTTGTGTTTCTATGTGTTTATTGCACTACAATTTAGTGGCCATAAATTGTTGTTGTTTGATTAATTCCACAACTCGGGAGAGGGACTAGGATTATAGATCATTAGAACACATCGTTAAATGTTTATAGCGTTCGGAAGGCGTATGACTTTAGCGAGGCTTAGTAAGAACATTGTTTGCATTTATCTATGAAATTTAGATTCTAATTAGGAATAATTGAATCGAAGTTGATAGATACAGTTATTCGTCACTTGGGAAAGAGGGAATAAAATAATCTAAGTGTTCTTGGTCATTAAATAATTGGAATTCAGGAAAATAAACTCAACTATGAATAATTATCGTGGAAACTTTGTGAAATCATTTCTCTAGACACTTTCTCTCATTGATATTTCTCAATTCGGTGATCTAATTAATTCATTATTTTCAATTAATTCGTTTAAACAAACAAATCTGATTATTGATTTTTCTAGATAAAGTCTTGGCTATTTTAATTACAAGAATTGATATACATTTTTATACACACTCCTCGTGGGATCGACACTTGTACTCAAAAGTACATTTTACTATAACTTGACATCGTGCGCTTGCGAGCAGTTAAAAAAAGACGCAACGAGTTTTTGGCGCCGTTGCCGGGGAGTGTCAAATTTGAATTTATATCAGTATTGTTACCAAGTAGACTTGACTTTAATTTAGAGTTTATTTTTATTGTTTTACTTTGTTATTTTATAATCTTCTCTGTTTTTACAGTGCATGCGAAAATATACAAATCCCGACTTGCTGGTTTTTGATCCTGAAATCGAAAGAACTGCCAGGAGATTAAGGAAAGCAAGACGAGAGGAGATTAAAGAAATGGCTGAAAACAGAGATCATCAGAACGAGCTCCCACGAGAGGTGCCAATCCGAGAACATTTCCGTCCAGTCATTAACGCTCACTATTCTGGAATAGCTCGTGGAACCATTGCTGCTAATAACTTCGAGCTAAAGCCCGCACTGATCAACATGGTTCAACAGAACCAATTTGGAGGTGCAGCCACAGCAGATCCCCATCTTCATCTCAGGACTTTTCTAGAGATCACGGACACGGTAAAAATTAATGATGTTTCTGACGAAATTATTCGATTGCGTTTGTTTCCGTTTTCTCTCAGGGATCAGGCAAGGAGCTGGCTCCAATCTCTGCCACTAGGGAGTATTACTACATGGGCAGATTTGGTCACAAAATTTCTGTCAAAGTATTTTCCTCCTGCCAAGTCTGCTCAGCTGAAAATAGACATCACTAACTTCAGGCAGAGGGAATTTGAAGTGTTATATGAGGCTTGGGAGAGATACAAAGAACTGCTCAGAAAATGTCCGAATCATGGATATGCAGAATGGGTTCAGATTGAGCTCTTTTACAATGGTCTGGATGGGCCAACTAGAGGCAATGTGGATGCAGCCGCCGGAGGTACTATTTTTTCTAAAACACCTGATGAAGCTTATGAATTACTTGAACAGATGACCATCAACAGTTATCAGTGGCCAAGTGAGAGATCAGGAGTACAGAGAACAGCTGGAGTGTATGCCGTAGACCCGATCACATCACTGACTGCACAGGTTTCGGCATTGACAGCACAAATTGCAGCGATGAACAAGCCAGGCCAATCTACGTCTGATGTAGCTTTGGTAACTGCTGCGGAAGAGCCAGTTGTGGAAGAAGCTCAGTACCTTAACAATCGTGGCTATGGAGGCTACAGAGGTAACCCTCCCCCTAACACTTATCACCCTGGTTTGAGAAACCATGAAAACCTTTCTTATGCAAACAATAAGAATGTGTTGAATCCCCCACCGGGGTTCAAT
Source organism: Primulina eburnea (assembly GCF_022965805.1). Taxonomy (NCBI): domain Eukaryota; kingdom Viridiplantae; phylum Streptophyta; class Magnoliopsida; order Lamiales; family Gesneriaceae; genus Primulina; species Primulina eburnea. The sequence continues at coordinate 14,141,790 of NC_133116.1, forward strand.
ACATCAAATGGGGAAGGAAAGCCATCATTTGAAGATTTAGTGGGGACGTTTGTTGTTGAATTTGGTAAGAGGATGTTTAAGACTGAATCTAGACTTGACAACCTTGAGACACACATGGCGAGTATCGGTGCTACCCTGAAAATCCTTGAGTCGCAAGTTGGGCAGATAACCAAGCAACTCACGTCGCAACCATCAGGTGCAGTACAAAAGACTGCAGATCCACATCTGAGGGAAGTAAATGCTATCTTTATACATCATGAGGAAATTGAGATGATAGAAGGAGAAAAGAAAAAAATTGATTGCACACCCAGCCGGGAGGATAAGAAGACTCCAAGCAAAGGAAACCGAGGTAAGAAAGGTATGAGTTCTGATTTTGATCAATGCATCGATATTTCTTTACTTCCCTATCCCCAAAGATTTTTACAATTAAAGGCTGAATTTCAAAAGAAAAAAAGTTTTGAAGAACTCAAGACCTTACACACTAACAGTCAGTCTGCAGAGCAGGAAGAGTTGGCATCCCTAAGAAACCTTCCGAAGAAGATGCAAGGCCCCGGAGAATTTATCGTACCATGTGAAATAGGGGGTCAATCAGTGGAAAAAGCTATCTGTGACTCAGGAGCGAGCATAAATATAATGCCAAATTCTCTTTACGAGAAACTTGGACTGAGCAGGATGAAACCCACAGGACTAAGCTTACAGATGGCAGATAGATCGATCAGGACACCGCTGGGTATTGTGGAAGATGTTGAACTTAAGATTGATAAAATAAGGCTTCTAGCAGATTTTGTGGTGCTTGACATGGGGAACAGTCAGAATGTTCGTACTATTTTCGGGCGACCATTTTTGGCTACTGCTGGAGCCATCATTGATTTGAGACAAGGAAAACTGACCTTGGAGGTTGATGGTAAAAATGTAGAACTCAGGGCTTCCACGAAATCATACGACCCACCATGAACATGATTAGTGAGCGTCGGGCTGATGACGTTAAACCAAGCGCTGTGTGGGAGGCAACCCGCATTTATTTATTTTTGCATTCGTTCTGCTTTATTATTTTAATTCTATTTCTTAGTTAATATTTTTAATTTCTTCTATTTATGTATTAATTTGAATCGTTTTATTTTTGCAGGTTAATCATTTATATATATAAATAAAAAAAGTGGTAAGAACAGATGCATGCACGCCACCGCGCAACTTCTCGCGCAGCAGCGCGCGTGGAACCAGGGGCATGACCAGAAGCATGCGCGTGGCAGTGCAACATCTCGCGCCGGCGCGCGCCCTCATCAACCATAAAGAACAGAAGCCATCGCGCCCCAGCGCGAGTTCTCGCGCGACCGCGCGCACCTGATTATCGAAGACATCCAGTAGCCAGCGCGCGGCCGCGCCACTTTACGCGCGCGCGCTCAATTATTGGCAGCAGACAGTAGCCAGTGCGCGGCCGCGCCACATCACGCGCGACCGCGCGCACCGCGAACTAGCCCCCCTTTATAACCCTATCTCACAATTTCATTCACACAAAACTCTCCTCTCCACAAGAACCGCCGCCTCCTCAAGATTTCCCTCTCCAAAACCCCTCTCCTCCATAAAATCTTCACCTCTCCTTCACAATCAAACCATCCTCTCCTCCACAAAAATCCTTAAACTCCTCAAATCATCCCTCCACCAAGCTCCACACCACCGTCTCCTACAACATCATCATACCTCATCCTCACCCACCACCATCACAGCCGCCGCAAACCACCGCCGCTCAGGCACACCGCCGCCGCCGCCCTTCGCCGCCGGTTGTCATCCCAAGCTATTGTCTTCAAGGGTACCTTTCTTCCTCATTATTATTGTTTGGGGACAATTTTCAGAATTCAAGCTTTGTTGGTGGCTTTGTGCTCTTTAATTGTTGATTATTGGTGGGGATAGTGTTGATCATTATGCCTCCGAGAAAAAGATCAAAAGATGGGGCTTCCTCGTCTCGTTCCTACGATGCTCACAAATTTTGGAACGAGGAAGCCTTTCGGGTATATGAGAGCACCATGTCTAGGTCGATTATTCCAGAAAGAGGGCTAGATATGACATACCCCGATTGTGCATTCATTAGAGAGGTCGGGCGACGAGGGTGGATGGATATAGCCCAGTCTCCGCCAGACGCTGTGATATCCGTAATCCGTGAATTTTATGCGAATTTGAGAATCAAACATGAAGAATACGGAGTTTTGGTGCGAGGGCAACTCGTCTATTTTGATTCGGCCACTATTAATGCAATCTACAATATGCCGGATTTTGAAAATGACGGGTACACTGAGTTGATCACGGGGGATGTGAACTACGATGAGATTATCAGGACCTTAGGCATCGAGGGTGCAGAGTGGCGATTGAATCAGGGCTCCCCAGTCACTTTGAAGAAATCTGATTTACGCCGTAAACCACGTTGTTGGGCATCTTTTATTCTCTAACGGATCATGCCCTCCTCCCATCAGACTGAAATTACAAAAGACAAAGTGACGTTAATTTACGCCATCATGACTGGGCGGACCGTGGATTTGGGGAAGCTTATTAACAGTTATATCATGTGTGCTGGTACAGGACTTATGACCGTCAGCCTCCCTTGCCAACATACTATCACTGCATTATGTCTTTATGCCGGTGTGCAATGGGGCGCCGATGAACAGGTCTTGAAATCCAAGAGCCCAATCACAGTATTTGAAGTAGAGCGTTCGCGCTTTGGAGACGAAATAGAACGGCAACAGGCTAGGACAGCTTATAATCAGAGTGCCAGAGAACGTCAACCACCACCACCACCATCGATTCCTCGTTCTAGTTTGCGAGATAGGATGTTCCGACTGGAACAAGAGTCGCGGGCTGAGCGCCGACAGCAGGCCGAACACCGACAGACTACTAGTACTTTCATGTCCTACATGATGGATTTCACATCGGCACTTGCCCAGCGGTTCCCACCTGGACCCGAGGATGTTCCTTACCCACCACAACCAGCCTGGCCACCACAGTACCCACAGCCGATGGACGATGATGATGAAGGATCTGGGGATGATGATTCGAGCCCCGAGTTCTGACACTCGGGTGCGAGGTATGTGTTGTCATGTTCTTTATTTCCATACATTGCGGACAATTCATACTTTAAGTTTGGGGGGTAACAAATTGCTTGTTGGAACTTTTCTGAATTTTTATTTTGCACAGTAGTAGTTTGATTTTTTTTATTTATTGCATTCTGTTGCGCGTTTTCTTAACTGCTCGCAAGCGCACGATGTCAAGTTATAGTAAAATGTACTTTTGAGTACAAGTATCGATCCCACGAGGAGTGTGTATAAAAATGTATATCAATTCTTGTAATTAAAATAGCCAAGACTTTATCTAGAAAAATCAGTACTCAGATTTGTTTGTTTAAACGAATTAATTGAAAACAATGAATTAATTAGATAGCCGAATTGAGAAATATCAATGAGAGAAAATATCTAGAGAAATGATTTCACAAAGTTTCCACGATAATTTATTCACAGTTTAATTTATATTCCTGAATTTCAATCAATTAATGACCAAGAACACTTAGATTGTTTTATTCACCCTTTCCCAAGTGACGAATAAAGTGTATCTATCAACTTCGATTCAATTATTCCTAATTAGAATCTAAGTTTCATAGATAAATGCTAACAATGTTCTTACTAAGCCTCGCTAAAGTTATACGCCTTCCGAACGCTATAAACATTTAACGATGTGTCTCTAATGATCTATAATCCTAGTTCCTCTCTCGAGTTATAAGATTAATCAAACAACAAACAATTTATGGCCAGTAAATTGCAGTGCAGTAAACGCAGAAAACACAATTAAACGAAAGCGGAATTCAATCACATAAACAACGGTGTCAAATCATCGTATCAACAGAGTTACGTCATTCTCTAGAATGGGAATTTAGTTCATCACGAAATCCAAAAGAAACCAATACGTATTTGTAGTTCTAGGCATCGACACGCAATAAAATAAAGAGACAAAAGAAAAGATAACAAATCCAAAGCGTCGTCTCTGTTCCCAGATCCGTCGTTCTTCGTAGTTGTAATCGATCTTCGCCTCTCAGTACTTTCCTCTTGCCTTCTTTTTCTTCCCAAGATGGTGTCTTTTCTCCTCACGGCGGCTCTTTTCTTTTCTGACCTAGCGATCGCGCATTATATATGTTTTTGGACGCGGCGTGCGCGCGGTGGCGCGAGTTCTGGCGCTGCTGCGCGTGCCGTGCTGCTCATCTGCCTGTGTATGTGTGCGCGCGGGTGTGCATGATCTTGCGCGGGTGCGCGCGAGGTTCTGGTCATTTGCTTCATCTGTGCGCGCGCGGTTGCGCGTGAAGTGGCGCTGGCGCGCGCGTCTCTCGGGTCTGCTGCTGCTGCCTTGGGCGCGCGGCTGCGTGTGATCTCGCGCGGGCGCGCACGAGGTTCTGTCGATCCTCTAGCTTTCATGCGCGCGCGGTAGCGCGCAAAGTCGCGCGGCTGCGCGCGTACTTCTGTTCTTGGCAGTAGCTAAACTCGCGGCTCGGTTCTGTTTTCTCGGTTCACTTGGTTGCGTATCCACTATTATCTCCATTCCTGTAATGACAACATAAACAAACCAAAAACGCGTAATTCTGTTCGAAACAAGCATAATTCAAAATGGATTTAAATGTAAATTAAGTGCAAATCTTGCACTTATCAAACCCCCCAAACTTGAATTTTTGCTAGTCCCGAGCAAAATATAAGAAAAGCTAATAAAAAAGAAATAAAAATACGCAAACTACTAAAGTCATGGATGTGCAAAAAGTGATAATGACCTCCGATTCATCTAATTTCATGTAATTCACGATTTCCCAAGAGTCACGTGTGTGTGTGTTATGTCAATGTTTGTTTACCCCATCGAATGCTCAAATAAAGTTGTAATGCACCTTTGCCTTACAGAATCAAGAAATCTTCAGTTCAGTTCAACTTTCACATCATCAACATAAACATTTGCATTCACAGATCACATAGGACTTTTTCGGTGATTATTTGGCTCGAAAGATGATCAACACAAGTATGCCAAAGATGAAATCACAAAATGAGATGCTTGCAAGCAAGTGATTAAGGTCTATACTTGTTGACAATGAGTTTCAGGTATCCATAGGCTTGACTTGAACAACTTTTCTCCACTAGTATATTGGATAAATGTGACAAGGTTAATAGGTCTTGTAGGCTTGTAACGTTAGGCCACGGCTCACGGCTACAATAAAAGGTATGGAATTCAAAATTTGAGAGAAATAATCAACTCTTCATCAATTTCACTCTTTTTCATTTTCTTTTTCATTCACCATCCACTTATTGTTTTCTTTTCATTCATATCCTTCATCTCCCTTATATTTTCTTTGATTGAACTTTTTCTCTTTCTTTTTGTCTATTTTCAACTCCCTCTTTGCTCACTTCAATTTTTCTTTTTCTTTTCAAGGAGCTTTTGAATCACTACACCACCAATGAATTTCTTTCTCTCAAAATCAGGTAGGAAAATAAGTGTATCGGCTTCATTAGGTAGTTGTTGTGGAATGTAGAATAGATACAAGTGGGGGTTGATTGTATGTCATTGACACACACCACTTGATTTTTAGTAAGCTCAAAATGGGACACTAAGGATATTTCATGTTCATTTGGTAGGCTCGAAGGCTCAACGGTTTCAAAGATCGCCTAAATCATTCATATGTCACATATTATCCGTATTTCGCCTCGAAAAGTGTTCAAACAAGTTCTAGACTTCCGTCAATCCATTAGTCAACTCATACAAACCAATCACATGCAATTTTCAATAGAAATGATATATGAAATAGGTGCACGAAAAAAAAGTAAGCATCTCAATTAACTTTGAAGCTCAAAGGGCTACAATTGACAGTAAACAAAGAACACAGGCCCAAGGATTTTGTGAAAGACTGCCTAGATCATTTCTAAGTCTGCAAAAGTGTCAATCGATGTCATGCAAGTTTTACCAAGAATCGTATCTCCCTCATCTATTTAGCATCATAGGCATGCAACTTGTCTCTAAGCAACAATAGTATCAAGAAACACGACAGTGCAAAATATTTGTGACTCCTAGGTTCTCATGAACACATATATATTTCAAGATCGCAATTCAGTTTTCATCATTGGTCACACATTTTGCTTATCCATGACGCTACCTAACAAGTTCTAACATGCAAAAAAAAAAAATTCAAATTAACTAATACTGAACGATAAAATAAAAAAAAATTTGCAGAAAAATTCTAACAAGCAACGCAATTTTACTCTCCCCCCAAACTTAAATTATGCATTGTCCTCAATGTATAGAAATAAAGAACACGACAGCACATACCTTGCGCACGAGTGTCAAAACTCGGGCGCTCGAGTTGTTGTCCGCAGCATCTGTGTCATCCATGTCCATGGGCTGCGGCGGTGATAGATCTGGTGGTGGGTAAAATTAACAACTAAGGACGTAAAATAAAATAAAATAATAAAAACAAAATGAATGCTAAAGAAAATAAATTGTGGGTTGCCTCCCACACAACGCTTGGTTTAACGTCATCAGCCCGACTATACCAATCTTGTTCATGGTGGATCGTATGATATCTTGGATGCCTTTATTTCCACCATTTGACCTTCAACTTCCATGTTCATCTTTCCTCGTTTCACGTCAATAATAGCTCCAACAGCAGCCAATAATGGTCGTCCTAGAATGACATGAACGTTCTGACTGTTCTCACTATCAAGTACCACAAAATCTGCTAGAAGCCTTATTTTATCAATCTTAAGTTCAACATCTTCCACAACACCCAGCGGTGTCCTGACCGATTTATCTGCCATTTGCAAGCTTAGTCCTGTGGGCTTTATCCTGCTCAATCCAAGTTTCTCGTAAAGGAAACTTGGCATTATATTCACGCTCGCTCCTGAATCACAGATAGCATTTTCCTCTGATTGACTTCCAATTTCACATGGTACAACAAATTCCCGGGGGTCTTGTAGCTTCTGAGGAAGATTTCCTTTCCTGCTCTTATCATCTCCTCCAGTAAATGCCACCTCTTCCTGCTCTGCAAACTGAGTGTTAGAGTGTAGGTTCTTGAGATCTTCAAGACCTTTTTTCTTTTGAAACTCAGCCTTCAATTGTAAAAATCTTTGGGGGTAGGGAAGTAAAGAAATATCAACGCATTGATCAAAATCATAACTCTTACCTTTCTTACCTCGGCTCCTTTTGCTTGGAGGCGGCTGATCAACTTTCTTTTCTTTGCCTACCACTCCAATCTCCTCATGCTGCATAAAAATAGCATTCACCTCTCTCAGATTTGGGTCTGCATTCTTTTGCACTGCACCTGATGGTTGAGATGTGAGTTGCTTCGTTATTTGCCCAACTTGCGACTCCAGGATTTTCAAAGTAGCACCAATACTCGCCATATGTGTCTCAAGGTTGTCGAGTCTAGACTCAGTTCTAGACATCCTCTTACCAGATTCAACAACAAATGTCCCCACTAGATCCTCAAATGATGGCTTCCCTTCCCCATTTGATGTATTGAACCCCGGTGGAGGGTTCAACACATTTTTATTGTTTGCATAAGAAAAATTTTCATGGTTTCTCAACACAGGATGATAAGTATTAGGGGGAGGGTTACCTCGATATCCGCCAAAGCCTCCAAAGTTCTTGTTGTTGATGTATTGGACTTCTTCAATAAACTGTGATTCTTCAACAACAACCGGTGGTCCTTCGGTGTTTGATGTACCCACCTTATTCATCGCGGCTATTTGAGTGGTCAATGCAGATACCTGCGCAGTGAGTGACGTAATAGGATCCACCGCATAAACTGCAGCTGTCCTTTTTACTCCTGCCCTTTCCGACGGCCACTGGTAGCTGTTTATCGTCATCTGTTCGAGCAAGTCATAAGCTTGCTCAGGAGATTTGGCAAAGATCGTGCCACCAGCTGCAGCATCCACTGTTCCTCTTGTTTGCCCATTTAGACCGTTGTAGAATAACTCAATCTGCACCCAGTCTTCGAAGCCATGGTTTGGGCACTTTCTTAACAGCTCCTTGTATCTTTCCCATGCTTCATACAATTGCTCGAATTCAGTCTGCCTAAACGTGCTTATCTCAATCTTGAACTGGGCAGATTTTGCAGGGGGAAAGTATTTCGCTAAAAATTTCGTGGCTAGCTCATGCCATGTCGTGATGCTTCCCAAGGGAAGCGATTGTAGCCATCCTCGTGCTTGATCCCTGAGAGAAAACGGAAACAAACGCAGTCTAATAATATCATCAGAAACATTATTAATCTTTACCGTGTCCGTTATCTCCAAGAAAGTTCTCAGGTGAACATGAGGATCAGATGTGGCTGTTCCAGCAAACTGGTTTTGCTGAACCATATTGATTAGAGCGGGCTTCAATTCGAAATTATTGGCGTTGATTGTTCCTCTTGCAATCCCAGAGTAATGATTGCCGATCACTGGTCGGAAGTGATCTCTTATAGGAATCGCCTCTGGTTGGTCGCGTATGTCATTTTCTCTGTTCTCAGCCATTGCTTGAATCTCCTCTCTTCTTGCTTTTCTTAATCTTCTCGCAGTCTTTTCGATCTCCGGATAAAAAATAAGCAAGTCTGAGTTTTGCGATCTTAGCATACACTGTCAAACAGGAAGAAAAAAATAAAACGCTTAATCAATATAAGATAAAAGAAAGATAAAAGCTCTAAATTAAAATCTAGACTAATTGGTAACAATACTGATATAAATTCAAATTTGACACTCCCCGGCAACGGCGCCAAAAACTTGTTGCGCGTTTTCTTAACTGCTCGCAAGCGCACGATGTCAAGTTATAGTAAAATGTACTTTTGAGTACAAGTATCGATCCCACGAGGAGTGTGTATAAAAATGTATATCAATTCTTGTAATTAAAATAGCCAAGACTTTATCTAGAAAAATCAGTACTCAGATTTGTTTGTTTAAACGAATTAATTGAAAACAATGAATTAATTAGATCGCCGAATTGAGAAATATCAATGAGAGAAAATATCTAGAGAAATGATTTCACAAAGTTTCCACGATAATTTATTCACAGTTTAATTTATATTCCTGAATTTCAATCAATTAATGGCCAAGAACACTTAGATTGTTTTATTCACCCTTTCCCAAGTGACGAATAAAGTGTATCTATCAACTTCGATTCAATTATTCCTAATTAGAATCTAAGTTTCATAGATAAATGCTAACAATGTTCTTACTAAGCCTCGCTAAAGTTATACGCCTTCCGAACGCTATAAACATTTAACGATGTGTCTCTAATGATCTATAATCCTAGTTCCTCTCCCGAGTTATAAGATTAATCAAACAACAAACAATTTATGGCCAGTAAATTGCAGTGCAGTAAACGCAGAAAACACAATTAAACGAAAGCGGAATTCAATCACATAAACAACGGTGTCAAATCATCGTATCAACAGAGTTACGTCATTCTCTAGAATGGGAATTTAGTTCATCACGAAATCCAAAAGAAACCAATACGTATTTGTAGTTCTAGGCATCGACACGCAATAAAATAAAGAGACAAAAGAAAATATAACAAATCCAAAGCGTCGTCTCTGTTCCCAGATCCGTCGTTCTTCGTAGTTGTAATCGATCTTCGCCTCTCAGTAATTTCCTCTTGCCTTCTTTTTCTTCCCAAGATGGTGTCTTTTCTCCTCACGGCGGCTCTTTTCTTTTCTGACCTAGCGATCGCGCATTATATATGTTTCTGGACGCGGCGTGCGCACGGTGGCGCGAGTTCTGGCGCTGCTGCGCGTGCCGTGCTGCTCATCTGCCCGTGTATGTGTGCGCGCGGGTGCGCGCGAGGTTCTGGTCATTTGCTTCATCTGTGCGCGCGCGGTTGCGCGTGAAGTGGCGCTGGCGCGCGCGTCTCTCGGGTCTGCTGCTGCTGCCTTGGGCGCGCGGCTGCGCGTGATCTCGCGCGGGCGCGCACGAGGTTCTGTCGATCCTCTAGCTTTCATGCGCGCGCGGTATCGCGCAAAGTCGCGCGGCTGCGCGCGTACTTCTGTTCTTGGCAGTAGCTAAACTCGTGGCTCGGTTCTGTTTTCTCGGTTCACTTGGTTGCGTATCCACTATTATCTCCATTCCTGTAATGACAACATAAACAAACCAAAAACGCGTAATTCTGTTCGAAACAAGCATAATTCAAAATGGATTTAAATGTAAATTAAGTGCAAATCTTGCACTTATCACATTCTATATTTGTTAGGTAGAGTCATGGATAAGTAAAATGTGTGACCGATGATGAAAACTGAATTGCGATCCTGAAATTTATATGTGTTCATGATAACTTAGGAGTCACAATTATTTTGCACTATCATGTTTGTTGATATTATCGTTGCTTAAAGACTAGTTGCATGCCTGTGATGCTAAACAGATGAGGGAGATCTGATTATTGGTAATTCTTGCATGACATTGACTGACACTTTTGCAGACATAGAAATGATCTAGGCATTGTTTTCACAACATCTTTGGGCCTGTGTTCTTTGTTTACTGTCAATTGTAGCCCTTTGAGCTTAAAAGTTAATGGAGATGCTTACTTTTTCTTCGTGCATTTATTTCATCTATCATTTTTATTGAAAAGTGCATGTGACTGGTTTGTATGAGTTGACTAATGGATTGACGGTAATCTAGAACTTGTTTGAGCACTTTTCGAGGCGAAATACGGATAACATGTGACATAGGAATGATTTAGGCGATCTTTGAAACCTTTGAGCCTTCGAGCCTACCAAATGAACATGAAATATCCTTAGTGTCCCATTTTGAGCCTACTAAAAATCAAGTGGTGTGTGTCAATGACATACAATTAGCCCCCACTTGTATCTATTCTATATTCCCACAGCAACTACCAAATGAAGCTAATACACTTATTTTCCTACCTGATTTTGAGAGAAATAAATTCATTGGTGTTGTAATGATTCAAATGCTCCTTAAAAAAAATAAAAAAAATGAATGTACAGAAAGGAGTTCAAAGAGAAGGAAAACAATGAAAGAATGAATCAAAAGTGGTAGAAAGAAAGCATTTGGGAAATGAAGGATATGAATGAAAAGAAAACAATAAGTGGGTGGTGGTTGAAAAGAAAATGAAAATGGGTGAAGTTGATGAAGTTCAAATATTTCTCTCAAATTTTGATCTCCATGCCTTTATTGTAGCCATGAGCCGTAGCCTAACATTACAAGCCTACAAGACTTATTAACCTTGTCACATTTATCCAATATACTAGTGGAGAAAAGTTGCTCAAGTCAAGCCTATGGATACCAGAAAAACACTGTCATCAAGTATAAACTTTAATCACTTGCATGCAAGCATCTCACGGTGTGATTTCATCTTTGGTATATTTCTGTTGAATATTTATTGAGCCAATTAAACACCGATAAAGTCCTATGTGATCTGTGAATGCAAATTTATATTTTGATGAAGTGTGAGTTGAACTGAACTGATGATGTCTTGATCCTGTAAGGCGAATGGGCATTACAACTCTATTTGAGCATTTGATGGGGTAAACGAACATTGACTTATTACACACACACGTGACTCTTGGGAAATCGTGAATTACATGAAATTAGATGAGTCGGAGGTCAATATCACTTTTCGTATATCCATGACTTTAGTAGTGTCGTTAATCTTTTCCTTAGTTATTAGTTTTTATTCTATTTTGCTCGGGACTAGAAAAAGTTCAATTTGGGGGGTTTGATAAGTGCAAGATTTGCACTTAATCTATATTAGAATCCATTTTGAATCATGCCTGTTTCGAACAGAATTATGCGTTTTTTGGTTTGTTTTGATTGTCATTTTAGGAATGGAGAAGATAGCGGACACGATGCCAAGTGGACAAGAAATACACGACCACGAGCACGCCATGGGACAGAAGTGCGCGCGCCATCGCGGCACTTCACGCGCAGTCGCACGCACATTCACTCAATCCCTCGGACAGAGCCTCGCGCGCGCCCGCGCGAGATCACGCGCAGCCGCGCGCAATGATGTGCAGAATGATCGACAGTGGCATGCGCGCCATCGCGCCAGTTCATGCGCACCCGCGCGTACAGACCCGAGAGCAACGCGCGCCAGCGCGACTTCATGCGCGACCGCGCGCATACATGCACAGGCAGATGAACAGCAACTCGCGCGCCACCGCGCGCGCACCGCGTCCAGAATATTATAAATTGCGCGAACTAGGTCAAACGCGAGGTTAGCAGCCGTCACTGGAAAAACACAGGAGATTTTCAGCCGTCCAGGGAGAAAAAGACGCAAGAAACGGAGCGCCTACACAAGATAGAGATTCAGAGTGCGAAGAACCATCGCAAATACGAAGAACGACGGATCTGGGGACAGAGACGACACTTCGAATTTGTTATCTTTTCCTTTGTTTCTTTATTTTATTGCGTAGCAATGTCTAGAATCACAAACATGTCTTGTTTTCTCTTGGATTTCGTGATGAACTAACTTTCCAGTCTAGAGAATGACGTAACTTTGTGGACACGATGATTTGACGTGGTTATTTTATAAGATTGAATTCCATTCCATGTTTACTTGTGTTTCTATGTGTTTATTGCACTGCAATTTACTGGCCATAAATTGTTGTTGTTTGATTAATTTCGCAACTCGGGAGAGGGACTAGGATTATAGATCATTAGAACACATCGTTAAATGTTTATAGCGTTCGGAAGGCGTATGACTTTAGCGAGGCTTAGTAAGAACATTGTTTGCATTTATCTATGAAATTTTGATTCTAATTAGGAATAATTGAATCGAAGTTGATAGATACAGTTATTCGTCACTTGGGAAAGAAGGAATAAAATAATCTAAGTGTTCTTGGTCATTAAATAATTGGAATTCAGGAAAATAAACTCAACAATGAATAATTATCGTGGAAACTTTGTGAAATCATTTCTCTAGACACTTTCTCTCATTGATATTTCTCAATTCGGTGATCTAATTAATTCATTGTTTTCAATTAATTCGTTTAAACAAACAAATCTGATTATTGATTTTTCTAGATAAAGTCTTGGCTATTTTAATTACAAGAATTGATATACATTTTTATACACACTCCTCGTGGGATCGACACTTGTACTCAAAAGTACATTTTACTATAACTTGACATCGTGCGCTTGCGAGCAGTTAAGAAAAGACGCAACAATTCCAGTTTGTGCGACCGTAGGTGCGCTTCGGTAGTGACCGCGGGTGCGGTGCGCCTTCTATTTTGTAGTGCGGGTGCGGTGTTGTAATGTACCGCGGGTGCGGTGGTGTTTCGTCATTTCTTGCATTATTCAACATGGCAAAACCGCGGGTGCGGTGTTGCTTCGGCACACGTAGCGCGGGTGCGGTGTCCACAAGACCGCGGGTGCGCTCCTGCTTCGAATTTTCTTGTATTTTGAATGCACCACAAGCGCGGGTGCGGTGCACATGAGACCGCGGGTGCACTCCTGTTTCGTCAAAATTATTTTTTTTCTCAAATTTTCAGTCCTGAAAAGAAAACAATTGGGATTCATTAAATTTGGGAAGATATAAGCACACACTATATTAAAAATACACAACCAAAAATAATCATGATACAAAAAAATAAAATCAAAACCGAAATCAAAATGCAAAAGAGAAACAAAGTTGCCTCCCAATAAGCGCTTGGTTTAACGTCTTCAGCCCGACTACCATCAGTCTATATCAAGTTGATCCGCCCAAAGGAATGTTGTCAAGGTGCCTTACTTCATTTCCATAGTATGGCTTAACTCGCTGCCCGTTCACCTTGAAATTCCTCCTCATCACTGCATTTTAGCTCAATCGCCCCATGAGGGTACACTTTCTCCACCAAAAATGGTCCTGACCAACGCGATTTCAATTTACCAGGAAACAACTTCAGACGGGAGTTGAACAAGAGTACTTGTTGTCCTGGTTGTAGCTCCTTTCATACAATGAGTTTATCGTGCCACTTTTTGGTATGTTCTTTATAAATCTTGGCATTTTCGTATGCATCATTGCGGAACTCCTCCATTTCATTTAACTGTAGTTTTCTGCCATTGCCAGATGCTTTCAAATCAAAATTCAACTTCTTAACTGCCCAAAATGCTCGATGCTCCAATTCCAGCGGTAAGTGACAGGCTTTACCAAAAACCAACCTATAGGGAGACATCCCAATAGGCGTCTTGAACGCGGTCCTATAAGCCCACAATGCATCATCCAACTTTATAGCCCAATCCTTCCGGTTTGTATTGACAGTCTTTTCTAATATTTGCTTGATTTCCCGGTTGGATATTTCAGCTTGTTCGTTCGACTGAGGATGATATGCTAATGCCACTCTGTGCTTCACATTGTATTTAGCCATCGGTGAGTTGAAAATTTTAAAGTGCGTACCTTCGTCACTTATGATGCTCTCGGTGTTCCAAACCTGGTGAAAATGTTCTTGTGCATGAACTTAACTACAACACGAGCATCGTTAGTACTGGTGGCGATTGCTTCCACCCATTTCGAAACATAATCTACAGCTAATAATATATAAGATTGACCAAAAGAAGGCGGAAGGTCCCATGAAATCTATGCCCCAGACATCAAAAAGTTCCACTTCCAAAATATTTGTCAGTGGCAATTCGTGACGCCTAGAAATGTTTCCTAATCTTTGGCACCTATCACATGATTTCACTAAGGTATAGCTATCCTTAAACAAAGTAGGCCAGAAAAAACCCGATTGCAATACCTTAGCTGCTGTTCGTGTTGCTCCAAATGTCCACCATAAGGTGATGAATGACATTGTTCCAGAATTTTGTTTGCATCTTCGCCATCAACACATCTCCCTAATCACTTGGTCAGCACATCTTTTATATATACAAGGATCATCCCAAAAGAAAAATTTGATATCATGGAAGAACTACTTTTTCTGATGGTGATTTAGATCTGGAGGAAGAGTACCACAAGACAAGAAGTTAGCTATATCAGCAAACCAAGGGAGTTTAGAACTTACCTCAAACAGTTGTTCGTCTGGAAACGACTCATTGATAACTCCACCGTCAGTTCGTTCTTCCAGCTCTAGTCGTGACAAGTGATCTGCCACCTGGTTTTCACAACCTTTCTTGTCTTTTACTTCAAAGTCAAATTCTATAAGTAGAAGTATCCATCGTATCAACCTGGGCTTGGCATCCTTTTTGGCAAACAAGTAACGAAGAGCTGCATGGTCAGTGAAAACAGTTACCTTGGTGCCAATAAGATAGGTTCTGAACTTGTCAAATGCAAACACCACTGCTAGCATCTCTTTCTCAGTAGTTGTATATTTCTGTTGGGCTGCATTAAGTGTACGACTTGCATAGTATATAGCCTTGAACATCTTGTCTCGCCTCTGTCCCAATGCTGCTCCCACAGCATAGTCGCTAGCATCGCACATGAGCTCAAATGGCTCCTTCCAATCAGGCACTATCATAATGGGAGCAGAAATCAGTGCTTTCTTGATCCTGTTAAATGCCTGCAAACAATCATCGTCAAAAATAAATGTCGAATCTTTTTCTAACAAATTACATAAAGGTCTAGTAATTTTAGAAAAATATTTGATATAACGACGATAGAACCCGGCATGTCCCAAGAAACTTCTGATCCCTTTCACATTCTTTGGTGGTGGAAGATTTTCAATTGCCACAACTTTGGCTCTGTCAACTTCTATTCCTTTAGCCGAAATTTTATGCCCAAGCACAATACCTTCTGGAACCATGAAGTGACATTTTTCCCAATTCAAAACTAAATTCTTCGCCTGACATCTCTGCAAAACAAGCATTAGATTTTGCAAACAGTGATCAAAAGATGAACCAAACACAGAGATATCATCCATAAAAACCTCCATTATTTCCTCGACCATGTCAGAAAATATGGCCATCATACACCTCTGAAAAGTAGCAGGTGCATTGCACAGACCAAATGGCATTCTCCTGAAAGCAAATGTACCATAGGGGCAAGTGAAGGTAGTCTTCTCCTGATCCTCCGGTGCTATGACAATCTGATTGTAACCTGAATAACCATCTAGAAAGCAATAATAATGATAACCACCCACTCTATCAAGCATCTGGTCAATAAAGGGAAGAGGGAAGTGATCTTTCCTAGTAGCATCATTCAATTTCCTGTAGTCTATGCATACTCGCCAACCAGTCACTGGACGAGTTGAAATCAATTCATTATTCTCATTTCTCACTACAGTTATTCCCCTTTCTTAGGCACTACTTGTACTGGTGAAACCCACGAGCTATCAGATATAGAATAAATAACACCAGAATTTAACAGTTTTAATACCTCAGCCCTCACAACCTCTTTCATTGCTGGATTAAGTCTTCTCTGATGATCAACATAGGGTGAATATGATTCCTGCATCAAGATTGTATGCATACAAACAGTAGGGCTAATCCCCTTTATATCAGCAATTGTCCATCCCAAAGTAGATTTAAATTTCCTCAACACTCTCAACAATTTCTCTTTTTCAACACAAGTAAGAAAGGAAGAGATAATTACCGGATATGTCGAATTTTCACCTAAAAATGCATAACAAAGGTGACTTGGCAATTCCTTCAATTCAGGAGATGCTTTTGGTATCTCTTTACTTGCATCTTCAAGTAGCTCTACATGATGCACATCACTCTTTTCTTTAGGCAGTGTATTGAGAGCTAGTATCTCATCTTGCACATCCCTATCACTTTCATCCAGTGCAGACGCCGATTCCAACAAACATCTTTCTAAGGAATCTTTCGTCATCCTACCTGCACCAACATGAGATACACATGAATCAATTACATCAATACTATTACAAGTACTTACCTCATTTGGTTCTTTGATTGTGTTGTAGATGTTGAACATGACTTCTTCTCCACCTACTCTCAATGTGAGCTCGCCCTTGTACACATCAATCAAAGCTTTTCCGATGGCCAAGAACGGCCTTCCAAAGATAAGCGGAGTCTCCTGATCTTCTTCCATATCTAGAATGACAAAATCAGCAGGAAATATAAATTTGTCTACCTTTACCAGAACATCCTCCACTATCCCCCGTGGATATGTAAGTGATCTGTCCGCCAGCTGCAGGGTAATAGTGCTAGGCTTCACCTCGCCAAGCTCCAAAGTCCTGTAAATAGAAAAAGGCATTAAATTAATACTGGCACCTAAATCACATAAAGCTTTATTGATTCTAGAACCACCAATAACACAAGGAATAGTAAAACTCCCTGGATCTTTGAGTTTCTGTGGTAGTTTCCTTTGGAGTATGGCACTACACTCTTCGGTCAACTTAACTGTCTCTGTGGGGACCCGGACGCTAATCATCTTTTTTATCATGATTGGGACTAATTAATCAAGTATAATAAACAGGGTCTAAATTTTTTTTTAAAATGCGGAAGGTAATTGAATCAAACTCCTATACATATCAGTATAAAAGCGTAAATCTGATAAAATATACAAACATACATACTCAGGTTCAACAACTACTATCAAGTGTTTAAACCCTAGCTCTAGTCCAAGTCCGGTATCACCACTCTAATCTCGATCTGTCCTCATCTCTGTGACCCTGTACCTGTCCCACCTGTTGCCATGCACACATACAAACAAGACAACAGCCGGATAACTCCGGTGAGATATAAATATCCCAGTATAAACAATGTATTAAATGCAATCATATAAAACATATATAAAAGCATAAACAAACATCAAAACATGTATCTAATCCGATTACATGAATTAATGACTCGTGATCTAATCTTATCTTATCTCAAATCTAGGGATCCCAATCTAATTTAGACTTTGGTATGCTGTATCGAGTGTGTCTGAGATAGACGTCGATCTACATCTGAAGCTCGTCGATACACCGTAAGTCTAGAGTCTTATCGGTTCTGAGAAAGACTCGGCGGTTCTGCCCTAGCTAGGCTGTCTGCCCTAGACTCGGACTCTGACCCTGTTCTAAGTCAATACATGCACATATCAATCTGATAATCTGCAAATATCAATGCAATAAAATAAAGTATGTGATTTAGGGAAACTCAAGTCAAACCTAACTCGAGTTGTGCAATCCCGAATCAACATTTATTTATACCTTTCTTGCTGTAAATCTGATACAATCGAAGGCTCGATTCAAAGTCTGTCAATACTCAATCTGGCAATGACAATATCAATATTTTGTATCAATATTCAAATCAAATCACGACATCTCTGTTTTATTAAATTCTGACAGTACAACAGTACAATCTTGCGATACTGATAATACTATATCAGTCTATATCAATTCCAAATGTTTACAATCAACCACCAGATAAATCTGATATCAATTCTAGTCAATTTCCTTCTGAAATCCATAACAATTCCATATTCAGTCCGTTTCTTAATCTGACTTCGATTCTACGCTGTCTAACATGTCAAGAATAACATATATGACGTGTATTCAATTATAACAACATCATAATTTCAAAACATGTCAAAACGTAGTAAAACTTACGTCCAGTTGTAGCCTACGTCGATAGGAACTCGGTACCGAAGTCGGATTTAAATTTGGACGGACGGATTTTCGCAAAATCTCAATTTAAGATCAAAATACGAGGTTGGCTTTGATTTCTCGATTTCCTTTCATTTTCTCGTTTCTGAAGCAAAGATATACATATATATATATATATACCTTGCATGCATTACACGACGTGGCCCATTCTTTCACCGAACACGTCTCTCGCTCGGGCGGACATAAGTTTCCGCCCGGGCGAGTAACTCTCGGCCCTCGCAAATTCAAGCAGTCTCGCTCGGGCGAGCACAAACTTCCGCCCGGGCGAGTAACTCTCGGCCCTCTTCCACTAGGCACTCGCGCTCGGGCGGTTAAAAACTTCCGCCCGGGCGCGCCATCTTCGCCCAACAATTTAGTCTTCTCAAATTAATCTCAAAATGGTCCGGGTTATAATCGTGTCCACTACTAATCGATAATCTCAGATTAACATGATATAAAATCTTGGGCATTACATTTCTCCCCTCCTAAGATATGATTTCGTCCTCGAAATCACAGGCATTCAATCATATCAACAAGGAGTATACACAGAACTGTATTAGAAATTTACATCATCGAAATAACTCTGGGAATTCTTGTCTCATATCTGATTCTGTTTCCCAGGTTGCTTCTTCTACACCATGACGAGTCCATTGCACTTTCACAAGTGGAATCATCTTCGTTCTGAGTTGCTTTTCATTACGATCGATAATTTGAATCGGTTTTTCAATATAGCTCAACGTCTCATCTAGTTCGGCCTCGTCTGGTTGAATAGCATGTGAAGCATCAGGAAGGTACTTCCTTAATAACGATACATGAAAGACATCATGTATCCCAGATAATGAAGGCGGTAAAGCGAGTCGATAGGCACGATCTCCTATCTTTTCAAGAATCTCATAAGGCCCAATATATCGTGGAGACAATTTCCCTTTCTTGCCAAATCTGACAACTCCTCTGAAAGGTGAAATCTTTAAGAAAACTCGGTCTCCTGCCTCAAATACCAACGGTCTACGTCGAACATTGGCATATTTGGCCTGTCTGTCTTGTGCTGCCTTCATCTTCTTTTGAATTAGCTTCACTTTTTCGGTCATATCTCTGATCATATCTGGTCCAATCTCAGGAACTTCAGAGATATCATCCCAATAAAGAGTGGATCGACATTTCTTTCCGTACAACACTTCAAATGGTGCCATCTCAATACTCGTCTGATAGCTGTTGTTGTACGAAAACTCACAAAGAGGCAATGCATCTTGCCAAGTAGTGCTAAAATCTAGCACCACTGCTCTCAGCATATCTTCCAGTGTCTGGATAGTCCGCTCTGACTGCCCGTCGGTCTGTGGATGATATGCGGTACTCAGATGTAACTTCGTACCGAGAGCCTGCTGCAAACTCTGCCAGAAGTGCGAAGTAAATCGAGGATCACGATCTGATACAATCGACTTCGGCACTCCATGCAATCTGACCACTTCTCTGATATAGATCTCTGCCATCTGGTCAAATCTGTACGTCATCTTGTACGGTATAAAACATGCGGATTTGGTCAATCTGTCAATCACGACCCAAATCGCATCACAACCTTTGGAGGAACGCGGCAACTGCGTCACAAAATCCATGGAAATGTGATCCCATTTCCACTCAAGAATGGACAAACTTTGTAATAAACCTCCTGGTTTCTTTCTTTCTGCTTTCACCTGTTGGCAATTTAGACATTTGGAAACAAATTCGGCGATGTCGGTCTTCATTTGTTTCCACCAGAACTTGTCTTTTCAAATCGTTATACATCTTTCTGCAACCAGGATGAATGCTGAATCGACTGTTGTGCGCTTCTGACAATATCCGTCGTCTCAAATCTGAAACATTCGGCACAACCAGACGATTATTCACATACAAAACATTATCACGTACCTGATACTCTGATCGATGTCCTGCTCTAACCATCGATACTGATTTCTGTACATTCTGATCAACTTTCTGAGCTACCTTAATTCTCATAATCAGCTCTGGTTCTACTTGTACCGTATAAAGTCTCAACGGTCTATAATCTGTTTCAAATTCTAATCCAGACAAACAGCAGTCTTCTATCAAATTTGAAACACCAATCGTCGACAAGGATAAAGAACATACCTTTCGACTTAGTGCATCAGCTGCTGCATTAGATTTCCCTGGATAGTATTTGATTTCACAATCAAAATCTTTAAGCAAATCTAGCCATCTTCGCTGTCTCATATTCAATTCAGATTGTGAAAACAGATATTTCAAACTCTTATGATCAGAATATATCTCAAACTTCTCACCATAAAGGTAGTGTCGCCATATCTTTAATGCAAAGACAATGGCTGCCAATTCTAGATCATGAATTGGATAACGAGTCTCATGTGGTTTAAGCTGTCTTGAAGCATAGGCAATAACATGCCCTCGTTGCATCAGTACACATCCCAACCCTCTGTGAGAAGCGTCGCAATAAACCACAAATCACCAGTACCGGATGGAATAGTCAACACCGGTGCACTGGTCAACCTCTTCTTCAACTCCAGAAAACTGGTCTCACATTCTTCAGACCAAACAAATGGAGCATTCTTCTGAGTTAGCTGAGTAATTGGTTTAGCTATGCTCGAGAAATCTTTAATGAAACGACGGTAGTATCCTGCTAAACCCATGAAACTGCGAATTTCAGGTACTGACGTCGGTCTTGGCCAAGAAATCACGGCTTCCACTTTACTGGGATCAAATGATATACCATCTCCAGATATAATATGACCCAAAAATACTACCTGTCTTAGCCAAAACTCACACTTCGACAGTTTAGCATATAATTTCTCAGCTCTTAAAATTCGCAACACAATTCTTAAATGTTCTGCATGCTCACTTATATTCTTTGAATAAATCAAAATATCATCGATGAAAATAATCACAAAATCATCGAGATATTTCTGGAATATACGATTCATCAATCCCATGAATACAGCTGGAGCATTCGTCAGACCAAAAGGCATGACAATAAATTCATAGTGTCCATACCTGGTTCTGAATGCTGTCTTTGAGATATCAGAATCTCTGACTCTCAGCTGATGGTATCCCGATCTTAAATCAATCTTGGAATATACTGAAGAACCCTGCAACTGATCGAATAAGTCATCTATACGAGGCAAAGGATATTTATTCTTTACCGTTGCCTTGTTCAGTTGCCGATAGTCGATGCAGAGTCTCATCGAACCATCTTTCTTTCTTACGAATAGTACTGGAGCACCCCAAGGAGAAACACTGGGTCTAATGTACCCCTTGGCCAGTAAATCTTCCAGCTGATCTTTTAATTCTTTCAATTCAACTGGTGCCATTCTGTACGGAGCTCTAGAAATGGGTACTGTACCGGGCATCAGTTCAATGCTGAAGTCTATCTCTCTAACTGGAGGTAATCCCGGAATCTCATCTGGGAAGACGTCAGCAAACTCACGCACCACTGGCAGATCTGCCAATGCTGGACTCGACTTCAGTAAATCTACTGAATATACAAGGAACCCTTCTGCTCCTTTCTGTAATAATCGAGTCATAGATAATATGGATATTAAAGGAATTCTCGATCTAGAACCCTTACCGTAAAATTTCCACTCCTCAGCCATATCTGGTCTGAATCTCACTATCTTGTGGAAACAATCAACTGTCGCTCTGTACTTGGTTAGCATATCAATACCGATAATACAGTCAAAGTCAGACAAGCCAAGTACAATGCAATCTAACTCAATCTTATGCCCGTCATACTGTAGTACACAAAGCTTAACAGAATTTACGGATATCAAACCTATCCCCAAAGGCGAAGATACAGACACTACAGTAGCTAAAGACTCTACAGGCAATGCATGACTCAATGCAAATCGTTCAGAAATAAATGTGTGTGAAGCACCGGTATCAATTAATACGTAAGCAGGATAACCACATAAAGAACAGTTACCTGCCACAACGTCATCTGGTGCTTCCTGGGCCTGCTCCTCTGTCAAAGCGAAGACTCTGGCCTGCTGTCTAGGAGGCTGACCAACTGTCTGGCTTCCTCCTGGCCTCTGCTGTGACTGAGCTGGCGCTGGCTGAAATGTATGGACAGCAGCGGATCGTCTCTCAGTCTGTGCTGCTGATCCCGATGACTCGGCCCCCTGAGCTCTTTGGGAACCTCTCTGGGGACACACTTTAGCAAAGTGTCCCGGCTGTTTACAGACATTGCAACTACCAGTCACTCCCTGGCATTGCTCAGTAGCATGTCTTCCTCCGCAAGTCATGCAATAAACTCCAGTATAACTCTGGCTCAATCTGGAACCACCGGAGCTGGAAGAACTACTGCCAGATTTCTTGAATTGCTTTCCCCTGGCTTTCAGAAATTTTTTCTTTCCTCCACTACTGCTGCCACTCTCAAATCTGGGAGGTGGTTGATGTGGTCTCGGTGCTGGAGGCACAAATGAAGCTCCTTTCTGTCTCATCAGACCGGCTTCTGCTCCCTTAGCTCTGTTCAGGGCATCAGTAAAATTATCCGGTCGCCCGGTGTTCACCAATGTGAAAATGTCGGGGTTCAGGCCATTGATGAACTGGTCAGCAGTAGCTTCTTCGCTGTCAGCCACATGTGGAGCAAATTTCAGCAAGGAGGAGAACTTGGACACGTATTCTTCTATGTTCATCGGTCCTTGCTTTAGATTGGCAAATTCCGCCCCCTTATCCTTCCGGTACGACACTGGAAAGAATCGTTGATAAAATTCAGTTCTAAATATATTCCAGGTAATATTCGTACCTCTATGCTCCATGGCTCTCTTCCTCGTAATCCACCAGTCCTTGGCCACATCGTGCAGCTGGTGTCCGATCAATTTCACCCTCTTCTCATCGGTATACTCCAAGGATTCGAACAACATCTCTATATCATCGAGCCAACTCTCGCATTCCACAGCGTTCTCTGTGCCTTTCAAGGTCGGCGGATGAAATGACTGAAATCGTTTCAATAACGTTTCCATTGGAGTTGGAGTGACATCCATTGGAGGATTTGATGTACTTCCCTGTTCTGGTACTCGTCTCGGAGGCATATCTGAGAATCAAATAGATTAACACAAATACTACAATTCTGTTGCAATCCTCCTCTGCTCATCTTACTGCTGATCTAGAATCAGTACTGATCCAATTTCAATAAAACATATTACTATATCAATCAGATAAACAAGTAACATGTAATAAAGCAGTAAGACATGCTAGCATTCAAAAGCAGGAAAGAAAATCTCAATCTACCCCGCTCACTAGCCTCTTCTATCTTAATCTAAAGGATCTATCGCTCTGATACCACCTGTTGTGGGGACCCGGACGCTAATCATCTTTTTTATCATGATTGGGACTAATTAATCAAGTATAATAAACAGGGTCTAAATTTTTTTTTAAAATGCGGAAGGTAATGGAATCAAACTCCTATACATATCAGTATAAAAGCGTAAATCTGATAAAATATACAAACATACATACTCAGGTTCAACAACTACTATCAAGTGTTTAAACCCTAGCTCTAGTCCAAGTCCGGTATCACCACTCTAATCTCGATCTGTCCTCATCTCTGTGACCCTGTACCTGTCCCACCTGTTGCCATGCACACATACAAACAAGACAACAGCCGGATAACTCCGGTGAGATATAAATATCCCAGTATAAACAATGTATTAAATGCAATCATATAAAACATATATAAAAGCATAAACAAACATCAAAACATGTATCTAATCCGATTACATGAATTAATGACTCGTGATCTAATCTTATCTTATCTCAAATCTAGGGATCCCAATCTAATTTAGACTTTGGTATGCTGTATCGAGTGTGTCTGAGATAGACGTCGATCTACATCTGAAGCTCGTCGATACACCGTAAGTCTAGAGTCTTATCGGTTCTGAGAAAGACTCGGCGGTTCTGCCCTAGCTAGGCTGTCTGCCCTAGACTCGGACTCTGACCCTGTTCTAAGTCAATACATGCACATATCAATCTGATAATCTGCAAATATCAATGCAATAAAGTAAAGTATGTGATTTAGGGAAACTCAAGTCAAACCTAACTCGAGTTGTGCAATCCCGAATCAACATTTATTTATACCTTTCTTGCTGTAAATCTGATACAATCGAAGGCTCGATTCAAAGTCTGTCAATACTCAATCTGGCAATGACAATATCAATATTCTGTATCAATATTCAAATCAAATCACGACATCTTTGTTTTATTAAATTCTGACAGTACAACAGTACAATCTTGCGATACTGATAATACTATATCAGTCTATATCAATTCCAAATGTTTACAATAAACCACCAGATAAATCTGATATCAATTCTAGTCAATTTCCTTCTGAAATCCATAACAATTCCATATTCAGTCCGTTTCTTAATCTGACTTCGATTCTACGCTGTCTAACATGTCAAGAATAACATATATGACGTGTATTCAATTCTAACAACATCATAATTTCAAAACATGTCAAAACGTAGTAAAACTTACGTCCAGTTGTAGCCTACGTCGATAGGAACTCGGTACCGAAGTCGGATTTAAATTTGGACGGACGGATTTTCGCAAAATCTCAATTTAAGATCAAAATACGAGGTTGGCTTTGATTTCTCGATTTCCTTTCATTTTCTCGTTTCTGAAGCAAAGATATACATATATATATATATATACCTTGCATGCATTACACGACGTGACCCATTCTTTCACCGAACACGTCTCTCGCTCGGGCGGACATAAGTTTCCGCCCGGGCGAGTAACTCTCGGCCCTCGCAAATTCAAGCAGTCTCGCTCGGGCGAGCACAAACTTCCGCCCGGGCGAGTAACTCTCGGCCCTCTTCCACTAGGCACTCGCGCTCGGGCGGTTAAAAACTTCCGCCCGGGCGCGCCATCTTCGCCCAACAATTTAGTCTTCTCAAATTAATCTCAAAATGGTCCGGGTTATAATCGTGTCCACTACTAATCGATAATCTTAGATTAACATGATATAAAATCTTGGGCATTACAGTCTCGAACTCATGCAACTTCCTTTTCTTTGACATCACATCTTTGATGAACTTTGCATAGTTTGGCATTTGCTCTAAAGCATCAGAAAATGGAATGTTGATGTGAATCTTCTTGAAAATCTCCAAAAATTTTGCAAATTGATCATCCAATTTCTTCTTTTTGAACCTCTGCGGATATGGAAGAACTGGCTTAAATACCGGAGGTTGTTCAGCTTCAACTTCAGCTTTGGATCCCTCAGTTTCAACTTCTTCAACTGTTATCTCATTTTCATCCTTCTCTTTGGAATTTTTAACCTCAAATTTTCTTCCACTTCTCAAAGTTACAGCTTTGCATTGCTCCTTTGGATTCACTTCAGTGTTACTTGGGAATTGACCTTTATTTTGATCTCTCAATGCATTAGCCAATTGACCAATCTGTGTCTCCAATGATTTCATTGTGGCACCCATATTTCCCATGTGAGTTTCCATGCCATCAAGACGAGATTCAGTCCTAGCCATTCTTTTACTAGATTCAACAACAAATGTCCCAACTAGATCCTCAAGTGAAGGTTTTCCTTCCCCCTTTGATGTATTGAACCCCGGTGGAGGATTCAATACATTCTTGTTATTAGCATATGAAAAATTTTCATGATTTCTCAAACCAGGATGATAAGTGTTAGGGAGAGGGTTACCTCGATATCCTCCGTAGCCACCAAAATTCTATTGTTGATATAATGAGCCTCATCAGGAATATGTGGTTCTTCAGTAACAACCGATGCATTTTCAACCTCTGATGTACTAGCCTTATTCATTGCTGCAATTTGAGTTGTTAAAGCTGAAACTTGAGCGGTGAGTGATGTAATAGGATCTATGGCATAAATTCCAGCTTGCTTCTTTACTCCTGACCTCTCGGACAGCCACTGATAGCTGTTAATAGTCATCTGTTCAAGCAAATCATACGCTTGATCAGGTGCTTTTGCAAATATCGTGCCACCAGCTGCTGCATCCACAGTGCCTCTTGTTTGTCCATTCAAACCATTATAAAACAATTCAATCTGTACCCAATCTTCAAAAACATGGTTTGGACATCTCCTCAACAACTCCTTATACCGTTACCATGCCTCATATAATTGCTCAAAGTCAGTCTGCCTAAAAGTACTTATCTCTGTCTTCAACTGTGCAGACTTCGCAGGTGGAAAATATTTAGCAAGGAACTTGGTTGCTAACTCCTGCCATGTAGTGATACTCCCCAAAAGAAGCGATTGGAGCCATCCTCTTGCTTGGTCCCTAAGAGAAAAAGGAAACAAACGCAATCGAATTATATCATCAGAAACACCATTTATTTTTACCGTGTCAGTAATTTCAAGGAATGTTCCGAGATGTAAATGAGGATCTGCAGCAGCGGCTCCCCCAAACTGATTCTGTTGAACCATGTTTATCAATGCAGTCTTGAGCTCAAAGTTGTTTGCATTAATAGTTCCTCGTGCTATGCCCGAGTAATGAGCATTCAATACCGGCCTAAAATGATCTCTGATGGTATTGCAGTGGGTGGATTTTCATTATCTCTGTTTTCAGCCATTTCTCGAATCTCTTCTCTTCTTGCCTTTCTTAATCTTCTTGCGGTTCTTTCGATTTCAGGATCAAAGATAAGCAAGTCAAGATTTTGCGATCTTCGCATGCACTGTCAAACGAAGATAAGACACAAATCAATGTTTAATGTATTACAATAAAAATAGCTCTAAATTAAAATAAAGACTAATTGGTAACAATACTAATATAAATTTAAAATATATATTCCCCGGCAACGGCGCCAAAAACTTGTTGCGTGTTTTCTTAATTGCTTGCAAGTGCACAACGTCAAGTTTGTAATAAAATGTATTTTTGAGTACAAGTGTCGATCCCACGAGGAGTATGTATTTAAATGTATATTAATGCTTGCAATTAAAATAGTCTCAATTTTATTTAGAAAAATCAATTAACAGATTTGTTTTCACCAATAACTAAATTGAAAATAAATTTAATTATATTATAACACCAAACTTTTTATAACAAATAACTATGGAATAAAAGATCTAGAGGTCCGATTTCACCCAACTATCCACCATGTGTTATTTTGTGTAGCTATATTATAAATGTCCTTATTATACCTTAGCCAAGAATTCTAAATTATCTACTCCCTCTCCCGAGTGCTAAGTAGATACTAATTATCTAACAACAGATTGTAACGTCCTCATCAACAATCTATAATTAAATAACACAATAAGCACTAAATTCTTTTAATGGCTTCAATAGCAATATATGTCCTCCCGAACTATATAAATACTATCGATGTGTAACGTACCGTACTTTTATCATTCAAAAATTGTGGAAAAATTTAAAATTTTCTTTATTAAATGTAAACATCCATACGGTAGTCACTCAACGTTCATAAATAGTTTTGAAATCATTCGCCATCAAATAAATTTGTTTAAAGAAAGGTTATCTCGAAATGTCTCACATCCAATCATAAAAATTCAGAGTATTTTAAACTGTGCTTAAAACATAAACTTGCGGTCTTCGGGTTTAGCTTGCCGCTCAATCCAAGCCTGCCCCTTGGTCGCCACCTCCTGTCTCCTCCTCAACGTACTCACTTGCATCGATCAAGTCTAGTGAGTCTAAAGACTCAACACGTATAAACTGGAATAACGAATACTACAATAATAAAATCGCATGCATCTTTAAAATAAAACGTACATAACTTGAAACTTGAACTTTGCGTAATAAATTTAAACTTGAATTAAACTTGAACTTGAACTTACATACTATGACGTGCTAAGAACATAAACTTCTCTTAAACATACTCTCATACTTCAACATACTAAACTTCATCATTTTGCGTAGAGGATGTTTCAAAGCAAGTGACCTTTAACTTTAATAAACGCCTGATCAGACACACCACAGTACTGGGTTGACAGGGACGTATCCACTGCCACATACATGAGATCCTCGTTCATCATTTAACGGGCCGGTTGGTCCCCGTTCATCATTTAACGGTTTCCAACCACGATCTAACCCGTTCATCATTTAACGGGGTGGAGAGGTCCTCGGCCACGTTCACCGACTTCCAAACCCATTCACTTTTTGGTCACGAGACATTTAGCATACCTCAAAAACTTCAAATATTTTATTTGCACGTCATGCATACTTACTTGGCGTTGAGGGATTCGTTGGACTTCGATCGGAGTCGTTGCTGCGCATACTAACGAATTCATAACTTAACTTACATAACTTAGACGTATCAATCATGCTTACTTCGAGTTCGTTCACTTCCCTAGGACATTCTAAAATTTCCCATAACACGACCTTAATAATCCTTGCACTAAACCATAACATCAAACTTAAAAATCACCAAATTACTTTTCCCCAAACAGTGTGTACACGGACCCCGAGCCCGGGTCCGTGTACAGGTCCGTCTACCTACGGTGACATACGTGCTGTGAAAAGGAAGGGGCACGGACCCCGTGTGAGGCTCCGGGTACGGGTCCGTGTCCGTGCGCAAGGAATTGTCTCGAAGAAAAGGGAAGGCACGGACCCCGTGCCTACATCCGTGTGGGGGTCCGTGTCCGCTCGCGACGCTGACACTCGTGATAAAACAAGGGCACGGACCCCGTGCCCGGGTCCGTGTGCCTACTGTATGTTGATACCTGCGAGAAAACTTATGCACGTGCCTATCCTCCCAATTGCAACTTGATAAGCACGAATTATATAGCATTTTAGGGATTTTATTTTGTCGTATTCGTGCTTATTTGGCATTTTTATTCCGAGTTTTGCGCTTATTTCATTTTATTATGGCTGTTTGCAGGTTTGACCAAAAACGGGTGAAAACCAAAGAAATAAAAGAAAAGTCAAGCCTCGCAACGCCACATCAGAAATACCCGGAAAAATAGGAGAAAACACAAAAGTGTTGGAAACAAAGGCCCCAAACACGGACCCCCGAGGCGGGTCCGTGTCATTCAACAATAAGAGAAGAATTCAGCCGAGGAAGCACGGACCCAAACACGGACCCCGGAGGCAGGTCCGTGCCTTTCAATATTCGAGACACAAATAATAGAGTCTACACGGACCTCTTGCCAGACCTATATCCGGGGTCCGTGCTCGTCATCATCCAGAGAAGAAAAATCCAGAGTCTACACGGACCCCTGGACGGACCCAAGCACGGGGTCCATGTCCACCATTCCGGAAGAATTTTGAGGCAGAGTCTACACGGACCCTTTCCCGGATGCAAGCACGGGGTCCGTGTACGCAATATCAGATCGAGAATTTGGCAAAGATTTTGTTCGCGATTTGGGAGATATAAAAAGAAAATAACCTAACACCAAGAGGGTTGTTGAATTTCGGGAGATAGGAGCCGACTTTGAGAGAAAAAAGGAGCGCAAGCTTTGAACTTTTTGAAGACGGCGGCGACTTGGGCGAAAATAGCGCAATTTACACGCAAGATCCGCGCACCGTCATTGAGATTTCTCTTCTCTTTTATTTTCTTATTTTCTTAGACATGAATTCAAACATTGAATTTGATTTTTTGAATTTATGGAGTAGTTCTTCTTGTGATCGGGACCACGATAGGGACAAACGCCTGATTTTGTTTATTCGTTGGATCGTTCAATTCATAATTATTTCTTGTTATTTATTAATGTTTGCGTAATTTTCGTGCTTTTGATTTGGCCAATTAAATTGCATGTTTGTTGTTCGATCTTGACTCGAAAGGGAATAGATTGAAATTTAGCTTCAAAAATATTAATCAACACACGGTTAAACCGACTAGAAATAGTATTCGGTTTCAGTGTGCGATTTTAGGCGACAGCTGTAATTCTATCGTTGATGCATGCGTTTTTGTTTAATTAAATTCAATTAGAAATAATTGGACTGTTAAATGAAAATAGGATTATAAATTCTAGAAATAGATTTATAATTAAATTAGAGGATTACATCGTGACTTCGAATAATTGTTAGTCGAATAATTTCAGTGCTTGAATTTACTCAGAGTTTGTTACCGTTGTGTGTTCCCGGTCATTCTATTTAAATTTGAAAATTCCACGTCCAAGCTTCTCTGATATTTAATTTAGTTATTAAATTAGAATAAATTCGTTAAAAATTCACTTAGTTGAAATAATAATCAATCGCTCACTTTTGTTTGCCTAGATTAAATAAAATAATCGAATCTTAGTAATTAAATAATAGTCTCTGTGGGATCGATACTTGGACAGTACGTCCATTTACTATAACTTGACCTAGTCCGCTTGCTAGAATTATTCCCAACCGAAATCTTCGGTCAAGTTTTTGGCGCCGTTGCCGGGGACTATTTATTTGATATTAGGATAAATTATTTGTTTGAGACTAGGCTTTTACTCTTAGTTTAAAATTGTTTTTATTCTTTCTTTAGTATTTTAATTACCTTTGTTTATTCTACTTATTCTCTCTTGGAGCTTAAATCGTGCACTTAAATTTTTGATTTCAGGGGTTAGCTCGTGTTATATGAGCCGTGCTCAAGACGTCAGGAATCTAGTGCCACTTGATCTTGAGATTGAAAGCACTCTCCGCAGTATCCGCAGAGCCCGAAGGAACAACAACTTGACTCTGGAATTCGAATCTAAAGCAGAATCCGAAATAGACCGTAAACCAGAAGTTGAGGAAATGGCCGGAGAAGAGGATAACCGTACATTGATGGAGCTTCATCGACCAGCATTCGAAGGTTATGGGTCTAGTATAATCCGCCCTACGATTCAGGCAAATACATTCGAGCTGAAGCCAGGCATCATCCAGATGATCCAAATGCAAGTAAAGTTTGGTGGAACACCATCTGAAGACCCCAATGCACATCTGGAGAATTTTCTGTCAATCTGTGATACGATTAAGTGCAATGGGGTGAGTACTGATGCCATTCGACTCAGACTATTTCCATTCTCTTTGCAAGGAGAAGCTATGGAGTGGCTTCGCGACCTTCCAGCTGGTTCTATCACTACTTGGGATGGGCTAGTTGAGTTCTTCATGCACAGGTATTTTCCCCCTACTAAGATTACACAACTGCGAAATGAAATCACTTCATTTAGACAGAGAGATGGGGAATCACTGAATTCAGCGTGGGCAAGGTTTAAAAAGATGTTGAGGATGTGCCCCAGACATGGTTTTTCGGTAGGCCAGCAGGTTGAGACGTTTTACTACGGGGTGGATCCTTCTGTGAGATCTATGCTTGATGCGGCGGCAAATGGGAGTTTATACAGGAAAACGCCAACCGCAGCGCTCGAAATCATATCTAATATGGCCGAGAGCAATGTGGGTTGGCAAGACAACCGCAGGGAGAAGAAAGTAGGATTCCTTGAGATGGATGCTTTGACAGCGATTACAGCGAAACTTGATGGATTGACACATCAGATGTCACAGTTACAAGCGCAGAAGTCAATACCAGTCAAGTAAGTGAATCAGATCCAAGGAAATGCTGAAATAGTTCGTGGTCCATCTTGTGACATGCCATTCATGCCGGATATGCCTTGTGAGGAAATACAGTGTTTTGGAGGGGATTCAGTAAATTATTTGGGAAACCAGGGGCGTCAGCAAAACAATCCATACAGTTTCTCGTATAATCCAGGCTGGAGGAATCATCCAAATTTCGGGTGGAGACAGTCAGAAAATGCTGTTGTGCCATTACAGTTTAATCCTCCACAACATCCTATGCAGCAAAAGCCTCCTCAACAACCACATAAGCCTCCACAAGGTATTGGACCCTCTATGCCACCCGGTTTCAAGCCGCAGGATAGTAAGTCGAACCTTGAAGACATGCTTGCCAAATACATCGCTGGAAATGAAATGAGAT
Source organism: Primulina eburnea (assembly GCF_022965805.1). NCBI lineage: Eukaryota > Viridiplantae > Streptophyta > Magnoliopsida > Lamiales > Gesneriaceae > Primulina > Primulina eburnea. The sequence goes on from NC_133116.1 coordinate 14,174,113, forward strand.
GGCAAAACCATGATGCCATGATGCAAAGAGTGGAGACGCAACTAGGGCAGTTAGCGACACAAATGGCTACACGAGCTCCGGGTACACTACCTAGTGACACGGAAAAGAATCCAAAAGGTGTCAATGCAGTCACGGTGACGTCTCCCATAAAGCAGGAAGTGATCGATGTCGAAAGTGATGTGAAGGAGACGAGGCCATTAAATAAAGGATCCAACGACGCAAGGGAGAAAGGTAAGTCTCTAAACTCGAACTCTCATATTGATATAAATTCACTCCCTTTTCCCCAAAGAGCTAAGCAACTGCAATTGGATACTCAATTTTCAAAATTCCTTGAGATTTTCAAAAAGCTGCACATAAATATCACATTTGCAGAAGCTTTAGCTCAAATGCCCTCATATGCAAAATTTCTTAAAGAAATCTTATCAAACAAGAGGAAATTGGTAGACTTTGAGACAGTTAAGCTTTCGGAGGAATGTTCTGCTATTTTACAAAATAAATTACCTCCAAAGCTTAAGGATCCAGGTAGTTTCTCGATTCCCTGTACCATAGGAACTTCATTTTTTGCTAAAGCCTTGTGTGATTTAGGTGCAAGCATTAATTTGATGCCTTATTCATGTTTTGAGAAACTAGGAATAGGTGAAGTGAAACCAACTACAATTTCTCTACAGTTAGCTGATAGATCAATTAAATTTCCTAGGGGAGTTGTAGAGGATGTGTTGGTGAAAGTCGACAAGTTTATCTTTCCAGTAGATTTTGTTGTGTTAGACATGGAAGAGGATCGTGAGATTCCTCTTATTTTGGGAAGACCATTTTTAGCTACTGGGAAAGCTCTGATAGATGTACAAAAGGGTGATTTGGTGTTGAGACTGAATGATGAGAGTGTGGTGTTTAACGTTTTTCAGTCCATCAAATATCCTAATGATAAATCTGATTGTTTTAGAATTGATGCTACTGACGAGCTTGTTGAGTGCAGTTTGCAGGAATTGATCGGTGAAGATCCTTTGGAGGTTTGTTTGACTGATTCATGTTCAGGAGAGTTGGAGAATGAGGATGTTAAGGAATACATGCTTTATCTGGAAGCAGGCAGACCGATCTCGAGAACGGTAAACTCTAGGATTGGGGAGCTTGGGCATGTCCCAAGACCTTTAAGGTCATCCATTGAAGAAGCCCCAATCTTAGAGATGAAACCTCTTCCTTCTCATTTGAAATATTTATTTTTGCTTGACAATGATAAACTTCCAGTAATTGTCTCATCTATTTTGACAGGTTTGGAGGAAGAAAAGCTACTGCGAGTTCTGAGGGATAATATCAAAGCAATAGGTTGGAGCATTGCAGACATCAAGGGGATCAGTTCATCCATGTGCATGCACAAAATTCTGATGGAGGCTGACCACAAGACTTCTACCCAACCTCAAAGACGACTGAACCCAGCTATGCAAGAGGTGGTAAAGAAAGAGGTGATTAAGCTACTGGACGCAGGTATTATTTACCCGATTTCTGATAGTAGGTGGGTTAGTCCAGTGCAAGTAGTTCTGAAAAAGGGTGGGATCACTGTTGTCAAGAATGAGAATAATGAATTGATCCCTACTAGAACTGTTACAGGGTGGCGTGTTTGCATTGATTATAGAAAACTTAATGACGCCACCCGTAAAGATCACTTCCCCCTCCCTTTTATTGATCAAATGTTGGAAAGGTTAGCTGGGCATCCTTTTTACTGTTTCCTGGATGGTTATTCAGGTTATATGCAAATTCCTATTGACCCTGAAGATCAGGAGAAAACCACTTTTACTTGTCCTTATGGGACATTTGCATATAAACGAATGCCATTCGGTCTATGTAATGCACCAGCAACCTTCCAACGATGCATGATGGCAATTTTCCATGATATGATTGAGGATTTCATTGAAATATTTATGGACGATTTTTCTGTATTTGGCTCTTCATTCGATACTTGTTTGATTAATTTGTCTAAAGTTTTGGAGAGATGTGAGGAGTCAAATTTGGTGCTGAACTGGGAAAAATGCCACTTTATGGTGAGAGAGGGGATAGTGTTGGGGCACAAAATTTCTGAAAAGGGGATTGAGGTCGATAAGGCTAAAATTGAAGTGATAGAGAAACTCCCTGCCCCAACAAACATCCGAGGAGTGCGTAGTTTTTTAGGACATGCAGGGTTTTATAGACGTTTTATCAAAAATTTTTCCTGCATTTCTAAGCCACTGACCAATTTACTGATAAAAGATGTGAAATTTGATTTTTCTGATGAGTGTGTGCAGGCATTTCAGGTCCTGAAGGAGAAGTTGATCACCGCACCAGTGATGATAGCACCTGATTGGGGGTCACCATTTGAGGTGATGTGTGACGCAAGCGACACCGCTCTAGGGGCAGTGTTGGGACAAAAGAGAGAAAAATGCATTCATGTCATCTACTATGCTAGTATGACACTATCAGCTGCCCAACTGAACTATGCCACTACAGAAAAGGAGCTTCTTGCCGTGGTTTTTGCTCTTGATAAGTTTAGATCGTATCTGATAGGGAGCAAAGTTGTCGTGCATACTGATCATTCAGCCTTAAAATATTTGATGGCTAAAAAGGACGCAAAGCCAAGACTGATTCGTTGGGTCCTTCTGTTGCAGGAATTTGATTTGAAGATAATCGATAGAAAGGGGACAGAGAACCAAGTTGCAGACCATCTCTCGCGATTGGAGAATCCAAGTACAGGTAATGAAATTATTCGCGATGATTTCCCAGACGAGCAACTGTTTGCGATCAACAGTCTACCATGGTATGCCGATTTTGTTAATTATCTATCAAGTAAGTTCATTCCTCCCCATTTTACATACCAGCAAAAGAAGAAATTCTTCTCAGATTTGAAGTATTATTTGTGGGAGGATCCTTATTTGTTTAGAATATGTGCAGACGGTATAATCCGTAGATGTGTTCCCCAAGAAGAGGTAAGCGAAATTTTGTTTCATTGTCATGCTGGTCCGGCTGGAGGCCACTTTGGGGCAACTAGAACTGCGTCCAAAGTCCTCCAGTCTTGTTTTTATTGGCCTACTTTGTTTAAGGATGCGCATGAGTATGTTACAAAATGTTCAAATTGTCAGCGCACAGGTAATATCTCTAGAAGACATGAAATGCCTCTTAATAATATTTTGGTATGTGAGATATTTGATGTTTGGGGTATAGATTTCATGGGTCCGTTCCCGGTTTCTTTTGGGAACAAGTATATATTGGTGGCTGTAGACTATGTATCTAAGTGGGTGGAAGCACTTGCATGCAAAACTAATGACTCTAAGGTGGTTGTTCAATTTTTAAAGAAAAACATTTTTTCACGTTTTGGAACACCTAGAGCCATTATTAGCGATGGGGGTACTCATTTCTGCAATCGTCAATTCGACAGTCTGTTGGCAAAGTATGGGGTCTGACATAAGGTGGCTACACCTTACCATCCCCAGACTAGTGGCCAAGTCGAGGTATCAAATCGAGAGATTAAGCGCATTCTTGAGAAGACTGTCGGTGCTTCAAGGAAAGAATGGTCTAGCAAACTTGATGATGCACTGTGGGCGTACCGCACTGCTTTCAAAACCCCCATTGGCATGTCTCCTTTTAAACTGTTGTATGGGAAATCTTGTCACCTACCTGTTGAACTTGAACACAAGGCTTACTGGGCGACTAAATTTTTGAATTTTGATGATAAAGCCACAGGTGATGATAGAGTGCTGCAGTTGAATGAATTGGATGAGTTTCGGTTGGAGGCTTATGAGAATGCCAAGCTTTACAAAGAGAAAACCAAACGCTGGCATGATCAGAACATTGTCGGTCGAGAATTTGCGGTGGGACAACATGTTCTATTATACAATTCTCGACTGAAGTTGATGCCAGGTAAGTTGCGTTCACGGTGGTCCGGTCCTTACACCATCACGCAAGTTTTTCCATATGGGACAGTGGAGATCGCTAGTGAGGCAACTGGAGCTTTCAAGGTGAATGGACATAGGCTGAAGGTCTATCATGGTGGTGCCATACCCGATGAGCCGACCACAGTGGATCTGCAGGATCCCAACTGAATCAAGGGAGTACAGTCAGGCTATCGACTCTAAATTTAGCGCTTACTGGGAGGCAACCCAGTGTTTAGTTTTATTTTTTCTTTCATGCTTTAGTTTATTTTATTTGTTCTAATTTACTTTCTTTTTGTTTCTCCGGCATTATTCGTAAGCTAATCTCAGTGAATGGTGGTGCAGGTAATTTATCTACTGGCGGTGGAATTTATCAGGTGTGGGAGAATTTATCAAGACGATCGATTTTTAAAATCTCGAACAGATCAGGATTGGCTGATCTCTACCTCTTTCCACCACGTGCGCGACATCTAACCAGGGAAGTATTTTTGCTTTCACATTCATGCTAGTCCAAATTATATTGTTTTACACTGAGGGCAGTGTCGAGTTCAAAGTGTGGGGGTGAGTCAGTTTTGTTACACATCGTTGCACAACACTTAAAAGCACTTTTCACGTAGGATGGAACTATTTGTAGACTAAGAACTCGTGTTTCACTTGATAATCGGATTAATTTGTTAGATTTTGGATCACCCGGAAAATTGCTTCATGCCTAGTATTGAGTGAGAGGAGTTGTAGTTTCAAGGAGAGAGTCTAACATGAACCAGTTATGTATCAACATTTTGTTCAATGCACGTGGTCACACTTTTACTCATCGATAGTGAATTGGTGAATTGTAAAAAAAAAAAAAAAAAAAGAGATATATCGAACAACGATCCCTAGAACTTGTCTGATTAGCCCTCGAAGCGAAAATACGAACGATGGTGACTTAGGGATGATTTAGGCGATCTTTGGACCGTTTGAGCCTTTTAAGCCTAACCGATACATCATTTATTGTCTCTAGTAACCCATTTTGAGCCTACAAAAATCGAATGGTGTGTGTCTATGACACACGATTAGCCCCCATTCGTAATTTATTCAATGTCCCACATCAACTACCTGAAGTTTAGCCTATACACTTTTCCCTACCCACTTGTGAGAGAAATAAACTTCCTGTACACATTGAAATGGTTGAAATACCCCAATGATTTGAAGAAATATGTGTGGAGGAGTCAATGAATCTTTATTCATGAAAAAGATTGAAAAAAAAAAAAAAAAAAGAGAAACAAAAAGAAAAGAAAAGGGAAGAAAGTGTGTAGTATTGAAAACACCCGAAAAATCTGTGGGTGACGTTGAGGGACAATGAGAAAGAAAGGAAACGACAGGGCTCTAAAAATGATGAAAATGCAGTAGTTGGTGATGAGTCAAAAGTTAAGTGAATGTGCAACCGGATTAATTTTTTCTATCTTCTCTCACTTTTGATTCCCACGCCTTCTTTTGTAGCCGTGAACCGTGGCCTTACGTTATAAGCTTAAAAAGACCTATTAACCTAGTCATCATCGTTCAACATTTAGTAGAGAGGGGTATGAAAGTCAAGCATATGGGGCGTTTCGATAACGAAAAAAATAAAAATAAAAAAAAATAAGTGATCATGAAACCAAGTAGCTGGAGATGACTACGAGTCTGACCTACACACTATACACATTTTGTTCTGTTGAACTTGACTGGGTAAATGTTTGAATCTTAAATTGCGACGAAAGCGAATCTTGTGATATGCGAAGCGTGATCTTTCGACTGGGGTGAAAGAGTTTGACAAATTGAGAAGTTTTGATAGTGGTACTTGAGTTCTGAATCTGAGATATTTCTCATCTTTATTTTTATCTGATTTGTTCGAGGACGAACAAGGGTTAAGTGTGGGGGAGTTGATAAGCACGAATTATATAGCATTTTAGGGATTTTATTTTGTCGTATTCGTGCTTATTTGGCATTTTTATTCCGAGTTTTGCGCTTATTTCGTTTCATTATGGCTGTTTGCAGGTTTGACCAAAAACGGGTGAAAACCAAAGAAATAAAAGAAAAGTCAAGCCTCGCAACGCCACATCAGAAATACCCGGAAAAATAGGAGAAAACACAAAAGTGTTGGAGACAAAGGCCCCAAACACGGACCCCCGAGGCGGGTCCGTGTCATTCAACAATAAGAGAAGAATTCAGCCGAGGAAGCACGGACCCAAACACGGACCCCGGAGGCAGGTCCGTGCCTTTCAATATTCGAGACACAAATAACAGAGTCTACACGGACCTCTTGCCAGACCTATATCCGGGGTCCGTGCTCGTCATCATCCAGAGAAGAAAAATCCAGAGTCTACACGGACCCCTGGACGGACCCAAGCACGGGGTCCGTGTCCACCATTCCGGAAGAATTTTGAGGCAGAGTCTACACGGACCCTTTCCCGGATGCAAGCACGGGGTCCGTGTACGCAATATCAGATCGAGAATTCGGCAAAGATTTTGTTCGCGATTTTGGAGATATAAAAAGAAAATAACCTAACACGAAGAGGGTTGTTGAATTTCGGGAGATAGGAGCCGACTTTGAGAGAAAAAAGGAGCGCAAGCTTTGAACTTTTGAAGACGGCGGCGACTTGGGCGAAAATAGCGCAATTTACACGCAAGATCCGCGCACCGTCATTGAGATTTCTCTTCTCTTTTATTTTCTTATTTTCTTAGACATGAATTCAAACATTGAATTTGATTTAGTTTTGAATTTATGGAGTAGTTCTTCTTGTGATCGGGACCACGATAGGGACAAACGCCTGATTTTGTTTATTCGTTGGATCGTTCAATTCATAATTATTTCTTGTTATTGATTAATGTTTGCGTAATTTTCGTGCTTTTGATTTGGCCAATTAAATTGCATGTTTGTTGTTCGATCTTGACTCGAAAGGGAATAGATTGAAATTTAGCTTCAAAAATATTAATCAACACACGGTTAAACCGACTAGAAATAGTATTCGGTTTCAGTGTGCGATTTTAGGCGACAGCTGTAATTCTATCGTTGATGCATGCGTTTTTGTTTAATTCAATTCAATTAGAAATAATTGGACTGTTAAATGAAAATAGGATTATAAATTCTAGAAATAGATTTATAATTAAATTAGAGGATTGCATCGTGACTTCGAATAATTGTTAGTCGAATAATTCCAGTGCTTGAATTTACTCAGAGTTTGTTACCGTTGTGTGTTCTCGGTCATTCTATTTAAATTTGAAATCCCACGTCCAAGCTTCTCTGATATTTAATTTAGTTATTAAATTAGAATAAATTCGTTAAAAATTCACTTAGTTGAAATAATAATCAATCGCTCACTTTTGTTTGCCTAGATTAAATAAAATAATCGAATCTTAGTAATTAAATAATAGTCTCTGTGGGATCGATACTTGGACAGTACGTCCATTTACTATAACTTGACCTAGTCCGCTTGCTAGAATTATTCCCAACCGAAATCTTCGGTCACAACTCAATGGCACAAAGTTTAACACCTTATGACCCTTCTTAGGACACCATAATCTTGCATCAAAACTTATACAAACACCTCAAACACTGTAGTGACCCGTTCCAGAATCACCTACTAATCAGAACTTAAGCATGCAAAATTAACATTTAAAACTGAATCAGGTAATACAGCGGAAAAACATTAATACAATCCAATCGAATCTGTAAGTACAAAATACTTAAACAACCAGATCGAACTAAATACCAAGAACGAATACCAATAACTACAAGTCAACCTCTGCCAGCTCCCTGTCCACTCCCTCCTGGACCGTCCAACCTGAGACCTGTCCCATCGAATAGGGTGTCCAAAACAGAGATAAACCGAGGACGTGAGCATAAAACGCTCAGCACCGAAAGCATGAGTATACAAGACTATGACATGCATGTATGCAAAATGTACTGGATACCAGGATCTGGGTATAACGAAATAATGCTCAGGTAAATGACGTCAAGGTATGTAGCACTCTGCGCCGTCGCACCAGGAGGTGGCTCCCATACCAAAATAAACCTGTGGATATACCGGTGACCTGACCACCGTCGGCCAACGGGGTCCAACCATCCACAACAAACGAGGGCTGAGCACCCTCTCAACAGGCTATCTCAAAGATAATCAGGCTCAACATGATTATGCAAATGCCGCATAATAAACCATGCATCATATGACAGATAATAATGCAACATATAAACATGCAACACATAGCAAAGTATACTCAATCCTGCTATCTCGGATAGTACTTTCGTACCTCAAACCAGTAGATCCTAGCAATCAGCCCTAGAATCAAGCCTGCGTCCGTAGTCAGCCCACTGATGCCGCTAGCTCCCAACTAGAGCACAACTCCGCTACAAAACCAGTAGCTCCCCGCTAGTGCCTAAACCTCGGGAAAAGACTAGAAACCCATCAGAAACGACTAAAACGCTCTGGAACACTCGGAATTGGCGAGTAACAAATGAAGCCTCGCGCCTCTATTTATAGACAACGATCGGTAGATCCGATCCACTTCGGACGATCCGATCCGGCACACTTCGGACGATCCGAACCCTGATCGGACGATCCGAATCCTGCATGTCTTCCACGTGTCCAGCCACCTGTCTTCGGACGATCCGAACCCTGATCGGACGATCCGAACCTTGCATGTCTTCCACGTGTCCAGCCACCTGTCTTCGGACGATCCGAACCCTTTTCGGTCCTTCCGATCCCACCGAAATAATATTTAATCCAATAATTAACTCAAATTAGGCATCGGGATACTACATTCTCCCCCCCTAAAAAGGATTTCGTCCGCGAAATCGAGTCTGAAAAATGACAATTCTGAACAACAATACATTCAACTTAAGAATGAATTACAACTGAAAGTACAACTGAAATTACAATCATAACTGAAAATACTACAACTAGAACAACTCTGGATGCTCTGACCGCATGCGACTCTCTAGTTCCCAAGTAGCTTCTTCAGTACCTCGGCGCTGCCACTGCACTAAGACAAGAGGAATAGTTTTATTCCGCAGTACCTTATCCTTCCGGTCTAAGATCGAAACCGGTCTTTCCACAAAAGACAAATCCGGATTCAGCTGAACTTCTGTCGGATGCAAAACATGAGACTCATCAGCTACGTATCGTCTCAACAAAGACACATGAAACACATTGTGAACACTAGACAGATACGGTGGCAAAGCTAATCTGTAGGCCAAATCTCCCACACATTCTAAGATCTCAAAAGGACCAATGAATCTCGGAGATAGCTTACCCTTGAGTCCAAATCTCAGAATCCTCCGAAAAGGTGATACCTTGAGAAACACTTTCTCGCCTGCATCAAAATGAAGAGGTCTGCGCTTGGTGTTCGCATAACTCGCTTGTCGATCCTGAGCAGTCTTAATCCGCTGTTTGATCACAAGAACTTTGTCCATGGCCTGCTGAATCAATTCTGGACCCTCGACCTGTCGTTCTCCGACTTCCTCCCAGAACAGAGGAGTACGACAACGTCGACCATATAATGCTTCAAACGGAGACATACCAATACTCCTATGAAAACTGTTGTTGTATGCAAACTCTATCAGTGGCAGATGATCCTGCCAAGCTGGCCCGAAATCCATCACACAAGATCTCAACATATCCTCAAAAGTACGAATAGTCCTCTCTGACTGACCGTCAGTCTCTGGGTGATATGCAGTACTCAAACTCAAGGTAGTGCCCAAGGCTTGCTGAAAGCTGCCCCAAAATCTAGATGTAAATCGAGGATCTCTGTCACTAACGATACTCACGGGCACACCATGAAACCGTACAATCTCTTGAATGTACAACCGTGCCATCCGATCGAAAGTGAAATCTCTGTTATACGGAAGAAAATGGGCAGACTTAGTAAGCCGATCCACTACCACCCAGATAGCATCTCTATTCCCCACAGACATAGGCAAGTGAGTCATGAAGTCCATCGTGATATGCTCCCACTTCCACTCTGGAATAGGAAGATTCTGCAACAAACCTCCAGGTCGTCGATACTCAGCCTTCACCTGCTGACAGACTAGGCACTTGGAGACATATTGATAAACATTACGTTTCATACCTTTCCATCAAAATCGAGTCCTCAAATCCTTATACATCTTGTTGCTCCCCGGATGAATACTCAACTTGCTACGATGAGCCTGGGATAAAATCTCCTCCCTCAAAGTGTCATCTTCCGGTACAACAACACGACCAGATAAGCACAAAAGACCCTTGGACTGATAGTGGAATCCAGAAGTATTATCTCCATCAGCCAACCGAGCTAATTTCTGAATCTTAGAATCAGACATCTGAGCATCTCTAATCCGAGAATACAAAACTGGCTCAGACAAAATAGTAGCTACACGGATACTCTCCGTTCCCTTCCGATGTTTACAATTGAATCCCATCGAACAGAAATCCTGAATAATCTCAGATACAGCACAAGTCTGAAGAGCAGACAATCTCACCTTGCGACTAAGAGCATCGGCCGTGAGATTCGTAGATCCTGGATGATACTTGATCTCACAATCATAATCCTTGAGTAGATCCATCCAACGACGCTGACGCATGTTCAACTCAGCCTGAGTGAACAGATACTTCAAACTCTTATGATCAGTGAAAATCTCAAATCGCTCACCATACAGATAATGGCGCCAGATTTTCAAAGCAAAAACGATCGCTGCTAATTCCAGATCATGAACAGGATAGTTTTCCTCATGAGGCTTCAACTGTCTCGACGCATAAGCAATCACATGCTCATTCTGCATCAGAACACACCCTAGTCCCTGTAAAGAGGCATCGGTGTAAACACTGAAACCACCAGATCCAGACGGTAAAGCCAAAATAGGCGCAGATGTCAAACGTCTGCGAAGTTCCAAGAAACTCTCTTCGCACTCTGATGTCCACTCAAATGAAACATCTTTCCGAGTGAGCTGAGTGAGTGGCTTAGCAACCTGAGAGAAGTTGACAATGAAACGGCGATAATACCCAGCCAATCTCAGAAAACTGCGGATCTCGGCTACTGTCGTCGGACGCGACCAGTTCAATACCGCTTCCACCTTGCTCGGGTCAACTGAAACTCCCTTGCTAGAAATGACATGACCAAGGAATACAACCCTGTCAATCCAAAACTCACATTTACTCAACTTCGCATAAAGCTGATTCTCGCGAAGTGTCTGTAAAATAATCCTTAAGTGTTGTACGTGTTCTTGCTGATCATGCGAATAGATTAAGATATCATCTATAAACACCACAACAAACTTATCCAAGAATTCCCGAAAAATCCGATTCATCAGATCCATAAAAACTGCTGGTGCATTCGTCACCCCAAAAGGCATAACCAGAAACTCATAATGCCCATACCGGGTCCTGAATGCAGTCTTCGATATATCTCCCTGATGAACCCGAAGCTGATGATAACCAGACCTTAAATCAATCTTGGAATACACAGAGGTACCTTGCAGTTGATCAAATAAATCATCAATCCGTGGCAACGGATACTTATTCTTTATCGTAGCACGATTCAACTGCCGATAATCTATGCAGAGCCGCATAGAACCATCCTTCTTTTTGACAAAAAGAACTGGTGCTCCCCACGGGGACACACTGGGTCGAATATACCCCTTGTCAAGAAGATCCTGCAACTGCTGACACGGGCCCTTCTTCTTCCCAAAATGGTGAACTCCTCCAGATCCAGAGGAAGAAGAAGTAGATCCAGCCTTCTTGAATGCTTGGGCGCGGGGACCCAAAGAACTAGTAGGACGAGCAGACAGCATGGCTCGACCTCTCAGCAAACTGCCCTCAGCCTGGCGACAACGGTTCACAAGGCCCTCATACGATGTCGGATCATCGCAGACAACAACCCGATCATAAATCTCCTGATTGAGGCCCTGGAGAAAATGGTTATACTTGGCCCTAGCATTGTCACTGACATGTGGAACATACGGAAGCAACTCAAAGAACTTCTGCTGATACTCATCAACAGACAAACTTCCCTGCTTCAGATTGATCAACTCAATCGCCTTGGTCTGCAGAAGGGCTGGCGGAAAGTAAAGCAGCATGAAAGCGGCTCGGAAATCGGCCCAAAGAACTCGACCCTGTCGCTGAACTATTGGTGCAGAGGTAGACCTCCACCACTTGCGCGCACCACCCTCCAGCAAGAAATCAAGGGTATCAATCTGCTGCTCCGCCGAGCACTGAAAAGTCTTGAAGCAGCTCTCCATCCCCTCAAGCCAGTTCTCCGCAACATCCGGAGTCTCACCGCCCGAAAGAGGTTTCGGCCCCATCTGCAAGAACCGATGCATACTAAAACTCCGAGGCTCATCACGACGGTGTTGACGACGTTCTCGATGCTCTCGACGACGCTCCCGATCGTCGCGGTCTCCCCAGCGTCCAATGCTGCCATGACTACTAGCATCGTCGTCAAAACCAGACATCTCTTAGCTACAAAAGTTACCAGAGATTAAATCCAAAAGAACAGTTCTAATCCCAAAATCTTAATGCATGCTCTGATACCATAAATGTAGTGATCCGTTCCAGAATCACCTACTAATCAGAACTTAAGCATGCAAAATTAACATTTAAAACTGAATCAGGTAATACAGCGGAAAAACAGTAATACAATCCAATCGAATCTGTAAGTACAAAATACTTAAACAACCAGATCGAACTAAATACCAAGAACGAATACCAATAACTACAAGTCAACCTCTGCCAGCCCCCTGTCCACTCCCTCCTGGACCGTCCAACCTGAGACCTGTCCCATCGAATAGGGTGTCCAAAACAGAGATAAACCGAGGACGTGAGCATAAAACGCTCAGCACCGAAAGCATGAGTATACAAGACTATGACATGCATGTATGCAAAATGTACTGGATACCAGGATCTGGGTATAACGAAATACTGCTCAGGTAAATGACGTCAAGGTATGTAGCACTCTGCGCCGTCGCACCAGGAGGTGGCTCCCATACCAAAATAAACCTGTGGATATACCGGTGACCTGACCACCGTCGGCCAACGGGGTCCAACCATCCACAACAAACGAGGGCTGAGCACTCTCTCAACAGGCTATCTCAAAGATAATCAGGCTCAACATGATTATGCAAATGCCGCATAATAAACCATGCATCATATGACAGATAATAATGCAACATATAAACATGCAACACATAGCAAAGTATACTCAATCCTGCTATCTCGGATAGTACTTTCGTACCTCAAACCAGTAGATCCTAGCAATCAGCCCTAGAATCAAGCCTGCGTCCGTAGTCAGCCCACTGATGCCGCTAGCTCCCAACTAGAGCACAACTCCGCTACAAAACCAGTAGCTCCCCGCTAGTGCCTAAACCTCGGGAAAAGACTAGAAACCCATCAGAAACGACTAAAACGCTCTGGAACACTCGGAATTGGCGAGTAACAAATGAAGCCTCGCGCCTCTATTTATAGACAACGATCGGTAGATCCGATCCACTTCGGACGATCCGATCCGGCACACTTCGGACGATCCGAACCCTGATCGGACGATCCGAATCCTGCATGTCTTCCACGTGTCCAGCCACCTGTCTTCGGACGATCCGAACCCTGATCGGACGATCCGAACCTTGCATGTCTTCCACGTGTCCAGCCACCTGTCTTCGAACGATCCGAACCCTGTTCGGTCCTTCCGATCCCACCGAAATAATATTTAATCCAATAATTAACTCAAATTAGGCATCGGGATACTACAAATACAACGTGCACTATGCTACACAATGCAACACCAATTATGCAATTAACATCAATCACTTTCCTACAACTTTAACTAATTCGAACGCCTAACACAAACGTCAAAACCTTAAAGAAATACACCAAACCTCAATACTAACATACCTATACGCAGCAACGATCGCCCGTCGGTTTCCAACGAAGCCTGCAACATAAAACTCCAAGAATACAATGATATCAAACTTTTCTTAAAATTACAGTTTGAGCAGTCTCACGAAAAACATCATAACTCTCTCATTTTTCGTCCAAAACTCTCGAATGTTATATCAAATCGAAGGCGTCAAAAAGTTCTACAATTTTCTAGTTGAAAGTTTTCTCAAATTGTGAACCGAAAAATCGCAGTTTTCGCCAGAACAGTAAAAACGAGTTTTAGATCTAACATTTTTCCTTCGAAATTGATCCGATCTAGGATCCGCTCAAACTACTAACATCATACATAACTTTTACGCATAAAAACAACGCAATACAATATATAACTTGATCGACACAGCAAGAACAGATTATACGTGCCTTAATGATGATAACGTTACCGAAAGACGACACCGAAGCGGAGATGGGAGCGAGGTTGATCCGGGACGAACGTGGCACCGTTTTCTTGCAATAATAATCACGAAAATACTGAAAGGTTTTGGAGGGTGTAGGGGCGGCTACTAGCAAATGAAGAACCCTAGGTTTCTTCTCTCCAAAATAATAAAAACTAGATTGAAAATTGTGTGTGTGTTTAGGCGCAATTCGGTGTGTGTAAAAATGTGTTTGTGTGTGCGCGTGTGTTTTAATAAAATTAAGAGACTAACTTTTGTTTAATTAAAATAATTGTCTACTAATTAAAACACTAACTCACACTTAACTTTTAAATAAAACTCTTTAATTAAAATATAACACACCATACTAGACTTTAAAAGTTCTAAAATCATAAACTCACAAAATAGTTATTTTAGGATTCAAAATGCTAACATCTCATCAAATACTAAATTTTAAAAGTTTTAAACTCTTAATTTAATAAATAAAGATTTAGGCTCTAGAATGGTAAAACTCACTAAATTATTTAAAATACCCCCAAAGTCAACTAAAAATAAAATACCATCCTTAAAATTGTCAAAAATCGTCACCGGGTCTTTTCCTCAATCCCGCATCGAATGAACGCCTGAAACATGAAACTCGAAAGACGTTTAACGTGCATCACGTAACATGATTTAATTTAAAAATAGTGTATTTAAATAAATTATGCATGACTAAACGCCTTTAAAAATAAATTAAATGCTTTAATAATTTAATTAAATGCATGGGTTTTACGAGTATGAAATTGGGCTCTACACGATGTATTTTTCCCTTTCTTGTTTATAAATTTCCTTTTCCAAGTGATAAATTATAAACATAAGAATCATTCAAGATATGACCAATAAAATGAAAACATTAAGATTGAAAAAATACAAATGAACAATAAGGAACTTATATAGCATAAATCATAAATCCCAACACATGGTTTCTAGTTTTCTTCCATCATTCCTCTAGAAATAAAAATTAGTTCATAATAAAAATAACACTACAACACATAAATCTTAAACAAGACATATCAAATAAAAGTAAAAATAAAGAAAGAAGAACTTAGAACAAGAGCTTGGAGTGCAATGAAATTCCTTTCCAAAAGTATGCAAGAGAATTCTCAAGAACTTGATGAACTTGATCTTCAATCTTTTTTTTTAGCCTCCAATCCTTCCCTTGGCTCCTCAATGACCTAAATGATGAATAATAGAGGCCTTTTATAGTCCTAGACAAGTCTTATACGCAAAACATCAAAGTCAGCAACTCCCATGCGCAGCACACCAAAGTTTCAGAATTTCCGGACTCTGTCTGTGCATGACCGCGGGTGCGGTGTATGTAGGACCGCGGGTGCGGCCGTGCTTCGCAACAAAAATCATTTTTCACAAAACTAAGACCGCGGGTGCGGTGCTGACAAGACCGCGGGTGCGGTCTTGCTTCGACACAAATTGTCCTTTGCACTTTCTAATTCATCGATTTATTACTCCAAATTCTCATTCTAAGCTTCCAAACTTCAATAACAAAAATAACAACAAATCACATAAAGCCTGCTCAAGAATCACAAAATTCCAAGTTAAAAACAAATAATAAAAGTACAATAAATTGCACTTATAAGGAGGTGTTGATTTTATTTTCCTGCTAAGGCGTCACCTAGCAGAGGAGTAAGAGGGTGAGGATGTTGAATTTTTATTTTCCTGCTAAGGCCCGGCTTGGCAGAGGAGTTAGAGGGTGGGGGTGTTGATTTTATTTTCCTGCTAAGACGTCACCTAGCAGAGGAGTTAGATGGAGGAGTTGAATTTTATTCTCCTGCTAAGGCATCGCCTAGCAGAGGAGTTAGAGGGTGGGCGCGTTGAATTTTATCTTCCTGCTATGGCGTCACCTAGCAGAGGAGTTAGAGGGTGGAGATGTTGAGTTTTTATTTTCCTGCTAAGACCCGGCTTAGCAGAGGAGTTAGAGGGTGGAGGTGGTGAATTGTTATTTTCCTGCTATGGCGTCGCCTAGCAGAGGAGCAGAGTGGAGGAGGAGAATTAAATTTTCCTGCTAAGGCATCGCCTAGCAGAGGAGCAGAGTTTGGGAGGAAAAAAATTTATTTGGTTAGTCGATAACGAAAGATGTTGGGGAGCACAGTTTACTGGGATCGACCTGAAATCACACAACCATCCGCAAGGGAATATATCAAATTTCTCAACGTATTGGACGAGGTGCAGGCGTGGCCGAAGGTTTGAGGGCGAGCTTGTGGCGCTCGGGCGAGCTGGAGTGGCAGGCGAGCTACGGGGCGCGGGCGAGCTGGCGTGGCGAAGGCGATGGGGCGAGCTGGTGTCGGGAGCTGGGCGAGCGTGTGGCGCTCGGGCGCGCGGCGAGCAGACGCTCGGCGGGCGAGGGCGAGGGCGAGGGCGAGAGCGACAGGCGAGGGGCGAGCCGGAGCGGCGGGTGAGGGCGAGGGCGAGGGCGAGAGCGACAGGCGAGGGGCGAGCTGGTGCTCGGGCGAGCCGGCGCTCGGGCGAGCGAGAGCGCGGGCGAGGGCGAGAGCGGCAGGCGAGGGGGCGAGCAGGTGCTCGGGCGAGCTGGAGTGGCGGGCGAGCTGCGGGGCGCGGGCAAGCTGGCATGGCGAAGGCGATGGGGCGAGCGTGTGGCGCTCGGGCACGCGGCGAGCAGACGCTCGGCGGGCGAGGGCGTGGCGCGCAAGGGCGGACGCACGCTGTTGGGGCTGGCGTGCAGGCGGCGAGAGCTATGCTTGAGCGAGGTGATGGTGAGGTGATGATGAAGCGGTGCTAGGATTACGATTTGATTTGTTTCCAAATTTTTGGGGACTGACGAACGGCTGGAAGATAATGCAAAACTCGCACTCGGTAACCCGAGGACAGCACGACTAATCGAACTTCGAACCTGCGATTCAGTTCGACTCGGGAGGGGGAGACTGGTGATACCCCGTGGATGGGCCCGCTACCCCTGGCCCATCCCAAGCCCAAATGAAAGACAAGCCCATCAAGGGCCCAGGTATTCTCCTATAAATACCAGGTTTGAGTTTTCAGTTCAGGCATTCAATTCATTATATTGTTTTCAGCAGCACCCTTAGCTGCTCCCCCTTATATCCTCAGTCACTGACACCCTCCTGGCCCCCTCTTAACGATCTTATTTGTGATTTCAGGCTCAGGATCATTTCAAAACCCTGCGTCTGTACTAGTGACACTTGCTGGGAGCGGACCCTAAATTTCCCCTGAGTATCACCCATTGTAAATATTTTTAAAAAAGTGATTAGTAAATAATAAAATAATTTAAATTAATATATATTATATGTTTTATCAAAATATTGTAGTGGAGAATATAAATATAAATATGAGGCAAAAACTTATGTGAGACGGTTTCACGGGTCGTATTTGTAAGACATGTCTCTTATTTGGCTCATCCATGAAAAGTACTATTTTTTATGCTAAGAGGATTACTTCTTATTGTGATTATGGGTAAGGTTGACTCGTCTCACATATTAAGATCCGTGAGACGGTCCCATTATAAATATAAATATGAACACGAAGAAAATATGGGAGTGGTGTGTGACCGTGCGCACTCGGATGACATGTAATTTCATTTGAATTTCGTCCAGATTCCACCTAACTGATAGATATCAATTTTGACTAATTAAATATTTAATTTAATTTAATAAAAAGACAAAATTATATTTATTTCGCTAACGTGAGAATCGGATCACCTCAAATTTCCTCTATAAATACTCTCCCGTTTTCTCCTACCTCCGACTCCAAACTTTGCTAGGCGAGTGTGTGAGAGAGCTGTAGTTTACGTAAGTGTGTGCGTGTGTGTGAGAGAGATATAGAGGGAGAAGCGGCTGCAGTTTGGTTTTCCGATAACCGGAGTAAGTGCTCTTTTACTTTGATTTCTCCGATTTTTCGTTTTCTGGTATGGGGATTTTGAGCTGATTTTGTTTTGGAAATGACTGTGATGTGAATTTTACGCGTGACTGGTGTGTTTACTCCTGTCTGAATGGAGATTTTGTGTATTTTTTTTTTTTGGCGTGCTCTTTTCCCGTAGATCTGACTCCCAGTGTTTGAGTTTTTTTACTCTCTGTTTATTATTGATGTTTCTTTTTGGGGGAGTGGCTATATTTAATTGATTTGTGTTTTTTTTTTGTTCGATTTGGATAAGGTCTTCAATTTATTTTACCACGTTACAAGTTAGATTTTTATACTTATAAATAAATAAATTTTTAGATTAGTACAAGTTTGGCACTTTTAACAATTTTCTTAGAAAAAAATGTGGCAGTGCGGACCTTAATTCTTTACAGATCCACAAATTTGGGAAAATATGGATTATTTTTCTTTACGATGATTAAAAAATATTGAAGAAATGGAAATTGAGGTCTGAGTGCAGAGTGTTTATGTACTTGATGGAAGAAAGAGGGGACAAAATTCACTTGGCTTTACTTATGTTGTGTTTTAAACTTGTGTTTTAGAGTTTTTTTTATCCTACAGCTTAGTATCTTCATTGTCATAAAAGGAGACTCGTGGAGTTTAAGTTTAGATGTTCCAGAGTCTCTCTGCGTTTCTCAATCCAATTTGACACGTCGTCTTGTTTTGGATATGCAGAACTCTTATAAATCGGGTTCGGAGGAACTAACAATTTGCATTAACTAAAGCAATGGAGGTATTTGGCAAATCTATGGTTGCTGTTCCTACAAATGTTATTTATTTGTCGAGTATTCTTGGCCAAGATGGGCCAAATCCTGTTCACAAGTGTGACTGGAAATGTGAAAATGAACATGTTTGTGGGAACATTTACCGCTGCAGAATAACTGGGTTGACCCATATTTGCGACAAAAACTGTAACCAAAGAATTTTGTATGATAACCATAGCTCCCTCTGCAGAGTGAGCAAGCAGATTTTTCCTTTGACTCCAGTTGAGCAACAGGCTGTGAAAGGTGTTCGGAGGAAGCTCGATGCTGAGAATGGTCCCACAGAGAGCTGCACTTTTAAGCGCAGAAGGGATGCACAGTGTCATCCCTCCCCTTTTGAGAGATCATTTTCTGCTGTTAGTCCCATCTGCAGCCAGATTGGTGATGGCATGGATATGAGCTAGATGTTACAACTTATAGTTTGAATCAGTCGTCATTTTTACCCTTCAAGTTTAGTTCCTCTAGGACAAGTTATGAACCAAGGAACTCATTGAGTACTTCAGTGGCAGAACTTACTGTCTGTCCTACTTTATGTTGGAAAACTTTAATGTTTATTTCCTCATTTGAGTTGTAGCTGTTCCAATTTCATAAGACTCGGTATCCTAGGAAATTATTGATCCTATATCCATGTGGACTTAGTTTGGCGTTTGAGCTGCATTTATTGTGTATCACAGCTTGCAGTTTGACGAGAATGATTTCTATTAGTCTTCTTAGCATTTCTATTTGATCCTGCACCACTAACTGTGATTATAATTGCTCATCTTTCTTTCTCTTACTTGTGCCGCATTGCAAGTACTGTGTTTTGTTTCTTTCTTTCCCAGTTCATTTATTTCCTTAATAATATTCAGATGCATATTCTTATATATGTTTTATCTGCTGTTTGTTTTTAAATTGTTTTGCATTTTAGCTTTACGACGAACTTATTATTTCGAATTCACTGTGGATCATTGATATTTTCTACACAGGTTGATTTCTTTTCAGAGGGACATCTGATTTAACTTTTTTTGGTTTTCCCTTGTATTGCAGGTCAAGGAGGAACCACATAATCTATTTCTGTTATAGTTTTATTTTTTTCTTTAATTATTTATTATTTTTCTCCAGTTGCTCGACACTTGTATTCTTAAATTTATGTTGTTTTTGCAGGAGCTAAAACATGCCACACAGGAGAGTTTCATATATAATTTCCGTCTTGATGAATGATTAAATATGAGTAATGTGCTTCATATCTTGAGAAGGTTCTAATTCATTTCCCTTTCTTTTGCCGTGCAGGAGAAACAATATTTCTCTTCCATGAATTGCAGTTCAGGAGCATGTGGGGCTTTGCCGGTCAATCTATTACTCCAAGCAAGAGCTGGCTTTTCAGCTTGCGGATCCATTCAAGGACTTTACTAACATATAGAGTTTCATTTACTTTGAGGCCTCACTTCATACATTCCAACATGATGGCAAGTACTCCCATTATATGATGATGCTCATATGTCCGAGCTATGCCATTCACCTGTGACAAACATTCCAACATGGAAAGTACATGTGCTCCCCAATATATGATGAAGATGTTCATCTGTCGGAGCCATGCCACTCATGACTCACCTGTCACAAACATTCCAACATGGCAAGTGCGTGTGCTCCCCTGGCCAAGCTATGTCATTCACCTGTCATAAACATTCCAACATGGCAAGTACATGTGCTCTCCCATTATATGATGACCGAGCTATGCCATTCAGATGTCACAAAACTGTGAAAGGAATTTCAGCTCCAGAGTCATATGCTTCTGTTTGCCTCGAAGCCATCCTTTAGCTTTGCAATGTGACTGATTTGGTTGCTATCCTGTTACCACCTCTTTCTTTGTGAACCCCTATCCAGCCTCCAGACACTGGCTTTTTTATGGCTCTGGAAAAGACACTGGCTTTTTTATGGCGCTGGAAATTAAATGGGGATGATGCTTCGATCACGTCTCAGGAAGCCAATGCAATAACAACTCTGTAGCTCTAGAATGGTCTAGGATTACATGTGATGACTGATACTGGTTACCTTGATTACATATCTAAACTTCGTAAATTTAGCTGAGTAGCCATATTTGTCTCTCATGATCTTGACAAGGAAATGTTAATCATCTTTTTTTTTCTAGGCTGTCGCGTACGTTTTCTGAATTTGAATTTTGAATCTGTCCTCATCTTTGGTTCCCTGCATCTTATTAAAAAGTGTATCTTTATCCGAATCTATTGGACATTTCTCAAGTTGGCTAAATTTTAATACGTTGCGTTCTGCACTGATTTAGTTTGTGATCTCTGTAGCATTAAACAATCAATGAAGTTTAGCTTTTTCCAGTTGATTACAAAATTGATGCCAGTACCTAAATTCACCAAATAAGGGCTACATAAAGATCATAACTTGCCTTGCATTAAAATCAAAGGGGTATGGAAGAACCTAAACGTAAGGAACAAATAAAGAGAATCTTCGGTTGCCAACACTCGAGTGTCAGTGCTCCAAAACTCTGATTTTCTCCAGGCAGTTTTGCATATGTTGGTGGACATCAGCAGTCACGCGATCACCGGCCGATAATTTATGTTGTTCAAACTTCAATTCATCGCACTTTAAAGCAATGTTTTTGCAGGCCCTGATGCTTCCTAATGGAGAAGAAAATTGAATTAAGGTTTATGCAAGTATAATATGGTGCATTCGGATCGACCCTACTCTTCTAATCACAAAATTAACATATTTTGAATACCACCAGACATTATATATTGCCGTTAGATTCAAAAGATAATGGATTCACAACTTACCACTTAAATCAAGCAAGTTGAAAACCACCGGACAGTTTCCTATACTCCTAACCATCGACGTCGCAGCCCAAACCTTCTGGTACTCCTCTCTGGAAGTTCTAAAAATGCAGACTTTTGTAATTGGATTCACATACTTCACTGCAGAATAACAAAAACATATCAGGCTTGAAGATGGCAAGTCACAGGCACATAAACTAAATATATAATAATCACAACTACTGTTCATTCAAGAACTAAAAAAAAAACAAAAGAGCAGACACCTTGAAAAGAATTTTGAGACAATGCTAGACCACATTCGCCAAAGTTTGCTTGAATGCTATCTTTGATTGCTTTTGATAGATTGAATTGAGTGATTATAATGGGTTCATCCAACGTAAGATCTTTATTAGGATCAAGAAACACCTCTATCAACATGTATCTATTCTTAAACCCCACCATGACGATCCACCTTCATGCAAAAGGATAAGTGTTAAACTTAAGATACAACTCAATAAGAACCCTCCGTAGATTTAGATTCCTCTTTGTGAGGCCACTTACTCTAATCACATTTAATTAACATGCAATTTAAATTTATTATCAAAAGCAACGTAAAAAGGGTTAAAAATATACCTAAAAACTCAGACAGTAATTTATATAAAAATAAGTCAAATTAGGATCTCAACAAACTCAAATACACACAAACAAGTAGCGGCCAAGCAGAATTGTGCTAGGGTCGGCGGCTTTGGCAAGATTGGGCTAGGGTTGGTCGGCGCCCACTAAATATTTTCCACACATGAAAAAAGAAAACCAGTCGCGTGTGATAGCATTTTAGATTACATACACTGGAAAGAAACAAAATTCATAAAAAAAAAAGAAATCGGTTAGATCTCATACAACACTCATAATCCTATCACAAGAAACAATCATCCTTCAAACGAAAACCTTACAAGCTTAAGTTCGCTCTCTTTTCTTCTCTTACAAAGCGTTTCCCTTCATCACACCAAAATCAGAAAAGGATTAACGAATTCCAGCAATAAATCCGGAAAATAAATTTAAAATGAGCTCCGACAATTTAGTGCACAAAAAAATGCAAATTTTTCCCAAAAATAAACGAAAAAAAAAAGAAGAAAAATCAGAGATTGATAGTGTTTCGGACGAAGCATATTGCAAAAATTGGATACAAATATACCTGAGACACCAAATTACTTGATTTTTTTGGATGTTATTATTTAATAAATAACAATAAATTTAAATATATACCCATACCCTTTTAAATACGATAAAATATATAAATATATAATTTTGCAATGTCATAATACTTTCTAATGTCGTTTTCGAGCATCGATTTTGTGGGGACCCGGACGCTAATCAAGTTCTTAATCATCATTGGGACTAATTAATCAATTATAAAACAGGGTCTAAAAATTTTTCTTTTTAAAGTGCGGAACGTAGTGAAATTAAAACATATATACATATCAGTATATAAAATACAAGTCCTGTATTACAACACATTTATTCACCCTAGGGTTTGACAACTACTATCAAGTGTTCAACCCTATCTTTACTCCAAGTCCGGTGCCACCACTCTAATCACGATCTCTCTCTTCATCTCCTGGACCCTGAACCTGTCCCACCTGTTGTCAAGTACACATACAGACAACACAACAGCCGGATAAACCGGTGAGAATATACTCCCAGTATAAACCAACGAAACATGCAATCATATAAACAATATAAAGCATGTAATCAGGTAACAGATATATGTAACAAAATCTGAAACATAATCAATATCAACTGTCGACAATACTCGTAGCTACATCATTCAGACTAGACTCAGTCCTAGTCTAGGGATCCCGATTCCAGAAGTTGGCATGCATATATCGACTAACAGTAATAGAAAAGACTCCAGTTCTATCCACGCCGATACGGTATCGATCAACAGTAATAGAAAAGACTCCAGTTCTATTCACATCGATATGGTAATGATTACAAGTAATAGAGGAAGCTATTATTCTATCCACATCAATATAGTACCGATTAACAGTAATAGAAGCAACTCTAATTCTATCCACATCGATATGACATCGATTAACAGTAATAGAAGAGCTACTAATCTATTCACATCGATACAATACTGATTAACAGTAATAGAAAAAGACACCATCCTATCCACATCGATAGCCAAACATCCAGTGACAATCTTTGGCACATCCGCCAATACACAATCTTATGACATCGTGCAATGTGCCCGTGGTGATTCCACCACTAACGGCACTTCTGTCATAAGACTACTCGTCTAATACCTGCTGTCTAAAATCAAGAGAACAAGTATATCAATCAACTCAATGCAAATATCAATGCAATAAAGTAAAGTATGTGATTTAGAGAAACTCAAGTCTAACCGACTCAAGTCGATCTCCCAATACCACATTGACTTATACCTTTCGTTCGTCGGTTTTTGGCTCAGTCAAAGTCCTGAACTCATAATCTGTCTGGTACTGACAATATCAATAATCTCATATCAATATACTAGTCAATTCTATAACAATCTGATCAATCTGAATTTAATTCAAAATCAAACGGTACAATTTTAATATCCCCGTCAATACCAATTCACCAGATAACAGTTACAATCTATAACTCATATCCAATACAATCCGTAATCCCGCCACAATTCAAATATGTCCGGTATCAACCGATTATAATCAGAAATTCATAACAATTCCATAATCAGTCTATTTCTTAATCTGACTTCGATTCTACGATGTCTAACATGTCAAGAACATCATATATGAGTTCCATTCAATTCTGACAATATCATAATTTTAAATGATACCAGAAATCAATAAAACTTACGTCCAGTAATAGCTGTCGACTAGAGGAATACCGTACTACGTCCGGATTTAATTTCTGATAACCAAATCAAATTTTCGATCGAAATGAAGTTGGGAGAATTTGCAGAGGAATTTCGTGTCTTTGTCTCTGAATTCGAAGTCAAATACATAAATATATATATCAACTTTGCATGAGAATCAACGTGGCAACCTCTCAAAATTTTTGCCCAATTTCCTCAAAATTTACGAAAATGCCATCCAATATTTACGAAAATGCCATTGCCTTCCCATAATTACGAAAATGCCATTGCCATCCCATAATTACGAAAATGCCATCCATAATTACGAAAATGCCATCCAGCAATGTCATTCAATAATTACCGATTACTGGGATTAAAATTCCGGGCATTACATTTCTCCCCCCCTAAGATACGATTTCGTCCTCGAATTCACAGGCAATTCATCATATCCATAAGGAGTATATACAAAACTGTATAAGAAATTTTCATTAGTGAAATAATGCTGGGAATTCTTGTCTCATATCTGATTCAGTCTCCCAAGTGGCCTCTTCGACGCCATGACGAGTCCATTGAACTTTCACAAGAGGAATCCTCTTTGTTCTGAGCTGTTTCTCTTTACGATCGATAATCCGGATCGGTTTCTCGACATAACCCAATGTCTCATCCAGCTCAGTCTCGTCTGGCTGAATAACGTGAGAATCATCAGGGAGATACTTCCGCAGCATCGATACATGAAAGACATCATGTATCTCAGACAATGAAGGCGGCAATGTTAATCGATAGGCACGATCTCCTATCTTTTCAAGAATCTCATAAGGACCGACGTATCGTGGAGACAACTTCCCTTTCTTGCCAAATCTGACAACTCCTCTGAAAGGTGAAATTTTTAAGAATACTCGGTCTCCAGCCTCAAATACCAACGGTCGTCGTCTGAGGTTGGCATATTTGGCTTGTCTGTCCTGAGCTGCCTTCATTTTCTTCTGAATCAGCTTTACCTTTTCAGTCATATCTCCGATCATGTCAGGTCCAATCTCAGGAACTTCAGAGATATCATCCCAGTACAGAGGGGATCGACACTTCTTTCCGTACAACGCTTCAAATGGTGCCATCTCAATACTCGTTTGATAGCTATTGTTGTACGAAAATTCACAAAGAGGCAATGTATCTTGCCATCCAGTGCTAAAATCAATTACTACAGCTCTCAGCATATCTTCCAATGTCTGTATCGTACGCTCTGACTGTCCGTCAGTCTGTGGATGATATGCGGTACTAAGATGTAACTTCGTACCAAGAGCTTGTTGCAGGCTCTGCCAGAAGTGCGAAGTAAATCGAGGATCTCGGTCTGAAACAATCGATTTCGGCACTCCGTGCAATCTAACAACTTCTGTTGGAAACTAAATTCTGGAGTTTGACAAAAAAATAAATCAATCGATCAAATCAACTAATACATGAAAGCAAATTCGGCAGCTGGACATTCAACTGAAATCAGTTGACACAAACTGATCAGTTGAAAACTGATCAGTTAAAACATTAAAGCTTCTCAACTGAAGATACCTCGGGAAAGATCATTCAACAGACAAAAAGACATATCAGACAGCAACTGAATATGGAAAGCCGCACTGCATAGAACAACGTATTTCGGCTATTGAGATTTATACGCCGTCTTACAATAAATGATGAAGCGGCAATCAAGAACATTGTCCAAGAAATGATAAGGTGGCAATCAATGGATACGAGAATTCAAAATTACCGTTGAAAGATAAGTCTATAAATATGACTAAAGAGCAGTTGACAGGAGATACGATTGACCAATCTCAAACTTGCCATTACTCTGTTAAAATCTCAGCTCACACTTACCAGATCTATTCGTAGCAATCAAGGCTACACATTGAGCAAACTAGCACTCTGAAATATTGATAATTCGATAAGTGCTAAGTTCAGTTACTTACAGAGATCATTGTATTATACTAAGAGTTTCAGTTCAGGCAATAGATAAGTCCTAACTGAAGTGGGTCTGTACAAGCGTTGTACTCGATCAAAGTCTTTTAGTGAATATCCTATCCTTGTGATAGAAGGGGTGACGTAGGAGTTATTCAATTCTCCGAACATCCAGAAACATATTTTGTTGTCTTTACTTCAGCTTTTTATTTCCAGTTAGATATTCTATCTTTAAATCAGTTTATTTTCCGCAACTGCTTATTCAGTTTAACTGATTGATATTGACCGACGGGATACTTAGTTCAGTTTGTAACAAAACTGAACTACCTTTTTCGAAAAACATTTAAATTCCTAGAAGTGTTTATTCAACCCCCCCTTCTAAACACTCCTTAGTCAATAACCGATCCTAACAAGTGGTATCAGAGCAAGGCATATCCTGTCAAAGATTATCTATCCTCAATCTAATCACTATGTCTTCATTCAATAAGATTCCAATGTTCTCCAGGGAAGATTTTGATGATTGGAAAATAAGAATGCAGGCTCATCTAGCTGCACAAGACGATGACATGTGGTACGTCATAACTGATGGACCCATGAAAATTTTGAAAGCAAACACAGCTGTTGCTATTACTGAAGGGGCACCTCACCGAATTGAAAAGCCTCGAGATGAGTGGACTACAGAGGACAAGAGAAAGGCAAATCTAGACAACGTTGCAAAAGACAAATTGTATAAGACACTGGACAAAGTAACGTTCAGTAAGATCAAAATGTGCAAAACCGCCAAAGAAATTTGGGAGAAGTTAATTCAACTTTGCGAAGGAAATGATCAAACTAAAGAAAACAAACTCTCAGTTGCTGTGCAGAAGTTCGACAACATCAGAATGAAGATGGGAGAAACAATGGATGAGTATGATGAAAGAACAAGCTGTATCATCAACGAACTAAATGCACTTGGAAAAGTGTATACAAATAAAGAAGTAGCGTTGAAAGTAATCAGAGGACTTTCCAAAGAATGGGATGTCAAAACTATGGCAATGAGGGAATCCAAAGATCTTAACAAAGTTGAACTTCATGATTTATTTGCAGATCTAAAAGCATATGAGTTTGAACTTCAAACTCGAGAAGGAGAACCATCTAATCCAGCAGCAACTACTGCCTTGACTGCTGTTAGAAATGAATCAACTGGTTCAGTTGAGAAAACTGCTGATCAGCTGAGCAATGATGCCATGTCTCTATTCATTAAGAAATTTGGAAGATTCATGAGGAAAAATCAAGGAAATTTTCAGAAGAACTATCAAAGAAACAACTCCAGAGAAGAGTCTAATGTATGTTTCAACTGTGGCAAATCCGGTCACTTTATTGCCAACTGTCCAAAGCCTAAAAAGGACAATCAAACCTCAACTGAAAGAAAGAAGAAAATGTATGAGCACAAAAGGAGATCTAAGGACGAAAAGAAACCTTACAAGAAGAAACATGAAGTACTCCTAGCTGAAGATAGCAAAGCCAAATGGGCAGAAACTGACAGCGAAGAGTCAGATCCAGAAAGCTCTTGTAGTTCAAGTGAGGATGAGGAAGAAGTAACATGTCTAATGGCAGATAACATAGAAGATCAATCAAGCTGCGAGCAGGTATTTGATTTTAGTTCTATTAATTTTACACGAGAAGAACTCATCTCAACTCTTCATGACATGGTCAGTGAGTATCAAAAGCTTGCTTTATCATTTGAAAAACTCAGAGCAAAGCAAGATGATCCCAAAGACGATAAAACAAAAACTGATGAATCAGTTGAAATGTTGAGTCTGAGAAGGGAAATTGCTGAACTCACTGATGAAAGAAGCAGGAATCAATCAATGATTCAAAAATTGTCGCTTGAAAATACAAAGCTCAATGAGCTCATTCAAGTTTGGAACAAATCATCTAAAGCTTTAACTAATATACAGAATTCTCAGAAATCAGTTGATGATAAAACTGGTTTAGGATTATGTAGTAAAGATGATTTGTCTTCCCAAGATACTCAATCAAAACTGAATATGAACAAAGGGAAATATATTCACTTTGTAAAATCAGTTATGGTACAAAATCAAGAAGAGTCGAGCAAACTGATTGAACAGCCATCTCAGAATATGAATAAAGGCATGTGATGTGGAATTGGATATAATCCAAAGGGTAAGACTGACTCATGGAATCAGCAACCAAAAACTCTCAGCAGAAAACATTCATATGGCTACTCAAACTACTACAACAGTAAGCCAGTTCATAAAAGATATCGGCTGAACAATCAGTTGAAAAAGGACAAAACACATGTTGTATCATCCACACACCAGACACCAAGCACACACAAACAGAGAAGGACCATATGGAATACAGCAACAGGACGGTCAGTTAGACTGATTCAAGTCTGGATTCCTAAAGGACTAATCAACTTTGGACCCAAATAGAAAAGGGTACCAGAATCTTATTTTGTGTTTAATTGCAGACAATAGGAACAAGCATTGGATCAATATGGTATCTGTACAGTGGATGTTCACGACACATGACAGGAGATTCAAACTTATTGTCTCAATTGGTCACAATGGTCCAAACATCAGTTTTGGGGATAATTCCAAAGGTAAAACTGTGGGTAAGGGTAAGCTTATCCATGGTAACTTCACCATTAATGATATTTTATTAGTCGAGAATCTTAAGTATAATCTGATAAGCATTAGTCAGTTATGCGATAATGAATTCTCAGTTCAGTTTGACAAACACTCTTGTTCAGTCAAAAACTCAACTGAAGAGATTATTCTAACTGGCAAAAGGTGTGGAAACACTTACAAAGTCAGCTGGAATGATCAACCTTATACACCAGTATGCCTTATTGCGTCTAAATCATCTCAAAACTGGTTGTGGCATAAACGGTTAAATCATTTAAATTTTAAATCTCTTGCCTATCTGAGTAAGCATTAACTTGTAACTGGTTTGCCCAAAATAAACTTTTCAAAAGAAAAACTTTGTTCAGCATGTCAGTATGGAAAACAAGTTCGATCCTCTTTCAAAAACAAAGGCTGTAAATCTTCATCCCGATGCTTAGAATTATTGCACATGGATCTCTTTGGTCCAATACCAGTCATGAGCTTAGGGGGAATGAAATACACCTTGGTGGTCGTAGATGACTTTTCAAGATTTACTTGGGTTATATTTCTCAAATCCAAAGACCATACTGCTGCACAACTGATTAAACTCTTCAAAAGACTTTTAAATGAAAAATCAGTTGGGATTGATCGAATCAGATCTGATCGAGGAACTGAATTCATCAATCAAACACTTTCAAACTTTTTAGAAAATACTGGAATCAAGCATGAGTTCTCAGCAGCAAGAACACCTCAGCAAAACGGTGTAGCTGAGAGAAGGAATCGGACTCTTAAGGAAGCTGCTAGAACGATGCTTGCTGATTCAGGTATCTCTCAAAGATTTTAGGCAGAAGCAGTAAACACTGCATGCTACACTCAGAACAGATCAATGATTAATAAAAATCACATGAAAACACCATATGAGATCTGGCATGGAAGAAAAAGCATAATCACTTACTTCAAAATATTTGGCTGTAGATGTTTTATTCATAACAATGGTAAAAATTATCTAAAAGCATTCGATGTCAAATCAGCTGAAGGAATATTACTTGGATATTCATCAGTTAGCATAGCTTACAGAGTATTTAATAAGAAAACCTTGAATGTTGAAGAATCTGCACATGTTGATTTTGATGAAACTGCACTAATCGATAAGCCAACTGATCAAGTTGAGCTAGCTGATCGATTTACAGATATCAGTCTGGAAGATGATGACTCAGACGAAAGTCGTAATAATCAGAATATCTTTCATACACCTGAACCTGAGATATTGGATCAACCAGCTGAATTGGAAGCAAATCTTGACAATCAGTTAATGGAGCAAACTAATGGAAATCAATTATCAACTGAATCAGCTCCAACTGAAACTGAGAACATTCAGTTACCCAATGAAGAATTTGCTGGCTGTGAAGCACCCAATGCTGAATTTAGATGGAAGAAATCACATCCTCCAGAACTGGTAATAGGTAACCCATCTGATCCAGTAAGAACAAGAAATCAGATGCTCAATTTATTTATTCATTCAGCTTTTGTATCTCAAATCGAACCAACAAAAACTGCCGAAGCTCTTGCTGATCCTAATTGGATTAATGCAATGCAAGAAGAGCTAAATCAGTTTGTTCATAACAATGTCTGGAACTTAGTTCCAAGACCAGTTTCTAAAACTGTTATAGGTACAAAATGGGTGTACAGAAACAAACTGAACAAAGATGGTTCAGTTGTGCGCAACAAAGCAAGGTTAGTGGCACAAGGGTATAGACAAGAAGAAGGAATTGATTATGATGAAACATATGCACCAGTTGCAAGACTGGAGGCAATCAGAATATTTCTTGTCTATGCATCCTTCAAAAACTTTAAAGTCTATCAAATGGATGTGAAAAGTGCATTCCTAAATGGCCAATTGCAAGAAGAAGTCTACGTTGAACAACCTCCAGGTTTTGTCAATCATAATTTTCCTGATCACGTTTATCATTTGAACAAAGCATTATATGGTCTCAAACAAGCTCCACGGGCTTGGTATGAAACCCTCTCAAAATTCCTAACTGATCATGATTTTTCTGTTGGATCAGTTGATAAGACTTTGTTTAAATTCTCGAAAAATGATCATATCTTGCTTGTTCAAATTTACGTTGATGATATTATTTTTGGGTCAACTAACCCCAAATTATGCAAGAAATTTTCCAAGCTGATGCAGGATAAATTCGAGATGAGCATGATGGGTGAGCTGACATTCTTTCTTGGTTTACAAGTGAAGCAACTGGATTCAGGAACATTTATTAGTCAAAACAAATATACCAAGGAATTGCTAAGAAAATTTGGCATGGAATCTTGTTCAGCAGCAAGCACTCCAATGAGTTCATCAGTTAAATTAGACACTGATCAAGGGGGAATATCAGTTGAGACGACACTATACAGAGGTTTAATAGGTTCTTTATTGTACCTAACTGCTAGTCGCCCTGATATTATGTTTGCTGTATGTATATGTGCAAGATTTCAAGCTAACCCCAAGCAATCACATTTTTCTGCGGCCAAACGTATCTTGAGATATCTTAAAGGCACGGAAAATGTTGGTTTATGGTACTCTAAAGACTCATCTTTCAATTTAGTTGGCTATTCAGATGCAGATTATGCAGGATGCAAGCTTGATCGTAAAAGTACAAGTGGATCATGTCAGTTTCTTGGAGACAGACTGATCTCTTGGTTCAGTAAGAAGCAAACATCCATAGCAACTTCCACAACTGAAGCAGAATATCTTGCTGCTGGAAGCTGCTGTGCCCAACTACTCTGGATTCAGCAACAACTGAAAGATTATGGTGTTGATGCAAAAGAATCACCAATATTCTGTGACAACACTAGTACAATAGCTATTGCATACAATCCAGTTCTTCACTCCAGGACTAAGCATATAGATGTCAGACATCATTTCATCAGAGATCATGCACTAAAGAAGAACATCAGATCAGAATACGTCTCAACGGAACAACAAGCAGCAGACATCTTCACAAAACCGTTACCAGAGGCTAAGTTTTCTTATTTCCGAAATATTCTTGGTTTAATTGATATAACTTCACTAACAGAATTAAGTGCAGAAAATAAGAATACAACAAATTGATAATAATATTTCATTAAGAATACCAACGTTCCCAATTTACAGAAGAAATCATAGATCCAACTGTATCTAGCCATGCCCTAACCCAGTCATTCAACTCATAAATTCGAACTCCAGCAAATGCCCTTGACTTTGAAATCTTATCAACAACATGCCACTCCTTCCATAGCATTGCTCCTAAAAGACATTTGTCTTCAACCAAATCATTAACGTGGCTAACCTCAAAACGAGCAAGGTATTTCAGTGCTCTTCTCTCCTGAGCACGAGTAGGAATGACACCACTGTCACTCACCATCTTCAACTCATCAATCTTTTCCCAGGTTGTCAATACCTTCTGAAAAACATATTTCTCCATCTTTCTTTTAATCTCAGCTAAACGAGGGGCTGACTGATCAGTCACATGAACGTGCGTGCTACTGCATGCATCAGAATCAGACATGTTGAAATAGTTTTGAACTGATCACATTATCACCACTATCATCTCATTTATAAGAAAAAGGTGTTGAAGAAGTTGAAGAATCACAAGTCAATTAAATCGACTCTCACATTTACCGAGGACATTTAAGATATCAGTTAATAACAGTTTGAATTTTATTAGTTATTTACTTATTTATCAATTTATAAAAATTAGTATTTCATCAGTTCATTTGATTACTCATCAAAACTGATGACTGTTAGCATGTCATTAGATCATATAACAGGATTACATGATCATTGGTCGTAATTTGTTGTTAACCTTTATTGCTGTTTTACTGAATATATAAGTGAGTTGCTTATTCTTATGAGTTCTTAACTGATGTCAGCAAGTGTTTGTGATTATATCTCTTCCAGATCATTGCAGGCAGAAATAAAAGAACAAAGACGATAAAACATAATAAATATTTTATTAAGAAGAGGAGCCGGTTACAATTTCATATTCTTTTTCCACAGCAATTATCCACAAACTCATCCATCCAGCTAGTGCTGAGGAAGAGGTTTTGCAGAAATTGTGGGAGGCAGCGATGCGGCGGAGGATCTCTAGCTCCTTCAGAAGAAAGAGCTTGTAGAGATAACCCTCTTTAAAAAGGTCCACCCCCGCAGGAACCTCTAGGAAGGCTAGCGTAGAAGACTTCATCTTCTATGAACTGCTTCCTGGCCTGCAGTGTAAACTGAGCGCCGCTTGAGCTTCCAGCCTCTGCCATTTTCGTTATCTTTGAAACTTACTTGCTGAAATAATTTTGGCTTACCCCTTCACTCTTATTTATAGGCCAAAATGGAAACGAAAGGACACTTCACTCTGTGACGTTTGCTATGCCGAGTACTATACTCATCTTTAATCATTACTGACTATTGCCGTAATTTTGCGTTAATGCATTTATTAAGGGGGAATAATGGTTCAAGAAGTTAACTGAGAAGACAGTTGTTAGTGAACTCTCGACTGAAAGAACCCAGTCTTATCAACTGACCTATCAGTCGAATTTTCCACTAATCTTCTCATATAAGTTAACTAATTAGCCAATTATATTCCAAATCAAATGATGTGACTGTCTGCTAAACTAATGATGAATTTTAATTTATGACGTGGAATCAATTTTAACCGCTCATTATTTTACACACACGATTATAGCACACGTACACATATTGTTACTCAAAATTTTTACTGGACTGACACGTGTCCAAAAATTCAAACAGTCACAAACATTAGTACAATTACCCGCTTCATTTCAGTTTTACTTTTCGACTACTTCAAAACATCTTTAGAGCAAGAACTACCTCATCATTCGAATTTTCTTTCAAGAAATTTTTCAGTTTTCAATGGCGACTCAAATTCCCGCTTTCATGCTAAATGCTATGGCCATCAATTTTGGATCAATCCTATCCTTCGGCGATGCTGAAGTCCAGAAAGTATTTCAGAAACTCGAAGCTGCTGGTCTAAGAACATTTTTGGGACAATCCTCTCAGGATATCTATCCCAAAGAACTTCAGGATTTCTACTCTACTGGCGTGATTGATTCTGAGGGAAATATCAATTCTACTATCAATGGTCAGTTACTGATCATCTCTGAAGATTCTCTTGGTGATTTATTTCTCTTACCTTCTGAAGGAATGGCACAACTTTCGGACGTCAAAGCATCTGATATTGAGGAAATGCAAACCCTTCTCTCTGCTGATGGACAGAAGATTAAAGTTTCTGATCCTAAAAAGGAACTCAAGCATGAAGTTCAATTGCTGGCTGATGTAATTGCTAAAGGGCTTTTGGCAAAAGCTGGATCATTTGCTGCCCTAACTTTGGAGAAATTTCAGGCCATTACTGTAATAATGGCTAATCACAAATTTAACTGGAAGCATCTCATATTTAATGTTTTGAAGAATATGTTTCTGTCTTCTAAACAATCCAAGGGTTTTGCCGTTCAAATCAGTTATCTGCTGAAAGCAAAAGGTTTAGTGGCCGAGGAATCTGAGAAGACGTCGAAATTTAAGGTGTTCAATGCAAAGAACACGATGCCAATCAAATCCAAAATGGACATATCTCCTACTCAGTTTGTGCGAATCAAACAGGAAATTGGGACTCAGTTAGCTGCTCCCAAATCAGTCAAGAAAACCAAAACGTTGGCTCAACTGAAGGTTGCCAAAAGGAAGTTGATTTTGAGTACATCAGAGTCAGAAAAGACTTCATCACCTCAAATTGCGAAGAAGCCAAGAACTCAAAGGGTTAAAACTACTTCTGAGGTATCCATTCCTACTGACAAAATGATTTCTTTTACTGATCAGCAGCCTATAGAAGCAGTTCCTCTACAGATTATTCCACAAGCTGATTCAGTAAGTACCATAAAGAAATCAGTTAGGACCCAAGCTCCTGTTACTCAAATATCTCGACCAATTGGTGTAGCACCTGCCAGACCCAAAGGAATAAAGTTTGTAGAACAAATTGAATCAACTCGAACCGGACTGGAAATTCCTCATATCATGAGTACTGATAAAGGGAAAGGGAAATTGATTGTAGAACCCAGACCCTCCAACCCGATTCAGACTCATATTGATCTTGTATGGGGAAAAGTGAACAGTTTTGCTGCTGCAAAAACTAAGTCCTATGATGCTTGGGTAGCCTATCGTACTGAGGTTTTTGCCAAGCAATTGAAGGAAACGTCCGAGCTCAGAAAATTCATCAAGCTGGAGGCCTTTTTTCTTCGAACTGTCAAAGCTGCCTCTATTGCTCAAGCCTTGGAGAGGAAAAGTTATTTCTTTGATCAGATGAGAGCGAAGAAGTTGGCTCAATTTGTAGCTAAGCTTAAAAACAACTACTTGCCAACTGGTCCTACTGCATATGCTGATCAAGCTGTAATTACTCAGCTTGACACTGACCTTATAGGGCTACTTTCTCGAATCAAATTTTGGGAATTGGATCAAGAACTAGTAGTCTACCAAGAAGATTCAGATGATGATGATGTGGATCTAGTTGAAGAAGCACCCTCTAACACAACAGAACCATCATCAGCTTTAGTTCTTGTTCCAACTGAAGAGCCAGTTTCTGATAAGCTTTCTTCACCACCTGTTGAACAACAACTATATACTGAAGCTGAGCTGTCTTTCGCTCATATTGATGAAGTAATTCAAGCCGTGGTAGAGGAATCCCACCTTAGTGCACCAGTGAATGATAAAGTTGATCACTCTGTTGATCAAACCAATCCAGAGGTCACTATTCCTTCAGTGGAAATTGTTCCACCAGATCAATCTGCTGATCAGGTCATACCAACTGATATGCCAGATGACTCAATCGATCATTCCCTAGAGACATCAGTTCAGGTTGTGTCACTATCAACTGAACAAAATCCTTCCTCACCACCTCGGGATCAAGCAGAAATCCCTGCTGATGATATTTCAGTTCGAAATGTTACTGAAACAATTTCAACTGATCAAGCCTTGATCGTTTCTGAACTTGATACAAGTAAACCAAGCACTTCTCGACAATCCAATCCTCCATCTTCAGCAGATTTTGATCTCATTTTTGAAGAAGTCCAACATATGCAGGACAGTATGAGTCAAATAATTACTGCCATCTCCAAAATTCAAAATACACAACTTTCGCACAGTCTGAAGTTGGATGATAATCAGGAATCCTTGAAAAGACTGAAGGATATTCAATCTGCTGTTACCGCTCTCTCTTTTGCAGTTGGTGATATTCAGAAAAATAGAGGTATCATGTCCAGTCTGACTGCAACTCAAGAATTAATTACCCAACGCGTCGACAATGTGGAATCGCTTGTGTCTCGGAAAATTGAACTACTGCAAGTCACAATGACTACTGCTATTGAAAATATGTCATCCTCTGTCACAGTTCTTTCTTCTCACGTTCGCAAGCTATCTGACAAGATGGATGTATTTGACAAAAAGGGGGAAAGCAGCTGAAGCAACTGATATCATTTGACCAGTTATTTTATGATTCAGTTATGCTAAAGAATTAATCAAGCTATCAACTGATATCATTTTCTCAGACTTCTATATTATCTACAAGAAACCCAGATATTCTATGATTCAGTTGCGTAATCTATTATCAACAAAGAGCTGAGTTAAATCTCTTGGTTTTGTCAAACATCATAAAGGGGGAAATTGTTGGAAACTAAATTCTGGAGTTTGACAAAAAAATAAATCAATCGATCAAATCAACTAATACATGAAAGCAAATTCGGCAGCTGGACATTCAACTGAAATCAGTTGACACAAACTGATCAGTTGAAAACTGATCAGTTAAAACATTAAAGCTTCTCAACTGAAGATACCTCGGGAAAGATCATTCAATAGACAAAAAGACATATCAGACAGCAACTGAATATGGAAAGCCGCACTGCATAGAACATTGTATTTCGGCTATTGAGATTTATACGCCGTCTTACAATAAATGATGAAGCGGCAATCAAGAACATTGTCCAAGAAATGATAAGGTGGCAATCAATGGATACGAGAATTCAAAATTACCGTTGAAAGATAAGTCTATAAATATGACTAAAGAGCAGTTGACAGGAGATACGATTGACCAATCTCAAACTTGCCATTACTCTGTTAAAATCTCAGCTCACACTTATCAGATCTATTCGTAGCAATCAAGGCTACACATTGAGCAAACTAGCACTCTGAAATATTGATAATTCGATAAGTGCTAAGTTCAGTTACTTACAGAGATCATTGTATTATACTAAGAGTTTCAGTTCAGGCAATAGATAAGTCCTAACTGAAGTGGGTCTGTACAAGCGTTGTACTCGATCAAAGTCTTTTAGTGAATATCCTATCCTTGTGATAGAAGGGGTGACGTAGGAGTTATTCAATTCTCCGAACATCCAGAAACATATTTTGTTGTCTTTACTTCAGCTTTTTATTTCCAGTTAGATATTCTATCTTTCAATCAGTTTATTTTCCGCAACTGCTTATTCAGTTTAACTGATTGATATTGACCGACGGGATACTTAGTTCAGTTTGTAACAAAACTGAGATACCTTTTTCGAAAAACATTTAAATTCCTAGAAGTGTTTATTCAACCCCCCCTTCTAAACACTCCTTAGTCAATAACCGATCCTAACAACTTCCTTGACATAAATATCGGCCATCTGGTCATATCGGTATGTCATCTTGTATGGAATAAAACATGCGGATTTGGTCAATCGATCAATCACGACCCAAATCGCATCACAACCTCGGGAGGATCTCGGTAACTGTGTCACAAAATCCATGGAAATGTGATCTCATTTCCATTCAGGAATGGACAAACTCTGTAACAATCCTCCTGGTTTCTTCCTTTCAGCTTTCACCTGTTGGCAATTTAGACACTTGGCTACAAATTTAGTCACATCAGACTTCATTTGTTTCCACCAATACTGTGTCTTTAAATCATTATACATTTTCCTGCCACCAGGATGAATGCTAAAACGACTGTTGTGCGCCTCTATCAATATCCGCTGTTTCAACTCTGAAACATTTGGCACAACAATATGATTATTCACATATAAAACACCATTTCGAACCTGATATTCCGATCGATGTCCAGCTCTGACCATTGCAATCGAATTCTGTACATTCTGATCAACTTTCTGAGCTTCGTTAATTTTCAAAAGCAGCTCTGGTTCAGCTCGAATAGCACATAATCTCAGAGTTTGACGATCTGTCTGAAATACTAATTCAGACAAACAGCAGTCTTTTATCAAATTTGAGACACCTATCGTCGATAAGGATAGTGCACATACCTTTCGACTTAGTGCATATGCTGCTGCATTGGACTTTCCCGGATAATATTTGATTTCACAATCGAAGTCTTTCAATAAATCCAGCCATCTTCGCTGTCTCATATTCAATTCAGATTGTGAAAACAGATATTTCAAGCTTTTATGATCAAAATATATTTCGAATTTCTCACCGTATAGATAATTTCGCCATATCTTCAAGGCAAAGACCATTCTGCCAATTCAAGATCATGAATTGGGTATCGAGTTTCATGAGGTTTCAGCTGTCTCGAGGCATAAGCAATCACATGCCCCCGCTGCATCAAAACACAACCAATCCTCGGTGAGATGCATCACAATAAACGACAAAGTCACCAGTACCTGAAGGAATCGTTAATACAGGCGCACTGGTTAATCTCTTCTTCAATTCCAGAAAACTGGATTCACAGTCTTCTGACCAAATAAACGGAGCATTCTTCTGAGTTAGCTGAGTAATTGGTTTGGCAATACTCGAGAAATCTTGAATAAATCGGCGATAATATCCCGCCAAACCCATAAAACTACGAATTTCTGGCACAGATGTAGGTCTTGGCCAAGAAATCACGGCTTCAACCTTACTAGGATCAACAGATATACCATCTCCTGATATAATGTGACCCAAAAACACTACCTGTTTCAACCAAAATTCACATTTTGACAGTTTCGCATACAACTTCTCAGTTCTCAGAATTCTCAACACAGTCCTCAGATGATTAGCATGTTCAATCATATTCTTTGAATAAATCAATATATCATCAATGAATATGATAACAAAATCATCCAAATATTTCTGAAATACGCGGTTCATTAATCCCATAAATACCGCTGGTGCATTCGTCAACCCAAATGGCATGACAATAAATTCATAGTGTCCATACCTGGTTCTGAATGCCGTCTTAGATATATCAGAATCCCTGACTCTCAATTGATGGTATCCCGATCTCAAATCGATCTTGGAATACACAGATGAACCTTGCAACTGATCAAACAAATCATCAATACGAGGCAATGGATATTTATTCTTTACCGTTGCCTTATTCAGTTGCCTGTAGTCGATACAAAGTCTCATTGACCCATCTTTCTTCCTCACGAACAGTACTGGAGCACCCCAAGGAGATACACTAGGTCTAATGTAACCCTTAGCCAGTAAATCCTCCAACTGTTCTTTCAACTCTTTTAACTCGATCGGTGCCATCCGGTAAGGAGCTCTCGAAATCGGTACTGTTCCTGGCATTAACTCAATGCTGAAGTCTATCTCTCGAATCGGAGGGAGTCCAGGAATCTCATCCGGGAAGACATCAGCAAATTCACACACCACCGGCAAGTCCGCCAATGATGGGCTCGATTTCAGTAAATCAACTGAATATACCAGGAATCCCTCCGCTCCTTTCTGCAATAATCGAGTCATATTCATTGCAGATATCAAAGGAATTCTAGAACGAGAACCCTTACCATAAAACTTCCACTCCTCAGCCATTTCAGGTCTGAATCGAACAATCTTGTGGAAACAATCGACTGTAGCTCGGTACTTGGCCAACATATCGATACCGATAATGCAATCAAAATCAGATAAACCAAGCACAATACAGTATAGCTCAATCGTATGTCCATCGTACTGCAGTATACAAGGTTCCACAGACTTCACTGATATCAAACATGTCCCTAACGGAGAAGAAACAGACACTACCGCAGAAAATGACTCAATTGGTAATGCACGACTCAATGCAAACCTCTCAGAAATAAAAGTATGCGATGCACCAGTATCAATCAGCACATATGCAGGATAACCAGAAATAAAACAGTTACCTGCCACGACATCATCAGGTGCATCCTGTGCTTGCTCCTCTGTCAAAGCAAATAGTCGGGCCTGCTGTCGAGGAGGCTGGCTCGCTGTCTGGCCCCCTCCTGGCCTCAACTGAGACTGGGGAGGCGGTGCTGTCTGGAAGGAATGAACGGCAGAGGGTCGTCTCCCTGTCTGGGCCACTGATCCAGATGACTCAGCTGCCTGTGATCCCTGGGCACCTCTCTGTGGACACACTCGAGCAAAGTGTCCATGCTGCTTATAGATGCGGCAGTTGCCGAACACTCCTCTGCACTGTTCAGTGGAATGCTTCCCTCCTCAAGTGCTACAGTATGGTCCTGTATAACTCTGGCCCTGACTAGTCTGTCTAGAGCCACTCGAACTAGAGGAGCTACTTCCAGCTTTCTTGAATTTCTTCCCTTTAGCCTTCAGGAAGTCTTTCTTCCCACTTCCACTGCCGCTGTCAAATCGGGGAGCTGGTGGAGGCAGCTGTGATCTCGGTGCTGGAGGCACAAACGAAGCATCTTTCTGTCTTATCAATCCGGCTTCAGCTCCCTTAGCTCGGTTCAGAGCATCAGTGAAATTGTTTGGCCTTCCGGTATTCACCAAGGTAAAAATTTCAGGATTTAGACCATTTATGAACTGGTCTGCAACGGCCTCATCACTCCCAGCCACATGAGGGGCAAATCGGAGCAGAGTAGAGAACTTAGCCACATAATCCTCAATGTTTAACTGGCCCTGTCTCAAGTTTGCAAACTCGGCTCCCTTGTCCTTCCTATATGAAACTGGAAAGAACCGTAGATAAAATTCAGTCTTAAACACATTCCAGGTAATGGCAGTACCTCGTAATTCCAAAGCCCGTTTTGTCGTGTTCCACCAGTGTTTAGCCACGTCATGCATCTGGTGTCCGATCAGTTTCACCCTCTTTTCCTCAGTATATTCCAAAGATTCGAACAACGATTCAATATCGTCCAACCAACTTTCACATTCCACGGAATTCTCCGTCCCTTTCAAAGTCGGTGGATGGAATGACTGAAATCTTTTCAACAATTGCTCCATTGGAGTAGGGGTCACATCCATAGGAGGATTCGAGGTACTCCCCTGTTCTGGCATTCTTCTCGGAGGCATATCTGATAATCGAAGAGGTTAGTAATTCCGAATACCACTTACTAGTTTCAATCCTCCTCGGATCATCTTACAGCTGATCCATTCCAATAATATACAATACCATATCAATATCAGATAATTCAGGTATCATATATTAAAACATGAATCATGCTAGCAATCAAAAGCAGGAAAGAAAATCAATCTACCCCGCTCACTAGCTTCTATCTCAGTCTAAGGGATCTATCGCTCTGATACCACCTGTTGTGGGGACCCGGACGCTAATCAAGTTCTTAATCATCATTGGGACTAATTAATCAATTATAAAACAGGGTCTAAAAATTTTTCTTTTTAAAGTGCGGAACGTAGTGAAACTAAAACATATATACATATTAGTATATAAAATACAAGTCCTGTATTACAACACATTTATTCACCCTAGGGTTTGACAACTACTATCAAGTGTTCAACCCTATCTTTACTCCAAGTCCGGTGCCACCACTCTAATCACGATCTCTCTCTTCATCTCCTGGACCCTGAACCTGTCCCACCTGTTGTCAAGTACACATACAGACAAGACCACAGCCGGATAAACCGGTGAGAATATACTCCCAGTATAAACCAACGAAACATGCAATCATATAAACAATATAAAGCATGTAATCAGGTAACAGATATATGTAACAAAATCTGAAACATAATCAATATCAACTGTCGACAATACTCGTAGCTACATCATTCAGACTAGACTCAGTCCTAGTCTAGGGATCCCGATTCCAGAAGTTGGCATGCATGTATCGACTAACAGTAATAGAAAAGACTTCAGTTCTATCCACGCCGATACGGTATCGATCAACAGTAATAGAAAAGACTCCAGTTCTATTCACATCGATATGATATCGATTACCAGTAATAGAGGAAGCTATTATTCTATCCACATCAATATAGTACCGATTAACAGTAATAGAAGCAACTCTAATTCTATCCACATCGATATGACATCGATTAACAGTAATAGAAGAGCTACTAATCTATTCACATCGATACAATACTGATTAACAGTAATAGAAAAAGCCACCATCCTATCCACATCGATAGCCAAACATCCAGTGACAATCTTTGGCACATCCACCAATACACAATCTTATGACATCGTGCAATGTGCCCGTGGTGATTCCACCACTAACGGCACTTCTGTCATAAGACTACTCGTCTAATACATGCTGTCTAAAATCAAGAGAACAAGTATATCAATCAACTCAATGCAAATATCAATGCAATAAAGTAAAGTATGTGATTTAGGGAAACTCAAGTCTAACCGACTCAAGTCGATCTCCCAATACCACATTGACTTAAACCTTTCGTTCGTCGGTTTCTGGCTCAGTCAAAGTCCTGAACTCACAATCTGTCTGGTACTGACAATATCAATAATCTCATATCAATATACTAGTCAATTCCATAACAATCTGATCAATCTGGATTTAATTCAAAATCAACCGGTACAATTTTAATATCCCCGTCAATACCAATTCACCAGATAACAGTTACAATCTATAACTCATATCCAATACAATCCGTAATCCCGCCACAATTCAAATCTGCCCGGTATCAACCGATTATAATCAGAAATTCATAACAATTCCATAATCAGTCTATTTCTTAATCTGACTTCGATTCTACGATGTCTAACATGTCAAGAACATCATATATGAGTTCCATTCAATTCTGACAATATCATAATTTTAAATGATACCAGAAATCAATAAAACTTACGTCCAGTAATAGCTGTCGACTAGAGGAATACCGTACTACGTCCGGATTTAATTTCTGATAACCAAATCAAATTTTCGATCGAAATGAAGTTGGGAGAATTTGCAGAGGAATTTCGTGTCTTTGTCTCTGAATTCGAAGTCAAATACATAAATATATATATCAACTTTGCATGAGAATCAACGTGGCAACCTCTCAAAATTTTTGCCCAATTTCCTCCAAATTTACGAAAATGCCATTGCCATCCCATAATTACGAAAATGCCATTGCCATCCCATAATTACGAAAATGCCATCCATAATTACGAAAATGCCATCCAGCAATGTCATTCAATAATTACCGATTACTGGGATTAAAATTCCGAGCATTACAGATTTTATACTGCTATAAACCTAAAACGCATTTCAAATTCATATTTTCAAAATTTAGTCTACACAAATATTTCTTTTTATTCACAAGAGTCAACTATTTCTGTTACCTCACGAAAATTTGAAGGTCCACGTGAATAATATGTATGCAAGTTATTAAATTTCTTTTATATTTTATTAAATTGTTTTAAAGCATTAAATGCGTGTTTATTTCATGAATTTGTGTTTTAATTCATGGTTTATTTAAAGTTTCATGAATTAAGGTTTTAAATTGCATTTCGCGCTCGAACGAGAAACGAAGACCGGTGATATTCAGGAAAAATACTTTTATTGAAAGATTAATTTAATTGATTAATATGATGTGTTTTTAAGTATGATTTTTAAAAATGGATCTTGGTTGGTTATTTTTACCCGTCGAGTTATATTTTTAACTAGTACGCAAAATTTAGCGAGTCAGATGGCATTTTGGGGGCTCAGACAATATTTTCAAAAACGTACTTAAACGAAATATTTTTCGGAAATATTTTTGGGCTTGTCGGGTTTGATTTAGTGCTTAATGGGCCAAACACTTCTTTTATATTCTTTAATCTT
Source organism: Primulina eburnea (assembly GCF_022965805.1). Lineage (NCBI taxonomy): Eukaryota > Viridiplantae > Streptophyta > Magnoliopsida > Lamiales > Gesneriaceae > Primulina > Primulina eburnea. Next base: position 14,218,130 of record NC_133116.1, read on the forward strand.
TATTTTTGGCACATTAGTACATAATTAACTATTTTAAAAACCCACTAAGAGCACCCACATTGGTGCATGAACATTAATGGGTGTTATGTGGGTGCATGTGTTAATAAGAATGAACGCATTATTTCGAAATTTGCGACGGTTTTTCGTAAACCGTCGCAAACTGAAAAGCGACGGTTGTTAAACAACCGTCGGTGCGACGGTTTTTCAAAAACCGTCGCTAAATTATCGTAATTCGTTTTCATTGTATTTTGTGTTTTTTTTAAAAAAAATTTGTTGTATATTATTTTAAATAAAAGAGTCCAACATTTTTTTCATTTCTTAATAATATTTTAATGAATATTGGAATTAAGTTAATTTTAAAATAATAATACTATTTATTTTTAGTAATATTTGTTGTAAAATAAAAAAAATGAGTAAGTAGACAGTGTGACCCGTAAATAATGAAAGTTGATATCAAATGAATGTGGGTGTGTGTTAATAATGGGAAAGTATTAATGTAATGAATATGTGGCTCGTGGACCCCATAATTTTTGATGAGATGAAGAGTTATTAACATGGATTAATTCGAACGGATGCGGATGCCCTAAGCAAACCCATTCCCCTCTTGGCAGCCGCCCACTCCACCTATCAGCAACCTCTCCCACGTTATTTGCAGCAACAACTTCAGTAACCTTCGGCCATTGCTAGTTTCTTCAAGAAAACTTCTCCTCGTTTCACGTCTCACGTACGTATCTTCAAGCTTTTGATCATATAAATGCTAAGGCACGTCATGTATATCTTTTTCTCATCATTTACACCATGTTTATATGTTGTTGTATATGTCTTTGCATGAAATTTTTGTTGGTCCACTGTATTGAATCATTTTTGCAAAGATTTTGACATGAACATGCATTTATCTTGTGTATAAATCACGTTTTTCATACCCTTGTGCAAGAGGTTGCCGAATTTGAGTGCTAGGGTGCTGATAATGTAACGATCATGGGCCATTAGGCTGAAGAAACATGGACCTCGGCTCATACCCACGCACCACTACTGGTAATGGGTCGTTAGGATGATCCAGCATGGGCCGCACCGCCACTCATAGAATATCCAACAACTAGAAAGTGGTTTCTTTCGCATTCCCCATCACTTGAAACCAGGACCTCCAGGCTTAAGTACCTAGATTCTTAAAGTTTTGGTCACAAAAATTGTTTTAAAAATACTTAAAACATGTTTTTTTAGAAGTTAAAATTTCAGATTTTGTCGCTTCTACTTCTAGTTCTATTTAAAAATAAAACAACGCGTTTTTCAATATTTATTCAAACGTCCAAATCTTTTCTTTTTAAGTTTGTAAAAGAGACTTTAAAATGCTTGACGATAAGTGTTTTTAAGCTACAACGTTTGTATTAAAACTCGCTCTTATATTAATCAATGATCAAATTTAACAAACAAATTCAATCTTTAATACGAGTAAAATTTGACCCCATGGTTGATGTCATATAGCATATTTGTCACCAAATTGTATGTTAAGAGAAATGTTTATTATAATTATATCTTGAATCAAAAACATCGTCGACACTGTTATCGATAAAACTATAAATAATTGGTAAAACTTTGTGATGCAGCTAAAATAAATGAGTCGCGTAGACTGCACAAGCGAGATCTGACTGATTAGTAAACTTGTCCACTTGGCCCGGAAAAGAGCTCGCCTGGCTGGTAAGCGGATCCACGTAGACAATACACGGTTAATTTCGGGGCGTCACGAACACTCGTCAGGAAGCGCCGGGAGGATTCCCGGCGTAGGCACTCCGACGCTCAAGTCAGTAAACAACTCAGAGAAAAACTCAGAGAACTCAAGAGCTTCAGAGGAAAAATAAGAGCATACCTTGAATAATGAGAGACATCTTCTATTTATAGGAATTTCGAGAGTGCCTAGTGGGCTTGGGCCTTTACAAGCAATTTGGGCTTTAACATTGAATTGACCAACTAATATAATTATTAATTGGACTATCACCAAATTAGTTATCAAAAATTAAATAGGACATTACCTATCATAAGCCCCCCACTCTCGGACACTTTTTAATTAGGTGGAGTGATCGAGAGTAAAATGTGTACACAGAAAAATAATTTTGAAAAAACTTTGCTTTTTGTTTTGTTTTTGTATTTGCGATATGTTTTTATTTCAATAGCATTTTAATTACCTCTTATATTCTTTACTATCGTGATCTTCAAGAAACAGCAACTTATCTTCGGTGTGTTTGTGTAACTGACTGATGGGATTACAATCTTCAGCAAATCCCTCGAATGGAACAAACTCAGCAGATTTCACGAGATTTTGGCTCCACATCCGTCAGCAATAGCGGCTATATATATATGTATTATTGTAGTTGATAGATAAAATAAAGGGGAAAGTTGAAAAAGGGAGCATACGCCCAACCGACTTGACGTGAGTAAGTATATGTATTACTTTCCATTTTGTCGCTATTGATTTCTTAGGCACTTGCATCTCTCGTCTTCTTTGTGTTAATTATTGTTTTGCATGAAACTAATGAACGTTACTGCTCTCCACTAATGCTCATGCTTGAACACGATTTGAGTGATTACTCACACCACAACAAAGCATATGCGTCCGTGTGCGGCCCAACCAAAAAACGTGATGCCCACTAGAGTTCCAGGAGAAACAATGGTGTTCCGCCGTGAGGGAAAGAAAGCATTTCCATTTCCAGTTGAGTACATCGAACGGAAGTCCCTTATACCATCAGTGATTTCGGACCGCATCCAAGCTAAAAACACCGATCTAGGAAAGGGAAGGGAGCGTGGAGTGGCTATATTCTGGCATGTACTCGATTTTGTTTCGTACTTCTACTATGTGAGGGGAGGAACTGTGATCTAGTGCCGAGTCGGGGAAGATCGAGTATCACGCGGCTATGGCGAAGGCGTCACAACCAGTACGCTAGTCAGGAGTTAATGGGCGAAGAGGATATGAACTCGATTCTGAGACGTCGTGCGATATGCTGGCGATTGTTCCAGAAAAAATCCCATGACGGTGGACAGAAGTGAGGTGCAGCAGAACCATGTTTAATGCTGGCTCTACCCACACGGCCATGGACGAGATCCAACAAAAAGAGGAAAATGTTGGTCTACCCGAGAGGCGAGCCGCGAAGAACCGACCGCTTTAGGGAACCGATGGAGGAGACCCAAGACACCACTGGCGCCGCGAATATGGGGTGACAAAGGGAGCCCGAAAAACTCCACCAAAATCATGGGCGTCCACTCCAATTTTACCGGGGTGCTGAAATATCCAAGGATGAATTCCGAAACCTGATATGCTGTTGTATGACGGTTGCTGTGACGCTTGATTGATAAACAATCACACACTTGCTCTCCGCGAGAAACAAAATTCCAAAATACGAATATAAATACACATATATATATTTACAATCATATTTTGGATTTGAGTTCTTGGATGTTGTGTGTCGGAGTTTTGATAAATTTTTTTACCAAAATATTTCTGCAGGTTCTGTTCCTCGTGGAAAAGAGTACTCTCTGTTGATGGCTAACCATAGGCGTAGCCAAATGTCCCTAAGCGGTTCTAGCGAGAATGACGATTCTGGCTATTATTTTTCAGAGTCGGATACTTCCCAACCCCTCGGTGGGTCATGCGTTGGGATTAATCCTGAGACTCGATCTTTAGCCTCATGTGGACTTTCCAAAAAATATCAGCCATTAAAGAGTCCTTTATTGGAGGATGTCCCTGAACCGAGTGAACTTTTGGGTGATGACTTGTAGGGGTGGGCAACGGTCGGTTTGGTTCGGTTTTTGTAGAACCCGATTTCAGTACACGTATAACCCATGCATTTATTTAAATTATTAAATCATTTAATTAATTTTAAAGAAGTTTAGTCATGCATATTATTTAAATACATTATTTTTAATTTAATTACGTTTATGCAATGCACGTTAAAATATATTTTTCGAGTTTCATGTTTCAGGCGATTATTCGAGGCGGGATTGAGGAAAAGACCCGGGGACGATTTTTGGCAATTTTAAAAGTGGTATTTTATTTTTAGTTGAGTTTGGGGGTATTTTAAATAATTTAGTGAGTTTTAGTATTTTGAGCCTAAACATTTAATTAGTGATTTTTAAACTTTTAAAGTCTAGTATGGTGTGTGAAATTTTAACTAAAGAGCTTTATTTAAAAGTTAAGTGTGAGTTAGTGTTTTGGATTAGTAGACTATTATTTTAATTAAACAAAAGTTAGTCTCCTAATATTTTAAAACACACGCTACACACACAAATTACACACTTTTACACACACCTGTAGCGCACAAAACACACACACAAGTCTCAATTCAAGTTTCATTATTTTGAGAGAAAGAAAACCTAGGGTTCTTAGCCTAGAGCAGCCGCCCCCTTCCCCCTCAAATTCCAGCAGATTTCGGTCAATATTATTGCAAGAAAACGGTGCCACGTTCGTCCCGGATCAAGCCCCTCTCTATCTCCGCTTCGGTGACGCCGTTTCGGTAACGTTTGATATCATAAGGCACGTATATTCTGTTCTTGCTGTGTCGATCAAGTCATATTATGTGTTGCGTTGATTTCTATGCGTAAAAGTTGTGTATCATGTTAGTAGTTTGAGCGGATTATAGATCGGATCAATTTCGAGGGTAAAATTTTAGATCTAAAACTCGTTTTTGCTGTCTTTTCAAATACTGCGAATTTTCTGTTCATATTTTGGGAAAACTTTCAACGGCAAAAACGTAGAACTTTTCGATACCTTCGATTTGATATAAAGTACGAGATTTTTGGACGAAAAATGAGAGAGTTATGATATTTTTCGTGTGACTGCTCAAACTGTAATTTTAAGAAAAGTTTGGTATCATTGTATTTTTGAAGTTTTATGTTGCAGGCTTCGTTGGAAATCGACGGACGATCGTTGCTGCGTATAAGTATGTTAGAATTGAGGTTTGTTGTATTTTTCATGGTTTTCGTTGGACGTCGTTAGGCGTTTGAATCGGTTTAAAGTCGTAGGAAATCGATTGATGTCAATTGCATAATTGGTGTTGCATTGTGTTGTATAGTGGGCGTCGTATTTTTGAGGTGTTTGTATAAGATTGATGCAATGTTATAGTGTCCTAAGAAGGGTCTTAAAGTGTTGAACCATTATATTCAAGTGTCAACTTGGGTGTGTAGACAGTGGATAAGATTTCTCGCAGGTTTCGACGTACAGTGGCCACACGGACCCGGACACGGACCTGAGCACGGGGTCCGTGCCGTTACTTTTCACTTAGTGCGTCTAGGCAGTACGTACACGGACCCCCACCCGGACCCTCTCACGGGGTCCGTGTCTTCATGTTTCAGTCGATGCCTTCTTCCAGAGCCTACACGGACCCCCATCCGGACCCAAGCACGGGGTCCGTGCCCCTTCTTGTTCACGGCACGTATGATACAGTAGGTAGACGGACCAGTACACGGACCCGGGCTAGGGGTCCGTGTACACACTGTTTGGGGAGAATATTATTTTTGGTTCCAAGGTTTGATGTCATGGGTTAGTGCAAGGATTGTTAAGGTCATGTCATGGGAGATTATAGAAGGTCCTAAGATATGATGGAGCTCGAGAGTAAGCATCATTTCTCTACGTTTAAGTTATGCAAGTTAAGATTGAAATTCATGTTAGTATGTCGCAGCGACGGCCCCAGTCGAAGTCCAACGAATCCCACAGCGCCAAGTAAGTATGTATGACGTGCAAGAAAGTATTTTAAGCTTTGAGGTATGCTAATTGTCTTGTGACCAACGAAAGTTAAGGATTGGAAAGCGTTAAATCATGAACGGGGACCAATCCGCCCGTTAAATTATGAACGGGTTAGATCGTGGTTGTGAAGCGTTAAATTATGAACGTGGATCAACTGGCCTGTTAAATCATGAACAGGGATCTTATGTATGCGACAGTGGATACGTCCCTGTCAGCCCAGTACTGTGGTGAGTCTGATCAGGCGTTTATCATGTTAAGGGTCACTTGCTTTGAAACATCCTCCACGTAAAATTATGCAGTTAAGTATGTTGAAGTATGAAAGCATGTTTAAGAAAAGTTTATGTTCATGGCACGTCGTAGTATGTATGTTCAAGTTCAAGCTTATTTCAAGTTGAAGTTTATGCAAGTCCAATTTAAAGTTATGTATGTCCTATTTTAAAGAAGCATGCGATTTTTATTATGTAGTACTCGTTACTTCCAGTTTATACGTGTTGAGTCTTTAGACTCACTAGACTTGATCGATGCAGGTGAGTACGATGCGCAGGAGACAGGAGGTGGCGACCAAGGGGCAGGCTTGGGCTGAGTGGCAGGCTAAACCCGAGGACCGCGAGCTTATGTTTATGCAACCTTTTAAACTACTCTGATGTTTTGTTTTTTTTTATGTGAGACGTTTTGAGACAGCATTCTTTTAGCAAACGTTTATTGGATGATGGAATATTTTAACGATATTTATGTGAATGTTGGGTGACGTCCGTACAAACGTTTTATTTGAATAAAATTTTTAATTTTTCCGCAAATTCCAAGTAGTTAAGTACGGTTCGTTACAGTTGGTATCAGAGCGGTGTTCTTGTAAAGGGTTACGCCTACTGCCAGTCGCAAGAAGCTCTCGAAGTCACACCTCAAGTCTGTAAGTTTTAAAAGTTTTGAGTTATGCTATGTACTATGCATTAAGTCATGATTTCAGCATGTATATGTTTTAAGTTCAAATTACGTGCATCTTTTGTCATTGGTATTATAATCATGCATGTTGGGTTTACGTGTTGGGTAAATTATGTTAAACAGTATGCCTCCTAGACGTGAGATTAACCGGGAAGATAGGGAGGAGGACAGAGAGCCTCGAGGCGAGGAGAGAGCCAATCCTCCACCACCTCCACCACCCGACATGCAGTCCCAGATGATGGCCGGAATGACTCAGTTCTTTGCCCAGTTTATGGGTAACCAGACAGTGGCTGATGCAGGGGCGAGACCCAGAGCTGAGGCTGTCTATGAGAGATTCAGCAGGATGCACCCAGACAAATTCTAAGGGACGACGGACCCATTGATAGCAGAGGGATGGGTTAAATCCATCGAAGTAATCTTCGATTTCATGGAGTTGCAGGATACTGATCGAGTGAGGTGCGCTATCTTTCTACTTCATGGGAGTGCAAGAGTTTGGTGGGAGAGCGCATCCGTGATAGTTAACCTACAGACTCTCACGTGGAATGGGTTCAAGGAGGTGTTCTACTCCAAGTACTTCACTGAGGAAGTGCGTACAAAACTGATTGGAGAGTTCATGACACTACGACAGGGAGATAGCAGCGTAGCTGATTATGTGCAGAAGTTTGAGAAGGGTTGCCAATTTATGCCCTTGATCGCCAATGATGCTCAGGCCAAGGTGAGACACTTTCTCCTTGGGATGCGGCCGATCTTGCGCCGTGACGTGAAGGTGGTAGGGCCTATGACCTATGAGGTCGCAGTAGCGAGGGCGTTGGAGGCAGAGCAGGACATGAGGGAGATTGAGAAGGACCGCCTGGGCAAGAGGCCCTTTCAGGCACCGCAACAGCAGCAACAGTATCAGCAGCGGCCACCATTTAAGAAACCTTACCAGGGGCAGCCTGGAAAGAAACCTCACCATGGCCCACAGAAGGGCAAGGGTCCGATGCAACAGCAGGGGGCGCCTCAGAAGCCCGCCGCTTACCCAGTGTGTCCTAAATGCAACCGCCAACATCCAGGACCATGCTTGTATGGATCAGGCAAGTGCTTCAAGTGTGGTGCAACCGACCACATGCTTAAGGAGTGTCCGCAGTGGAAGCAACCAACCCAAGGGAGGGTTTTTGCCATGCATGCTCAGGAGGCAGATCCAGACACGACTTTACTGACCGGTAAACTTTTCTACCTAAGCTCAGTAGTATTTTGCCTTGCATGTGGAATTTTACTTGGGATTATTAGGATGCTAGTGTTGTTAGGATATATTTGGGTCATTATCTTGTTAGCATTTTGGGAATGACATAGGACATTGAATTTTATTATGCGTAAGGTTAACGTTAGTATTTTGGATATAAGTCGTGTTGTGCTAACGTATCTCAGGGAACATTTTTATAAAGAGATTAGCTACCACTGCACTGATAGATTCAGGAGCCACTCACTCCTTTATATCAGAGATCTTTGCTAATCACCTGGACATCAAGTCCATCGGTCTAGACTTGAACTTCTCAGTGACAGTCCCATCAGGGGAAGAGTTGTTAGCTACCAGTGTGATCAGGGATATCGATCTAGAACTACAGGGCCACCTAGTGTATGCAGATTTGATCGTTTTGCCGATGCCAGAGTTCGATATCATTTTGGGTATGGACTGGCTGACTAAGAACAGAGTTCTAATCGATTTTCAGAAGAGGTCAGTGTTGGTCAGACCGCTCGGTATGGAGCAGTTTTTATTCGAGCCGGTTAGATGGAGAAGTTTTCCTCGTATGATTTCGTGCATGCAGGCGAGGAAATTACTTTCAAAGGGATGTCAGGCTTTCTTGGCCAGTGTTATAGCAGCGCCTGACGTGCCCACTCCTTCTATTTCGGAAGTGCCAGTAGTCAGTGAATTTCCAGGCGTCTTCCCAGACGACGTCGCAGGCCTTCCACCAGATCGAGAGGTGGAGTTTGCCATTGACCTCATGCCAGGTACAGTGCCCATCTCTAAGGCACCGTACAGATTAGCTCCAGCAGAGATGCTAGAACTCAAACAGCAGATTCAAGAACTCTTAGACAAGGAGTTTATCCGCCCGAGCTTCTCACCGTGGGGCGCACCAGTACTCTTTGTGAAAAAGAAGGATGGGAGCATGAGACTATGCATCGATTACCGTGAGTTAAACAAGGTAACGATCAAGAATAAGTACCCGTTGCCTAGGATCGAAGATTTGTTCGATCAGTTGCAGGGAGCTGTCGTGTTCTCCAAAATCGATCTTCGATCAGGGTATCACCAACTGAGAGTAAAGGATGCAGATGTGCATAAGACAGCTTTCAGGACCAGATACGGGCATTACGAGTTCTTAGTGATGCCGTTTGGATTGACCAATGCTCCAGCTATTTTCATGGATCTCATGAACCGAGTATTCCAGCCGTTCCTCGATCAGTTCGTCATAGTGTTCATTGACGATATCCTCATATACTCTAAGAGCCATGAGGAGCACGACCAGCACTTGAGGACAGTTTTGCAGACTTTGCAGAGCCGTAAGTTGTATGCAAAATTCAGTAAGTGCGAGTTCTGGTTGCAGAAAGTCGCGTTTTTGGGGCATATAGTGTCTAGTAGAGGGATTGAAGTGGATCCAGCCAAAGTGGCAGCTGTCAAGGAATGGGTAGAGCCAAAGAATGCATCAGAGATCCGCAGCTTTTTGGGTTTAGCGGGTTACTACCGTAAGTTTATTCGGGGATTTTCGTCTATAGCAGTGCCACTCACTTCACTAACCAAGAAAAATGCTAAATTTGTGTGGAGTGATGAATGTCAGAAGAGCTTCGACACCTTGAAGCAAGCTCTCATTTCAGCACCGGTGTTAGCCATGCCATCAGGGCAAGGGGACTATGTGTTATACACCGATGCATCTAAACTCGGTTTAGGAGCAGTGTTGATGCAGCAGGGTAGAGTTATAGCTTATGCTTCCAGACAGTTAAAGGTGCATGAGAAGAACTACCCGACTCACGATTTGGAATTAGCCGCAGTTGTCTTTGCATTGAAGATTTGGAGACATTACTTATACGGCGAGAAGTGTCAGATTTTCACCGATCACAAAAGTCTCAAATATTTCTTCACGCAGAAAGAGCTGAATATGAGACAGAGACGGTGGTTAGAACTTGTGAAAGACTATGATTGCGAGATTAGCTACCATCCGGGAAAAGCTAACGTCGTAGCAGACGCTTTGAGCAGAAAAGTGGCAGTCATAGCACAATTGTCAGTTCAGAGACCTCTTCAGTCTGAGATTCAGCGGTTTGGTCTAGAGGTTTATCATAAGGGCAGAGCTCCTAGACTGTCTAATCTGACAGTCAAATCTGACTTACTAGATCGCATCCGAGCAGGACAGTCTTCAGATGAGCAACTACAGAAATGGAGACTGAAGGACGAAGCTAAGGGCAGTGTTTTGTACACAGTGTCAGATGGTATCGTGAGATACAGAGGCAGGATGTGGGTGCCTAGTGTTGATTCGATCAGACAAGATATTCTGACAGAGGCGCACGCATCTCCGTATTCTATTCACCCAGGAGGTACCAAGATGTACAAAGACCTGCAGATTCTGTATTGGTGGCCAGGGATGAAGAGAGACATCCGCAGATTTGTATCTGAGTGCCTCACATGTCAGCAGGTAAAGGCAGAGCATCAGAGGCCAGCAGGTTTGCTTAAGCCCCTCCCTATCCCAGAGTGGAAATGGGAGAACATCACTATGGATTTCGTCGTTGGGTTACCTAAGTCAGTCAGAGGTTTTAATTCTATTTGGGTTATAGTGGACCGACTCACTAAGTCAGCGCACTTTCTGCCAGTGAAGACGACTTTCTCCATAACGCAGTATGCGGAGCTTTATATTAAGGAGATAGTCCGTTTGCATGGTTTCCCAGTTTCGATTGTGTCCGACAGGGACCCAAGGTTTACATCGTCCTTCTGGAAGAGCTTGGATGCTGCCATGGGGACGAAGCTACTGTTTAGTACGGCTTTTCACCCGCAGACAGACGGTCAGTCTGAGCGAGTGATCCAGATTCTGGAGGATTTGCTAAGAGCCTGTATGATTGATTTTCAAGGAACTTGGGAGTCTAGACTACCTCTAGTGGAGTTCACATACAACAACAGCTTCCAAGCATCTATTGGTATGGCTCCCTATGAAGCGTTGTATGGTCGGAAGTGCAGATCGCCAGTTCATTGGGACGAAGTTGGTGAGAGAACAGATCTAGGCCCAGAGATAGTTCAGCAGACTGCAGAAGTGGTGGTCAAGATTCGTGACAGAATGAAGACCGCCCAAAGCCGTCAGAAGAGCTACGCCGATAAGAGGAGGAGAGATCTCGAGTTTGCCGTTGGGGACCACGTTTTCGTCAAGATAGCACCCATGAAGGGTGTTATGAGATTTGGGAAAAGAGGCAAGTTGAGTCCGAGGTTTATTGGACCGTTCGAGATTCTTGACAGAGTTGGGACATTAGCCTATCGTGTAGCCCTTCCGCCGAATCTGGCCGGGGTACACAATGTGTTCCACGTCTCGATGCTAAGGAAATATTTGGCTAACCCTTCGCACATTCTGAGTTATGAGCCTTTGCAGCTTGCTCCAGATTTGTCTTATGAGGAGAGACCGACTCAAATTCTCGACAGTCAGGAGCGCAGGCTCCGGAACAAAGTGACTAAGCTAGTCAAAGTTCAGTGGCTGAACCAATCAGTGGAAGAGGCCACTTGGGAGTCAGAGGCAGATATGAGACTTCGCTACCCGGAGTGGTTCGGTAAGACTTAATTTCGAGGACGAAATTTATATAAGTGGGGGAGGAACTGTAGAACCCGATTTCAGTACACGTATAACCCATGCATTTATTTAAATTATTAAAGCATTTAATTAATTTTAAAGAAGTTTAGTCATGCATATTATTTAAATGCATTATTTTTAATTTAATTACGTTTATGCAATGCACGTTAAAATATATTTTTCGAGTTTCATGTTTCAGGCGATTATTCGAGGCGGGATTGAGGAAAAGACCCGGGACGATTTTTGGCAATTTTAAAAGTGGTATTTTATTTTTAGTTGAGTTTGGGGGTATTTTAAATAATTTAGTGAGTTTTAGTATTTTGAGCCTAAACATTTAATTAGTGATTTTTAAACTTTTAAAGTCTAGTATGGTGTGTGAAATTTTAACTAAAGAGCTTTATTTAAAAGTTAAGTGTGAGTTAGTGTTTTGGATTAGTAGACTATTATTTTAATTAAACAAAAGTTAGTCTCCTAATATTTTAAAACACACGCTACACACACAAATTACACACTTTTACACACACCTGTAGCGCACAAAACACACACACAAGTCTCAATTCAAGTTTCATTATTTTGAGAGAAAGAAAACCTAGGGTTCTTAGCCTAGAGCAGCCGCCCCCTTCCCCCTCAAATTCCAGCAGATTTCGGTCAATATTATTGCAAGAAAACGGTGCCACGTTCGTCCCGGATCAAGCCCCTCTCTATCTCCGCTTCGGTGACAGCCGTTTCGGTAACGTTTGATATCATAAGGCACGTATATTCTATTCTTGCTGTGTCGATCAAGTCATATTATGTGTTGCGTTGATTTCTATGCATAAAAGTTATGTATCATGTTAGTAGTTTGAGCGGATTATAGATCGGATCAATTTCGAGGGTAAAATTTTAGATCTAAAACTCGTTTTTGCTGTCTTTTCAAATACTGCGAATTTTCTGTTCATATTTTGGGAAAAACTTTCGACGGCAAAAACGTAGAACTTTTCGATACCTTCGATTTGATATAAAGTACGAGATTTTTGGACGAAAAATGAGAGAGTTATGATATTTTTCGTGTGACTGCTCAAACTGTAATTTTAAGAAAAGTTTGGTATCATTGTATTTTTGAAGTTTTATGTTGCAGGCTTCGTTGGAAATCGACGGGCGATCGTTGCTGCGTATAAGTATGTTAGAATTGAGGTTTGTTGTATTTTTCATGGTTTTCGTTGGACGTCGTTAGGCGTTTGAATCGGTTTAAAGTCGTAGGAAATCGATTGATGTCAATTGCATAATTGGTGTTGCATTGTGTTGTATAGTGGGCGTCGTATTTTTGAGGTGTTTGTATAAGATTGATGCAATGTTATAGTGTCCTAAGAAGGGTCTTAAAGTGTTGAACCATTATATTCAAGTGTCAACTTGGGTGTGTAGACAGTGTATAAGATTTCTCGCAGGTTTCGACGTACAGTGGCCATACGGACCCGGACACGGACCTGAGCACGGGGTCCGTGCCGTTACTTTTCACTTAGTGCGTCTAGGCAGTACGTACACGGACCCCCACCCGGACCCTCTCACGGGGTCCGTGTCTTCATGTTTCAGTCGATGCCTTCTTCCAGAGCCTACACGGACCCCCATCCGGACCCAAGCACGGGGTCCGTGCCCCTTCTTGTTCACGGCACGTATGATACAGTAGGTAGACGGACCAGTACACGGACCCGGGCTAGGGGTCCGTGTACACACTGTTTGGGGAGAATATTATTTTTGGTTCCAAGGTTTGATGTCATGGGTTAGTGCAAGGATTGTTAAGGTCATGTCATGGGAGATTATAGAAGGTCCTAAGATATGATGGAGCTCGAGAGTAAGCATCATTTCTCTACGTTTAAGTTATGCAAGTTAAGATTGAAATTCATGTTAGTATGTCGCAGCGACGGCCCCAGTCGAAGTCCAACGAATCCCACAGCGCCAAGTAAGTATGTATGACGTGCAAGAAAGTATTTTAAGCTTTGAGGTATGCTAATTGTCTTGTGACCAACGAAAGTTAAGGATTGGAAAGCGTTAAATCATGAACGGGGACCAATCCGCCCGTTAAATTATGAACGGGTTAGATCGTGGTTGTGAAGCATTAAATTATGAACGTGGATCAACTGGCCTGTTAAATCATGAACAGGGATCTTATGTATGCGACAGTGGATACGTCTCTGTCAGCCCAGTACTGTGGTGAGTCTGATCAGGCGTTTATCATGTTAAGGGTCACTTGCTTTGAAACATCCTCCACGTAAAATTATGCAGTTAAGTATGTTGAAGTATGAAAGCATGTTTAAGAAAAGTTTATGTTCATGGCACGTCGTAGTATGTATGTTCAAGTTCAAGCTTATTTCAAGTTGAAGTTTATGCAAGTCCAATTTAAAGTTATGTATGTCCTATTTTAAAGAAGCATGCGATTTTTATTATGTAGTACTCGTTACTTCCAGTTTATATGTGTTGAGTCTTTAGACTCACTAGACTTGATCGATGCAGGTGAGTACGATGCGCAGGAGACAGGAGGTGGCGACCAAGGGGCAGGCTTGGGCTGAGTGGCAGGCTAAACCCGAGGACCGCGAGCTTATGTTTATGCAACCTTTTAAACTACTCTGATGTTTTGTTTTTTTTTATGTGAGACGTTTTGAGACAGCATTCTTTTAGCAAACGTTTATTGGATGATGGAATATTTTAACGATATTTATGTGAATGTTGGGTGACGTCCGTACAAATGTTTTATTTGAATAAAATTTTTAATTTTTCCGCAAATTCCAAGTAGTTAAGTACGGTTCGTTACAGTTTTAGTCTACAACGGTTCGGTTTTTCGGTTTTCGGTTTTGAATATCTCTAGTCCAAAACCAAACCATTTTATTACGGTTCGGTTCGGTTTTTCTGTAATACGGTTCGGTTTTTACGGCCGGTTATATACGGTTGGCTAAAATTTGTTGAGAGATAAAATTATATGTCACTTTATGTCTTTATATATATATATATATATAAAACATGTCTTGTGTATAAACATGTCATACGAATATAATAACTATATATAACTAATTAACCATGTAAACACGGAAAATGCATGAATCCAACGGAATATTCAGTAATAAGAATGATAACAAGGTGTCAACCAGCTCGAATGGAACACAAATAATCTTACGAAATATTAAAGAAATATATACAGAAAAAAAGAGAACGTCGACTGATGAGTGGTGAGAAATAAGATAAAACGATCGGATTGAAAAATTGAGGGTTAATGATACTAAGTTCCTAAATCTTAATATGCTCATTATATATAAAAAGACTTATATTTAACAATAATATGACCCATTATATATAAAAACCTTATATTTAACAAAAATATGGCCGGTTCGGTTTTTCGGTTTTTTTGGGGCTTAAAACCGAAAACCGAACCGAAAAACCGAACTTTATATATTTTAAAACCATAACCGACCGAAAAACCGATAAAACCGAACCATTTAAACCGAATTATTCGGTTCGGTCGGTTTTTTTCGGTTTTTTGGGTTTTATGCCCACCCCTAATGACTTGGGCGATGCTCTGACTAGTCAAGATCTTGAGAGTTTGCGTGACGTGCTTAGGATATCATCGGAGTGCGACCTTAAGGTTCTGGGGCCTAAACATAATTGTCACAACCGACCGCCGGGTTATTTCACTATTTTTCTTGAACATTTTACCAACGGTTTGGTGTTTCCTCCACAAACTCTGTTAGTGAACTTGGTCGACAGTTTCGGTATTAGCTTTAGTCAACTATCCCCGAATGCCCTTATAGTCTTTACGGCCTTTTGCCATAAGGTAAAGGAAATTCAAATGCAACCAAGTGTTGAATTGTTCCACTCACTCTTCTCGGGACGAGGAGTAAACCAGAATCATTTGTTTACTTTCAACCTCGACCTAAATGTAAATTTTTGTCTCGAATACCTTCTCCAAGGAATTTTTGGAAATCCCAATTCTTTTATGTTAAGGACTGCGGGTGGGGAATACCTGCGGTTTGGAGCTCGGGACTTCGGAAGGTTGCAATGACAGAAACTCACCATGGCTGCAACTTCAATGCCGAGACTTAGGTCTCTTTGAAGAGTTTTTTAATATTGGGAGTTTAAATATCGCTGGTATATATATATGTATATATATATATTTATATATATACAAATTTATTTATTTAATTATTCCTTGCTTGCTGTTTCTCCTTAGCCTTTCTTTTCCTTGTCCGCATTATAATTTGTTTTTTTAAATCTTGTTATCCGACATCTCTGACCCATTGTCTATTTGCAGGCAACAAGTTCGACTTGGCAGCGATCCGGGCTCGCAAGGCCGTTGTAGGGAGGCGTTCCCCGATTGCGGGGAATAGCCGAGCACCTACAAGTCGCGCGGCTCTAGAATCTCGTGAGATCATCCGAAGAGGGTTCCCTCGAAACCGCTCCGAGCATTTTCGTGGGCCTGAGTCTAATGCGCCAAAGAAAAATAACTTTTCGCCGTCAAACAGAGTTTTGGAGGCTCAACCTTCGAATGGAGGAAAAAAGGATAAAAAAACGAGGTCACGAGGTGGCGCAAAAGAAGGATGCTGAAGAGATATCAAAAAATGTCAAGAGGGTCCGTGCGGATGATCAAGGGACGTCTTCCAAGATTCCGCGTGCTAAGCATATCTTCGTAGATGGGGTCAATCATAAGGAGAAGGCTGACTCTTTTTGGGACTTAGAAGACCCAGAGATTGGGTGGAAGAAGGGACGGAGCATTGTGGGGGACCATGACATGGTCCATTTGGTGTCGTTGCCTACAGATTCATTTGCGCACTCTCTTGCGTGGAACTCGTGTCAGGTAGTGTGTTGATTATGTTAGCATCTTGCTGATTTTGTCGGCGTGCTAATTGTTTATTCTACGTGTTGCAGGGTTTGTCATTAGCATGTGATGTGCGAGTTCGGGAGGAAAAATTGTGGAACGATCAAGAGAAGTGGCGAGAAGAGGTTTCTCGGGTGAAGGAGGAGAATTGCCGTCTTGTCGATGAGAAGAATAAAATCAGTGCGGAACTTCTTCAAGTGCAGAGAAAGCTTGCTGACAAAGGAAAAGATCTTGCAATCCTTGAAGAGAAACATTCTGCAGAGTTGAAGACCGGTGGCCAGTTTCTTGAGTCTGAGGCAGGCAAGACTTTTCTGAAAAATGTTGAGGAAAAAAGTGTTCGAACGTTCAAAGCGTCTGATGCCTTTCGCGATGACGTTCTTGATCAGGCCATGACGATTCATGATGATGTGGTGTTGGATTGCCGGGATCAGTTGAGGAAGACTGGACGTGTGCCGGAAGAGGTAGTGATGATGATTGAGCCTAGCGTCTTGGAAATAGGTAGAATCTCCATTGACGATATCCCGTTGGGCGATGCCGAGATGATCGAGGCATTGGATCTTCAGGCTGCTGAAGAAGAAACATAGTATTACGCCGCACTTACCGTCATTCTTTATATTTGATTTTCATTCGTTATTATTGTAGTTACTCTATTTGCTTTTATTTTTGGTACTTCCATATGTACTGGATAGTTGTTTGGGAATTAACGCTCTTCATTCTATATATCTGCTGGATTTGTTTACGCGGGAGCTTCGTGTGTTATGTTAACGCAATGCTTATTTTATATTTGGGAGGGGATCAATCTCCCAATATGCTGTCTCAAGGGGAAGTCCTAAACCCCCATTAAGGGTGGTGAGGTATCCCGGGACTTATGTCGTCGTTGACCTCTTATAGTGTCTGTCATGCCGGCTATCCCGCGATGTTGGCCAGACCTCTTTTATTTTCTTTCGGGAAACCTTTGACGACTACATGGGTATATATGCGACGATCTAAGCATTAGCGCTTGGAGCATTACAAACAACTAGTAATTGCTACTAAAGGAGAGAAAATTGACAGCTTTATTGAAACTCGCAATGGTGGAATTACATGGAGAAAAATGCAAAAACTTAAACAACAAGATATAAACTTTTATTATTTTATTCAGCTGCGTCCCTCTACGGGTAAAACTTCCTCAAATTTGCTACATTCCATGGTTGAGGTAGTACTCTCCCATCTTGGTGTTGGAGGCGATAAGTTCCTATCTTGATTATCTCCACTACTTTGTAAGGGCCTTCCCATTTAGGGTCGAGTTTGCCGACGGGGTGCATGACATCCACTTTCCTCATGACCAGATCGCCTACCTGGAAGGCTCTTGGTTTTACTCTATCAATGTAAGCTCTAGCCATGCGTGCTCTGTATCTCTCCGCTCGGACTGATGCTTCATCTCGCAGTTCATCGATCATATCCAAAGAGGCTCGAAGGGCCTGATCGTTCTCGAGTTGCATGTATTGTTTTACCCTTAACGAGGTCTCTCCTATCTCGGCAGGGGCTACAGCTTCGACACCGTGTACTAGATTGAAAGGAGAGTCCCATGTCGACGTGCGAGGTGTAGTTCGGTATGCCCACAAGGTGCTTGGCAATTCTTCCACCCAATTGCCTTTAGCCTTGCCGAGACGGGTCTTCAGATGCTGCAATATAGTTCGGTTAGTTACCTCTGTTTGCCCATTGGCTTGTGGATTTCCAACCGATGTAAAGAACTGCCTGATAGAGAGACCTCCACACCACTCCTTTAATTTTCCTCCAGAGAACTGAGTGCCATTATCCGAGATCAGCGCTCGGGGAATCCCGAATCTACACACTATGTTTTTCCACAAGAAGCTTATCACTTCTTTCTCCGAAATTTTCGCCAACGCCTCTGCTTCAACCCATTTTGTGAAGTAATCTACGGCAACTATGAGAAATTTTCTCTATCCCGTAGCTGGGGGAAAAGGTCCTACCAAATCCATTCCCCACTGGGCAAAAGGCAGGGGACTTTCCAGTGGTTGCAGCAACGTTGCGGGTTGATGGTAGAGATTGGCATGCTCTTGGCAAGCTCGACAGTGCTTCACCAATTCTAATGCGTCTTTCTTCATGGTAGGCCAAAAGTAACCTTGTCGTAAGGTTTTCCCGGCCAATGCTTTCCCTCCTAAGTGGTTTCCACAAATCCCTTCGTGGATCTCGCGGAGAACGTAATCAGCCTTGCTCGGAGTTAGGCACTTCAGAAATGGTTGACTATAGCCTCGTTTGTAGAGCTCTCCATCTATGATTGTGAATCACGCAGCTCTTACCCTTAGCTTGCGTGCGACGGCAGGATCTTGAGGAAGATCGTTGTGCTTCAGGTAGGTAAGAATTTCGTCTTTCCAACTTGGTTCTTGTCCTTCTAAGCACAATATATTGCATGTGGTCTCTTCTGCTTCCTCCTTACTGATTGTCAAGAAGGTGATCTTCCTACTGTCGATGTTTGTACAAGAACTAGCTAATTTAGCTAGACGGTCTGCCACTTCATTTTTTGCCCTGGGCACTTGTTTTATGTCATAACTCTCTATAAGAGCGAGTAACTCGTTGACCCGAGTCACGTACTCGGTCATCTTTTCCTCTTTGGCTTCATAAGTTCCCTTGACCTGGTTAACGACCAACTGGGAATCACTATGCACCACTAAACTTCTCGCTCCAGCCGATAGAGCCAACTTAATTCCTGCTATGAGCGCTTCGTACTCGGCCTCATTGTTTGATGCAGAAAACAGCAATTTGATAGAATACTGAAATATATCACCTTGAGGACTCTCTAGCACCACCCCGGCTCCACTCCCATGCACGGTGGAGGATCCGTCAACATAGACCACCCAAGTTGGGATGGAGCACTCTGCTTCATTAGTCGTCATTTCAACGAGAAAATCTGCGAGGACCTGTGCTTTAATAGCTGGGCGAGGTTGAAATTCAATTCCAAATTCGCTCAGCTCAACAGCCCACTTAACCATTCGTCCAGATGCCTCTAGACCAGATAGCACTTGCTTGAGAGGGTGATTGGTAAGCACGACCACTTGGTGACATAGTAAGTATGGGCGTAATTTCCTCGTTGCAGTTACTAAGGCTAGCGCTAATTTCTCAATGTTGGTATATCGGAGCTCTGCCCCTTGCAATGTCCGACTGACGTATTATACGGGTCTATGCTCTCTTCCCACATTCACCACGAGCACAGCACTGATCGCGTCGGACGAGGTTGCCAGATAGAGCAACAACGTGTCCCATGATTGGGGCTTTGTTAGAAGTGGTGGTGTAGTCAAATACTTCTTCAGCTCTTCGAATGCCTGCTGACATTCCTCCGACCACTTGAACCCCTTTCCCTGTCTTAGAATTCTGAAAAAGGGCAGACCTTTGTCTGCAGCTCTAGAAATGAAACGATTCAACGCAGTCATTCTCCCCATTAATTCTTGTACCCCTTTCACACTTCGTGGCGGACTCATGCTTAAGATCGCCTTTATCTTCTCGGGGTTTGCTTCTATTCCTCTTTGTGAGACCATGAATCCAAGGAACTTGCCACCCCGTACACCGAAAGAACATTTTTCCGGATTCAGCTTCATTTGATACTTTCGTAACACTCCAAAACATTCTTCGAGGTCATACACATGCTTGACTGCCTGAACACTTTTCACAAGCATGTCGTCTATATATACTTCCATGTTCCTCCCAATCATGTTTGCAAACATCTTGTTCACCAATCGCTGATATGTTGCTCCAGCGTTCTTAAGTCCAAAGGGCATCACCTCATAGCAATAGATCCCTCGATCGGTGATGAAACTTGCTTTTTCTTGATCCTCGGGTGCCAATCTTATCTGATTGTACCCTTGGTGGGCATCGAGAAAACTGAGCAGTTCACATCCTGCAGTCGAGTCAACCAATAAATCGATTAGAGGTAATGGGAAAAGATCTTTGGGGCATGCCTTGTTTAAATCAGTGAAATCTATGCAAAAACGCCATTTTCCACCGTTTTTTGGGACCAGAACAACATTTGCCAACCACTCCGGGTATGACACAGGTCTGATGTAGTTGGCTCTTATGAGTTTTTCAACTTCTTCGGCTATACGTTTGTTTTTCTCCGGGCCAAAAGACCTCTTTTTTTGCTTAATTGGTTTCATCTGTGGAGTCACATTAAGATGATGGAGCGCGTACTCAGGGGGTATCCCAGGTAATGGCCCGTCACCCCAGGCGAATGCATCGGCGTTGCGTTGCAAGAAAGCTACTAAAGTGCTCTCCACCCCTTCTGATAGATCGGATCCGATCTTGAGGGTTCTTTTCGGGTCACCTGGTACTATTTCAATGCGTTTGAGAGCCTCCGCTGCGGTCATTATTTCTCTATCCTCTGACTCTCCCTCTACGAGGTATACTCCATTGTCGCTTGAATCTTGCTCAAGCTTTTGCTTCTTCCCTTTTAAGGAATCTATCCCGGGGCCTTGCCTCCTCTGAGTTTCCACCGCGTCTTGCAAAATAGAAGCATGACATTCTCTAGCAAGCCTGCTATCTCCAACTGCTTCTCCTGCTCCGTCAGAAGTCGGGAACTTCAATTTCATGTGATAAGTGGATGCGATGGCGCGAAACAAGTTTAGGCTTGGACGGCCTAGTATTACGTTGTAGGCCGAGAGAACTTTCACCACTAGAAACTTTACCATTTTCGTGCTCCGCCTTGGATAAGATCCCAATGAAATGGGTAAAATAACTTCTCCCATTGCTTCAACCACTTCTCCTGCAAAACCGACGAGAGGTGTTTTCACTTGCGCTAGTTGAACATTGCTTAGACCCAGTTTCTGGAATGCCTCATGAAAAATGATGTCTGTCGAGCTTCCTGAGTCTACCAATATTTTTTTCACCCAAAAATTAGAAATCGTAGCAGAAATTATTAAGGCATCGTTGTGCTCTCCCCGAGGGGATTCCAAATCCTCACCCCCAAAAGTCATGTCAACATCTGTCATCGATACCTCGTTTATCGGATGATTTGCGGCTAAGTGCGAGGAAGTGTGATCTGCTCTGGCAAGGCGCGCGAGATTCTTTCTTGCACGGTTTGAGTCCCCACAAGCGGGCCCTCCAGTTATAACAGATATGATGCCCCCAGTGGGCAGGTTCTCATCTCTATGCTTGGCTTTCTCGTTAATCTCACCTTGTTCACATCTCTGCCCACGTGGACGATCGTCGTCACGATGCCTATTGTCTCGCTGCTGACCGCGACGCCTATCCATGAGTCATTTAAATATCCTCGCTTGATCAACTTTTCTATCTCGGCCCAAAGGCTGAAACAATCCTCGGTAGAATGGCCTTTATCTTTGTGGAAACGACAATACTTGTCAGATCTCTGACGCTTAGGATTTTCCTTCATTGGACGCGGGGGTTGCAACAAACCCTGTTGCTCTGCCACTACCAGTATCTCTGGTAGACGTGCCTTCAAAGGAGTATACTGGAGCCGTGGGCTTTGAGCTGTTCGCTTTTCCTCTCTCCTTTCCGGTCTCTCTTCTTCCCTTCTTCTTTTCCCCAAGTACCGCGGCTCGATAGCCTCCTCTATTCGTATATATTTCTCAGCTCTTTCCAACAATTCCTCCAATGAATTAGGGGGTTTTCCAGCTATCGATTCCTTGAATTTCCTGTGACGGAGGTTCTGCTGTACTATTCCGGCTAACAGGTCATGGTTAACATGGGGAACTTCATGCAAAGCCTGCGTAAATCGCTGTACATACTCTCTCAGGCCCTCACCGTATTTCTGAATTACAGTAAACAAGTAAGCTGTAGTTTTTGGGTACTTCTTATTGATAAAGAATTGGTGGAGGAAACGCTGAGTCAGGTTCTCCAAACTATCTATGGTCCCTGAGGGGAGCTTGTTGAACCAAGCAAGCGCTCGGCCAGCTAGCGTAGTTCGGAAGATCTTGCAGTAAGCGGCATCGCTGATAACGTACAAGTCAGCTTTCGCATAAAATTTGTCGAGATGTTCTTGCGGGTCGCCTGTCCCATCATACTCTGGCAAGTTGGGGATTTTCATTCCTGCTGGCAATGACCCAGCCAATATGGCGGTGGTAAAAGGGCTCCGCCGAGCAGGTAAGACGGCTAGGCGGATATCTTGTCCACTCAAAGTGCGCGATCCCTGTGCGTAAGTAGGGAGCGTGACACTTTCTCTATGTTTATGGGGTCGATGTGTTCGACCATCTGATTCAGCTTCTTTGTGTGTCCCATCCTTGTTCCCTAACGTATTGTCAGGGTCATGAGAAGATGAATTGTCTCCAGGAGTTGTCTCACCGGTATCAGTATGTTGGCGGTGCGCTAGCGCCTGGGCCACTGCTTCGGCCGCGGCGCCAGTGGCTGTCTCTTTCACCAAGGCCTCCAACGCTTCGCGGGTGATGAGCATCTCTTGTTGCGGAGGAGGCTGAGGCGGGCGTCCCTCCCTAGTAGCATCGCGAGAAGAGTGCGAACGAGTGTGCATCCTCGAGTGACGAAGTAACCTTCCCACAGACGGCGCCAAGCTGATGCAGCTAAAATAAATGAGTCGCGTAGACTGCACAAGCGAGATCTGACTGATTAATAAACTTGTCCACTTGGCCCGTAAAAGAGCTCGCCTGGCTGGTAAGAGGATCCACGTAGACAATACACGGTTAATTGCGGGGCGTCACCTGCATCACGAACACTCGTCAGGAAGCGCCGGGAGGATTCTCGGCGTAGGCACTCCAACGCTCAAGTCAGTAAACAACTCAGAGAAAAACTCAGAGAACTCAAGAGCTTCAGAGGAAAAATAAGAGCATATCTTGAATAATGAGAGACATCTTCTATTTATAGGAATTTCGAGAGTGCCTAGTGGGCTTGGGCCTTTACAAGCAATTTGGGCTTTAACATTGAATTGACCAACTAATATAATTATTAATTGGACTATCACCAAATTAGTCATCAAAAATTAAATAGGACATTACATATCACTTTGGAAGATGATGATCATATTCATAATAATAATAATAAGAACAACAATAACAATAAAAATGAACTTTCATAGATGGGTAAAAACGAGTGTGAGAAGCGTGGGTAATTTCATCGGGCCGGGTTATATTCTTTCAGAAAAGGGTTATCCCTGGCTCTGGAAATATCTGCACACTTAAAATAACAGAGATCCTTAGTGGGGCGCCAAATGTTTTCTGGCGTCACCACTCTGACACTCAAGTCAGTAGTTCTCAAAGAGAGTGAATATTTTGTTTTCAAGGAGAGATATCTGAAATATTGTTTTAGTAATAAACAAACCTTGATATTTATAGGAGGAAAACTAATGATAATTTTGTTTTTAGTACCCAATTACAATTCACGAATAGATGGTCGTCCATGCTTCTGTTTTACTAACACTGTTAAGTCTGACAGGCCCATGCTTGCTCCGATTGAGTCCGATCATTCTTTTACACGCTAAAGGATCTCCTAACGATGACCAAGTCATGGTACCCCATACTTACAATTTAAAAATAACACATATATTGGATTGTCTGGGCCCTACCCTCTCGGGCTCACAGATGAAATCCACCCTGGCTACCCGAGATCTCCTGGCTACCTGGGTTTTAAGCCGGTGATGACCCAAGATCTCCTGGCTGCCTGAGCACTAAACCGGTGATGACTACCATCCTGGGCTCATAGATGGAATCCACCCTGGCTACTCAAGTCTTCTAGCTTCTCGTGTTTTAAGCCAGTGATGACCCGAGAGCTCCTGGCTGCCCGGTTTCTAAATCGATGATGACTCGACAGAATATAGGATATTTCCTAGGGTATCACTACTCCCTCCCTCAAATAATTGGGTTAGAGTCCTACTCGCTGTCCTGAGTGTCAAGAAACGAGTTTGAGCGGGAAACTCATAGGGCATAGGGCTGATGTGAGCATGAGGTAAGCCCTAGTAGTCGAAAGGTCAGATATCGCTTCGAATTCTGCGCCTGCCTGTCCGTATTCCTTGCACCATTTTGGAGGAGTATCATGGTCGTCCCTTCATGTTTAGATCAACGGTTTAAATCACATTTCCTCCGCCTATATAAAGCAACAAACTCTCCACCACTTTCCACTTTCACGCTCTCGATCCGGGGCAAAGGATAGCAGTCTTTGGGGCATGATTTGTTCAGGTCCAAGAAATCTATGCACATCCTCCAATTCCCTGTAGTTTTCTAGGACTAGAACCACGTTTAATAGCCAAGTTGGGAATTAGACTTCCCTGACTTGGCCAGCTTTCAGCAATTCTCCCACTTGCTCCGCTATCACCATGTTCTTCTCTGGTCCGCAGTGTCTCTTCTTATGTTTTATTGGTCGAGAGTTTGGACATGTGTTTGATTTGTGCTCCACCACTCGGGATTAGATCCCGGTCAGCTCTGCGGGGGACAAGCAAACACGTCCACATTTTTCCGCAAACAAATTATTAATTTAGATCGGATGGATGAATTTAAATCTTGGGCAATTTTGGTGCTTCTCCCGGGATCCCCTTGGATTAGGGTAATCTCCTCTTGCTCTTCTTCGACAACCGTCTGCACTTCTTCTACCGCATGCACTTCTCCTCTGTCTCCTATCCTGCTTTCATACTCACCCCTTCTTGTCCTCTTTTTCTCCACTCTAACAATCTCGGCATAACATCTTCTGGAAAAGGGTTGATCTCCCAAGACTTCCCCTACTTTTCCTTTCATAGGAAACTTGATCTTTTGATGGTAAGTGGAGGCGACAGTCTTAAAAACGTTCATAGCTAGCCTCCCCTGTATGACGTTGTATGAGGAAGGTCCACTGACCACTGTGAATGTGGCCATCACCAATTTCCTCAAGTCCTCAGATCCAATGGTCAAGAGGAGCACGATCTCTCCTTGAGGATGCACTATATTGCCAACAAACCCGAATAGAGTAGTCTCCACAGGCTCAAGTTGGTAATCTTTTAAATTCATTTGATCCAATGCCTCTTAGACTATCACATTGACAGAACTGTCCGAGTCCACGAACACCCTCACTATATCGTAATTTGCATTTTTAGCTCGGATGACTAAAGCGTTATTATGAGGTAGGATGACTCCCTGTAAATCCCGGGGTCCAAACTGATGGTCGGCTCTTCCCCTCCACCCGAGACATTCACATGTAAAACTTCCGTCGGCTCCAGGCTTTTCGGGCCCAGTTAGAATCTCCATCGGTTTATCCTCAGAAGATCATCTTAATTACCACCAAAGTTGGGGAGTTCTCTCTGATCTTCCCTTCCCAGGCCCTTTCTGATTTGATGGGCCTAGAGTGATTCCCTCGCAAGAATTCAGAGCTCGGGGCTTTGCTGGATGGTAGTAGCCCCAGATTCTTGGGAACCAATGGCAGTCTCTTTGCTCTCTTCTCCGCCAGACTTGCTACAATAGAATCTGTCCTGGGATGATTTCTCCTTATTTGTTAGCATTCACTGGTGGCATTCCTGATGGAATGCACAAAACTTCAAGGCTGGTCTTGCCCCTAGGGAGGGTGGTGGAAGCTAGCTCCCTTATCTTCGCAAAGATTTACAACTTGGTCTCTTGATTTTTTCAATGGAGCGTTGCTAGAAGAATGCCCCAGGGGGTTGTCCCTCCGGACTCGTTCCTCAACTCTCCCGGGCTGATTGCTTTTTTCTTTCCTCATTGCCTCTCTTTTGCATCTGGGCTTCCTCCATGTTGATGTATTATTCTGTCCAAGAAAATAAATCTTCAAAATCCCTCGGTAGCTTTTTCACCAAGGATCGGAAGAAGTCCCCCTCCTGAAAGCCCTGGATAAACGCCGTGGTCTTAGTTTCCGGGGTACATGAAGCCACTTCCAATGCCGCTTTATTGAACTTACGGATGTAAGATCTCAATGACTCCTCCCTGCCCTGCCTGACTTTGAACATGCTAAAAACAGTCTTTTTGTACCGTTTTTTGCTGCTAAAGTGATGCAAAAAGACGCTTTTGAAGTCCTCAAAAGTTTGTATAGTTTGAGGATCCAACTTTTCAAACCACCGCTGGGCTGAATCTACCAACGTAGTTAAGAAAGTTTTACACTTGATCTCATCGTCATAACAATGCATCATGACTATGTTTTCAAAGCGGGTCAGGTGCTCTTCCGGGCCCGAGTTCCCATCATACTCTCATATGTTTGTTGATTTAGTGGGCTGGCATGGCAAGGGCTCATTGACTATGTAGGTGGAAAAAATACACCCTCTTGGTCGATTTTGGGAGGTCCAAGGGAACATTGCATGTCCTTCAAGTTTCTTCACCTTTTGTCTCAAGTCTGCTATCTCCTCAGCACAGTAATGGCCTTAGAACCTTCCTGGGAACTTTCTTCTCCTTCATCTTTCGCTTCTTCCCGAGGGTGATATTCCTCCCAGGGTGCTCGACTACTTCCGGGAGGTATTTTTCTGCCATAGCCTTCTGAATAGCTGCCGCTATCCACCAACTTAATTGCTCCGGATTGTGTGATATATATGATCCTCTCAAAAAATTGTTTCATCTATCTATTCGCGTTTAGCCAAAATCCAAGTGAAAATCATGAGCAAATCCCTTTTTGTTACCTATTTTATTAGTCCGGATACATTAGTTTTACTTCCATGAAAAATACAGTGATATTACACTATAATGATTTGACAAGCGATTATTTTAGGGGCATCAATATATATGTTATATGTATTGGATTATTATTATTTTTTTAATCGAATTACATGTGTTTAAGTTTTTATTTATTTAATGTTTTCTTCTTTTATAAAAGAAATGTATTTGAGTGAAATAGTGTTTTGTAAAAGAAATTAGTGTGTTTTAAATATTAAATATCCCTATCGATGATATATTACTTTAAAAATAAGAATTACAAATTGATCGAGATCATAAAATATGGGCAAGGTTGACCCGTCTCACAGATTAAGATCCGTGAGACTGTGAGACGGTCTCATATGAGATCCACTCTTAAAATTTATGATCTCTTACCATCATTGATATATCAACGTCACCCAATTTGTGATGCGCCCAGTCTTTTTTCTTGATCTTTTAGACTTTTTGATTAGATTTTGTTGGATGGATGTATTGGATATATATAGTTGGTTTGAGATTTTCCTAAAGTGATATTTTTAAACAAGGGTTTCTTACCTATATACTATAACCGCTAAGATACATTTATATACTGCCCAAAGCTCCGAACCAAAATCGACCAATTCCCTGCTGGAATAATTGAGAAGATCGACGTTAGTAATTGTGACAATATAGAAGAAATATTTAGTGATGATGGAAATCGCCATATCATATTCCAAGAATTGAGGAAACTGAAACTAGAGGATCTACCATGCCTGACAACATTCTACAGAGGTGCTGAAAGCATCAAGTTTCCAAAGCTGGAAAATTTGACGATTGAAAATTTGCCAAGGCTGAATAGTTTTGTGCCAATAGATTCATCAGAACCCACCCACGACCATCATTCTCTTCATTTATTTTGCAATAAAAAGGTACGTCTTTTCTTCGTAATCCCGAAAAACCCACCTAAGTATTTTAAATTAAATACTTCATCATTATAATTGTTATTGGGTTTGAATAGTTGTAGGAATATGTATAAGATTCATATACTGGCTTTTTGTTTTATTTTATAATCATGGCAATTGCTAAAATAGAATTGCTTTGAGATTTTGAGCAATCAATTAATTGTCTTTTAATTTGTCTATCTTTTGCAGGTTGAAATTATTGGCCTAAAGACACTTAATCTCAATGACTTTCATAAAATAAGCAAGATATGGTGTCGCCACATCCCAACCAATTTCTTTCATAATCTTGAAAGGTTGTTTGTATATAAAGTTGATGGCATCAAAAACTTAATATCATCTTCAATAGCAAAAGATCTTGTTAATCTCAATAGACTACATATAAACTATTGCAAAGAGATGATTGATGTCATTGAGGAGGAGACACATATATCAGTTAACTCTGTTTTTCCTAATCTGGAATATTTGGTAATAAGATACAATGGTAAGTTGAGAAGTTTTTGCCAATGGAAGCACGCATTTAAATTATCATCACTTGTCGATGTTCAAATAACCGGTTGCCATCTGATGAAAACTTTCACTTTGGGATCGCTAAGTACGCCAAAATCATTGATATATCAACGTCCCTTGTTTCACACAATTTCATGCTTTCACTTTCTTTTTTATTCTTTTATTTTTGATGTAACAGCTTGATGAATAAATAACATGGCCAAATCGGAGGATCAGCTAACTCAAAATGGGCATTCTATTTATGTGTTGCAGCTGAACTTCACCAAATGTTCATTAATTGGATGCGCATTTATGCTGTAATTAAAATGCTGCCATTACTGTTGTATTATTTATTAACATCAGAAGGAGAAACTAATAAATTAACCACAAATGCATGCAATGAGTTTTTGTCTGTAAAAGAACCGCCATAATAAATAAATCCATTAAAATTTTGTGTTCTCTTTTGCAGAGCATGAGGAAAAGTTACAATTTAACCAACTTCACTCACCTACGTTCTCCAGGATCCATCCTCTCACAAAGTAATACACAAAATCACAAAGATTTTCAGAAGACTTTAACGGCGAGACGGCACGCACATTGCCTTCCTTCCCATGTCTTTCTCATACAACATTGCGGGCGCCAGAGTACGCTCATAAAAAGATGGATACGATCAAGTTTGTTATGGCCGAACCTTAAAACAGTTTAGCCGAATCAAAGAAGACGTTATCTTTAGCCGAACTTATTTAGCAGCGGGATATTGACATTGTAACTATATATAATCTCAAAATCTGGCTGGAGGTCGGCCCATTGTTAACTTTTTATATTAGATCCACTAGATTACTCGTAGAGTATTACGAATGATACATCAGTTATATACCTTCAACGATAATGTACATCGAATAAATACAAGATAGTAACAGGATTAAAAGCAAAGCGGTGTTTTTGTCAAACAGCTTATTCATTGGTTAGCCTGAAATCTACACAAGATCATTTTGTCCCTCATTCAACAATAACATTACACCTCTTTGTAACCTTTCTTATTCAGTGCTTCCAAAACACGATCTTGATATTGCAAGAGCAATAGAAGAGAACACAGTAGCAAGGAAGTGAATCTTAAACGAGCCTCACAATTACGCCAACATGGTCTACACTTCAGAAACCGAAATGACAAAGAGGGAGCTGACTAAACTACTGCACAAATTTTTGAAACATAGAACCATTCCACGCAAAATCTTTGCTCTTTATAACAACCAAAAAATTTAAGATGTCTCTTTTCCACTATGGGTATTCTATTTAGGATGTTGCATTCAAATGGCGTTGATCTAAAGCAAGAAATTGCTTTAT
The DNA here is from genome assembly GCF_022965805.1 of Primulina eburnea. Taxonomy (NCBI): domain Eukaryota; kingdom Viridiplantae; phylum Streptophyta; class Magnoliopsida; order Lamiales; family Gesneriaceae; genus Primulina; species Primulina eburnea. The sequence continues at coordinate 14,247,760 of NC_133116.1, forward strand.
CTCGCTTATAACCGTTCCAACCGAATGAATATTACTAAAAAGTTATCTATTTTCTCTCTGAGAGCAAAGTCGAACCCAGTTCTTCAAATCCAAGGTGGATCTTTCAAACATCAAAATGGAAACATATTTAACATTTGGGACAATTTTCTATTTGATAGCATTCCGTCTGAACACCTTATAAATCATAATCTCAGTCTTTTGGCTTAAAAAATGGCACTAAAGCTTTCTTTCCATAACAAATTGAACAGCCCACAGTTCCAAGGCCAAAGCACTTTCAAGTTACTTAGAAAGTAAATTAGAAATAGCCATTAGTTGATGCAATTGGACAGATAGATATTCTTTAGACCAATACAAATACATACAGAAAAACAATCTGAATCATTCGTCACCACATAAAAAACCATACAAGTAGAAAGAAATATCCTCTGAATGTCAGAAAAGAATTATCTACTCAGATTAAGTACATCAAAAAATCAAATTGAATTCTAACCTCAAATATCACAAAATAGTCCAACACAACGCATTCAGAGAAGCCCTGAAATCAAAGAAGCCCAAACAATACAAACACCCCGAGTAATATGAGCCAAACAATGTGAACCAACAAAAGGGCCTGTCGCGCTGTGCCCGATCCGCCATTGCCAACCTCACAAACTCCCAATTTCTTGACACGTGCTCCGGCGCAGTGAGCATCGGGGCATCCACACCAATAGATGACGCCGTCATCCCCGCAAACCGGATCAGGCCGGAAACATTTCACCGGGCAGGAATTTTGGTCCGTATTCGACGGGCAGAGGTCATTTTCCTGTGGATCGGAAGGTAGCTGTTTGATGACATCAGCGTCTGATCGGACAGTGGGAGCGAGAAGGGTGGAGAGAAGAACAACGAGGAAGAAAACTGAGTAAGATGTTTCGGTGAACAACTGCATATCGGGGAGCTTTAAGATATCAATTAAAGCTCACCGATTGAAAAATATATCCTTTGACTCGCACCTCTCCACGATAGTGATGAAAATGGGTTCTGGGTTCAGCGGAATTGGATTAAAAGTGCAAGATTTTCCATTCTAGGGTTTTGCTCTCATTGGTGGGAAACGATTTGTGCGTTGTCAAGAAAGGGAGGAATTTCTTGTGGAAGATGTCAAGAATGTGCTTATTCCGTTCCTTTCCTGCAAACCGTTACAATTCAAAAGATTGGGTCAAGTTATTCTAAATGGACTATAATTTCTTAATTTAAAAACTGGGGATTTTTTTTAAATTAAATTTGTAATTAAAATTTTAAAAAATTTGTTGTACGTTGATTATATATATTTATGCATAAATTTAAAAAACGAAAATAATCAAAGTAAAAAATATCATCGTTCAGCCTTTAGTTCATGGACGTAGTAATTTTGTGCTAAGTTGCAACATGTGTAGTCGTTATATCATGGAAGACAAAAACTTGTGTGAGATGGTTTTACGGATCGTATTTTGTGAGACGGATATCTTATTAGCGTCATCCATGAAAAATTATTACTTTTTATGCTAAAAGTATTACTTTTTATTGTGAATATCGATTGGGTTGACCTATCTCACATATAAAGATTTGTGAAACTGTCTCACAAAAGACCTACTCATCATGGAAACAATCATCTACCATGATCCTCGAAGCTTCTATCATTAGACAAAACAAATTTGTTTAAAAAACAATGTAAAATATTATGGAACTTGATTTAGTTTCAATTGTTTAATATATAATACCGATATCTTATGCAGTTTATTTTTTTGTATTTATTCATAGCTCAGGTACTTTTCTTCCGTATTAATATTTTAAATAAAAGTATTTAATTAAAAACATAAAAGAATACAATAATTTGTTGTAGACATCCGGCCATAAAACATTTGTATTTCTTCTCTAACTACATAACCCAACCTAGAGTACTAGGCATACACGTTTCATATTTTTTGCGGACTTAAGATTTTAAGGATGACAACGTGGAATGCACCGACTTTATTCGTCGTCGGTTTATATTTTTTTTTTTCAATTTTTGTTGTTGTCGAAAGACCATATAACAATTCACATTCTCATGGGATACAAAAGCAGCATGTACCATTTTTTTACAAATCAACCCTCACAAGAACAAAAATAACTATAATTAAACATAAGGCTCACAAATTGGATGAATTTGTGAGAAGAAAAATGAATGAGTTGAGGTTGATTGAGTTGTATTATTGGCTCTTAATAACTTCTCGTTCCAAAAATGTCTCTAATTTCTTGAAATGCATTGGAAGTCTTTATTTGAACTCATTACCAAAATGACTCGGAATGGTTGATTAGTAGGTAGAAAAAATCTTGTTATAGGTCACCCAATCCATCTACAATACAACCGGTCTCTCCTGTTATTGTCAAAACTAATCACTTCTGGGAAAAGATAATAAGCCCAAAATGTCGGTCCAATGAGGATGAATATAAAAGCCCAACTCTAGGTTAAACCAACAATAAATTATGAGTTACGACTTACGACTTACGACCCAATCCCACTAAATATTTGCTATTTTGAGATATCCATAAAATCAATTCAAGAATTTGATTCTTAAAAAATAAATGATTTGGGGAACTAAACAGCTTTGGTACATGCGTACGTACAACTTGATTTTGACTCCGAATTTTGTTATAATTCGATTGAATTGCATCTAATTTGTGTTTGGAATGGAGTTCACAAATGCACGTCTCATAATATTATCAAATACTTTATCTGAAATTAAATTATTTGGAAGCACAATATCCTCATTATATTGGTCTCCATGCACTGCTCATTGTTTAGATTTTGTATAACCCGTAACTTAGACTACGTATAAGCCATGAATAATTCTAGTATTTTAAATTAAAATGATTTTATTGCATGATTATTTAAATGATTTTCTTTAAAGTTAATTATTTTATGCAGTAGTTTAAATTTTTATCTTTTCAGTTAATTCAGTGAGTCCGGACTGGAGTTGGAGTTTTGAGATAAAATTTAAAATTTAGAAAACATTCCCAGAGTTTATTTTAGCTAACTAGTAAGTTAATTTAAGTTAAAAAGAGGTTTAAGAAATTATTTTAGTAACTTGAGGTAAGTAGGAAATAAGTTCATTTAAGTTCCTTAATTTTTATTGTTAATTCACTAAATTATTTAAAGGATAGGTAAGGCTCAAAGGTTTAAAATTCACTAACTAAACAATATTTCCTCTCCATTTATTTGATTAATTTTCGGCCACCCCTTAGATAATCAAACAATTCTTTGACAACTCACCACATTTGACTCTTTCTTTATTATTTCTTGACATGATAATCTTTTCATTTATTAAACCCCATTAATTAATATTAGATCATTATATTAGCATTGGTGGACATGTAGAATCGGTCACCTTACCTTTTCTCTCTCCAACAATCATTTTTGATATCCAACCATTTCAAATTCAAAAGAGAGCAAGACTTGGTCTTACCATCCCTTTTATATTGCAACCCCTTCCCCCTCACTCACCTAACCATCATTCCCCTTCCTCATCACCGAAATTCAGAGAGGATTCATAGTAAAAATCGTGAGCCTCATAGCAAGAAATAGGAGAGAAAACCGAGAAAGAAAACAAGGTAGCGAAGCACTCCGTCTCCTCTGCGCTGCGTCGTCGATTCGTTCGTTTTCCTTTCAAACGAAACCAGGCATGTTTATATTTTTATTGACTCTTCAATCAAGTCACATTATTATTTTAAAACATCGCATATACACAAATTTGAAGGGGAAAACCGAAATCGAAACCAAGGTGCAGATTTTCGGTTTTCCCTTGTGCTCTCAAGTTTTTGGTTGTTTCTGTCGCTGCAGGGTATGGCTCTATCCTAGGCTCCCAAGAATGCATCTAGACATTTACTAGGACATGTTAGGATCATATTGGTCCAATGGTTCAAGCCCATGCATGCTGAAAATCGAAAAAATGACAGCAACTCCACCTTCATGCCATTTGAGTCTCGATTTCTGTCATGTTGCTGTCAAGGGGAGAGTTGCTGATATTGGCTGCCCTAGGGGCCTATATCCATGGTTATAACACCTCCCTATCATGTCTAAGACATGACCAAGTCGCTCTTTTGAGGCTTGGTCCATGGTTGAATCAGTTTTAATTAAAGAAACAAGAACAACCCCTCGGCCCCTTCCCCTAATTCATGTATTGTTCGGTTTTTGGTGGAATGGTGTGGATCTTGGTTGGTCTCTGGCCCTTAGCCACGGTTCAAACCATACCCTAGGATGTGGGTAAGAGGCTCTGGTTGGTGGTTCAAGCCCCAATGGCCGGTAGTCTCGAAAACGACACAAGGAAGCGAAGACACGTATATTCTGTTATTTCTGCATCGATCTCGTCATATTATGTGTTATGTTATTTTTATGCATAAAAATTTATGTGTAACGTTCGTCGTTTGAGCAGAAAATGGTTTGGATCAGTTTTGAGATAAGTTTTAGATCTGAAAACTCGTTTTTGCTGTCTCTTTTAAATACTGCGATTTTTCGGTCGAGATCTCAGCATGTGAGGCCTGGGGCTGAAGAGGGCGGGGGGTGATCGCCGGTGCCATCAGTTGCACGGACAATGAGCGGCTCCTGGCAGGCTTCTAGGTGGAGGGAACATGAATGAACCGACCCACACGGGAATGAGAGGGATTCCGAGACTGTTCAATGTAATGGACTGTACAGTTGAAGAGGGCTTAAAAGATTTGATATATACTACTCATACCACGAAAGTGCATCTTCTTTTTGGTAGCTCATCACATAAGAACTCCAAAGTTAAACGTGCTTGACTTGGGGCAATTTTGGGATGGGTGACCTCCTGGGAAGTTTCCTAGGGTGCGTGTGAGTGAGGACATAAGCACGCTGGAAAGACTCGTCTTGATACAGTGAGGACAGTCGTCGAATCTGGGGCGTTACAGATTTAATGTTTGAAGATTTAGTTAAGCTTCTATATATATATATATATATATATATATATATATATATATATATATATGTATGTATATATATATATATGTATATATATATATAACAAGCCCCAAGTTTTAAACATGATGAGAGAATTCGCAAGACAGAAAGATATGGTTAGAGCAAGAAAAACTCGTTCTGCAACTGCTTTTTTGACTTTCAAGCGGTTTCAAAATCACAAGACAAGTTTGAGGAAAATGTTTATATCTGAGAAATGGACCACCAGTAGATTTGCAAATGAGGCACCGAGTAACGGGCAACATAGGTTATACTAATGCCTTCATTTTGGAAGTCGGTTGTTTATGCTGTTAAAGTGGGTGGTCCTGTTGTGAAAGTTCTTCGATTGGTTGATGGGGAAAAACCCCCAATGAGCTATATTTACGAGGCAATGGATCGAGATAAAGAAGCTATTGATGTTTCATTTGATCACAAAGATGATAAATACAAAGATATTTTTGCTATAATTGATCATAGGTGGACGATACAACTCCATCGACCTTTACATCCTGCTGGACATTTTTTAAACCCAGAATTCTTCTATTCGGATTCTAATATAGAAAATGATAATGACGTAGTAACGGGTTTGTATAAATACATCGCTAGGATGTGTGAGCCCGAGGAGCTACAGGATAAGATCATGGACCAATTGCCAATGTCCAAAAAGACCGATGCCCATGGCAGTAAGACAAAGAGACAAAAAATCACCAGGTAATCAATATTTTTTTTATTATTTGATAATTGATATGTAGTTTTAATGTTCAATTTTTTATTTTGTTTCAAAATAACCAGCGGAATGGTGGTTGGCTTGCAAGTGTTCGCGGTGAAAGTTCTAAGCCTCACTTGTAGCTCATCTGCTTGTGAATGAAATTGGAGTGTGTTTGAACATGTGAGTACTAAGTATAAGTATTTAATGAAATATTAAATAAATTTATTATTTTAAAGCTGAAATTAATTTGTATCAAATATGTGCAGCTTCATTCCAAAAGAAGAAACAGACTGGAGCAAAAAAAATTGAATGATTTGGTTTATATCAAATATAATAGGGCTTTGAGGCACCGATATGATATGTGTGATACGATTGACCCTATTTCTTTGGCCGATATAGATGATAGTAATGAATGGTTGATGGGAGAACTAAATTATAATAGTGGTGACGAAAATAATCTCGTGTTTGATGATGATTGTTTGACTTGTGGTGAAGTTGGACAAGCTTCTGGTGTTGATGAAGATGCCTATAATTTTAGATCTCGAGGTCCATCCTCTACAAAAGAAGCATCGGTTAGTACGAGTACATTAAATACGTATAAAAGAAGATCCACTATCCATCGTTATAACAATGAAGATGATGAAGACATTGATTTTGGTGAAAACGATGAGGAATCAGAAGGATAAAAATCTGGAGCTTCAGCTTTTGAAGATGATGATGATGATACAGTTGGAGAGGATGAAGATGGATTTGATGATTTAGATTTTTGAAGTTTTTTTTCTTAATATACTATGATGCACTTACGAATTAATAATGAATTTTAGATGATTGAAGTTTGTTTTTTGTTATGATTTATGCTACATTATCTATTAATAGATTTTTATTTTTATTATTTGTTATTTTTGTAAAAAAGTATTTAATTTAAATAATATAAATACTTTATATATGTTGAATTTTAAAATTTGTGTCAAATGCGCTTTACTTCGACAAAGAGTGTGCTTCGCCTCGCGCCTCAGGCTTCAAAGTACCCTAGCACTAACACGCCTTGCGTCCCAAATAACTATGATTCTTTTCCGAGTTAGGGGTGAGGAAAAATACTGAATTTTCGGTATATCGAGGTTATCATATCGAAAAATATCGATTTACCGAATTTTCAGTACGATATGATATACAATATGCATTTTTTTAGTATGATACGATATACCACCATAGTCTGAGTGGCATAATGGAGAGAAAAAAAAGGGTCGACCCTGGACGCAACAATAAATACCCTCCCCAATTATAATCTAAAAAATTCTTTTAACACTTTATATGAATTTATACTGTCGATTCTATATAGGAAAATGACTGATGTCACGGGTTAAACCGATATGTCATCGAACTTAATGTTATGATTTATTTCATTTAAAGACTTTTCTTAAAACATATATGGAGCCCATATAAATTTTAAAAATTAGTTTCCGTTGATCCGGGTTTTGAACATAGTTCGTTACAATCGACACACATCCACGAGCTCACACCCAACTATCAAGCAAATCTACTAAACTTCAGTATCATTACAATCATATAAGGACTTAAACAATTAAAAGACTCCGTCTTTCTTATGACGTCTTAATGAAAAACACGTTCAGTATACTCCACTTAGCAAGTACTAATCGTCTTCAAGATCCGCCAACTCGAACTTCCTTCAAAACTGAGGATTGTTCTCTCCCGAAAACTCAAATTCTTCTCCTGAAAAATGTCTGAATGAATATAGTATAAAAAAGCAACAAGAAATAATCAACAAACCGCTCAGAAAGATTTGACAATGAAAGCTCTCAACCTTCCTTAGCGCACATGGCCACACTCGACAATAACATTTCTTTATATAAAACATCTTATTATATCCAAAATAGACATTATCATTTCAAATCTTGCATCATATCTTATCGTATCCATCAATATAATATGTTCCCGTACATCCATATTATCTTCAACAATGAAAAGATATATATACAACAAAATATTTCCTTCAATTATCTCCTCATCTCCAAAATTTTCAAATCAATATTTTAAATTTACTTATCAAAATAACTTCAAAAATTAAGCCAACAAAAAATAACATCGAACAGTTTCCAAAAAAAAATAAAAAAATTCGGTCGCCATTTTCCTTGTGATATCTCTTGTTGCAAAAACAAACATAATTAATGCATTGTTTATTTACGAACATCAAGAATTGTGATTCGAGTAGTGGCACAATATCTATTGTTGACATTATATTATATGGTTACCGTTATTTGATAATAAAATACGCATAAAACCCCCATCAATATTATGTATAATAATAGTTAATTCACACATATATTTCAGTTTTGTTAGCATATAATCCAAAAAGAGCTAAATAAAGCAAAGTATTTATGAGCCATAAGTCCAACGAAAATCCTCTTCTTGGAACAAGAAAAAAAACATCCTCCAACCGTAATAACTACCTTCTAAAACAAGGCCTCCCGCTTTCCAAACAATATGCCAGCCGAAAAGATCGTCCACAACCTGGCTCCCATGTTCCAACATCTTCACACCTATATAAACTCCACCTTCTCCTCTTTCAAGATTCAGCCTCAATATCGGAAAACAAAGAAAAATAAGTGCATTAAAGTAAGTAAAAGCTTTTTGTGCACCACCCTCTTTGCTCGCTTAGCTCAATCGTCCCACCAAACCCGAGAATAATCATGGGAGGCTGCGCGAGCAAACCCAAGGACTTGGATACCAAGGAGGCACCCGCCCCTGTTGAAGCACCTGCCTCTGCTGAGGCCCCGGTTGTCCCAGAAAAGGCTGAGGCCGAGGCTGTTCCAGAGGTAAGCATTCTTAATCTACCTAGATCATGTCACTTACTTTTAAGAGTATTTCATGGCTAGTTTCTTATTTGCCTTTGCGATAACCGAGCCGATATTTGCTCCTGGAGGGAAGCTAGAATTCTTTATCAGGCTCAAAACACATTTGTACATTGTGTATCATAAAATCATTCAAATGCCAAAGAAAATGTATGGAGGATGGTGCTACCACCTCCACCTCTGTTGATCACAGAAATAAGCGATATTCTATACCTTCCTCTTTATCATTAAATTACTGACTCTTAGTCCTCACGTTTTTTGCGATGATTTACGTAGGAAAACAAAGATGGAGATGAGAAAAAGGAAAAAACTTTGGTAGATCTATCTGAACCAGCTCCAGAAGCCACCACGGAGGAGACAGCAGCAACCGAGGCTGTCGCCGTAGAGGAAAAGAAAGAGGAAGCAACAACTGAGGAAGCTGCCCCAAAATCTGAGAACTGAAATGATGAAGAACCAGTAGTTAAAGCTTAAATATATCGATTAAATAATAAATAATAAAAATGAGGGTTAGAAATGATTCTGTATTGCGTTATTTATCATTAGGTGAAATAAATTCATAGAGGCTCGAGGAATAAAGCTGTACTGGCACAAGAATTATGGTAGTTATCTGAATTCATTTTGCAAAATAATTAAAATCTGTGTTTTTATATAGCTTATTAGGACTTTCTTTTGGAACCAGAGGTGCTTTCAGTAATAGAGGTCGCTATCATTCTCCTAACAATGTGCTCTCAATTAAGATCATAGCATATAGTAAGAAACTGATAAAGAAAATTACGAGTAAGCCGTGGAGAAACGATAAATAACTCATGACCGAACATAAGCAAAACTAAGAACGATCGACATCTGAATAAGACTCAAAGAGTTGATTCCATGCGATTATATTTATATATACTCAAGAGTTGATTCCATGCGATTATATTTATATATCACATCGTTTTCTAGTCCACGCCCTCTGTTCTTTTAGCTGTTGGAAGTATTGATGTTATATCAGGAGATCACGACGTGTGAAAGAAACTGGATAATCAAGAAAATGTGCCGAGATCATATAAATTACTTATTCTATGATCCTCTTAGAGGTTATATCGATCAAAGTTCAAGCAGCACATAATTCACCAGGCATGAAAGTTTTGAGCATTTCTGAAGTTGAATATTACAGGAATTCCGAAATCGATTAAAGAAACGTAGCTTAGCGAAGCGTTCAAAATCAAGGATTAATTCAGAAACTCAGAGAAAGTTTTATGATATACTTACTTGAGGGTCATTGATCTGGTAGATCACACCTCAACTCTTATGCATAGTAACTGAAGAACATAAAACCAAGTGGATCACACACAAAGGGAACGGTAACTTTTATTGATTGAAACCAAATAAACAAACAATAGGAAACAAAAAAATTGCAAAAACATGAATTGATCAATCTTCTCATGAGGGTACTTATCACATTGAGGTTCACGGCGGTCTCACGTAAAATAAAAAATTATAATTTTTGTAAATAAAACTTGTACATTCAGAAATTAGATGATAAACATGCCACGATATCATCAATGAATGCCAGGGAGCGCCACACTGTCCTTAGTTTCTCCATCAGTTTCGTCGTCGTCCTTGACAGCTCGCAAGATCAGTATAACTAACAAAGGATAACTTATAGTGGTGAGTGCCCAGTTTGTGATAAGTTCATTCAGAAACGGCACATTATGTGCGTCGATTTGCCAAGCAACTGCGCCTCCCGCACTCTGCACTCCCTTGTAGAATCCTACGTACCTGTTGAAAAAGAAAAGCTAACTCACCAATTCTTTATTACATAATTGCATATAAAGAAATATAAACTGTTACCTGCTAAGGACCTCAGAATCATCAGCCAATGCTCCGATCACCCAATAGACCATACTCTGAAACATGGCATCAAGCAATCCGTAACTGAAATACAACATAAATGGCCCTGCAAAATTACTCCCTCCCTTGAAATCCAGCTTCTCGGTCGGCAAATGGCCACGCCTGTAATCCAGCTGCTTGGCTAGCCCTCCACCCCATATAGCAGTCCCAAGAACAGCCACAATCCCGATACCAAGCAACCCCCTAGCCCTCCTACTCTTAAAACTGAAATCCATAACGTACCCAATAAACACAGAACCAATCATCTGTGCACCCCAGTAGAATATATTGTTAAAACCTCTTGTCCTAAGATTGAACAGCTGCCCATTAACATTATTAAATTGGTAACTATAGAAAAAGTTACTAGCCCAAGAGGCAGGCACCAAGAGCAACATCCTCCAGTCAAGAAACAATTTCAGAATCTCACTAGCCTCCACCGACACACTCGAGTATTTAATATTCGTGCAATGCGATCCATCATCACGCACGACACGGCTAGGGTGTAATATTGACAGAGATAAAATAGTTCCAACGGCCATAAAAAGCATGAAACCAATATATGTACCATCATTGACGGACTGTGCATCAGTCCTATGGTAATTCATTACAAAAGGAATCAAACCACCCACCACACCACCCAAGTTAAAAATACTCCAAAACAAAGAAATATAAATACCCTTTCTATTATGCGGCGGATACGATGTCATAATGGCACCCTGCGACGCCCACAGAAGGCCGGCGCCGATCCCAAGGACCCCGCCGGCTACAATGGCGAATGCCTGGTGCTGGTAATGATTGTAATACAGAAACGAGCCAGCATACAAAATATACGTGGAGCAGCCGCACACAAGTGTGAGCTTTGGGCCCAAGATGTTGTAGATTCCTCCGCCCAGAATACCGAACACCGCGAAGGTAGTGTAGAGTGCCGTATTAGCGTTGTTCGCAGCATTCGGGTTCACCTGCCCACCGCCGCCCATGCCCGACAGCGCATTAAACATACCCGGGCAGCAGAAACACACAAACCCGATCAACGCAACCTGAACAAGAGGAGAATTGTAGCGGAAAACCGATCGTTTAAAGGGTATCCCTTCCGACCCTTTTGCTGTCTCTTCATCTCCTTGCAAACCCATCTCGGTTTTCGATCGACAAGAGAATATGCGGGATTTCGCAGTGCCGAGAGTCTGAGCGGGGATGAGAATTTAATCTGGAATTGTTGAATAAAATAATGCGTGACGATGAATCTGATACGATTGTTTTAATGGTCCCTTTTCTTGCATCAACTGACAACTGGATGAGATTGGTAAGATCAAAGGATCTGTTGCACAAACACTAAAAAATGCGATTCAAAGAATATTTTATGTCAACTTCATCAAAAGGCATAATAGTAATTAACTTTGACAAAAAACATCCTTCATCTCTACTAAACTTTTGGCATTTTTTACTCAAATTTCCAACGTCAAATTCTTGTTATGGTATATATATAGCACATATATGCATTTGTCTATCTAATTTTGGTATATTTTTGTTTATTGTCATAATTATCTCAATCTTATCTAAATTTAACTACAATCAATCTCAATCTAAAATATTATAATTAAAAATAACCATGATTATGATTACAAAAATCATCTTTAGAATTTTTAATTTTTAGATCTTGCATACAACACATTTGGTATAAACTTTCTTGTATGTTGTTGTCAAAGGGAAGGATTATGTCCTTGTTTTCTCGGATGCGATAGCCAAAAACCATCGTCACACACATTGGGGAATAACTAAAAACATGCCATCACACCTATAAATTGTTTTTTTTAAAATATAAAAATATAATAATTAAAATGACATTGGTTGTGAAAGTTTGGGTAGAAAGATGGGGATGAAAAAGTATTTGTGCAGAAGATTTTGTTGGAATTATTTTGTGGGCTTGCATAATTTAATTAATTGTACATGAACACGCTATCTAATAAAGGGCCTAATAAAGTGATCTAATTAATTATGGGTTTCCAAAGTATTAAATAAATTGGTATGATACACCTTATGTGTAGAAACTCAGCTCAATTAGGTCTTCTATGATGGGTTGAAGACTGCTAAGGTTATATAAGGTTATGGTCCCCGAGGCACAGAGAACATAACACAGAATACATACGGCACACGTATTCTAGATCTCTCTCCTTCTCCCATCAAAGGCAAGAATAAGGTGGTCGATTCTCTGTTGTCTTGGAAGATCCATAACTCCGACGCTATATCGAACAATGGATTCTGGTACGTGTTTACTGTTTTTCATATTTTCTGATAATTCGACATGAATTCATGTCGTGTTGTGATATATTGATTTAATCACATGATTTATAGAGATTTATTTTATTAAATCTCTAACAAGTGGTATTAGAGCAACGTTCATGTTGAATTATTAGAATTTTTTTTATTGATGGATCGACAGAAAAGTATGTTTTACTCTCAGATCTGAGACGATTTTCTTGTCTATAAATTTTTTGGATTCAGATATGATTTTTCTTAAAATTTTCTGAATTTGGATATGAATAAATTCATACTCTTTGGATCTAGAATTTTCGGAATTTTCATCCAAAACTCAGATTTATTTTCGAATTTAAAAAAAAAATCGAAAATTTGAAATTTTCGGATTCGGGATAGGCCGCCGGATTAAGACAAAATCGGACGTTTTCCGGCCACTTTCCGGCGACTATATCTTAGGAGTTTTGTTTGCAACACTCAGGCGCTCCATAAAAATCAATTAATTAGCCGTAAAAGCTTCCGTAAGGATCGAATTTTTTACCTGAATCTCGAAACTTTTATCCGCGTGAATTCAGTCCCTTTTTTGCTGATTTCGATCGTTTTGTGTGCGCTTTGTGGTCGGAGATGTTATGGAGGTGGTCGGCCGTGGTAAGGCGACGGCTGGTCATGGTCGCTGTCAACTGGTTTGGCCGGAATTAATGGCGGCGGCGGATTTGTGAGTGGGGCTAGGGTTTCATAATTTGGGCATTTTTGGATTAATTTAAGACCTTGTTTGGTTTCTAATTTTGAAACAGATTTTGAAATCCAAAATTTTGACCATTTATTAAATTTTGACTTCCGTAATTCTGATTTGTGAAATTAAATTAGAACATTTCAAAATTTAATTGCATGAAATAAAATTAAAATGTAATTATTCGTTATTTTATCGCCTTTGTTTATTTCGATAAAATATTTGGGGATGAATAATTATGAGGTGCAAATATTTTAATTCTTGCAAATTTGGTCTCCTTGGTTTATTTGGCCCAATTAAAGTAAATTAAATTTTCTTGTGAAAATTTTAGTTAAGTTGATATCTTGTATCTCAAATTTGGTTAAATTTAAATTTCATGTTAATAAAGTGCTTTTTTGAGATATATAGATATTATTCAAGTTCAAAATAAATTGTGTTTTAATTTATGCGAAAAATAGTCGGTCCAAATGAAGACTATTTTTTGGCCAAATTTCAAACACAATAGATGAATTTAAAGTGCATCTAGATCTAAACGGAAATTAATCGGCCCAAAGGAAGATTATTTTCTGGCCTGATTTTAGATTCAATATATCTTTTTCAAGTGTATTTATATCTATGCGAAAAATAGCCGGCCCAAAGGAAGACTATTTTTTGGCCAGATTGCAGACTTTAAAAAAAATGTGTTTATATCTATGCAGAAAATAATCGGCCCAAAGGAAGGTTATTTTTTTGGCAAGATTACAAGCACATAATTATATGATCTTAAAGCGTGTCAAAACTATGCAGAAATTAATCGGCTTAAAAGAAGATTATTTTCTTGCCAGATTGTAGACACATTATATGATATTAAATTGTATTAAATTTATGCGAAAAATGATCGGCCCAAAGGAAGGTCATTTTCTGGCCAAATTTTAGCACAATATGTGGTACTAAATATGTGATAATTTCGGATTTATCCATGCATGCAATTGTCGGTCCAAAGAAAGGCATATTGTTGGCCGGATTTATTATCAATATTTAATAACCATGATGTTTGAGTGTACCACTTACAAATTGTTATTTTTGTTCAAAGACTAATTATCAATGTTGTGCTAGGTACATTTTTTTATGGGCCCACCACCAGCATGCTTATATTTTGCGATTTATTTAATTTAAATATATGTATGGACTATATTTCATTATGAGTTTTTTGTTCTATTTTGTTATAGCATCTTCTATATCTGCCAATCTGAACAACATTCTAGTACTTAATGGCTCAAACTTCAAGAAATGGAAAGAGCATGTTATGATAGTGCTCGGCTGCATGGATTTGGACTATGCGCTAAGGGAAGATCGCCCCGCACTTTTGACCAGTTGAGGAACTGCTGATCAAAAGGGTTCTTTGGAAAAGTGGGAGCGATCAAATCGCATGAGTCTGATGATTATGAAACATTCCATTTCAGATACTATAAGGGGTGCAATTCTTGAAGAAAATGATGCTAAAAAGTTCCTTACTCAAATAGCAGATCGTTTCACTGCAAACGAAAAGGTCGAGACAAGTACTATTCTGAATAAACTTGTCTCAATGCGGTACAAAGAGAAAGGGAACATAAGGGAGTACATAATGGAAATGTCAAATCTTGTGACTCGACTAAAAGCATTCAAGTTGGAATTGTCGGAAGACATAGTCGTGCATTTAGTCTTGATCTCTCTGCCTGCGCAATTTAATCAATTCAAAATAAGTTATAATACCCAGAAGGAAAAGTGGACTTTGAATGAGCTTATTGCGCAGTGCGTTCAGGAGGAGGAGAGATTGAAACAAGATGTGATTGAAAGTGCTCACTTGACATGTAACTATCAAGGTAATTGCATCAATAAGAAAAGGAAATGGAGCAATAAGGAAGGAAACTCTGGGACTTCACATCATATGGAGCAACAGAAACAAGATAAAGTGATCACTTGTTTCTTTTGCAAAAAAGACTGATGGGCATGTGAAGAAGGATTGTCCCAAATAAGCCAATTGGCGTGCAAAGAAAGGGTTGCCTAAGGAGCCGGTTGCCAACTGATGGTGAAAGATACATCTTATGGAAAATGACAATAAAACTGTTGGTGTTTTTTCTTTAAAGCTTTATTTAGGAACTGCGTTTTTTATTTTCTGGTATTTGAATTTGAAAAATGAAATTTGATTTTAGTTTCATGTTTGAACAAATCAAGTTTTTCTTTTATCCATATGGTATTTTCAATTTTTCGAAATTCAAATATGTTTGGTATGTGTTCCTTGATTGATTAAAGCTTGATAAATTGAACATCAATATTTTAAATGACATTGAGATTATGCATGCATGAAATTTTGAAGTTAAATGCAAATTAATTTTTTATGTTGACTTTAGTGGGAGTGAGTAAATTAGAAAGTCAACATTGAGAAATATATATTGATGTTTATGTGTACATATGTGATGGTATAAATTTTATCATGTGGTAATCTCATTCGGATTTATAGAGAACATTGTTTAGATATTGTGAACATCATTAGAATGTTGAGCAGATATTTAAGAAACCCGACATTGGATTATTAATCGGGTTATGCGGTACATAAAATGAACTAAAGATTTTATGCTCACACATCGGAAATCTAACATTTGGAAATAGTTAGATATTTGGAATCCGAATAAAGTTGCGGAATTTTATCACCGGTAATGATCATTGGTCTAAGAAACCACTGAGGATCAATTGTGATAATAAAGCCGCTATATTATACTTAAAGAACAACTGAAACTTGTCAAAGTCAAAGTATATTGATATGAAGTTTCCAGTTGGAAGGAAATAATTCAGAGTGATTATGTGTCAATTGAGCATGTTATTGCAAACTCTATAATTGCGGATGCGTTTGTCATGGGTTGGCCACCCAAGATTTTTTGGGCATGTGACACACATTGGTGTTGTCCATATAGTTCATATGCCTGTACAGTGGGAGTTTGTATTTTGTTTAAGCATTGACTCATTTGACATGATTTAAGTTTCTGTACAGACTAAGGTTTATTTGAATTACTCTGAAATAAAGTGATGACTTTCATTGCGGTTTAGCATTTGGTTGAAAGTCTATTATTGGACGCTTTGAGTCATTAGGAGAACCAGTTGTAAATGCAGGTTTTATTCTAGGATCACATTTATGTATTTCCATGCTACACATCCATACTTGATCTATGTTATTGATTATGCTAACATTGTGATCATTGATGGGTCTAGTGATTTTAAATGTAGCGATGACTGCTTTGGTTCAATATTGGTATAATTGATAGACCAGATTGTTAAGGAATATTTTGGTTTAGATAGCAAGATCTCAATCCAGTTTTTGCATGTACAATATCCGGATAACTTATGTGGCCCAAGTGGGAGATTGTTGGAATTATTTTGTGGGCTGGCATAATTTAATTAATTGTACATGGACATGCTATCTAATAAAGGCCCAATAAAGTGATTTAATTAATTATGGGTTTCCAAAGTATTAAATAAATTGGTATGGTTATGGTATGTGTTTACTGTTATTCATATTTTCTGATAATTCAACATGAATTCCTGGCGTGTTGTGATATATTGATTTAATCACATGATTTATAGAGATTTATTTTATTAAATCTCCAACAGATTTAAAATGAACCCATGTTGGGATTCATTTGAAATCCATCAATAACTCGAAAAATATCTTTTAAAATTTGAAATCCATCTTGAAGCCTATTTTGTCGGCAAGTTATTTAGTCAAAAAATTCGACAATATATTAGGTAGCACTACAAGAAATTTTTGCTTCAACAACACACATACGACAACGGTTTTTCTCTAAAATCGTTGTCTTTTGCTTTTTGAGAAAGATTTTAGTGAAAACCGTTGTCGTATAGCATTTTTAAGCAAAAGAAAAACTTTAGAAAAACGTCGTCTTTGAGCGTTTTTTTAAGGTCAAAGACAACGCTTCTATAAAACATTGTGTATTAGCGTATTTTTTTTGGATAATCAACAACGGTTTTAGTTTTCTAAAACCGTTGTTAATTAGCGTTTTTTTAGGGACAAAGACAACGCTTCTATAAAATATTGTGTATTAGTGTGTTTTTTTGGACAATCAACAACGATTTTCTAAAAACCGTTGTTGATTAGCGTGTTTTTTGGACAAACTACAACGGTTCTTTTAAACATCTTGCAAGTATGTTGAATCTGATTCATTCAAATGTTTGACAAGCACTAGTTGTATCCCTAGGAGGAGTGAGATACTTTTTCTCGTTCATTAATGATTTATCTAGAAGATGCTGGGTGTATCTAATCAAGAAGAAATCAGATGTTTTTCAGATCTTCCAAGAATTCAAAGCGCGAGTTGAACTTGATTCTGAAAATAAAATCAAATGTCTGAGTACTGACAATAAAAGAGAAAATACCAATGACGAATTTGATGCATTTTGTCAATATGAGGGCATCAAAAGATAGATCACGATTGCTTACACACCTCAATAAAATGGAGTGGCAGAGTGGATGAACATGACATTTTTGGACAAAACAAGAGCTATGTCGAGGACTGTAGTTCTAAACAAGTCATTTCGGGCGGAAGCAGTCAAAATTGCTTGTTATATTATCAATCGTTATCCTTCAGTAGCGATTGATCTGAAGACTCCGATGGAGATGTGGACTGGGAAGCCGAATGATTATTCTCATTTGCATACATTTGGAAGTCTTGTGTACGTTCTGTACAATGATTAAGAAAGATCAAAATTGGATTCGAAATCCAAAAAATGTATCTTTTTGGGTTATGCTGATGGAGTTAAGGGGTTTCGCTTGTGCGATCCTAATGTCCACAAGCTTGTTATTAGCATATATGTTATATTCGAGGAAGATAAAGTAAAGAGAGACAAAGGCATGTTGAATTAAGAAACTATTATATTTCGGGTGGAAAATAAGACGGACGAAGGTCAAATTTCTTTTGAAGTAATACCAGAGCACGAAGAACAAGAACATGTTGCATCTGAGGTTTCCAATGTGAGGCAGTCAACTTGAGACATAAGATCACCAGGTCAGAATATTGTTTATGATAAGAAGATGGTAAGCCATTGAGTTTCCACGAGGCTACTCAAAGGTCAGATGTATCGTTGTGGATGATAGAAATGCCGTAAGAATTAGAGGCATTAGAAAAAAATAAAACTTGGGATCATGTTATACTACCACGAGGAATGAAAGCCATTGGTAACAGATGGGTCTATAAGATCAAGCATGATGACAATAACCAAGTGGAGCGGTATCATGCTAGATTGGTGCTAAAAGGGTATGCTCAGAAAAAAGAAATTGACTTCAATCTCATGTGGTTCAGCTCACAACAGTCAGAGTAGTGTTGGCATTATATGCAGTGTTTGACCTATATCTAAAAACAGCTAGATGTGAAAACTGCATTTCTTCATAGAGATCTTGAAGAAAAAATCTATATGCTCCAGCCAGAAGGTTTTACGAAAAAAACAATGAGAACTTGGTTTGCAGGCTGAACAAATCTCTGTACGGTGTCAAACAGACACCAAAGTATTTGTACAAGAGATTTGATTTCTATATCATGAGCCTTGGATACAACAGACTTAGTGCCAGACCCTTGTACATATTTCAAGATATCTTGTGATGATTATATCATTTTGTTGTTATATGTGGATGATATGTTGGTAACAAGCCCAAACAAAGATCGAGACCAAGGATTGAAGACACTGTTAGCTAGGGAATTGATTTGAAGGATTTGGGAACTACAAACAAGATTCTAGGTATCAAATTTCACCAAGACAGAAGTAAAAAAATTATTTTGCTTTCCCAGAAAAATTATTTGAAGAAAGTATAGCTACGCTTCAACATCCAAGATAGTAAGCCAATTTTGACCCTTCTTCCTGTTAAATTCAAGTTATCCTCCGAAATGTGTCCTATCAGTGAAGCAGAGAAGATGGAGATGTCTCGAGTATCATATGCATCAGCAGTGGGAAGTTTAATGTTCACTATAATCTTTACAAGACCAGATATTGCTTAATTCGTGGGAGCAGTTAGTCGGTATATGACGAATCCTGGAAGAGAGCATTAAAGTAATGTTAAGAGAATCTTTAGATACATTAAGGGTACCTCAAATGTTGTATTATGTTATGGAAGATCAGATTTTACACTCAGGAGCTATGTCGATTCAGATTATGTAGGTGATCCTGTTAAGATGAAATCTACTACTAGTTATGTGTTTACACTTGCAGGGGGAGCTATAAGCTGGTTTCAAAACTGAAAACAGTTGTGGTATTATCTACAACGAGATAGAATACATGAAAGTTACTCAAGCTTGCATGGAGACAATATGAATTAAAAGGCTATTGGAGGAGATCGGACGCAAACAGGATAATATTACTTTGTTTTGTTACAGTCAGAATGTCTTGTACATCACAAAGAATCCAGTATTTTATTCCGAGACTAAACACATTGGAGTTTAATTTCACTTTGTGCGGAAATTAGTAGAAGAAAGAAGTGTAGATATGCAGAAGATCCATACAAAAGATAACATAACTGATGTTCAGATCAAGCCAGTGAACACAGATAAGTTTGAGTGGTGTAGTTCATCAAGTGACCTAGCAGAAACGTAAGCAGCAAGTAATGGTAAGATTGAAATGATGTGTGGAGATGTATTTGATTCTCAATCAAATCTCCAAGTGATTTAGTCAAAAAAGTGGACAATATGTTAGGTAGGTTGCATACATCATTTAATGAGGCAACAAAGAACACATTTTTGGCAGCGACTTTGAAATATGAATTCAGACGAAGAACTGCATCTATAAATAGATGCATTCTTTCATAATTCAATTATCCTTTAAGGTCTAAAATACGATAACGTAATCTAACTTCATGCAAATCTAGGAAAAATGATTAATTAAATAGTTTTAATGACATAAATTAATTATGGTGTGCATGGTTACATGTTTAAAATATACTTTTATATTAGAATGCATTAAAATTGTGTTATAAAGGTTATTCGAGACGCGATCGAGGAACGGAGACCGATGAGTGAAAAATGAAAATATTTTCATTAAATGATTAGTTTTAATTATTTAATATATGGTATATGTTATATGATATTTTCGAAAATGAAGTGTTTTGATGTGTTTTTATAGACCGAGTCATATTTTAAACCGGTATTCGATTTTCGAAGAAAATTTGAACTTTTCGATAAATCGGCTAATATTTTCACAAATTTTTCTAAACAAAATATATTAAATATTAACTAATGGATTTAATGAGCCTATTATAATTAGTTAATGGCCTAAGCTTGCACCATGTGTTTTAATTAGAATAAAAGTCTAAAACCCTACCCTCAAGCCCCATAACCACATGCCCCAACCCCTCAAAGCACTAGGAATCTTCCTTCAGCATTCAAGCACACACCACACATAAATATTGAGAGGAAGTCGCAGTTTTTGAATGGAAAATCAGAAAGGTCCTCCCTATGTCGACGTTCTTCGTATCTCAACTTGTTTTTAGTGCGTAATAAACGCAAAGACATGCCTTAATATTATTTTTCTCATCTATAACACCATATTATATGTTTGAAGCATGTTTGTATGAAAAATATATTGCCTTTGTTTTTTTTTATGCCTTATTATGCTTAGAACATGTGTTTTATAATTTAAAACTCTTGTTAATGGTGAATGAAGGGCCTGCCAGGGCTTTGGGAAGGGATTTTTCTCCACACGTTTAAGGGTCTCTAGATGCATAGATAAGGGCTAGACGCAAGGGAAACAAGCTGGAACGAAAAATGGGATCATAGGGCAAGGGTTAGACTTTTTGGGGAAAACTAGGAAGTGGGCTATGCAAGTGTCTTCCAGGCGAAGGGCTGGGCTCGTGAGGGTCCTAGCCTCGAACCATGGTGGTCCACGCAAGGTTTGAGAGGATAGGAGTGGAAGGGCGCACGGCTAGGGAACCACGTAGCCACGACCGCGTGCAAGGGAGAGAACCATGCACGTCCTCGTGCATCGCTCAAGAGGGCTGGACTAGGAAGGTCTTAAGGGGCTCGGTCTTGGTCCTAGGAGGGTTTTTCAAGGTATGGTCCAATGAGTTAGGGCCTAGGTGCGAAAGAATTGAGGTTGAGGTGAGCTAGGGTTCGACTAACCTAGGGCAGAAAATTCGGTAGCAATTATAGGCATGTACAATGCTTTATTAGGCTTGAATTGGTTTGTAGATGGTCTAGTTAGGTGTTAAAAAGCTTTGGTTCAAATTTGGAAAAGTTTGCTTAAGTTTCGAGTCAATACGAGTCAAACCGAGATATACGTCTAAGTTTAAATACGAATTGAGAAATTAGTCAAGATGCTTAAGTTTATGTCTAAGAAATATTTATGGGTGCATTTTAAGGTGTCATGTTAAGTTTGGAATGATTTGGGTCGTCTTTTAAAGGTATAAGGATAAATTGGGAAAGTTGGTTTCAGGGGCAAAATGGATTTTACACCTGAAAAATGTTGGATATCCTGGTAGTGTCCCGAATGCTGTAATAAATGTTAAAATGTTTATTTCAAATGTTTATGGAATTTTACGATGAAACGTTAATGCTAAAAGACATTTTTCACGCTTGGTTTAAAAGAAAAATGATTGATATGTGCATGAATTTTTATAAGTGATGGAGATATGAAAAGTTAAAGGAGGTGAATTGATTGTGAATAATACAATGATACGATGATATGTAAGGCCAATGCTTAGTTAAAGGGTGAGAGGGTCGCTGATGTCCCCGCCGCCCGGTACCGTGGTAATATGTAGATAGATCCATCGGCCTTCAGTTATTACGAAAGTTATAACTGAGGATCTGAATTCATTAAAAAGGGAAACATATACGTATACGATGAAAGGAAATATGATATGATACGATGAAAGAAAAATGTTTAAGTTTATGTTCACGAAAAGCTATTTTAAGTAAAAGTATTTTTACTGTTACTTGTAAATATGTATGTATTATTTGTTATCATGGTTAAGGTTTGCTAAGTCAATAGACTCATCGATGCAAGTGAACATGATGTTAATGCTAATGGAAGACTTGATGGTTGAACTGGCTGGATTGAAGGTGCACATAACTCGAAGATCATCGCTAGTTTTCCGTAAAAAAAAATATTATTATGATTTATGATTACTTAAAGATTTTTATGTATTATATGCTTTTGAGATGTTTTTGAGAGGATATTAGAGTTAATTTTATCTTTGGAATAATGTTAGGTTAAGTTGATTGACGTTTACGATTTTATGTTTGAATGCTTTCCTTTGAGATTTTCAAATATTAGGTTGGTTGGTTCATTTTTAAAGTCGCAATATATATATAAACTATATATATATATATATATATATATATATATATATATATATATATATATATATATATGGCCGAGAGTTGTACGCTTATTTATATATATAATTTTTTTTTGTGTATTTTAAAGAAAAATCAGTAGTGTACGTTTCATATGCCTTCATTGAATTCTCTATCATCTTATAACATTTAAGTGATTCGTTCTATAATATTTGCGAGGTGTTTGTTCTCTTGTATTAAGAGAGTGTGTGTTCTCTTTGGAAGCACACCATAAAATATTATAGTTGATTTCTTTTCATATACCCTAATAATTTTTAGGGATTTTCTACGTAAATCTCGGTGTCTAATTTATTCTATATTTTCATATTTATTATAAGTTACCATACATGGGACCAACAAGTTTATCCAAACAAAACTAATAGATTCATCGATATTATGTAATGTTTCAGTACCCAAATAATTGAAGGGGGGAATGGGATTGGCGTAACAATTGGGACACAACGCAATCAATAGGTCGTAATTACAATTGCGGTCGCCATAAGCTATCTCCAGTGATAGTGAAATATAGGATGGTTATGTTATTAAAATATCACATTTGACTATGAACAATTGTCATTATATACTTAGCTGCATTCGACATGATAATTAATACATCCAGCCGGCAGGCCGGCAAACTGTTTATTTCTAAAGCCCAAGACCATTAATTAATTATTCAAATAATGCAGCCCAATTACTATAACCGAGAATCGAACTAATCTCGGGGTTGGGTTGACCATCCAAATTTCAGATATTAACTACTTCGAAAAATGACATTGATCTTATTTAAAAAAGATCAAATATTCGTTTGAATGTGACATTTTTTTCAAAAGAATTTGCAAATTAAATGTGAAAAAAATCATAAAGTTAGATTTCAAATTCATGGTCAAACAAATGTTACATTTTGTTAAATACTTCGTTTGTCCTATCCATATATAATCAGTTTTCTACAAGAATGAACATGAAAATACGAAAGCATTATAGAATCTGAAATTTTAGTTTAAATAATTATATTCCATGTAATTTATTCCAAATTTTTTTATAATAATATTATATTCCATGAAATAGAGTCTGAAATTTTAGTTTAAAAATTAAAAAGTTTGGAAATATAAAAGAATCGCGCCAGGATAACAACAAATAATTCTAAATAGCTCTTAGGAAAAGTTACATAACATTTTCTAAAAGGTATTTATGAAGTAGATTTTAAAAATCCTTGTGATTCATAACAATTAATACTAGCATTCGAAAAAGTAAAAAGAAAATAATAATTGT
Organism: Primulina eburnea; assembly: GCF_022965805.1. Taxonomy (NCBI): domain Eukaryota; kingdom Viridiplantae; phylum Streptophyta; class Magnoliopsida; order Lamiales; family Gesneriaceae; genus Primulina; species Primulina eburnea. Next base: position 14,271,767 of record NC_133116.1, read on the forward strand.
GGAACAATGGTGTTTTGGGTTCGTTCGATCTTGGGTGTGGGGGCAGTGTCCACACCCCATATCAATGGTTGAAATTCTACTTTATGAGGAAAAAAAAAAAAAAAAATTGAGCCAGAAAAAATTCCAGCCCTTGAATCTACCCCTGCAGACAGTGCCTGCAGGGGTAGGATGGAATAATCCGGTGTTTTGGACAAGCGATTTGAATTCCCAAGGAACTTGTTTGGAAATATTGTTCTTGTCCGTTGGTTCTCAAGGCCATAGGCAATGAAAGAGCCATCTCAAAAAGAATATACTTACCCAAATCTACTTTCTACGCAGTTTTCGATTCTCATAATTTCTCACGGTAACAAAATATTGGGACAAAGCTCATCAATGTAAAAAGAACGCTAAAAAGATATGTTTTTCCGAATAGAGTTGGCAATTGGCATAACCTCATTATATTCCACTTTTATCCTTCTTTGGTCTTTGCAGTGAAAAAACAGGGTCGCCCGCACGGCTATGACTATCTTCGGGACCAGCTTCATCACCAGATTCCCAAGACGGACTGTCACTTGTAATCTGCTTCACCATGTCAGGATTCTGGGGAGGTCCGCTGGGAGATTTGTTGCCAATCAAGTTCTTGTACACGGTGAGGGCTTGAGCCATCATGCTGGCAGGATTGGAGGGACTCGAGGGAAGTAAAATAGTCGTTCCCTAGATCAGTGAAAATGGGGAAAATGTTCAAAACAGTAATGTTTATTGGACATTGACGCTACACTTAACCTTATTATAACATGACCTGGGATTGAATGTGCCTCACCTCTTTTGCAATCTGACTGAAGGCATGAACATATTGCTCGGCGATTTTTAAACTTGCTGCCTGCAAGTTCAATGCATGATCATCCTCAATGAATATCAAACGGCTAATGCCGAAAGCTTTATTGGATTACACACAACTAATTTTAGCAAAAAGAATTATGGAATATTTTTTTAACCCCACCCCCACACACCAAAAATAGAAATGCGGGGCACCAAAACTAACAATGTGGAACGAACGTTTTTTAACATCTTCATTAAGTGAAAATGAGGAGGTTAAGGATGCCAGAAAATAGAAGCAAAAATAATCAACTTCAAGAGCTACAAAAAATTTCATCATAAATATGAATTATTAAACTGGTTGATTACAGAGATTAAAGAAGATGAAAAAACTGACCTCGACACCCCCAGTTCTCTTAAGCGACTCTGACACCATATCAATCCCTTTTGCAGTTGCTTGTGATCTAGCAACGATAGCTTCTGCTTCTCCTATTATCGCATAAAAATTCAAGAGGACAAAAAATCAAGGGATTCAGATGGCAAAAGTCAAACATACTTGCAAGATGTATAATGTCATGGATTATAATCCATTAACATTCACCAAAATCTACATGAAAATCATAACCAATGTTAGTGATTACTGATTATCATTGGTAGCAAACCGAGTACCCTCCACAGTAACATATAATGGCTGAACATCATTCAATCATTTGGGTGCTAATTATTCAATGTTATTGAATAATTAAACAAAAGCTCGAGTAAACCACATGGTAACCAACCTAGAGCTCTGTTAACTTGGTCCAGCTTTGCAGCTTCTGATGCAAGGATCACTGCATTCTTCTTTCCATCAGCGATATTAATGTTTGCCTGCCTTTCTCCTGTTTATATATGAACAGTAATTAGCTTTCCACAACTATGAAACATGAAAAGTTAGCATGCCAAGAGAAGAAAGTAAAACCTATTACCTTCAGACTCCAAAACTTGAGCTCTCTTTTTGCGCTCTGCTTCAGCCTGCATCTCCATTGCAGCCCTTACTCCACGCGGAGGAGATATATCCCCTGAAATCGGAAGAGGGATCGTTGAACATGTTGCAGCAGGAATCCATGAAAATTTTGCTAGAACAAGCAGTCGAATAATTATTCTTAAAAAGGAAAAAAACAGTACTCACTTATTTCATAACGAAGGCACTTTAGACCCCAATCTTTTGCAGCTTCATTGATAGCAATCTACACCAAACATATTTTCAAAACACTCTGTAAAGTATTTGAAGAGGTGGGGCGCAGCTGACTGTCAAGTAACTTGAAAATATTTTGTATCGCAAGATGAATGGCCACCAAAAAACACACATACTAATTATATATATTATTTTATTTTTAGTAATGCACACATACTCGATATATTTAATACTTATAGTGAATATCAACGACCAGAAGGTATGCACTCCCTAACAATTTCCAGTTTACACTTTTCTTTTATCTGGAAAGTTGTTATATACACAGCATAAAACTGTCAAGTACAAGCAAGCCTCGTATTACTATCAAATGCTGGAAGGAAGTCTGTCATGAACTTTAAGATAACTGAGTTCACAAAACTTTAAGATAACTGAGTTTACAAAACATACAAAAACACAAATATCAAACATGTTGCATCGACTAACTTTCAGACATAATGACACAGATTAATCTACTCTGATTCAAACACCACCTTGCTTCATATTTTACACAAGTCTGTCTAGCATCATTATCATAAGTGCCCCCTCCAACCAAAATATCTTGTTTGCTTGTCATAAATAGCATCAGATCTTAGAATAGCACAAAAACCAAGTACATGTTAAAGAGTATACTTAACAAACATCTACCGACATCCTTTTTCATTTGATAAATACTAGTGACGAATACTGATGTGATAAATTGTATAGTAAGCCAATATCAACTATAATAAACACTTAATCCCAGTAATTGCAAGAGCAACGACAAACTAATCCTTTAAATGCAAGAAAAACCTATCTTGTTATTGCAAGAATCAATAACTAAAAGCCAGTATCAAATACTCACCACAATTTTAACGTTAAGAGTATCCCTTTCCTCAAAAGTCTTGTCAAGAGTTATCTTACCAAGCTCACTCCTCATGGTTGTCTGCGCGAGTTGAATCACTGCATACAATGGATTCTCAACTCCATAAGATGCCAATTGCGGGTCCACTATCTTCAGAGGAAAAAAAGTAACATGTTATATTCAGAAGTTCATTTCCAATCCAAAATAAACCCCATGAAATTGCATGCAGATAGAAGATATACGCACCTTAACATAGAGAACCCCATCAATTTGGATGCTAACATTGTCCTTGGTAATGGCAGACTGATCAGGAATGGGAATTGCTTCTTCTTTTAGTGAATGCACGTAAGCAATCTTGTCAACCAGTGGAATCAACAAGTGGATTCCAGGAGTCAAGGTTTTCACATACTTCCCAAATCGCTCAATAACAAATGCTTTCTTCTCAGGGACAATTCGAATTCCCCAATTCACTGGTGGTTTAATCTCATAACTTGATCAAACATCAAACTATCAGTTACATATCGGTTGGTCACAAAGTAGTATAAGTTTTGCATTATCAATTGATTCGACAAGATTTCAAGCATATTAAAATAAATACGGGACACAATTCATGAATGCATTATATTAATTCCTTGATCCACTCGATGATGATTTTATTTACATCCATCACGTAGGATAACTTTACAAGCATCGTCATTCTCTTTCATTTTTGGCGATAAATAACCAAAAAAAAGTCGCAACAAGAGTATTAACACTAGGTTAGCACAAAATAATCATAAAAAAGCAGCAGAAAATATAGCCTCGTGATGATAACGGAAATACGAACTGAAATTATTAGCAATGCAGCTACAGAATTCGCGTCAAACGCTGATAAAATAGTAAATAAATCGGAAAGAACATTGACAAGTCAGTAAAAGTACCTAGCGTGGGGGTCGCGGGAGTAACCGATGTGGCGAACGGGTGCAGAGAACGGAGCGGAAAGATAACGAGTAGAAATGCAAGTGGAAGGCTGCCCGAGAAGCGGCGGAGGCGCGGTGGAGATAGCACGTGAGCTGATCGGCGATTGAGGAGCGAGGAGGTACTTGACAGCTCGAAGCTTGCAGAGAGAGCTGGATTTGACGGTATTCATGAGGAATTCTGCGGAGGAAGATGGCTTGATTGGGAAGAAATTGGGTTTGGGTGGGAAATTGAAGGAAAGCCCTATTTAAACCCATCGCGGCTTGTTTAACAAGAAAACTGGATATCACCAGCCCAACGCGGGCTCTGTTTCCAGGGAAGCAGCGCTCGAGCTTTGGCTTTTACACATATATGGTATTTATTTTTAAAATATCATCTCTTAATTTATTATTAAATAAATATTTTGATGATATTTTACTTGATTTTTGATCCTTCATCTGGTGAAATTGAACGACCAATTTTTCTTTTATTTCGTAATCCATAAAAACTTATCATCTTGCATTGCACAACGTAATGAAATTGATTTTATGGATCATCTATAGCGCACAACATGGTATGAGCAATTGTGTAAGTAGACTTAATTTATAGTCAGACTCAGAGTTTAGTATACAAAGATATTACTAATATATCATGTAGAGATTGGTGTTTAACATCGAATGACAATTATATTATATTGATTTGTAATAATTGTAAATTATTCTATCAAATATTAACAAACATAGTGTGTTCGATATATTTAAAGGCTCCTGCGGTTTCATCCTAATGATTCACCAACCTTGAAGTGCTCATTCACTAAATAATTTGAAAGAATTTGATTGATAAACTCAGTTCCTCGATCAGATCTGATTCTATCAATTCCAACTGATTTTTCATTTAATAATCTTTTGAAAAGCTTAATCAGTTGAGCAGCAGTTTGGTCTTTGGACTTGAGAAATATAACCCAAGTGAATCTTGAAAAATCATCTACAACCACCAAGGTGTATTTCATTGCCCCTAAGCTCATGACTGGTATTGGAGCAAATAGATCCATATGTAACAGCTCTAAGCATCGGGAAGAAGATTTACGACCCTTGTTCTTAAAAGAAGATTTGATTTGTTTACCAAACTGACATGCTGAGCAAATTTTGTCTTTGATAAAATCCATTTTGGGCAATCCAGTAACAAGATCGTGGTTACTCAAATGTGCAATAGACTTGAAATTCAGGTGGTTTAATCTCTTATGCCACAACCAGTTTTTAGAAGATTTTGAGGCAATAAAAATACTGGTGCATAAGGTTGATCATTCCAACTGATTTTGTAAGTGTTTCCACACCTTTTGCCAGTTAGGATGATCTCTTCAGTTGAGTTTTTGACTGAACAAGAATGTTTGTCAAACTGAACTGAGAATCCATTATCGCATAATTGACTGATACTGATCAGATTATACTTAAGATTCTCAACTAGTAATACATCATTAATGGTGAAGTTACCATGGATAAGCTTACCCTTACCCACAGTTTTACCTTTAGAATTATCTCCAAAACTGATGTTTGGTCCAGTGTATTTCACCAGTTGAGATAATAAATTTGAATCTCCTGTCATGTGACGTGAACATCCACTATCCAAGTACCATATAGATTCAATGCTTGTACCTATTACCTGCAATCAAACACAAGATAAGATTCTGGTACCCTTTTCTATTTGGGTCCAAAGTTGATTAGTCCTTTAGGAATCCAGACTTGGATCAGTCTAACTGACCGTCCAGTTGCTGTATTCCAGATGGTCTTTCCCGGTCTATGTGTGCTTGGTGTATGGTGTGCAGAAGATACAACATGTGATTTGCCCTTTTTCAACTGATTGTTCAGCCAGTATCTTTTCTGAACTGTTTTACTGTTGTAGTAATTTGAGTAGCCATTTGAGTGGTTTTTACTGAAAATTTTTGGTTGCTGACTTCGAGAGTCAGTCACAACTTTTGGGCTATAACCAATTCCACGTCTTTTGGCCTTGTTCATACTTTGAGTTGGCTGTTCAATCAGTTTACTCGGCTCAGCTTGTTCTTGTACCATAACTGATTTTACAAAGTGAATGTATTTCCCTTTGTTTATATTCAGTTTTGGCTGAGTATCTTTGGAAGACAAATCATCTTTACTACAGAATCCTAAACCAGTTTTATCAGTAACTGATTTCTGAGAATTCTGTATATCAGTTAAAGCATCAGACGATTTGTTCCAAGCCTGAATAAGCTCAGCGTGCTTTGAATTTTCAAGCAACAACTTTTGAATCATTAATTGATCCCTGATTCTTTCATTTCTGAGCTCAGCAATTTCCCTTTTCAGACTCAACATATCAACTGATTCATCAGTTTTTGTTTTATCGTCTTTGGGATCATTTTGCTTCGCTCTGGCTTTTTCAAACGATAAAGCAAGCTTTTGATACTCATTAACCATGTCATGTAATGTCGAAATAATTTCTTCTCTGGTAAAATCAGTTGAACTAAAATCAAATATATGTTGACTGCTGGACTCTAGTTCTGTATCAGCAGTCATCAGACATTTTACTTCTTCTTCATTGTCACTAGAACTGCATGAAGTTTCTGGTTCTGATTCCTCGCTGTCAGTGTCTGCCCATTTGGCTTTGCTATCTTCATCTAGGAGTACTTCATGTTTCTTTCTGTAAGGCTTCTTGTCGTCCTTAGATCTCCTCTTGTGCTCATACATTTTCTTCTTTCTTTCAGTTGAAACTTGACTGTCCTTCTTAGGCTTGGGACAGTCAGCAATAAAATGACCTGGTTTGCCACAGTTGTAGCATGCATTTGACTCTTCTCTGGAATTGTTTCTTTGGTAGTGCTTCTGAAAATTCCCTTGATTTTTCCTCATGAATCTTCCAAATTTCTTGATGAACAATGACATGGCATCATTGCTTAGTTGATCCGCAGCTTTCTCAACTGAACCAGTTGGTTTTGATCTTACAGCATTTAAGGCAGTAGTAGCTGCTGGGGTAGATGGTTCTCCCTCTCGAGTTTGCAGTTCAAACTCATATGCTTTCAAGTCAGCGAATAGGTCATGGAGTTCAACTTTGTTCAGATCTTTAGACTCCCTCATTGCCATGGTTTTCACATCCCATTCCTTGGGAAGACCTCTGATTATTTTCAATGCAACTTCTTTGTTTGAATACACATTTACAAGTGCATTTAGTTCGTTGATGATGCAGCTGGTTCTTTCATCATATTCATGCATTGTTTCTCCAACTTTCATTCTGATGTTGTCGAACTTATGCACGACAACAGAAAGTTTGTTTTCTTTGGTTTTTCGTTGCCTTCGCAAAGCTGAATTAACTTCTCCCAAATCTCTTTGGCTGTCTTGCACATCTTGATTTTAGTGAACGTTACTTTGTCCAGTGTTTTGAACAATATGTCCTTTGCTACATTATCTAGATTTGCTTTCCTCTTGTCCTCAGTAGTCCACTCATCTCTAGGCTTTTCAATTCTGTGCGGTGCCCCATCTGTGATTGCAACTGCTGTATTGGCTTTCAAAATCTTCATGGGTCCGTCAGTTATAACGTACCACATGTCATCATCCTGTGCAGCTAGATGAGCCTGCATCCTGATCTTTCAATCGTCAAAATCTTCTCTTGAGAACATTGGAATCTTGTCGAATGAAGACATAGTGAACAATTTAAGTATAGATAATCTTTGATAGGATATTACTCGCTTTGATACCACTTGATAGGATCGGTTAATCGAATAAAGAGTGTTTAGAAGGGGGGTTGAATAAACACTGCTCGAATTTAAAATATTCTTCGACAATATAAATTCAGTTTTGTTACAAACTGAATATCTCGTCGGTCAAAAACAATCAGTTAAACTGAATAAAACAGTTGCGGAAAACTAACTGACTGAAAGATAGAATATCTAACTGAAAATGGTAACTGAAGTAATGACACCACAATTTGTTTCTGGATGTTCGGAGAATTGAATAACTCCTACGTCACCCTTTCTATCACGAAGATAGGATATCCACTAAAAGACTTTGATCAAATACACGACACTGTACTGACCCACTTCAGTTTGGACTTATCACTTTGCCAAAACTGAAACTCTTAGCATACAACACTTTTATAGATCGTAACTGATCTTTAGCACAACTTATAAAATCTATCAACGATTACAAAGTGCTATTTAAGATCGAGAATGTAGTCTTGAATACTACTGATATGACTAATAAGTGTGAGCTTTGATTTCTGATTTTGAGTAGATATTTTTGCAGCGTAGCAGCAAATAGAATGAGATAACTGAAAGTCGGTGTTTCTTCAGTTGCTGTCTTCGACTATTTATAGGCTCTCCTCTCAACGGTAACATTAAAGAATGTTTGAATATTCTAACCGTTGATTGCCACGTCGATATATTCTGACAATCGTACACTGTTCATTCTTTAATGCGGCGTTTCACTACTAGTTGCAGGTAAATGTACTATTTGTCGGTTGTCGCTTTCAACTGATGACGTGTACAATTGAGAGATCAGCTGGGAGAGAATCAGTTGCCGAGAGTGAACTTCAGTTGTATCGAATAGTTGATTGAGTTCAGCAGATGACGTGTTCAGTTGATGATCAGTTCAGTTGCTTAGTTCATTTGGTAAGTCTTTTTGTCAAAGCACCGGAATAAGTTTTCAACAATTTGCATACATTTGGAAATCTTGTGTACGTTCTATACAATGATTAAGAAAGATCGAAATTGGATTCGAAATCCAGAAAATGTATCTTTTTGGGTTATGCTGATGAAGTTAAGGGGTTTCGCTTGTGGGATCCAAATGTCCACAAGCTTGTTATTAGCAGATATGTTATATTCGAGGAAGATAAAGTAAAGAGAGACAAAGGCATGCTGAATTAAGAAACTATTATATTTCAGGTGGAAAATAAGACGGACGAAGGTCAAATTTCTTGTGAAGTATATCAGAGCACGAAGAACAAGAACATATTGCGTCTGAGGTTTCCAATGTGAGGCAGTTAACTTGAGGCATAAGATCACCAGGTTAGAATCTTGTTTATGATAAGAAGATGGTAAGCCATTGAATTTCCACGAGGCTACTCAAAGGTCAGATGTATCGTTGTGGATGATAGAAATGCTGCCGGAAGAATTAGAGGCATTAGAAAAGAATAAAACTCGGGATCTTGTTATACTACCACGAGAAATGAAAGCCATTGGTAACAGATGGTTCTATAAGATCAAGCATGATGACAATAACCAAGTGGAGCGGTATCATGCTATATTGGTGCTAAAAGGGTATGATCAGAAAAAATGAATTGAGTTCGATCTCATGTGGTTCAGCTCACAACAATCAGAGTAGTGTTGGCATTATGTGCAGTGTTTGACCTATATCTAAAAACAGCTAGATGTGAAAATTGCATTTCTTCATAGAGATCTTGAAGAAGAAATCTATATGCTCCAGCCAGAAGGTTTTACGGAAAAAAACAAAGAGAACTTGGTTTGCAGGTTGAACAAATCTCTGTACGGTGTCAAACAGACACCGAGCTGTTGGTACAAGAGATTTGATTTCTATATCATGAGCCTTGGATACAACAGACTTAGTGCCAGACCCTTGTACATATTTCAAGATATCTGGTGATGATTATATAATTTTTTTGTCATATGTGGATGATATGTTGGTAACAAGCCCCAACAAATATCGGGACCAAGGATTGAAGACACTGTTAGCTAGGGAATTTGATATAAAGGATTTGGGAACTACAAACAAGATTCTAGGTATCAAAGTTCACCGAGACAGAAGTAAAAAAATTATTTTGATTTCCCAGAAAAATTATTTGAAGAAAGTATTGCTACGCTTCAACATCCAAGATAGTAAGCCAATTTTGACCCTTCTTCCTGTTAACTTCAAGTTATCCTCCGAAATGTGTCCTATCAGTGAAGCAGCGAATATGGAAATGTCTCGAGTATCATATGCATCAGCACTGAGAAGTTTGATGTTCACTATAATCTGTACAAGACCAGACATTGCTCAAGCCGTGGGAGCAGTTAGTCGGTATATGGCGAATCCTGGAAGAGAACATTAAAGTACTGTTAAGAGAATCTTTAGATACATTAAGGGTACCTCAAATGCTGTATTATGTTATGGAGGATCAGAGTTTACACCCAGGAGCTATGTTGATTCAGATTATATAGGTGATCATGTTAAGAGGAAATCTACTACTGGTTATGTGTTTACACTTGCAGGGAGAGCTATAAGCTGGGTTTCAAAACTGAAAACAGTTGTGATATTGTCTACAACGGAGACAGAATAAATGAAAGTTACTCAAGCTTGCATGGAGACAATAGAATTAAAAGGCTATTGGAGGAGATCGGGCGCAAACAAGATAATGTTACTTTGTTTTGTGATAGTCAGAATGCCTTGCACATAACAAAGAATCCAGTATTTTATTCTGAGACTAAACACATTGGAGTTTAATTTCACTGTGTGCGGAAATTAGTAGAAGAAAGAAGTGTAGATATGCAGAAGATCCATACAAAAAAATAACATAGCTGATGTTCTGATCAAGCCAGTGAACACAGATAAGTTTGAGTGGTGTAGTTCATCAAGTGACCTAGCAGAAACGTAAGCAGCAAGTAATGGCAAGATTGAAATGATGTGTGGAGATGTATTTGATTCTCAATCAAATCTCCAAGTGATTTAGTCAAAAAAGTCGACAATATGTTAGGTAGGTTGCATACATCATTTAATGAGGCAACAAAGAACACGTTTTTGGCAGTGACTTTGAAATATGAATTCAGACGAAGAACTGCATCTATAAATAGATGCATTCTTCCATAATTCAATTATCCTTTAAGATCCAAAATACGATAACGTAATCTAACTGCATGCAAATCTAGGGAAAATGACTAATTAAATTGTTCTAATGACATGAATTAATTATGGTGTGCATGGTTACATGTTTAAAATGTACTTTTATATTAGAATGCATTAAAATTGTGTTTTAAAGGTTATTCGAGACGCGATCGAGGAACGGAGACCGATGAGTGAAGAAAGAAAATATTTTCATTAAATGATTAGTTTTAATTATTTAATATATGGTATATGTTATATGATATTTTCGAAAATGAAGTGTTTTGATGTGTTTTTATAGACCGAATCATATTTTAAACCGGTATTCGATTTTCGAAGAAACTTTGAACTTTTCGATAAATCGGCTAATATTTTCACAAATTTTTCCAAAATATATTAAATATTAACTAATGGATTTAATGAGCCTATTATAATTAGTTAATAGCCTAAGCTTGCACCATGTGTTTTAATTAGAATAAAAGTCTAAAACCCTACCCTCAAGCCCCATAACCACATGCCCCAACCCCTCAAAGCACTAGGAATCTTCCTTCAGCATTCAAGCACACACCACACGTAAATATTGAGAGGAAGTCGCAGTTTTTGAATGGAAAATCAGAAAGGTCCTCCCTATGTCGACGTTCTTCGTATCTCAACTTGTTTTTAGTGCGTAATAAACGCAAAGACATGCCTTAATATTCTTTTTCTCATCTATAACACCATATTATATGTTTGAAGCATGTTTGTATGAAAAATATATTGCCTTTGTTTTTTTTTATGCCTTATTATGCTTAGAACATGTGTTTTATAATTTAAAACTCTTGTTAATGGTGAATGAAGGGCCTGCCAGGGCTTTGGGAAGGGATTTTTCTCCACACGTTTAAGGGTCTCTAGATGCATAGATAAGGGCTAGACGCAAGGGAAACAAGCTGGAACGAAAAATGGGATCATAGGGCAAGGGTTAGACTTTTTGGGGAAAACTAGGAAGTGGGCTATGCAAGTGTCTTCCACGCGAAGGGCTGGGCTCGTGAGGGTCCTAGCCTCGAACCATGGTGGTCCACGCAAGGTTTGAGAGGATAGGAGTGGAAGGGCGCACGGCTAGGGAACCACGTAGCCACGACCGCGTGCAAGGGAGAGAACCATGCACGTCCTCGTGCATCGCTCAAGAGGGCTGGACTAGGAAGGTCTTAAGGGGCTCGGTCTTGGTCCTAGGAGGGTTTTTCAAGGTATGGTCCAATGAGTTAGGGCCTAGGTGCGAAAGAATTGAGGTTGAGGTGAGCTAGGGTTCGACTAACCTAGGGCAGAAAATTCGGTAGCAATTATAGGCATGTACAATGCTTTATTAGGCTTGAATTGGTTTGTATATGGTCTAGTTAGATGTTAAAAAGCTTTGGTTCAAATTTGGAAAAGTTTGGTTAAGTTTCGAGTCAATACGAGTCAAACCGGGATGTACGTCTAAGTTTAAATATGAATTGAGAAATTAGTCGAGAGACTTAAGTTTATGTCTAAGAAATAATTATGGGTGCATTTTAAGGTGTCATGTTAAGTTTGGAATAATTTGTGTCGTCTTTTAAAGGTATAAGGATAAATTGGGAAAGTTGGGGTTTCAGGGGCAAAATGGATTTTACACCTGAAAAATGTTGGATATTCTGGTAGTGTCCTGAATGCTGTAATGAATGTTAAAATATTTATTTCAAAAGTTTATAGAATTTTACGATGAAACGTTAATGCTAAAAGACATTTTTCACGCTTGGTTTAAAAGAAAAATGATTGATATGTGCATGAATTTTTATAAGTGATAGAAATATGAAAACTTAAAGGAGTTGAATTAATTGTGAATGATACAATGATACGATGATATGTAAGGCCAATGCTTAGTTAAAGGGTGAGAGGGTCGCTGATGTCCCCGTCGCCCGGTACCGTAGTAATATGTAGATGGATCCATCGGCCTTCAGTTATTACGAAAGTTATAGCTGAGGATCTGAATTCATTAAAAATGGAAACATATACGTATACGATGAAAGAAAATATGATATTATACGATGAAAGGAAAATGTTTAAGTTTATGTTCACGAAAAGCTATTTTAAGTAAAAGTATTTTCACTGTTACTTGTAAATATGTATGTATTATTTGTTCTCATGGTTAAGGTTTGCTGAGTCAATAGACTCACTAGATGTGATCGATACAGGTGAGCATGATGTGGATGCTAATGGAAGACTTGATGGTTGAACTGGCTGGATTGAAGGTGCACATAACCCAAGGATCATCGCTAGTTTTCAGTAAATAAAAATATGATTATGATTTATGATTTCTTAAAGATTTTTATGTCTTATATGCTTTTGAGATGTTTTTGAGAGGATATTAGAGTTAATTTTATCTTTGGAATAATGTTAGGTTAGGTTGATTGACGTTTACGATTTTATGTTTGAATGCTTTCCTTTGGGATTTTCAAATATTAAGTTGGTTGGTTCATTTTTAAAGTCGCAATATATATATATATATATATATATATATATATATATATATATATATATATATATGGCCGAGAGTTGTACGCTTATTTATATATATAAATTTTTTTTGTGCATTTTAAAGAAAAATCAGTAGTGTACGTTTCATATGCCTTCATTGAATTCTCTATCATCTTATAACATTTAAGTGATTCGTTCTATAATATTTGTGAGATGTTTGTTCTCTTGTATTAAGAGAGTGTGTTCTCTTTGGAAGCACAGTGAGCGGTTATACACCATAAAATATTATAGTTGATTTCTTTTCATATACCATAATAATTTTTATGGATTTTCTACATAAATCTCGGTATCTAATTTATTCTATATTTTCATATTTATTATCCCGGCAAACTGTTTATTTCTAAAGCCCAAGACCATTAATTAATTATTCAAATAATGCAGCCCAATTACTATAACCGAGAATCGAACTAATCTCGGGGTTGGGTTGACCATCCAAATTTCAGATATTAACTACTTCGAAAAATGACATTGATCTTATTTAAAAAAAGATCAAATATTCGTTTGAATCTGACATTTTTTTCAAAAGAATTTGCAACTTAAATGTGAAAAAATCATAAAGTTAGATTTCAAATTCATGGTCAAACAAATGTTACATTTTGTTAAATACTTCGTTTGTCCTATCCATATATAATCAGTTTTCTACAAGAATGAACATGAAAATACGAAAGCATTATAGAATCTGAAATTTTAGTTTAAATAATTATATTCCATGTAATTTATTCCAAATTTTTTATAATAATATTATATTCCATGAAATAGAGTCTGAAATTTTAGTTTAAAAATTAAAAAGTTTGGAAATATAAAAGAATCGCGCCAGGATAACAACAAATAATTCTAAATAGCTCTTAGGAAAAGTTACATAACATTTTCTAAAAGGTATTTATGAAGTAGATTTTAAAAATCCTTGTGATTCATAACAATTAATACTAGCATTCGAAAAAGTAAAAAGAAAATAATAATTGTGGAACAATGGTGTTTTGGGTTCGTTCGATCCTGGGTATGGGGGCAGTGTCCACACCTCATATCAATGGTTGAAATTCCACTTTATGGGGAAAAAAAATAAAAAAAAATAAAAAAATTGGGCCAGAAAAAATTCCAGCCCTTGAATGTACCCCTGCAGACAGTGCCTGCAGGGGTAGGATGGAATAATCCGGTGTTTTGGACAAGCGATTTGAATTCCCAAGGAACTTGTTTGGAAATATTGTTCTTGTCCGTTGGGTCTCAAGGCCATAGGCAATGAAAGAGCCATCTCAAAAAGAATATACTTACCCAAATCTACTTTCTACGCAGTTTTCGATTCTCATAATTTCTCACGGTAACAAAATATTGGGACAAAGCTCATCAATGTAAAAAGAACGCTAAAAAGATATGTTTTTCCGAATAGAGTTGGCAATTGGCATAACCTCATTATATTCCACTTTTATCCTTCTTTGGTCTTTGCAGTGAAAAAACAGGGTCGCCCGCACGGCTATGACTATCTTCGGGACCAGCTTCATCACCAGATTCCCAAGACGGACTGTCACTTGTAATCTGCTTCACCATGTCAGGATTCTGGGGAGGTCCGCTGGGAGATTTGTTGCCAATCAAGTTCTTGTACACGGTGAGGGCTTGAGCCATCATGCTGGCAGGATTGGAGGGACTCGAGGGAAGTAAAATAGTCGTTCCCTAGATCAGTGAAAATGGGGAAAATGTTCAAAGCAGTAATGTTTATTGGACATTGACGCTACACTTAACCTTATTATAACATGCCCTGGGATTGAATGTGCCTCACCTCTTTTGCAATCTGACTGAATGCATGAACATATTGCTCGGCGATTTTTAAACTTGCTGCCTGCAAGTTCAATGCATGATCATCCTCAATGAATATCAAACGGCTAATGCCGAAAGCTTTATTGGATTCCACACAACTACTTTTAGCAAAAAGAATTATGGAATATTTTTTTAACCCCACCCCCACACACCAAAAACAGAAACGCGGGGCACCAAAACTAACAATGTGGAACGAACGTTTTTTAACATCTTCATTAAGTGAAAATGAGGAGGTTAAGGATGCCAGAAAATAGAAGCAAAAATAATCAACTTCAAGAGCTACAAAAAATTTCATCATAAATATGAATTATTAAACTAGTTGGTTACAGAGATTAAAGAAGATGAAAAAAACTGACCTCGACACCCCCAGTTCTCTTAAGCGACTCTGACACCATATCAATCCCTTTTGCAGTTGCTTGTGATCTAGCAACGATAGCTTCTGCTTCTCCTATTATCGCATAAATTCAAGAGGACAAAAAATCAAGGGATTCAGATGGCAAAAGTCAAACATACTTGCAAGATGTATAATGTCATGGATTATAATCCATTAACATTCACCAAAATCTACATGAAAATCGTAACCAATGTTAGTGATTACTGATTATCATTGGTAGCAAACCGAGTACCCTCCACAGTAACATATAATGGCTGAACATCATTCAATCATTTGGGTGCTAATTATTCAATGTTATTGAATAATTAAACAAAAGCTCGAGTAAACCACATGGTAACCAACCTAGAGCTCTGTTAACTTGGTCCAGCTTTGCAGCTTCTGATGCAAGGATCACTGCATTCTTCTTTCCATCAGCGATATTAATGTTTGCCTGCCTTTCTCCTGTTTATATATGAACAGTAATTAGCTTTCCACAACTATGAAACATGAAAAGTTAGCATGCCAAGAGAAGAAAGTAAAACCTATTACCTTCAGACTCCAAAACTTGAGCTCTCTTTTTGCGCTCTGCTTCAGCCTGCATCTCCATTGCAGCCCTTACTCCACGCGGAGGAGATATATCCCCTGAAATCGGAAGAGGGATCGTTGAACATGTTGCAGCAGGAATCCATGAAAATTTTGCTAGAACAAGCAGTCGAATAATTATTCTTAAAAAGGAAAAAAACAGTACTCACTTATTTCATAACGAAGGCACTTTAGACCCCAATCTTTTGCAGCTTCATTGATAGCAATCTACACCAAACATATTTTCAAAACACTCTGTAAAGTATTTGAAGAGGTGGGGCGCAGCTGACTGTCAAGTAACTTGAAAATATTTTGTATCGCAAGATGAATGGCCACCAAAAAACACACATACTAATTATATATATAATTTTATTTTTAGTAATGCACACATACTCGATATACTTAATACTTATAGTGAATATCAACGACCAGAAGGTATGCACTCCCTAACAATTTCCAGTTTACACTTTTCTTTTATCTGGAAAGTTGTTATATACACAGCATAAAACTGTCAAGTACAAGCAAGCCTCGTATTACTATCAAATGCTGGAAGGAAGTCTGTCATGAACTTTAAGATAACTGAGTTCACAAAACTTTAAGATAACTGAGTTTACAAAACATACAAAAACACAAATATCAAACATGTTGCATCGACTAACTTTCAGACATAATGACACAGATTAATCTACTCTGATTCAAACACCACCTTGCTTCATATTTTACACAAGTCTGTCTAGCATCATTATCATAAGTGCCCCCTCCAACCAAAATATCTTGTTTGCTTGTCATAAATAGCATCAGATCTTAGAATAGCACAAAAAACCAAGTACATGTTAAAGAGCATACTTAACAAACATCTACCGACATCCTTTTTCATTTGATAAATACTAGCGACGAATACTGATGTGATAAATTGTATAGTAAGCCAATATCAACTATAATAAACACTTCAATCCCAGTAATTGCAAGAGCAACGACAAACTAATCCTTTAAATGCAAGAAAAACCTATCTTGTTATTGCAAGAATCAATAACTAAAAGCCAGTATCAAATACTCACCACAATTTTAACGTTAAGAGTATCCCTTTCCTCAAAAGTCTTGTCAAGAGTTATCTTACCAAGCTCACTCCTCATGGTTGTCTGCGCTAGTTGAATCACTGCATACAATGGATTCTCAACTCCATAAGATGCCAATTGCGGGTCCACTATCTTCAGAGGAAAAAAAGTAACATGTTCTATTCAGAAGTTCATTTCCAATCCAAAATAAACCCCATGAAATTGCATGCAGATAGATATACGCACCTTAACATAGAGAACCCCGTCAATTTGGATGCTAACATTGTCCTTGGTAATGGCAGACTGATCAGGAATGGGAATTGCTTCTTCTTTTAGTGAATGCACGTAAGCAATCTTGTCAACCAGTGGAATCAACAAGTGGATTCCAGGAGTCAAGGTTTTCACATACTTCCCAAATCGCTCAATAACAAATGCTTTCTTCTCAGGGACAATTCGAATTCCCCAATTCACTGGTGGTTTAATCTCATAACTTGATCAAACATCAAACTATCAGTTACATATCGGTTGGTCACAAAGTAGTATAAGTTTTGCATTATCAATTGATTCGACAAGATTTCAAGCATATTAAAATAAATACGGGACACAATTCATGAATGCATTATATTAGTTCCTTGATCCACTCGATGATGATTTTATTTACATCCATCACGTAGGATAACTTTACAAGCATCGTCATTCTCTTTCATTTTTGGCGATAAATAACCAAAAAAAAGTCGCAACAAGAGTATTAACACTAGGTTAGCACAAAATAATCATAAAAAAGCAGCAGAAAATATAGCCTCGTGATGATAACGGAAATACGAACTGAAATTATTAGCAATGCAGCTACAGAATTCGCGTCAAACGCTGATAAAATAGTAAATAAATCGGAAAGAACATTGACAAGTCAGTAAAAGTACCTAGCGTGGGGGTCGCGGGAGTAACCGATGTGGCGAACGGGTGCAGAGAACGGAGCGGAAAGATAACGAGTAGAAATGCAAGTGGAAGGCTGCCCGAGAAGCGGCGGAGGCGCGGTGGAGATAGCACGTGAGCTGATCGGCGATTGAGGAGCGAGGAGGTACTTGACAGCTCGAAGCTTGCAGAGAGAGCTGGATTTGACGGTATTCATGAGGAATTATGTGGAGGAAGATGGCTTGATTGGGAAGAAATTGGGTTTGGGTGGTAAATTGAAGGAAAGCCCTATTTCAACCCATGGCGGCTTGTTGAACAAGAAAACTGGATATCACCAGCCCAACGCGGGCTCGGTTTACTGGGAAGCAGCGCACGAGCTTTGGCTTTTACACACACATATCTGCTATTTATTTTTAAAATATTCTCTCTTAATTCATTAAATAAATATTTTGATGATATTTTACTTGATTTTTTATCCTTCGTCTGGTGAAATTGAACGACCAATTTTTCTTTTATTTCGTAATCCATAAAAAATTATCGTCTTGCATTGCACAACGTAATGAAATTGATTTTATGGATCATCTATAGCGCACAACATGGTATGAGCAATTGTGTAAGTAGACTTAATTTATAGTCAGAGTTTAGTATACAAAGATATTACTAATATATCATGGAGAGATTGGTGTTTAACATCGAATGACAATTATATTATATTGATTTGTAATAATCGTAAATTATTCTATCAAATATTAACAAACTTAGTGTGTTCGACATATTTAAAGGCTCCTGCGGGGTTTCATCCTAATGATTCACCAACCTTGAAGTGCTCATTCACAAATCACTTCGAATCCTACTTTTAGTTGTTAAATATCATCATGTAACGAACTAAAATTAGTTCCTTCCAATGGATGAATAATTTTTTTAAAATGAGTAATTAAATTGGCAAATTTTGGATTTCAAATACAAACTTAAACATGTCAAAGACATATTAAATCAAACTATATATGGACTTCTATTCATGATCTTATTTTCGGCCAAATAAATGCAATGGATTTTGGGTCTTGGATTTCAAAGCTGCAAACCCGAAGTCCAAACGCACCCTAACACTATTTAGTCGAACTAATATACTTTACTCGAAACACAAATCACACGACCTATGCTAGTAATTTCAAGGGTTCATTACTGCTTGGGGCAAATCAACCATGCCAAAAGGCATTTCTTGATACAAAACTACGTAAATCCGTCTTCAAAAAAATGTCCAAAGGAAATACTCAAACAAGCATTAAATTAAAAACAAGCCCAAGAAAAAAAAAGGAATCGATCCAAAGGGTAATCCTATGCCTTAACTACTCATTCTTCCTCAGCAATGGCTCCCTTCTCACTAACATAGATACCGTCGAGGAATTTCCGGATATCCTTGTTCTTCACATGACATTTCTGTCCAATAAACACAAACACCAGTCTCAGGTTAAGGCGTGAGAAGCAGGCAAAATAAAGTACTTCATCCAAACCCAAACAGATATATAATATTAGAGGAAAGAATTATCATATTCACGTGTATAACCAAACAAATTTAAGTTCGTAGAAAAAGATTCTTCGTGTACCTGGTTTATCAAGGCTGCAGATCTAGAAACAAGCTCAATGTCATTCCCATCCAGAACCAATTCATCCTTTACTTTTTCAGATCGCACAATTGAAACCCCTTCAAGCATATCCACCTTCCTCACCTGGTGTAAATAATAAAAGGAAAATGTAAAGACTGGCCCAGGCCCCAACTTGGCATAGATTCAGCAATAAAAAGCCAATAAATACACAAATAAACTACCAGAAAGGTACCCTGTAATCTAAGCAGTGCGCACCAAGAACAAGTAATAGGAATTCAAGAATAACCAATTACTTGCTGTAATACAGAAATAGAACAAGTACGTATCACTTATTCACACTCGTGAAAATGATACATATGATAAATTCAGAACATTGGTAAAGTATTTCAAACGGAGAATCAATTCAAATGTTTCATTCAATCAATGCTATAGTTTTCTACACATTATAAGTTATACGAATTAAATACATATCAAGGTTCCTCTACAGCAAACATAATTCCAAAGATAGCAGAGATCAAATCCAAAAAATAGAATCCAAATGTATAATTATAAAAAGAACTCTACCCAGCACATGGCAACATAATGAACTATAACACGTTTTCCAGCTAAAATGATTAAACACACATCCTCAAAGTTGAAACCGATACTCAACTTTAGGCAAATCACAACAATTCTGACAAAAAAATATCATTTGAACATTAAAAACCAGGAAATAACACTTTTAATCGAACCAACAGTTCAAGAAGAACCTACATTATACTCTTAGTAAACCATGAACCTGGCTAAATTCCAAAGATTGCTGAAATCGACCACTAACGAACAGAAACAGAGAGCAAATAACCAAGACACTCACCCGTTGATCCAATCAAAACCCTTCGAACAACTAAATGCAATAACACACCACATATCCAGACATACAACCATAGAAAAACATTACCGAATAAAGTCAAACTCATCACCAGAAGAAACAAAAAATTTCACAAGCGAACATAAAATAATCATAAACGATGCACGAAAAACGACATGCCTTCTTCTCTCCGAGGAAATTACGGATCTCAATGGACTTCCCGGTGTTGGTGATGGAGGCGTTGATGGGAAAGTGAGCGTAAACGAAACGCATCTTGTAGCGGTATCCAACGGTGACACCCTTAATCAGATTGGAGACGTGGCTGAGGGCGGTGCGGATAGAGGCGGAGGTCTTCCGCGATCCGAACCAAGCGTCAATCTTGAGCTTCTTCTTGCCAGTGGCCTCATCGGTAATAAGCTCAAAATCGAGGTTCAAATGCTTGAAGTTGCGGGAGAGCTTCCCCCTGGGGCCTTCAACCTCGATCATTTTGGCCTTCACCTTGATCTTCACACCTTCTGGGATATCCATGGAGTCGGAGGAGAGGATTGTCTTCATCTTCCGCGAGTGTTTTCTTCCGTCTCTCGACTCACTGCGTGAAGTGGGGAAATGGCGGAAGTAGGGAAACCCTCGGGAGAAATTTTATACCCAGTTGGCTTGAAGCCCTAGATTTTTTGTGGGCTAAATATTGGGCCAATAACGTTCTCTAATAAAATCAAATTACGGGCATCATGTAAGCCCGACAATACTTGTTCGGTTCACACTTTTATGAATAACTAATTCAAGGATAAAATCAAGTGTTTTCCAAATTTTGGAGATTGTATTTTTGTTATTTTAAATCGAAAATTTATATATTATATAATTTATATATGTGCACACACAATCCGTTTTCAATTCTATTATGTTTTGAGGAACTCATCAATTATTATGACTTACAAATAAATCATTATCAACACAAAAAATAAATAAAATCGATCCATGATATCTGAGTTTGCGTTTTGAAGAATTTTGAATAGATGGAGCTCTTGTTGAGTAATGAAAGTTTTTTAAACGTAATATTTCGACTAATGTTTATCGTTTAAAAGTTTGAGTTACGACAATAATACTAAATATAAATTTCGATAAAACGGAAAGATGTGAATCTTATTAGTTACAAATGTAATTATTATTATTATTATTATTATTATTATGGAACCTTCAACCGCTATTTTTTATTTGAATTAAGTAAATCTGCAGAGCTAAGTTAATATCTTGCAAACCATGCTAGTCAAATATGAACTTGCTCTGGCCATACTAAGTTAATTTTGTTGATTCTACATTTGTTTATAGTTTCTGTGTGTCCCAGTGGAGTTCTCAGTTTGAACTCCTGCGGCTTGTGTATTTATAATTCTTACACATCAAACAAACTTTTCGTGAGTTAGATTTTTGGGCTTGAATGAATAATAAGAAATTAAGAAAGAATTCTTAAAAATGACGACGACGACGACGATAATAATAATAATAAATTAAGAAAGAATTTTGTTGATGAATATAGAGAGTGTTTAGAGAGTTTTTGCTTATTTTAAAGTGATTCTTCTAAAGATTATTTTGAAGTGAGTGAGAAGCAAAAGTAGAAAGTGTTTGGAAATAAAAGTTTAAAACTAATTTAAACTAAAATTTGAGCGTTTGGAGAAAAATTGTTTTCAAACTTAATTTTGTAAAATGACAACAATTATCCTTAGCCTATATAACATTTATCTTTTCTAATTATTTAAATTCTGGTACTCACACCATCGATAATGTATTTATATAATTATTATTACATTTTGAATATTTTGATAAAAAATAAATTTTTTATAATACGAATGTCTGAAAATTTATATAAGATTAATAAAAAATTTAAAAATGCAAATGAAAAAATTTGAATAAATTTAAAAAATATGTAAAAAAAAATTATAGAAATGAAAGCTAAATAAAAATGCATTATATATTTTTAAAAAATTAATGTTTGTAATAAAGCTGGCATTTTATTTTCTAAACACAAATGGTTCCAAGTGCATTTATATCTTGTGGTGGTAGTTGTTGGATTGTCTTAATCTACATGATGATACAACATCATGGTTTCGAATTTTATGTTAAACTTCAATCTTAATCTGCAATTTATTTTTTTTGTTTATGATTTTAGTAATTTCTCCAAATGATGATATATGCAGTTCTACACCAATATTCTTCGGCTTTATGAGAAATGACAGAAATTATTATTAAAAGATACAAGACTAAAATTGAAATTTGATAACCAAAATCACAATTATATGAATATAATTTAACAAAGCTGGAATTTTTCACACAATTAAACAGAGAATAAGAAAAATAAAATAGATTTAATTGGATTTAAAGGTACTTTTATAATTATCATGCAAAATGTGAATATTGTGGGTATATACAGCAGCATAAACTAAGGAAAGCATCTCCTATAAGATGGTGAACCTCTGCAGAATTAAGAACGATATAACAGTAAACCAACTCCTCCATCTGCTTCCAGTCCTCTATCCCCACATTCTCTATCATCTCAACTATGGATTCCCTGATCTCCGAGAATGGATCGGCCGAATACTTCACCGCGCATACGCAGTCTCGGAACGCCTCGCAGCAAACATCGTCCGGTAACTTGGCCGAAAAGCTCACAACCGATCTACGCCGCCGCATGCCGTGCATGTATTTCTTTCTTTTTTTTTCCAGAATATATTCCTTCATTTCTGCACGTCGAAGGCTATAGAATGTGGGATGTATATATATTTAGTGTCCTGAAATTGTGGAGCGGAGAGGTGGATCGGAGGGATGTGTGTGCATATAATAAATGCATGGGGAGGCCCTGGGGCAGGAACAAGGAAACCCGTACATGTGGGCAACGGAGGGGCTCGGATCACGAGAGCTGGGGAGGGAGTGGGGGTCACGTGTTTAGGGGACCATTTTCAGCCCTGCTCGCTCATCAATTTTTTCAATATTCAGTAATTTTCAAAATCAAACTAAATTAATAAGAGCAGCATCGTTCGGTACGCACATACCCGAACCCGAGCCAACACGAAAACTCTCAATCCGAACCTGAACCCGATCAAACCGAGTAACTCGATTTTGAATTTTTTTAAAAGAAAATTAAATAAAATTCAAATAATAATAATAATAATATTTTAATTTAAACACATAGTAATAAAATCTCCTTCATATATATTATTTAAATTTGAAAGTCTAATTGTAGAAAAAT
This sequence comes from Primulina eburnea, assembly GCF_022965805.1. Lineage (NCBI taxonomy): Eukaryota > Viridiplantae > Streptophyta > Magnoliopsida > Lamiales > Gesneriaceae > Primulina > Primulina eburnea. The sequence goes on from NC_133116.1 coordinate 14,295,334, forward strand.
AAAGTCTTTTTATCAAACAAAAATTGTTTAAAAAATAAAAAATATTCAAAATAAATATTAAATTATGAATATTTATTATATAAATATACAATAAATATTTTTTCAGACATATAATATATAAAAATATAGGGAATATTTATTAATTATACTTTTTTAAAATAAAAATTAAAATTTTCGGATCAACTCGGGTTCACCTTAACTCAACCCAACTCGATCATTTTTTTCGGGTTAGCTATCGGGTTCAACCCGAACTTGAAAACCCCAAACACAAACCTGATTTTTTTCGAATTGAACCGTGTTGGGTTGATGGGTCATGTTTGATTTTGACACTCCTAGACGGAATAATGATATTTGATTGATTTAATTTTTTTTATATATTCTAAAATTTAAAATAATTATAAATTCAAAAAATTTAATAATATTTAAATATAATTTGTAATTTGACTAATATTATAACTAATTTAATTATTATTAATTATATTTTAATTATTATCATATTATTTTGAACCGTAAAATTATATTCACTACTTTCCGATATTTAATATTTAAATTTGTATTACTATTTTAATTATCAGAGTTAATACATATTTATGTTATTCTTAAATTTTTATTATTTTATATAATATTAATTGATATTTTATTTTTTTTCGGAAAATAGTTAAAATTTAATATTACATATAACATTTTAATTTTATTTATTATTTTTCAATAAATTAATTCTAGAAACTTTATTTTTTATTCCGTCATTTTAAAAATATATTACTAATTAATATTTGATTAGAACATTTTAGTAAATATAATATAATTAACAAAAATAATCAAAAAATTTAAAATCATATAAAATATCATATATCATTTTTGTATTATATCATACGAATCAAACCATGTCTCACAATATTGTATCTATCGAAAATGATAAAATTAAACTTAATTAAATATTATTTAAACTTAATTAAATATTATTGAAGAAGAATGACAGGTTTCGAAAAATAGTAGCATCGTGGCTAGTTGTTGATGTGAATCGAACAAGTCAATAATTTTTGATTTCATGTAAGCTTAATATCAGTTTTCCGAGAAATATGATTGGATGCAAAAAAGTACATCAAAATCATTACACCAAAACCAAAATTTGAAAATAAGTAGACATAAACCTAAAATTTTAAATGTTCACGGACCAAAAAAGTTGTTTTCCCATGTATGAAATAATCTCAATTTAATACGTACAATAAAAAATTTATATTTATTATTTAGAATAAATTAACTAAAAAAATGGAACTATGACAAAGAACGTTGCGTTTTTATAACTTCGTCTATAATGCCTAAAATAATTGAACAATTTCAATTCATTTAGATAGAATGTAAGACCCGAGATTTCAATTCAATTAGATAGAATGTAAGACCCGAGATTTTATCATTTTAATCCGAGATTATTTAATTTATGATTTTGGAATGTTGAGGATTGAAATTGAATTAAAAAAATTGTGAGGACCAAATTGCAAATAGTGAAGTTTCAGGGGCTAAAGTGTAATTAATTGGATTGAATGGGACACTTGGCTTTCTTATGCAACTTGATATGTCAAATATCATTTCTTTCTTCATACTCCAGCAAGAACCGAACGAATTTCATAGCTATTCTCTCAAATTATCTCAAAGCCTAGAAATTTATTGTGCAAGATCCGTTTATCAGAATTTGAATCCGAACACAGTTCTGTGCTCCTCTCATCGATAACTACAACTGGACGTAAGTTTTATTAGGTTATGTTATCATTTGAAATTATGATGTTGGAAGAATTATTATTTGATCATTATTATGTGTTCTGGAAATATTAGACATCGTAGAATCGAAGTCAGATCAAATAACAGGTTGATTATGGAATTGTTATGATTTTTCAGAATATATCAATTGATATTGGACATATTTGGATTATGGATTGATTACAGATTGTATTGGATATGTGTTATGATTTGTAATTGATATCTGTTGATATTGTATTGACGGGGATATCGGGATTATGCCGTTATGCCGTTCAATTTGAAATAAATTCAGATTAATCAGATTCAGTATTGAATTGGTAATGGAATGTTGATATTATTATTCTCGATATGTCATTTCAGATTGACAGAGACAGTCTTGCATTCAGAACTTATATTGTTTCAGACCGAGACTACGAAAGAAAGGTATAAGTCAATGTGGTACCGGGAGAACGAATCGAGTAGGATATACTTGATTTTCCCTAAATCACATACTTATTGTTATTATTTATATTGATATGCTTGTTCTATTGATTTATAGAAGCATGTATTAGAAAATGTATTAGACGAGTCATCTTGTGGCATAAGTGCCGATAGTGATAGAATCGTCACTGGCACATTGCACATTGTCACAAGATAGTGAATTAGCGATAGTGCCACAGTCTGTGACGGATAGGTTAAGACACCGGATGTTTGGTTATATCGAAGTGGATAGAATTGGAGTTTCTTCTATTACTGATGTTCGATATAGGAATGCCAACGTCTGGAAACCGGGATCCCTAGACTAGGATTGAGTCTAATCTGAGACGTGGAGTCATGAGTTTGATTAATGATTTTATATTAATTATGTTTCTGATTTTGATACATGTTACTGATATATGTTACATGCTTTTACATTGTTTATATGATTTCATGTTTCGTTGATTTATATTGGGATTATATTTCTCACCGGAGTTATCCGGCTGTTGTCGTGTTTATATGTGTGCAGGGCAACAGGTGGGACAGGTTCAAGGTCAAGGAGATGAAGGTAGATCGTGATTAGAGTGGAGACTACGGACTTGGATTAGAGATAGTGTTTGAACACTTGACATTTAGTTGTTAAACCTTAGTTTGAATGATTGTATATATAGTACAAGACTTTTACTTTAATACTGATATGTATCTTAGATTGAATCCCATTACATTCCGCATTTAAAAAAAAAATTAGATCATATTTATTATAATTGATTAAATTGTCCTAATGATGATTAAGAGTATGATTAGCGTCCGGGTCCCCACAACAGGTGGTATCAGAGCGATAGATCCTCTAGATTGAGATAGAAGCTAGTGAGCGGGATAGATTGAGTTTTCTTTCCTGCTTGTGATTGCTAGCATGTATTACTGCTTTATAATGCATGTTTATCTGAATTGATTTGAAAACATGTGTTATTGAAAATGAATCAGAGTCGATTCTGGATCAGCAATAAGATGATCGGAGGAGGACTGAAACAGATTTGTTGTATTTGTTGCTAACCATTTTTGTAATCAGATATGCCTCCTAGAAGAGTACCGGAACATGGTAGCACTTCGAATCCTCCAATGTATGTGACAGCAACCCCAATGGAAACAATGTTGAAGAGATTTCCGTCATTTCATCCACCTACACTGAAAGGTACTGAGATAGCAGTGGATTGTGAGAGTTGGCTGGACGACATTGAGATGTTGTTCGAGTCCTTAGATTATACTGATGAGCGGAGAGTGAAACTGATAGGGCACCAGTTACATGATATTGCAAAGAACTGGTGGATTACGACAAAGAGGGCTTTGGAGCATCGAGGTACTGTTATTACCTGGAATGTGTTTAGAACTGAATTTTATCAGAGGTTCTTTCCAGTGTTGTACAGGAAGGATAAGGGAGCCGAGTTTGCAAACTTGAGACAGGGTCAACTGAACATTGAAGAATATGTGGCCAAGTTCTCTACATTGCTACGATTTTCTCCACATGTGGCCGAGAATGAAGAAGCTGTTGCTGATCAGTTCATCAATTGCCTGAATCCGGATATATTTACATTGGTGAACACCTGACGACCGAACAACTTTGCTGATGCTCTGAACAGAGCAAAGAGAGCAGAAGCCGGTCTAATTAGACAGAGAGGAGCTTCGTATGTTGCCCCAGCACCGATACCACAACAACCTACACCTATATTTGAGAGTGGCAGTAGCAGTAGTGGAAGGAAAGATCAGTTGAAAGCTAGAGTGAAATAGTTCAAGAGATCTAGAAGCAGTTCATCCAGTTCTAGTGGCTCACGACAGACTGCCCAGAGCCAGAGTTATACAGGAGCTTATTGCAGCACTTGTGGAGGGAGACATTCCACAGAGCAGTGTCGAGGAGTGTTTGGCAGTTGCCGTATTTGTAGACATCAGGGACATTTTGCTAGAGTTTGTCCCCAGAGAGATACTCAGAGATCTCATGGTGCCGAGTCATCTGGATCAGTAGCTCAGACTGGTAGACGACCATCTGCCGTTCACTCTTTCCAGCCAGCACCAGCCCAGTCACAGCAGAGGTCAGGAGGAAGATAGACTGTTAGCCAGCCTCCGAGACAGCAGGCCAGAGTATTTGCACTGACTGAGGAGCAGGCACAGGACGCACCTGACGATGTTGTTGCAGGTAACTGTTCTATTTCTGGTTATCCTGATTATGTATTGATTGATACTGGTGCATCGCATACATTTATTTCTGACCGATTTGCATTGAGTCATGCATTGCCTATTGAGTCATTGTCTGCGATAGTGTCTCTCCTCTCCGCTGGGACAAGTTTGATATCAGTGAAGTCTGTTAGATCTTGTATACTGCAGTATGATGGGCATGAGCTTGATTTAGACTGCATTGTACTTGGGTTGTCTGATTTTGATTATATTATCGGTATCAATATGTTGACCAAGTACAGAGCTACAGTTGATTGTTTCCACAAGATAGTGAGATTCAGACCTGAGATGGCTGAGGAGTGGAAATTTTACGGTAAGAGTTCTCGAGCCAGAATTCCTTTGATATCTGCTATGAATATGACTCGATTATTGCAGAAAGGAGCGGATGGATTCCTTGTTTATTCAGTGGATTTACTGAAATCGAGTCCATCATTGACGGACTTGCCAGTGGTGTGTGAGTTTGCTGATGTCTTTCCATATGAGATTCCTGGTTTGCCTCCGATTCGAGAGATAGACTTCAGCATTGAGTTGATGCCAGGTACAGTTCCGATATCTAGAGCTCCATACCGAATGGCACCGATTGAGTTGAAAGAGCTGAAAGAACAGTTGGAGAATTCACTGGCCAAAGGGTATATCAGACCGAGTGTATCTCCTTGGGGTGCTCCAATACTGTTTGTGAGAAAGAAATACGGTTCTATGAGACTCTGTATCGACTACCGGAAACTGAACAAGGCAACGGTAAAGAATAAATATCGTTTGCCTCGTATTGATGATTTGTTTGATCAGTTGCAGGGTTCATCGGTATATTCTAAGATCGACTTGAGATCTGGATATCATCAGTTGAGAGTCAGGGATTCCGATATCTCGAAGACTGCATTTAGAACCAGGTATGGACACTATGAATTTATTGTAATGTCATTTGGTTTGACGAATGCACCGGCTGTATTTATGGGGTTGATGAACCGTGTCTTTCAGAGATATCTTGATGATTTCGTTATGATATTCAGTGATGATATTCTGATTTATTCCAAGAATATGATTGAGCATGCCGAGCATCTAAGAAGTGTGTTGAGAATTCTTAGGACTGAGAAACTGTATGCTAAACTGTCGAAATGTGAGTTTTGGTTGAGACAGGTTGTATTTCTGGGGCCTATTATATCCGGAGACGGTATATCAGTTGATCCCAGTAAGGTTGAGGAGGTGATTTCTTGGCCGAGACCGACATATGTGCCAGAGATACGCAGCTTTATGGGTTTAGCAGGATATTATCGACGATTCATTAAAAATTTCTCCGGTATTGCTAAACCTATTACCCAGTTGACTCAGAAGAATGCTCCATTTATTTGGTCAGAAGACTGTGAGTCCAGCTTTGTAGAGCTGAAGAAGAGATTGACCAGTGCTCCGGTGTTGACTATCCGATCAGGTACTGGTGATTTTGTAGTTTATTGTGATGCTTCTCACCAGGATTGGGTTGTGTTTTGATGCAGCGAGAGCATGTTATCACTTATGCCTCAAGACACCTAAAGCCCCATGAGACTCATTATCCAATTCATGATCTTGAATTGGCAGCCATCGTCTTTGCATTGAAGATATGGCGACATTATCTATACTGTGAAAAATTTGAAATTTACTCGGATCACAAAAGCCTGAAGTATCTGTTTTCACAATCCGAGTTGAATATGAGGCAGCGAAGATGGCTGGATTTACTAAATGATTTCGATTGTGAAATCAAGTATTATCCGGGAAAATTCAATGCAGCAGCAGATGCACTAAGTCGAAAGGAATGTTCTTTATCCTTATCGACAATTGGTGTTTCAAATTTGATAGAGGATTGCTGTTTGTCTGGATTAGCATTTGAAACAGATTGTCGGCCTCTAAGATTGTATGCTATTCGGGCCGAACCAGAACTGATATGTAGAATCAAAGAAGCACAGAAAGTTGATCAGAATGTGCAGAATCCGATTGCTATGGTCAGAGCTGGACATCAATCGGAGTATCAGATTCGTGACAGTGTTTTGTATGTGAATAATCGTATTGTTGTGTCGAATGTTTCAGATTTGAAACAGCGGATACTAGCAGAAGCGCACAAAATTCGTTTTAGCATTCATCCTGGTGACAGAAAGATGTACAATGATTTGAAGACACAATATTGGTGGAAACAGATGAAATCTGTTGTTACTGAATTTGTGGCCAAGTGTCTGAATTGCCAACAGGTGAAAGCAGAAAGAAAGAAACCAGGAGGATTGTTGCAGAGTTTTTCCATTCCTGAATGGAAATGAGATCACATTTCCATGGATTTTATGATGCGATTTGGGTCGTGATTGATCGATTGACCAAATCCGCATGCTTTATTCCATACAAGATGACATACAGATATGACCAGTGGCCGATATTTATATCAGAGAGGTAGTCAGATTGTACAAAGTGCCGAAGTCGATTGTTTCAGACCGTGATCCTCTGTTTACTTCGCACTTCTGGCAGAGTTTGCAGCAGGCTTTAAGTACGAAGTTACATTTGAGTCCCGCATATCATCCACAGACTGACGGACAGCCAGAGCGGACGATCCAGACATTGGAAGATATGCAGAGAGCGGTAGTGCTTGATTTTAGCACTAATTGGCAGGATGCATTGCCACTTTGTGAGTTTTCGTACAACAACAACTATCAGACGATTATTGAGATGGCACATTTCGAAGCTTTGTACGGAAAGAAATGCAGATCCCCTTTATATGGGGACGATATCTCTGAAGTTCCTGATATTAGACCTGATATGATCAGAGATATGGCTGAAAAAGTGAAACTGATTCAGAAAAGAATGAAGGCAGCATAGGACAGACAAGCCAAATATGCCAACATTCGACGTAGACCGTTGGTAGTTGAGGCAGGAGACAGAGTATTTTTGAAGATTTCGCCCTTCAGAGGAGTTATCAGATTTGGCAAGAAGGGGAAGTTGTCTCCACGATACGTTGGTCCATATGAAATTCTCGAGAAGATAGGAGATCGTGCCTATCGACTCGCATTACCAACTTCTCTATTTGGAATACATGATCTCTTTCATGTATATATGTTGCGGAAGTATCTCCCCGATGATTCTCATGTTATTCAGCCAGACGAGGCCGAACTTGATGAAAGTCTAAGTTATATTGAAAAACCGATCCAGATTATCGATCGCAAGGAAAATCAACTGAAGAAGCTACTTGGGAGACTGAATCAGACATGAGACAGGAGTTCCCAGACCTATTTCGATAATGTAAGTTTTCTAATCCGTATTCTGATATACATTTCCTTTCAATATGATTTGATTGCCTAGGATTTCGGGGACGAAATCATATTTTAGGGGCGGAGAATTGTAAGACCCGAGATTTTATCATTTTAATTCGAGATTATTTAATTTATGATTTTGGAATGTTGAGGATTGAAATTGAATTTAAAAAAAACTGTGATGACCAAATTGCAAATAGTGAAGTTTCAGGGGCTAAAGTGCAATTAATTGGATTGAATGGGACACTTGGATTTCTTATGCAACTTGATATGTCAAATATCATTTCCTTCCTCATACTCCAGCAAGAACCGAATGAATTCCATAGCTATTCTCTCAAATTTCTTCAAAGCCTAGAAATTTATTGTGCAAGATCCGTTTATTAGAATTTGAATCCGAACACAGTTCTGTGCTCCTCTCATCGACAGCTACAACTGGACGTAAGTTTTATTAGGTTTTGTTATCATTTGAAATTATGATGTTGGAAGAATTATTATTTGATCATTATTATGTGTTCTGGAAATATTATACATCGTAGAATCGAAGTCAGATCAAATAACAGATTGATAGAATTGTTATGATTTTTTAGAATATATCGATTGATATTGGACAGATTTGGATTATGGATTGATTACAGATTGTATTGGATATGAGTTATGATTTGTAATTGATATCTGTTGATATTGTATTGACGGGGATATCGGGATTGTGCCGTTATGCCGTTGAATTTGAAATAAATTCAGATTAATCAGATTCAGTATTGAATTGGGAATGGAATGTTGATATTATTATTCTCGATATGTCATTTCAGATTGACAGAGACAGTCTTGCATTCAGAACTTATATTGTTTCAGACCGAGACTACGAAATAAAGGTATAAGTCAATGTGGTACTGGGAGAACGACTCGAGTAGGATATACTGGAGTTTCCCTAAATCACATACTTATTGTTATTATTTATATTGATTTGAATTGATGTGCTTGTTCTATTGATTTATAGAAGCATGTACTAGACGAGTATTAGACGAGTTATCTTGTGGCATAAGTGCCGATAGTGATGGAATCGTCACTGGCACATTGCACATTGTCACAAGATAGTGAATTGACGATAGTGCCACAGTCTGTGACGGATAGGTCAAGACACCGGATGTTAGGTTATATCGAAGTGGATAGAATTGGAGTTTCTTCTATTACTGATGTTCGATATAGGAATGCCAACGTCTAGAAACCGGGATCCCTAGACTAGGATTGAGTCTAGTCTGAGACGTGGAGTCACGCGTTTGATTAATGATTTTATATTAACTATGTTTCTAATTTTGATACATGTTACTGATATATGTTACATGCTTTTACATTGTTTATATGATTTCATGTTTCGTTGATTTATACTGGGATTGTATTTCTCACCGGAGTTATCCGTCTGTTGTCGTGTTTGTATGTGTGCATGACAACAGGTGGGACAGGTTCAGGGTCAAGGAGATGAAGATAGATCGTGATTAGAGTGGAGAATACGGACTTGGATTAGAGATAGGGCTTGGACACTTGACATTTAGTTGTTAAACTTTAGTTTGAATGATTGTATATATAGTACAAGACTTGTAATTTAATACTGATATGTATATTAGATTGAATCCCATTATATTCCGCATTTAAAAAAAAAATTAGACCATGTTTATTATAATTGATTAAATTGTTCTAATGATGATTAAGAGTATGATTAGCGTCCGAGTCCCCACATAGAATATAAGTTGAAATTTGATATACCGGACAACACATTTTTGGTGTAGTTAGAGTAGGTGTCTAGCAACCCAACTTGTGGTCAGATTTTTATTGACTCTAATTTAAAAAAAATCTTTTTTTAATAATATTTTACGATTTCATTCGATTATAGCATTATACTTTATCTGTATACTCATGCAAACTGCATAGATAAAGTTTTTGAATATATAATAGATGCAATGATGTATGCGTCGCAACTAGGGGTGAGCATTTGGTCGGTTCGGTTACCGACCGAACCAAAATATTTTTTTTCATAACCGAACCTGACCGAATTATTTTTCATAACCGATGAAAACCGAACCGATTAAAATCGGTTAATTCGGTCGGTTACAGAATTAACCGATTAGTTTTTTTAAAAAATTTTTGATTTAACTTTAATTATATATATAATTTTTCTTGAATACTACAATATATACAAATGCATAAAAACATAAAATCACACACATCACAAATGTATAAATTTTGTTTGAACACAATTAATACATATTATATCGATTTCAAAATTAAAAATTAATATATATATATATATATAAATTGATAAATAATAAAATTTATTAAATAATAGTATTTATTATATCGGTTAATTCGGTTAATCGATCTCAAAATTTTGAAAAACTATAACCGAACCAAATTAACCGATATAACTGAATTTTTTAAATTTGAAAACCGAATTTCTGAAATAACCGAACCGAATTTCCGAATTGGCTCGGTTCGGTCGGTTAATTCGATTTAACCAAAATCTTGCTCACCCCTATTCACAACGTAAGATCGTGGAACTCATTAGGAAGTGTACCATGTATTCTAAACAGATTCATAGTCGAATCAGCCCCCTAAAACAAAGATAAAGTTTGCTCGAGCTTGAGACTAGCATCTGTGATGTAAACATCATGTTTCATTGGCAAAGGCATGATGAGGTTCATTCACACAGATGAGTGATCATATGATGATGCACTAAACAACCCTCCTTCGAACTATCCAATTGGTTCTAATTTATCGAGTGGAATAGTCAATAGTTATGATTGTATACCATTAGTCCTTTGACCCGGGACAATATAAAGGCAATACGTAATAGCACGCACTTTGTTCCGTTTACCGACTCCATTGAGGGTCATCAAGTGACGAGGTTGAACGTAGTTTCGAAATACGTAGAAGCAAATGCATTGTATTCCGGAATTCACCGTTCGCCTACGGATGAAGATATCTTATGTGATCTGATGAGTTAATAATGCAAAGAGTATCTGGCCAGAGTAAGAAATGTGCTTTAGAGATAGGTGTTTTCCTAGTTGCACATATCATGACACTGTTAGTACTCAAAGATAAATCACATCGCTATCGAATTCATATGCAACTCTCGATATACCGATGATTGTAGATTCGATCGGGATAAATGTGCTGAAGGGACCGTACTGTACGCTAACCATGACTAAAAAATTTTGCAGGCACTATCAGTGATACATAGGGGATCATGGGATGATGCTACTAGACGCTCTTACCATGATCCGATGGGTGCAATCAGAAATGAGTTCTGACATTCTTGATCAAGGTGTTGATGAAAAAATGGGGCTAACTAGGGAAAGCCCGAATAAGAATAAATGTCATTCTGAATCACTTGTAGATGTTAATCCACGGCTAACTGTATTCTTAAACCATTGAGGGTCATAAAAGTATCGAATTATGTGTTCTCATTGAGAAAGTCAAAGTTCAAGGAGTTGAAATTTGGCAACTATAGCTTGATGGAGATCGAACATGAAATTTATAAATGAGTTTATAAGCTGATTCTATATGATGGAAAAAATGGAAGTTAGCACGATTGATAGTTATGGAAGGAGAATAGAACTGTCTATTTTGTGAATGAGTTCACTAAAACTGTCAGCTGCCCTATTTGGTAAGTGAAAATTTTGATTTTCGAAATTTTTGATTTTCATTATATGAACAAGACTTATATCCTTGATACATCGACGCTCTCGGATCGTCGATCGGGGTTATAATGAGTTCGAAATAATTTATATAGTAAACTGAATATTTATTAATGAAATGATTGTGCTAGTAGTGGTGACTACTAACATGCACAGATTCCGATAAATATTCTAGAGGAAACTAGAATTATACTAACCAATGCGTTAATTTTACAAATTAAATAATGGTTATTTAATTTAATTAATGTACATATACATATATGTATTTTATATGGTGATATAATATATATATATATATATATATATATAGTATTAATATGTCATATATTATTAAGATTTGATAAATATATTATATATTAAAAATATAAGAATTTAAATATAATATCCTTCTCAATTGCAACACAATTCTTTCCACCATAAGGGGATCGGAAAAAAAATGACAACTAAGAGCAAATTAGATTTGCGTAAATATAGATTAAGAATCCATAATATTTGTTAACAATGAATTAAGGAAAAATCCATGATATGTATCATGCAACTCACGGCCACTACACAATTCTTGTGTGAAAGTTTCGCCACCTTCTTTTCCACTGTGGCGCCGCTTTGTCTTCGGATTTTGGAAATTCGAAGGCTATAGTCTCAACGCACAAATCACTTACGATTTCTAGTGCAATCCAAATGAGGAACAAACTTTCTGATCGTTGACCCAATTTGACGATTAAGGTTGAAGATCCGTTCGTAAAGAATTACAAGAAGATCTATATCCGCCTAAACACTGAAATAGTTTGAAGTCCAGTGTTGAGAATGAAAAGGTATAATTATAAATGTGCTATGTATGTATGGTTTTAAACATACGACGTACAAGAAAAAGAAAAAAATTTAAACTTCTACTGCGTCTTAGGTGTGAGAATGTCCATCAACAGATGTAACAATAGAGACGTTCTCTGATTGAGCTATATTCATCAAGTAACCAATTACAGAAGAAAATATAGAATATAAAAAATATTAAATGACTTGACAATAAAACCGACAAAATTTCGACTTAAACGGACAAGAAATGATAAAGTGAGAAAGAAAATTACGATAAAGAATATGAAAAATATTACATGATTTGACAATAAAACCGACAAAATTTCGACTTAAACGTACAAAAAATGACAAATTGAGAAATAAAATTACAATAAAACGTGAAATTTATGAAAAATATTATTTTGAGGAATTATTTTAGTACTGAATTCTATTCCATTAAATTGAAAAAATGTTAGTTAAATTAAATCTATATGATTGACAGATAATAAGCTCTATCTATTTAGTTTATCAAAACAAATTTGGAGCGAAAATAAATAAATAAATAAATAAAACCAGGTGTGAGAACCCAAATTTTTGGGCAGTAATTATTTAATTAAATATAGACATGTATAAGAATTTATTTTCGAGTTATAATAAATTCGAAAATATTAAATAATACATGGTATTGAAAATTCCAAACCAATAAATACATAAATTCAAAATTCAGTACAAATCATGTATTAATTTCGAAATAAGGCCGGATATCAATCAAATTTGGAAGGAAATATTACATACATGGCAACTTTTCTCAACAATGAAGCATATCAATAGTTATGGAAGGATTATCTCGAAATTTATGGAAGGAGTATCTCCCAATTTTGGAAAGAATATCAATCGAATTATGGTAAGATTGTCACCACATCCATATAAATAAGAGGACCTCTCATTCAGAATTTACACTGAAATTTTCGAGTTAATCTATAATTTTCGAAATTTCCTCCCAAAAATTCTACACGAGTCATCAATCTTTCGAAGTTCAGAAATTCGTTTCTCTCTGTCGGTGCTGAGAATCCGATCTTCACCGTTCAGAATATTCTTTCATATGTTTTGAATAACATATCCAAATTTCAGCCAAATCTAACGGTTAATATTTTGTTTATAGTCTTCGCTACACATATACCATTTTGGTATATGTGTATTTTTTTGCTCAGATTTTAGGCGAGATACAACATACCTAAAGTTTTTGTCCATAAGCAGGTTAAAACGACATCCAAACCCGATATCCACCGTTTATAATTTATTTAACGTACTTTTGAATGTACTGTAAAAGTTTGAGCCCGATCCAACGGTTAAATAAGGTGCAAGGAATTTTACAAGGCGGCTGATTTTTTGGTAGATGTGCTGTTGCGTTTTTGAAGCATGATTCTCCTATGGTTTTCGAGTTCTTCACGTTTTCTTCTAGTCTAAGGTATGTGGGCTTCTTTTAAAATATGTTGCATACGAATTATTTCGTTTTCGAAAGTTTCGGTTGAGCACCTTAACTCTGTTTCTACGTTCTTTTTTTTGTGAGATTTTGGTACGTTTACGTGTTGGCACTGTGAGGATTCACTGAAAATGGGTGAGAATCCCAACATATGGCCCTTCACGGTGGGATAGAACCGTTTATGGCCTCGCCCCCTTAAAGGATTAAAAATTAGGGACTGATATCAGTAAACCATAGAAGTTAGAAAAATCGCAGTTCTGTTATTATATGAATATGATGTTACATTATGAAAAGCATGATGTGTTTATGTGTTATTTTCGAAAATGGTGTAAATATTTTTATGTTGTGCTCGAACGGCCCCCACTTGCTGAGTATTTCCCAAAATACTCACCCATTACTCTACCCTCCCCAGATAAATCAGACGAAGAAATAGAGAAAGAAGAATCGGACACGAGTTTTTGGACTGATAAAGGATGCATGAAGAATTTTAATTAAGAATATATTCTCGTGAGTTTTTAATTCAAGTTATAAACGCTTCCACATATTTTTATTGTTTTCAGAGTTATTATTGTAAAGAAGATTCCATTTTTATGATATTTATGATATAAACTGGTTTTGGTTTATATTGTACTACGATGTTTGTTGTTTAGCAATTTTGTGATTGTTGAATAACTCCGGTATCGACTAACCTCGATCTCGGGGCGTGACATTTAAGTGGTATCAGAGCGATCAGGTTCATAATCTAGTTGGGAAGATAAAATCGATCAGATTATGGAAAAGCGACGATGCAGTCCCTTCTGAAACGGCCAAACGAGTAATATTTACAATTCGTTGTGAGGCATAGTCTGAAAACGTGAAAATCCTTTGTTTAGACCTTCGAAATCGTGCATTTGCTATTTTAAGAAAGTTTCATAGAACTCATAGTTTTTTCATAGGAAACTCAGAATTTAATCTCGTCAACTGTCCTGGAATCCTCTCGACGTATTCTTTCTATCCATGTGTCAATGTCCAAACTTTCCACTTTGGAAACTGTCTCAAAAAAATCTCTTTCAACGCATTTTCTTGAACTACTTGTCGAATTTTTATGGAATAGTATTATGGGGACAATTAGTATTTGCGTATATTGTTAAAGATAAGTTGACTTAAGATTTTGAATTAGGAAGAAAAAATCTAACTCGAGGATGATATGTTATTTATTAAAACTAATATAAGAAAAGTTGATATAAGAATTATATTATAAGTTTTGAGTATTCCAATAGAAAAATTGATTTTGTATTAACAATTAATTATATGGGCATGAAGTTTGTGTTATTAAGAATGATAAGCACTAACTTTAAATATGTAGGACCTTGAAATATCTTGTGAGACAATATCCTCAAGCTAAAGAATTTATATTATTTTGGGATAATAAGTAGGCTACGACCTTACGTAAATAAAATAAGTTATGAGATATTGATGGGTATCAAGGAAAATATAGTACAATAACTTTTGATTTTTATGGTATTTAGAATGATTCAAAGAGAATGGTGACATTCAATGAACTCCTTTGTGTTAGAGCGTGATAGACTAATGGTTTTGATGAAAGCAAGATTTAGTAAAAGAATAATTATTTGAGGTAACGACTAGGTTAGAATTTTCGGAATTTAAGTTAATATACTATAGATCAATATTGAGTTAAGTTTCAATATTCTATATGCTTTTTAATTTTTGAGATAGTAATTGAGATAATTTCAAGATAGAACAAATTAGTATCCATTCGCATATATTCAGTGCCGACTTGATTCAACTCACTTCGGTAGATTTCGACGCCATCCTAGAGATGAATTGGTTATCTAAAACCCGTGCAATAGTAGATTGCCAGAGTAAGAATGTTAAACTCTGAACCCCGGACCAAGAAAGAAATCGGGTACCATGGCAATGCCAAGGAACATAAATACATTTTTCTGTTTCCTAGACTTGGAAAGCAATAATATCAAGCGAAGAAATTTACCTAGCAATGGTAAACAAAGTGTAAGAAGTAGATGAGCTGAAGTTGGAAGATATTCCAGTAATACGAAAGTTTTCAGACGTTTTTCCAGAAAGGCTTCTTGGAATGGTCTCGGATTGTGAAGTAGATTTCAAGATAAATTTGGTACTTGATGATGCACCAATCTCCAATGCACTGTAACGAATGGCTCCAGATGAACCCAAAGAGCTAAAAGAACAATTACAAGAGTTGTTAGACAAAAAAAGTATATTATGTCAAATGCATCTATTTGGGGAACCCCGGTCCTATTTGTAAATAAGAAATATGAAAATAATGAGATTATGTATAGATTATAGAGAATTTTATAAAATCACAATCAAGAATACATATCTTCTTCCAATAATAGACGGTCTTTTCGATCAACTTAAAGGAGCTAAAGTCTTCTCCAAGCTTGACTTGAATAAATGCTATCATCAGCTAAAGGTCAGAGCAGAAGAATGTCAGCATTCAGAATAAGGTTTTTTAAGATCGAAATCAGGAGTATCAGTGGACTCAAAGAAAATAGAGGCAATTCTAGATTAGCTGAAACATAAGAAATCAACCGAAATTAGAAGCTTCTTTGGATTACTAGGCTATTAGCTGAAACTCGTCGAGGGCTTCTCTTCAATAGTCGTATCACTGACGAGACTCGTACAAAATAACTGTGAATTCAATTGAAGAGAAATATGTGAAAAGAGTTTTCAAACATTAAAAGAGAATTTAGCATCTACACCAATGTTGGTATTATCTACTGAGGACAAGGATTTTACCATCTACAGTAAAGCATCAAAGAAAGATATCAGATGTGTACTCATGCGAGACAGGCGAGTCAACTGTAGCCGCACGAGCAAACCAACCAACACTACTCACGATCTCGAGTTGACAGCAGTGATCTTTGCTTTGAAAATTTGGATACGCTATCTCTACCATGCCAAGGGTGAAATATTCACAGACTACCAAGCCTCAAATATTTTTTTCATACAAAAAGAATTAAAAATAAGGCAAAGAAGGTGGATAGAGTTACTCAAGGACTATGACTTGACAATAAGCTACAAACCCTGGCAAGGCAAATAATGTAGCCGATGCTTTGAGGAGAAAAAAACATGGGTAAGATAAACTAACATCACTCTCCGTGCAACCATGCCTTCCGGAAGCAGTCATGTTAAATCAGAGTCGAGACACGACACTAGAAATTTCAAAGAACAAGCCAAGGAAATAAAGTTGTTAGAATTTCAAGTGGATCCAGACGGAATCCTAGGGATGAGAGGACGATTGTGTGTCCCAGACATCGACAATCTTCGATAAAAAGTGATGTAAGAGGCGCATAAGTCAACATTCCAGATCTATACCGTCAGCACAAAGATTTATAGGGATTTGAAAGAAAGTTTCTGACGAAGCAGAATGAATATAGATGTCGCTAAGTTTATATTTAAGTGACAAGTATGCCAACAAGTAAAGTGTCGTTCATCACTGTGCAAGGAAGAAAATAGAGGAGACATTCATAACTGGGCTAGAACTAATCCAAGAGACAATGGAAAAGTGACCATCATTAAAGATTGACTCAAGACTGCATAAGACCAGCAAAAGAGTTAGTCTGACATTAAAAAGAGACCAATGGAATTCACATTGGGTGAAAAAGCTTATATAAGGGTCTCACTAATGAAAGAATCATTAAATTCAGTAAAGCTGAAAAAGTGAAACCTCAGTACATAGAACCATTTAAAATTCTGGAGAGATTGGCACATTGTCTTACAGAATCGCGTTGCCACTAGATATGTGTAGAATCCGCAATGTATTCCACAAGTCCAAACTAAGGAAATACACCTGGAATCCAATCCATGTTATGGAAATTTAACCACTCATGATGAAAGGTAACATGGGAGAAAAGCTGAAATATGAAGATGTCTCTACTCATATTGTGGACACCAAGGACCAAGTACTGAGAAGACATATCATTTCCTACGTTAATGTGCAATGGACAAATACTCAAACCACACATAACAAGAAAACTACTTGGGAGTTTGAAGAAAAATATGCACAAGCAATATCCCTACTTTTTCGAAGGTCAAGCCGACTCAAGTTTCGAGAACAAAAATTCCAATAAGGAGGGAGAGATGTGAGAACCCAAATTTTTGGGCAAGAAATTATTTAATTAAATATATACTTGTATAAGAATTTATTTTCGAGTTATAGTAAATTCGAAAATATTAAATAATACATGGTATTGGAAATTTCAAACTAATAAATACATGAAATTCAAAATTCAGTACAAATCATGTATTAATTTCGAAATAAAACTGGATATCAATCAAATTTGGAAGGAGAATATTACATACAAGGCATCTTTTCTCAACAAGGAAGCATATCAATAATTATGGAAGGAGTATCTCGATATTTATGGAAGGAGCATCTCCCAATTTTGGAAAGTATATCAATCGAATTTTAATAGGATTTTCACATCACCCCTATAAATAGGATAATCTGTCATTCATAATTTACACTGAAATTTCGAGTTTCCTCTCCAATTTTCAAAATTTCCTCCCAGAAATTATGCACGAGTCATCAAAATTCTGTCCAAGTTTATAAATTCGTTTCTCTTGTTCGGTGCTCGGAATCCGATCTCCACCATTCAGAATATGCTTCGAATAACATATCCAAACTTCGGCAAAATCCAACGGTTAGTTTTTCGTTTATAGCCTTCGCAAGAAATCTGCTCATATTTTAGGCGAGAAACAGCATACCTACGGTTTTTGGTCTATAAACAGGTCAAAACCACTTCCAAACCAAATATCCACCGTTCATAATTTATTTGACATAGTTTTGAACGTACTGTCCAAGTTTGAGTCTGATCCAACGGTGCAATAAGGTGCAAGGAATTTTTCAAGACGACAGAGTTTTCAGTAGATGTGTTGCTGCGTTTTTGAAGTGTCGGTTGGGCGATTCTTCTATGATTTCCGAATTTTTCACGTTTTCTTCCAGTCTAAAGTAAGTGGGCTTGTTTTAAATCCTTAATTGCGGTTATGTGTCTTCTTGTTTTCGAAAAATTTGGTCGAGCACCGTCATTCTGTTTCTACGTTTTTGTGCAATTTTTGTACGTTTACGTGTTAGCACTGTGAGGATTCACTGAAAATGGGTGGGAATCCCTACGTATGGCCCTTCACGGTGGGATATAACCATTTTATTGTCTCGCCTCCTTAGAGGATTAATGACTGATATCAGTAAACCATAGAAGGTGAAAGAATCGCAGTGCTGTTATGATATGAATATGATGATATGTTTATGTGTTGTTTTCGAGAATTGTGTAAATAAATTTATATTGTGCTCGAACGGCTCTCACTTGCTGAGTGACGGCCATATCACTCACCCTTTACTCTACCCTCCCTAGACAAATCAGAAGAAGAAATAAAGAAAGAAGAATCGGACACCAGTTTTTGGACTGATAGTGGACACATGAAGAATTTTAATTAAGAATATGTTCTCATTAGCTTTTTAATTCAAGTTATAAACGCTTCCTCATATTTTTATCGTTTTCAGAGTTACTATTGTAAAGACGATTCCATTTTTATCATACTTATGATATAAACTGGTTTTGGTTTATACTGTACTACGAAGTTTGTTGTTTACCAATTTTGTGATTGTTGAATAATGCCGGTCTCGACTAACCTCTGGCTCGGGACGTGACATTGTGAGAATCCAAACTTTTGGGCGGGTAATTATTTAATTAAATATAGAAATGTATAAGAATTTATTTTCGAGTTATAATAAATTCGAAAATATTAAATAATACATGGTATTGGAAATTCCAAGCCAATAAATACATGAAATTCAAAATTCAGTACAAATCATGTATTAATTTCGAAATAAGGCTGTGTATCAATCAAATTTGGAAGAAAATATTACATACATGACAATTTTTCTCAACAAAGAAGCATATCAATAGTTATGGAAGGAGTATCTCGAAATTTATGGAAGGATTATCTCCCAAGTTTGGAAAGAATATCAAGATTTTCACCCCACTCCTATAAATAGGAGGGACCTCTCATTCAGAATTTACACTGAAATTTTCGAGTTTCCTCTCCAATTTTTGAAATTTACTTCCAAAAATTCTGTACGAGTCATCAAAATTCTTTCGAAGTTCAGAAATTCGTTTCTCTTGCTCGGGTACTGGGAATCCGATCTCCACTGTTCAAAATATTCTTTCATATGTTTTGAATAACATATCCAAATTTCTGCCAAATCCAACGGTTAGTGTTTCGTTTATAGCCTTCGCAAGAAAACTGCTCAGATTTTAGGCGAGAAACAGTATACCTATGGGTTTTCTTCCATAAGAAGGTTAAAACGACTTGTAAACCCGATATCCACCGTTCATAATTTATTTAACGTACTTTTGAACGTATTTTAAAAATTTGAGCCCGATCCAACGGTTAAATAAGGTGCAGGGAATTTTACAAGGCAGTTGATTTTTCGGTAGATGTGCTGTTGCGTTTTCGAAGCATGATTCTCCTATGGTTTTCGAGTTCTTCACGTTTTCTTCCAGTCTAAGGTAAGTGGGCTTATTTTAAAATATGTTGCGTACAAATTATTTCGTTTTCGAAAATTTCGGTTGAGCACATTCACTCTATTTCTACGTTCTTTTTTTTGTGCGATTTTGGCACTTTTACGTGTTGGCACTGTGAGGATTCACTGAAAATCGGAGGAAATCCTAACATATGACCCTTCATGGTGGGATAGAACCGTTTTATGGCTTCGCTCCCTTAGATGATTAAAAATTAGGGACTGATATCAATAAATCATAGAAGATGGAAAAATCGCAGTGCTGTTATGATATGAAAATGATGTTACGTTATGAAAAGCATGAGGTGTTTATGTGTTATTTTCGAAAATGATGTAAATATTGTTATGTTGTACTCGAACGACCACCACTTGCTGAGTATTTCCCAAAATACTTACCCCTTACACTACCCTCCCTTGATAAATCAGAAGAAAAAATAGAGAAAGAAGAATCAGAAACCAATTTTTGAACTGATAGAGGACGCATGAAGAATTTTAATTAAGAATATGTTCTCGTGAGTTTTTAATTCAATTTATAAACGCTTCTGCAGATTTTTATCGTTTTCAGAGTTATTATTGTAAATACGATTCCATTTTTATGGTATTTATGATATAAACTGGTTTTGGTTTATATTGTAATATGAGATTTGTTGTTAAGAAATTTTGTGATTGTTGAATAAAGTCGGTGTTGACTAACATCGGTCTCGAGCGTGACACAAGGTAACATGAGGCGTGACATATCATTTGTCTCACGTCAAAAAGAATAAAACTAATAAATATGATTTAGATGTTATTTCAAGCTAATAATCGCAGATCAAGTGAAAAACATCCTATGATGTCGGATCATATGACTGATTTGCACACATCACGAAGGTTAAAGGATTGTTGAACCGAGTGATTTGAAACTAACACTTATATCATGTCATCAGACCAACATGTTTTCGGTGAAGTTAGCTACTATAAATTCTGAAATAGTAGCTATATTGCTAGCTACGCCAACAATTCTCACATTAACAATCACAGTCGTCGAAAAGTTAAAGACCAACCTTGGAAAGTCAATCGAGTTTTTAAGGACGTGTGCAAATTAAGAAATATGGAAATGCCCTTAGAATAATCCATTTGCAGAAGATATCGCAAAATCTTGTATGAGTTCAATTCCATCATATGATGTGACAAGCGGCAAAAGAAGGTGATTTTGTGGCCATTAGTCCTTCTCCTTGTTGGGTGGGATATTGGGGTTATCTCAAATTGTGAATAAAAACTAGCTAAAGCATCAAATATCTTGTAAATTGTAATATCATTGTCAGTTTTGAATAATTTTAGGCCTGATTTGTATGTAATAGACACGCGTAAAGATATGAAGGTCATTTTTGTATGGTGTGGAAAACATGTGGTAACTCAGTTTTTTAAAATCATATAATAGTTCAAACGATATGTTCGATCGTTATACCCAGTAGAGACATTTATTGCACTTCAATAGACTAAAATAGATTTAGAAAATTATAAATGTATAATATATGTGAAGGATCTGACTTGACTTGCTGTTGAATTGAACCAAGTTTTCGGGTTTCTCGCTTTTGTCGAATTGATTCAACCAATTGGAAAAAAAATAGTTTTGAAATCAAAATAATAATCTCCCGAATCAAAATTATAAATATGACAAAAACTTGTGTGAGACGGTCTCACGGGTCGTATTTGTGAGACGTGTCTCTTATTTGGGTCACCCATGAAAAAGTATTACTTTTTATGCTTAGATTATTACTTTTTATTGTGAATATGAGTATGGTTGACCCGTCTCACGGATTATGACCCGTGAGATGATCTCACATAAGATTCACTCTATAAATATATGTATATATATGGTGAGAATCCGAATAATTATAACTCGGATCCTATTTTTTTGAAAGAACATATTGGAGAAATATAAAAAATTATGTCATACAATACTAAATTATTTTAAACTTTATATATTATTTTTAAAACCTCCCCATGAAACAGAAACAATCCATTTTTTTTTACTGTAAAAAAAATAAACGGTGAATGCTCCACGAAAATGTGAAAAATAATGGGGTGAGAGAAGCTCGAACTCTCGACCTCAGGATTACTCAGAAGCTATGAGACCTACGCGCTAGCCAACTGCGCCACCACCCCTTTGTTGTCATTTCTAACAACTACATTATATTTACTGTATACGTTTAGAACTGCTTATTAATTATTATTTTTTTTTTTGGAAAAAAATTACTATAAGGATTCCTCCGTAGTTGACAAAAATAGTATAGGAATATAATATGTTTAGTTTCTGAAGTATAAACAAAAAGCTTTTTCACAACTTGGTTGAGAAAAAATTTCCATATTCATATTTTGCAGATAATGTAATTCAATCTTGTAATCTAAATGGACTAATTTAAATTTCTCCGTGTCATGCAATAATTTAATTTATTTTTAAAGGGAATTACACAACATGTAACTTGTCCTAAATTTTAAATTCCAGCTATAAAGCAAAGTATTAATCCACCAACTTTAATCTGCTCTCTAAATTCTTTAATTTCCTTCTTTCTTTATTCTTCACCTTTCCCCCAAAAAGGCACTTTTTCTCCTACACAGTGATGGGATTATTGTGAAATTGCTTTTTTTTCTTCTTCTTTCTTTTCAAGAAACAAAAAAACAAGTTAAATCAAAATGGGTAGCTTTTGATCATTCCTTTGTTTGCCACATGCACCATATGTATATCCTTCCAATCCCATTTGTGGTAGCCCCTTCCTCTCTAATCAAACTTCCGATGATTAACAACATAATAAGTATCTACTTTAAATTAATTTTTTTTTACATATAAAACAGATTTGCTCTAAATTTATGAACCTCATCCTTGAAAGATATACCAAATTTTTAGATCTTTTCTTGCAATCATATCAATAAGATGGACATAAGGTGAAAATTTCTTGAATTGCTTCATCACCAATTTTAGGCAGCATAAAGTGTACATGTGCCGATGTTTATATATCTTGGTCTTTTTGGGAGATGGAAGTGTGAAACAAATGTCCAACGCTGAGTCATTTCCACGCCAAACCTGATAGGAGAAATGGGCTAATCCAGTCATCATTTGGTACAAACTTGGCAACTTTTCTTGGCGTGAAATCTTTTTCTGATAATGAATAATAAGTTACACAATGAACCATGCAAAAAATTTACCTTTCTATTTTGCTACCAAAGTGTGGTCATGAAAGAGATGGGACACCACACTTCTTTTTTTCACTTTCTCTTCGTGTTTGGTGTGGTAATGGTGGGTGAAACTACCAAATGTAAGGATCCCACCATCTAACTCCACTTAGGTATTAATGACCACTACTTTCACCCATATACGTCTAACGTGTCTGATGATAAACTTCAAATTCACAACTTAATGGATTTCGTGTACGCATACTAAATGTGCCAAGAAAATTATTTATGTATGACATGGATAAAACTAAACCCTTATAACAACTTGTGCATCGTGCACACCTACTAAGTGATAATATAACGAAAAATAAATTACCCTTTTACAAAAATCAAGAACTTAACCAGTCGATAGATTCTTGAAATGCTTAAAAAATATATATTTATGGCCCTAAGAAAGGCTCATGTGTTATATCTAAAGTCATTTTCCCCATCCCAAAAACTGTACAAAAAGATTAGTATATCAAAAACTTTCCAGATTGCTAAACTAGGAGGTGAAACACCCCATGTGGCACCAACTTCTTATAATGTAGATGGTTAATCATTCAATTCTACTTTATAGGCATTCCTTAGTTGAAAAAAAAATCAAGTTAGTACAAATTAAATAAATTAAAAATCTATAGTTTAATAAAAATGAAATGAATTTTTTATTTTTTATTTTTAATTCGGAACGAAAATGGATATCCCTTTATTTTCTTGCAAGTAAATATGGTAAAATAGACAACTCACTTTCTAGTTGGGTGGATAGCTAATGGCCTAGATTTGTGTCATTGTTGGCAGTGGCCAAGTGAGAGGATATTCTTTCTAGTTATATTCTATATTTTTAAGGTAGTTGCATGTTTTTCTGTAATATGTAACAGAAATAAATTTCAAGGCTATCTTTTTCTTAAAAAAAATAGAGGGTTTTTAATTTTGAGACTCGGTTATTGGTGCTAGAAAGGGAAAAATCCTTGTATGATGACGCTGTATCGGTTATGTGTCACCAATTTTTTAATGACATAGCACCGTCACAGCCGTGGAAGAAAAAAAGTCATAAAAGAATTAAGATATTTGGCTTAAATATTTATAAAATATTTTTAAAAAATTATAAAATATTTAAACTTATTTTAAGAATAAATATGTGCTCCAACAACTATATTATATAATATCATCTTTAGAGTTGAAAATATGCTTGGACAACTATTTAAAAAAAAAACATTTTATGGTCAAAATAATTATAAAGGTATTTAGACAACTATTATACACAATTTTTTAAAAAAGGCAGGGGAGTTTATATGAATCCGAACTCGAAAATTTGTCATGTACGGAAAATTACAATTTTAGTTGTAAATTGACTTGTTTTGAGTTTTTGTATTATAACTTGTCAATATTTGGTTTTCGTCCAATAAATTAGAGTTTTTTTTTTTGTTTTTGTCTTTTTTCACCCCATAATATTTTTTCCTAATTTTTGAAATATTTAGTGTCTTCTTGTTTTATTTTTCCTCTTTGTTTCTGTTTAAATTTATTTTAATATATATAATATATGTTTATTCTCGCAACATGAGTTAAGTAAAAGAATATCAGTGTCAAATAAAAAATATTAGATGTAGTGTTAGATCCGTTAGTTTTGATGATGAAAAACAATAATTTATTGTATTAAATCAAGCTGCCGTTTGATATGTATTAAATGCACTCAACAACTTCAATATAATCATTTCAACCGGTCTCGCAATACTAAGCTACTCGACTGCCTCTTGCACGTTAGTATGTGGTAAACTACTCAACTATTCATTGTATCCAAGAATATCTATAAATGATTGACTCAACACATCTTACAAGGACATTATCTATTTTTTCAGAAACATTGGTAGACTGAATTACCAATAAACATAATGTCAGAAGTTCAGAATATTTACACCAAAGTCTACATGCAGAGCTAATTACTTTATGTTATCATTGGTCGTTTTCTATCACATTTGGTAAATGTCAATCTGCTTATTAAATGAAAGATACGATAAAGCAAGAAAGGACGGCGACAACAATGTCTTTGCAATAATGCCTATTTAATAAGTTACAATCGAACATTGAACGAAAAAAATTCATAAAGTAATATAAATAGAGAATGCTAAGAAAAGCAAATCAAACAGAAAAATCAAGCTTGCATTCTTAAAAAGACTTCCGAGCACTTATCACTTTGATACTTACTCAATGCTCATTAGCCCTCGTTCCAAAAAAATACAGCTTATTCAGATCATCAAGGATCTTCAAGAGTTTTTGTCAAACTACTCGATCGTTTTTTGCCAAGATCATTTGAGAATTTTTCAATTCAGGCAGTGGATAAGTCCTAAGGTTGAAGTGGGTTGTTACAAGTTTTGTAAAACCAAAGCCTTCCTTCCATAAGTAGAAGAGAGATGACGTAAGAGCTTGAGTCTACAAACATCCATAAAAAATCACTTGTATTATTTCTTTACTGTTTTTATTTATCTTATTTAAATTGACTTATTTGAGTATAATTAGTCATAAGATTCATCGGACTATTTCCGAACAGTCAATGGTCCGACTGTTTCTTAAGAGTTGAGAAAATCTGGTCTTGATATTTAATACCATCAAGATCGGTCCCGATATTTGACATGATTTAAAAGAAAATTTTAAAAGAAATTATTCTAACCCGATCATAACACGTGATAGCAGAGCGGGTTTCTCTCAACCTCTGATATTCATATACTCATATAGCTTCTTTCAAAAAAATTTATATGTTTTCAAAAGAAGATTATAATAACTGAAAAATTCGCATGTATGCCCACTTATTTGCATAGGACAACGACATGTGGTATGTCATCAATAATGGTCCAATAAAAACCTAAAGAAAAACACAACTATTTCCATAACTAAAGGTAATCTGCATATTGCGACAACTTCCTGTACTCAATAGTCATATCATGTATTGAATGTCAATTGAGCAAGAAGTGAGATCTATATTTAAAAGCAAAGGAAGTAACACCTCCACCAAATGCTTGGATTTAATGCATATGGACATATTTGGGCCAATACCAATGAAGAGCATAGAGGGAATGATGTAAACTTTGGCGATAATGGATGACTACTCCAATATACTTGGGTAATTTTTCCACCGTCCAAAGATCTTGATCAAAGTCTTAAAACGATTGTGGAATGAAAAATTTATTGTGATAGATAGGATAAGGTGTGATACATGTATTGAATTTACAAATAAAACCCTTGGATCATACCTAGATGATCAAATAATCAAACATAAGTTCTCAGCCGCTCGATCTCCTCAACAAAACAGGTTTTCAGAGAAAAAGAACATGACTTTGAAAGAAATGGTCATAACAATGATTGCTGATTCAAATTTTTCTCAAAGACTTGGGCAGAAGCAATCAATACAATTTGTTACACTCAAAACTGATATGAATCTAGCCGGGCATGACGTGAAAATGATTGGAAGGAGGTTCGAGGGAGCATTGCATGGACTCATGAGCAATCGAGGAGAGTTTGCAAAAAAGGTTCCAAGCCTCGAAGGGTTTGTGATGTATGGAAATGAGCTTGGGGTACATAGGATCGTTGTGTGAGTGTTAAACGAAGAGACGGACAGAAGCTTTCACGCCCGATCGGTCAAATATTACAGCCCGAGCGCCAATATCATTGTCCAGGCGGAAATGTACAAAACACTCGGCGCTCGAGCAGGGCAACATCTTACCGCCCGAGTGCGACATGTCTAGAAGATCCCACGCTCGAGCAGTAGAATCTCACGCCCGAGCGCGCCGCCTTGCGAGAAATGTCTTTCTTTCCTAGTTTAGAGTTCTATTTGTTTAGGTAATTATATTTCATATCTTTTTTGATTTTGTAAGAATATATGGATGAAAATTGGTCATTTTAAGACACATTATTTTGATTTTAATCATATTGATAGAGTTTTTTGCTCAAATTTTCAAAGATTGGCTTTGTATACATCTTTTTGTGTTTTTCAAATCAAACTTATCAAAGTTTAATACTTTGTGGCGTTTGTAGATTGTTATTCAGTCGGATTGTCAAAGACGAGTACTTTGAAGGTTTGCTTGAATTTCAATTGTTTATCTTCGTTAATATTTGTTGCCAAATTCTTTGTAATTTAGAGATGAATATTATAACCTTACTTGTTCAAAAGATCGGGACAAGACAACCGTTTCTTTATTTCATCGAATCGAGGGCGTGACTCCGTTTTGAGCATGTTTGCTTTTTCGTTGTTTGAAGAATCGCATAAAAAATAGGTCTATGATTAATAAAAGACATAACAAAATTACTTATGAGATGTGGAATGACATAAAAGCAAACATTTCATATTTAAAAATATTTGACTGCAAATGTTTCATTCACAAAATGAAAAAACTCATGTACATTGATGCTAAGATGATGAAAGATTTATTGGTTATTCATCTGTCAGCAAGGCTTACAGAGTCTTTAACAATAAGTATCTGATCGTTGAAGAAATATTCATGTTATTTTTTATGAATCTATTGTATGTGCAGCTCAAGAAAATATAACATCAATGAGATAAGTCAAAGATGGAAGAACATTAATCTCATTAATGAAAGTGATAGTGTGATCGAGCTTAGGATACAAAATAAAGAGACTCCTGTAACTGGTCTAGTAATTGTTGAGGGCAACTCTATAGGACCAAATCAAGGGCTCGAAGAACCAGCCGTGGAAAATGATCCAACAAGAGAGGATGAAGAGATTATAATTGAAGGAAGGATCAACCTTAAACGAATCCACAACATCTTGGACCAAACTACCAGTGGAGTAAAAACCATCAACCCAATTTGGTCATTGGTAACCCTTCTGCTCCTTTTAGAACTAGGAAGCAAATGATTGGTGAGTTATTGCATGCAATTTTTATCTATATTCTATATTGAACCCAAGAAGATTGATGAAGCTCCAGCAGATGCTAACTAGATAAAAGTCATGCGAGAAGAACTCAACCAGTTTGAGCGCAACAAAGTTTGGCATCTATTTCCTCGATCGGACAAGCAAAATGTTATTGGGACTAGATATGTGTTCATGAATAAACTGGATGAGAATAGAACTGATGTGAGAAACAAATCTTGTCTTGTAGCCCAACGGTACCGACAAGTTGAAAGTATTGACTTTGACGAGTTATTCGCACTGGTTGCAAGACTTGAGGCCATAAGAATTTTCCTTGCATATACTGCTTTTAAGGACCTCAAAGTCTATCAAACGGATGTAAAGTTAGCATTTCTAAACGGTCTTTTGCAAGAAGAAGTCTATGTTGAACAACCACCAAGTTTTATCAATCTTGCTTATCCTTGCTATATCTTTAAAATAGATAAAGTTTTATATGAACTTAAGCAAACACCTAGAGCTTGATATGATACTCGCCTTAAATTTTAATTGATCACGATTTTGTGATAGGAACTGTCGACAATACCTTGTTTAAATTTACCAAGGGAGATCATATCTTGTTAGTTCAAATTTATGTTGACGACATTATTTTAGGTCAACTAACCCTAAACTTTGCGAGAAATTCTCTAAGCCTATGGAAGAAAAATTGGATGTGAGCATGATGGGATGTAGAGCCCAAATTCAGTACACATAAAACCCATGCATTATTTAGTTGTTAAATTATTTATTCAAGTTTAAAATAATTTTTAGCAATGCATGATTTATTTCTTTGCATTATTTAAATTATTTATGTTTTGTGATGCATGTTCAAAAGTTTCTTGAGCTTCATGTTTCAAGGCGATTATTCAATACGAGATCAAGTAAAAGAGACTGAACGACGATTTTGGTGATTTTAAATTGCGGTATTTTATTTTAAAATAAGGGTTGAGGCATTTTAAATGATTTATTAATTTGTTAGCATTTTTAAAGCATAATTTATTTATTAGGTGATTTTTATTATTTTAAAGTTTTAAAGATTTAATACTTGTGCATTTTATTTTAGGTTAGTAGGGAGTTAGAATTTTAATTACTTTGTTAATTAGGTAATTAAGCAATTATTATTCTCCTTAATTACCTATTTACACGCACACACCCATATTTGCACACACACTCTTCGGCTAATGCACACACACACCTTTCATTCCATTTCTTTTCATTTCTTTGAGAGCAAAGTTTAGGGTTCTTAAGGTTATCAGCAGCCGCCCCCTTTCCCTTCATTTTTTTCCAGCAATTTTCGTGAGTTTTCTTCATGAGAATCGAGCCACAAATCTTCTCGGATCACGCATCTTCCCCGCTTCGGTATCGTCGGTTCGGTATTTTTAAATATCAAAAGGCATGTATAATCTTTTGTTTCTGCATCGATCTTGTTATATTATAAGTTCTTATGTTTATTATGTGTAAAAATTCATATGTTGTGCGAAATTTGAGCAAAAATTGGTTGGATCGCTTTTAAAATGATTTTTGAATCTCAAAAATCGAAATTCGCTGTCATTTTATATTCTGCGACTTTTCGGTCGTTTTTATGGAAAACTTTCAACATATAAACGTATAAATTTTTTATATCTTCGATTTGACAGTAAATTCGGAATTTTTGGATAAGAAATGAGTGAGTTATAATTGTTTTCGTGGGACTACTCAAACTGCAATTTTCTGAAAAAATGCTCTTGACATGTTCTTGAAGTTTTATTGTTGTAGGCTTCGTTGGTGATCGACGAGTAATCGCTGCTTCTTATGATGTTGAGATTTTTTTTTGGTGTGTCGGTTCGCGTCGATAGGCAATTGATTGCATTAGAAGTCGTATGATGCATTTTGATGTCAAAATATCGTGTTTACGGGTTGTGTTGCGTTGTTTGGTGTGCGTCATCATTTGGGACATTTGTACGGGTTTGAGTCAATGTTATAGTATCTTAGGATGATTCTCGAGCACGTATGATTGAGTTAGGAGGAATAAGCAACTAGTGTAGTGTTTTTCCATTGGTTTACCCTTCCCGTAGGTACACGGACCCAAAGACGGACCCTTACACGGGGTTTGTGCCCTTGTTTATTTCTTAATGTGAATTTCCAGCGCCTACACAGACCGGACCCTTACACGGTGTCGTGTCTTTCAAAAAAAAAAATTTAGGGATTGTTTTGGGGTTTGATGTCATGATTTAGTACGATGATTATACGAGGTCAAGTTTAAAGAGACTTAGAACGTCATAAGAAAATTTGTTATTTTGGTGTGAACATGACTAATACATCTAAGTTATGAAAGATAAGTGTTTGAACTCATGTTAATACGTGCAGCAGTGGCCCCAAGCGAGATCCAACGAATCCCTCAACGCCAAGTAAGTATGTTCGACGTGCAAAAGAAAATATTTTAAGTTTTGATGTATGCTAAACGCCTTGTGACCAATTATGAACAGTTTGGAAGCCGGAGAACGTGTCTGGGGACCTCTCTAACTATGAACGGGTTTGGAAGTCGGTGAACGTGGCCGAGGACCTCTCCACCCCGGTAAAGTATAACCGAGTTTAGATCAGGATGGAAAGCGGTAAAGCATGACCAGGGACCAATCCACCTGGTAAAGCATGACCGGGGATCTCATGTATGTGGCAGTGGATTTTCTCTGTTGGCCCAGTACTGTGGTTTAGTCTGATCAGGCGCATTTATGTTTGAGTCACTTGCTTTGAAACATATCTTTACGCAAAATGATTAAGTTTATGCATGTTCAAGTATGTATGATGAAAGTATGTTTATGAAAGTTTTACGTTGATGGCACGTCTATGATTATGTTATTATATTCAAGTTTCAAGTATGTATGCTCTACTTTAAATATGCATGTGGTTTTATTACATATTACTTGTTATATCCAGTTTATACGTGTTGAGTCTTTAGACTCACTAGACTTAATCGATGCAGGTGAGGATGACTTTTAGGAGAAGAGGGGTGGGGACCAATGAGCCGGCTTGGATTGAACATGAGGCTAAACCCGAGGACAACCCATGTTTTAAGACTTTATGCATGTTCAAATACTCTGATTTCACGTTTTTGTTTACGATGTTTAAACAAGTATTTTTTAGCAAACTTTATTTGTGATCTTTTGTTGCAAATATTTTGGATGACTGGTTTAGTGTTATCGCAATTTGAAGATTGATTTCTTATTTGAGAAAATTTTTATTTTTCGGCAAATTTTCAAGTTGTTCAAAATACGGTACGTTACATGGGAGATCTTTCTTCCTTGGATTAAAAGTCAAACAATTTGACAAAGAAATATTAATAAATCAATCCAAGTATACCAAAGATCTGATTAAGAAATTTGGATAAACAACTGTTCTGTTGCATCTACCCCTGAGCATATCAATCAAGTCAGACAAAGACGAAAGGAGAATTCCGGTCGAGTTAGCAATGTATCACAATCTTTTATGTTCACTGTTATTTCTAACCGCTAGTTGACCGGATATTATGTTTGAAGTCTGTCTTCATGCTAGATCCCAAGCTGCTCTTAAACAATATCATTACACTGCCGCTAAAATAATTCTAAAATATCTTAACGACATTATTAATGTGGGTTTTTGGTATCGTAAAGAATAAAGTTTTAATCTCGTTCAATATTCTGATACAAGTTTAAAATTTTCTGGAAAAGAACTAAAGTTTGAAGATTAAAACGAAATCCACATTCCCTTCCCATAAGCTTTTGTTGCCTACCCACCCTAAACATTTGGAACTAACATTAAAATGCATAAAAAAAAATTTAAAAAAAATTAAAACAATTATTAACTATTAAGCTTAAAGAGGTTAGATGTCCAATATGTAATTAGTGGCCCTGCATGTGCTCTCCCCTCCTTTATTCTTTACAATCTCACACATTTTCTCATATAAAAAGCTCGCTGATTCTCTTCATTAAACCTCCCCCCACCACCACATTTTCTATCCAGAATCATCTGCATTGTTGTACAAACTCATTTTAGTGATCAACAGTTGGAAACTATGGGTGAAGAAGACAAAAAGGTCTTTGCATGCTGCTTAGTTTTACTGAAATTTTATGCAAATTTAGCTTTAATACAACTTGATTAATCTGATGAATGTGGACTTTATGGTCTGATTTCAAATGGGTTGTGTCTTTTTTTAAATTTTTTTGTTATTTTAATCTGTGATTTGCAGGAACAAACTAGTCCAGAGGAGAAGAAAGAAGAGAAAACAGAGGAGAAGAAAGAAGAACCGAAACCAGCACCCCCTGTGGTTTTGTTCGTTGATTTGCATTGCGAGGGATGTGCGAAGAAAATCCAGAGGTCTATTTTGAAAATCAAAGGTCTCCTAATTTCTCCTGGGTCGATCTTTCTTGGTTTATTCAGAAAATTTTTTCCATCAAGATTTAAGCAGAATTGGTTTTTTTTTTTCAGGAGTGGAGGAAGTGAAGATTGAGATGGCTAAAAATGAAGTAACGATAAAGGGAGTTGTGGAGGGTCAAGCCGTGTGCAACATGATCACCCAGAGAACAAAGAGAAGGGCGA
Source organism: Primulina eburnea (assembly GCF_022965805.1). Taxonomy (NCBI): domain Eukaryota; kingdom Viridiplantae; phylum Streptophyta; class Magnoliopsida; order Lamiales; family Gesneriaceae; genus Primulina; species Primulina eburnea. Next base: position 14,328,193 of record NC_133116.1, read on the forward strand.
AAGTTTTGTCGCCGTCGCCACCAGCTGAAGGCGAACTTGTACCAGAAGTTGTTGCTTCACAAGTATTATTATTATTGTCTCAAGTTTCTAGCACAATTTATATTACTAAAAGTGTGACATTGTTAGCATCGACACCTGACCTGATATACATAGCTAATATAAAGTTTTAAATATTTGAGTTGTATCATTATACTGGCAACAACTTTTGTTAGGACAGACTGTTACATGAAATTTTTTCTCCGAATTATAGGTTGCCGGATTGAATACTGTGGAACTGATAGTGAACATGCATTGCCAAGCCTGTGCAGAGCAGCTCAAAAAAAGGATTCTCAAAATGAAAGGTGCTCAGCATACTATAATTCTAAATAATTAACCTTTTATATTATGATGTGAGTAACTTTACTCATCAATTTCATTTATTTGTTATGATTTAGTAATGAAATATATATACTTGTCTCGTAAAAATAGGTGTGAGAACAGCTGAGACGGAGTTAAGCTCGAGCAAAGTCACGGTGACAGGCACCATGGATGCTGATCGGCTCGTCGACTACGTCTACCGGCACACCAAGAAGCAAGCCAAGATTGTTCCCCAGCCGGAACCCGAGAAGCCGTCAGAAGAGAAACCGAAGCCGGACGAGAAATCGAAGCTGGAAGACGAGAAAAAAGAGGAAGGAAAAGAGAAACCAGTCACTGCTGATGGAGAAGCACCGAAGCCCGAAGAGAGTAAAGACCAGCCGCAGCAAGAGGAAAAGAAGGACGGCGGCGGTGGCGGGGAGGATGTGGCGGCAGAGCAAGGCGGAGAAGATGTCCAAACCAATAATATGGAGGAGCAGTCCATTCATAAATTGATGTATTATTATAATTACCAGCCATCTTATGTGATTGAAAGAATTCCGGCTCCTCAGCTCTTCTCGGATGAGAATCCAAATGCATGCTGCATTGTATAATAAGGAAAATAATCTTTATACTTTTTTTATATTCTATCTGCATTAATGAATTATATAACATATATTAGTGTTCTGTAATATTTTATTTTTATTAATCTATGGTATATTAAAATCATAATAAAGAAGTTATTGGGCTTATAAATATATAGTCTACTCATGTTGTAAATTTGTAATACATATAATTATTAGATTAATTTTGGAAAAAAATATTCATATGACATGCCTTTTATGAAATAATACGGAATCATATACCTTATATAGCATAATGCGGAACACTATAAATACATGACATGTTCAAATATTGGGTTTTAAAACGGAGTTTTCCGGTAATAGGGACTATCCACCGGTCACATTGCAATAATTAACCAAGTTTTATTTTATGTAACAAACTGAAAACTTTTTGTTGGATTTATTTTGTGGGTTCATATAATTTAGTTAATTGTACATTGACAATCGCTCTAATAAATGACTCATTCAGATGATCTAATTAATAATGAGTTTTCAAAGTATTAAATAAATTGGTATGACCCACTTTATATTTAGAAACTCATCCCAAATAAGTCTTTTATGATGGGACGAAGACTGTTAAGGTTATATAAGATTATGGTCCCCGAGACACATATAATAATACATAATATGCATGGCACACATATTCTAAATCTCTCTAGTTCTCCCATCTAACGCAAGAATAAGGTGGTCAATTCTCTGTTGTCTTGGAAGATTCATAACTCCAACGGTAGATCAATCAATGGATTCTGGCACGTGTTTATGTCATTTATATTTTTTAATAATTCGACATAAATTCCTGACGTGTTGTGATATGTGGATTTAATCACAGGATCTATATATTTATTTTATTAAATATCAAACAAGTGGTATCAGAGTCGCGTTCATGTTGGTTTAATGATTGATCGTGAAAATTCGAATTATTTGAGATTCGAAAAAATTAATTTATTATTTTCATGAATAATTCAAATCAATTTTGTGGGGAAATCAAAATCCAAATAAATATGGTCAAATTTGACAACCCCAACATTCTAGATCAATTTTGTTCAAACCTTATCCTAGTTTTGAAAGTATCGCGGCATAAGAAAATCTAAATCCCACAATTGAAGTTAACTTGCTTAAAATCCGTGCCTGGACGACTACTATGCCACCGCTGGATGGGAAGCCTGGAGGAAAAGGCACTGGAGTTCACTGATTTGTTGCGGATATTGGTCACCTGAAAATTATAATGCAGAGTATTACTTTTTGTGAAATGGGTAGGGTGACCCTCTCCGGATATGACCCGTGAGACGGTCTCACCATGCAGCACTCACTCTTTTTTATTTGGTTTGTCCCATCTTGAAACCTATTTGAATTCAATGATTTTGACATTTATATTAAATTTTCACTTCTACAATTTAGATTTATAAATTTAAATTCGACATTCAAAATTTAATTGCATGAAATAAATTTAATATGGAATTATTTATTATGTTATCACATTTGTTTATTTCAATAAAATATTTATAGATAAACAATTATAGCGTATAAATATTTTATTTATTGCATGTTTGGCCTCTATACTTTATTTGACCCAATTTAAGTAAAATTACATTTTCTTGTGAAAACTTTAAGTAAAATTAATATTTTTTTATATTTAAATTACAAGTTAGTAGTAATTTTTAAGATATGTAGATATTGTTAAAGTTCAAAATAAATTGTATTTCAATTTATGCAAAAAATAGTCGGCTCAAAGGTTATTTTTTTGTCAAATAGCAAACATTATAGATAATTTTAAAGTGCATCTAAATCTATGCGGAAAACAATTGGCTCAAAAGAAGATTATTTTTCGGCCAAATTTTAGGTACAATATATATTCTTCAAGTACATTTATATCTTGCAAAAAATAGTCGGCTCAAAGAAAATCTATACTTTTTTTTCCAGATTATAAGCACATAATCATATGATCTTAAAGTGTATTAAAACTATGCGAAAATTAATCGGTCCAAAGGAGGATTATTTTTTTTACCAGATTGTAGACACATTATATGATATTAAATCGTATTAAATTTATGCGGAAAATGATCGGTCCAGAAGAATGTCATTTTCTGGGAAAATTTTAACACAATATGTAGCATTGAATATGTGATAATTTTATATTTATCTATGCATGCAATTGTCGGTCCAAATAAATGCATATTGTTGGCCGGATTTATTATTAATATTCAATAACCATAATATGTAAATACACCACTTACAATTTGTTATTTTTTTCAAAGACTAAATATCAATGTTGTGCTAGGTACTTTTTTATGGGCCCACTATCTGCATGCGTATATTTTTGTGATTTATTTAATTTAAATATATGCATGGACTATAATTTATTGTAAGTTTTTATTCTATTTGTTATAACATCTTCTATAGCTACCAATCTTAACAACATTCCAACACTTAATTGTTCAAACTTTAAGAAATGGAAAGAACATGTTATGATAGTGCTCGGTTGCATGGATTTGAACTATGCATTAAGGGAAGATCGCCATGCACCTTTGGTTAGTTTAGGAACTGCTGATAAAAAAGATTCTTTAGAAAAGTGGGAGCGATCAAATCGCATGAGTATGATGATTATGAAACATTCTATTCCAGATATTATAAAGGGTACAATTCTTAAAGAAAATGATGTCAAAAAGTTCCTTACTCAAATAACATATCGTTTCGTGGCAAAAGAAAAGGTCGAGACACGTACTATTTTGACTAAACTTGTCTTAATGTGATACTAAAGAAAAAGAACATAAGAAAATACATAATGGAAATGTCAAATCTTGTGACTCCACTAAAAGCATTTAAGTTGAAATTATTGGAAGACATACTCGTGCATTTAGTCTTGATATCTTTACCTGCACAATTTAACCAATTCAAAATAAGTTATAATACCCAGAATGAAAAGTGAACTTTGGATGAGCTTATCGCGCAATGCGTTTAGGAGGAGGAGAGATTGAAGCAAGATACGATTAAAGTGCTAATTTGACATCTAACTATCAAGGTAATTGAATTAATAAGAAAAAGAATGGATCAATAATGAAGAAAACTCTGGATCTTCACATCAAATGGAGCAACAGAAACAAGATAAAGTGAGCACTTGTTTCTTTTACAAAAGAATCGATAGGCATGTGAAGAAGGATTATCCCAAATATGCTAATTGGCGTGCAAAGAAATGGTTGTCTAAGGAGCTAATTGCCAACTGATGGTGAAATATACATCTTATGAAAATGACAATAAGATTGTTAGTGTTTTAAAAACTTTATTTAGGAACTGATTTTTTTTTATTTTCTAGTATTTGAATTTAGAAAACACTTTTGTTGCACCGTTTTTAGACGAAATTTGATTTTAGTTTCATGTTTGGACAAATAAAGTTTTTCTTTTATCCACGTGGTAATGAAACTTTTTAATTTATCGAAATTCAAACATGATTGGTATTGGTTCCTTGATTGATAAGTTTGATAACATCATATTTTAAATGACATCGATAGTATATATGCATGTAATTATGAAATTAAATGCAAATTAATTTCATATGTTGACTTTAGTGGGCGTGAGAAAATTTGAAAGTAAACATTGAGAAGAACATATTTATGTTTGTGTCTACATATGTGGTAGTATAAATTTGATCATGTGATAATTTCAGTCGGATTTATAAGAACACCATTTATATATTGTATACATCATTAGAATATTGGGAAGATATTTAAGAAACCTGATATTGGATAATTAATCAAGTTATGCGGTATATAAAGTGAATTAAGGCTCACATATCGAAGATATGGCATTTAGAAATAGTTGGATATTTGAACTCCTAATAAGTTGTGGAGTTTTATAACAACAATGATCGTTGGTCTAAAAAACGATTGATCATCAATTGTGATAATACAACCTCTATATGATATTTAAAGAACAACATAACCTTGTCAAATGCAAAATATATTGACATGAAGTTTGTAGTTGGAAGGAAATAATTCGGAATGTTTGTGTGTCAATTGAACATGTTATTGCAAACTCTATAACTGCGGATGTGCTTGGTTTGGCCACCCAAGATGTTTATGGGCATGTGACATATATTGACGTTGTCCATATAAATTATATATATATACAATGAAGTTTGTATTCGGTTTGAGCATTGATTCATTTGACATGATTTAAGTTTTTATACAGACTAAGGTTTATTTGAATTACTCTGAAATAAAATGATGATTTTCATTGAGACTTTCATCGAGGTTTAGCATTTGGTTGAAAGTTTGTTATTGGATTCTCCGAGTCATTAGGTGGACCAGTTGGAAATGCATATTTTATTCCTGGGTCACATTTAAATATTTTTATGCTACACATCTATATTTGATTTATATTATTGATTATACTGATATTGTGATTATTGATGAGTATAGTGATTTGAAATGTAGTGATGATCGTTTTGTTTCAATATTGATATAATTGATAGACCAGATTGTTAAAAAACATTTTGGTTTAGATAACAAGAGCTCAATCTCATTTTTGCACGTACAATATCAGAATAGCTTATGTGGTACAAGTGTGAGTTAGTGTGAACTATATTGTTAGATCATATAATTTAATTAATTGTACATGTACAAGCTATCTAATAAAAGATCCAATAAGATGATATAATTAATTACGTGCTTCTAAAGTATTAAATAAATTGATATGATCCACATTATGTGTAGAAACTCAGTCCAATTAAGTATTCTATGATGGATCGAAAACTGTTAAGTTTATGATCACTCGTGCACAGAGAATAACACAAAATATATACGACAAGATTAAGGTAGCCGATTCTCTATTGTCTTGGAAAATCTGTAACTCCATCCCTTATCAATCAATGAATTTTGGTACATGCTCACTGTCAATTATATTTTCTAATAATTCAACATGAAATCTTGGCGTATTGTGATATATGGATTTAATCACATAATTTATAGATTTGTTTTATTAAATCTCCAACACTTTCATGTACATTTAGGATCAACACTTATTCACACACACACACACAGACACAGATATATACATAGGTATATAAAAAAATTCAACCTTTAGCATAAACCATAATGATAAGTGCAAGATTTGCACTTAATTTACATTAAAATTCATTTTTGAATTATGCTTGTTTCGAACGGAATTATGCGTTTTTGGTTTGTTTTGATTGTCATCGCGGGAATGGAGAAAAAAGTATAAACGAAGCCAAGTGGACCAAGAAATGCACAGCCATGAGCATGCCATCGGACAGAGGTGTGGGCGCGGCCGCGCCACTTCACGTGCAGCCGCGCGCGCAGATGTGCAAGATGATCGACAGAAGTGCGCGCGCGGCCGCGCCACTTCACGCACAGCCACACGCACAGGTACATAGGCGCATGACCAGAGAGGTGCGCGCCATCGCGACAGTTCTCGCGCTACCGTGCGCGAACACGGAAGCAGCAGCAAAACCCGAGAGGTGCGCGCGGCCGCGCCACATCACGCACAGGCACGCGCGCACCCATACAAGCAAATGACCAGAGACATACGTGCGGCCGCGCGACTTCATGCGCGACCGCGTGCACACGGAAGCAGCAGCGCACGCACGACCGTGCCAGAACTCGTGCCACCGCGCGTACGGCATTCCAGAAAGTTATAAAATGCGCGCCGCTAGGTCAGATGAAAGGTTTTTTTTTTTCAGACGCCGTTTTTGGAGAAGATATCAAGGAGAAGAGTCAGAGCGAAGGCGAGACGAAGGCAAGACACGCGAAGATTGATTACAAAGACGAAGAGCGACGAATCTGGGGACAGAGACGACACTTCGGATTTGTTATCTGTCTTTTGTGTTTCTATTTTCTCATATTTCGATGTCTAAAACTTTGAACATGCGTCGTTTTTATTTGGATTTCGTGATGAACTAAATTTCCATTCTAGAGGTTGACGTAACTTTGTCTATACGATGATTTTACGTGGATATTTTGATGATTGAATTCCGTTTGTTTAATTGTGTCCTCTATATTTATTTAACTGCAATTTACTGGCCATAAATTGTGTGTTGTCTGATTAATTCTACAACTCGGGAGAGGGATTATGATTATAGATCATTAGAGGCACATCGTTGAATGTTTATATCGTTCGGAAGGCGTATAACTTTAGCGAGGCATAGGTAAGAACATGATTTGCATTTATCTACCAAACTTAGATTTTTATTAGGAACAATTGAATCGAAGTTTGATTGATACAATTTATTCGTCACTTGAGAAAGAGGGGATAAAATACGTAAGTGTTCTTAGCCATTAAATAACAGGAGTTCATGAAATTAAATCCAACCACGAAGCATTATCGTAGAAACTTAGTGAAATCATTCCTCTAGATATTTTCTATATAAAATTGAGACTATTTTAATTACGAACCAACCTTTTAATTGATTATTCTAAATAAAATTGAGACTATTTTAATTACGAACAAACCTTTTAATTGATTATTCTAAATAAAATTGAGACTATTTTAATTACGAGCACTGATATACATTTTTATACACACTCCTCGTGGGATCGACACTTGCATTCACAAATAAATTTTACTATAACTTGACGTCGTGCGCTTGCGAGCAATCAATAAAACACGCAACAAGTTTTTGGCGCCGTTGCCGTGGAGTGTCAAATTTGAATTTATATCAGTATTGTTATCAATTATTCTAGATTTTAATTCAGAGCTTTTATTTTTATTTTATTTTATATTGATTAAGTTTTTCATTTTTTCCTGCTTGACAGTGCATGCTAAGATCGAAAAACTCAGACTTGCTGATTTTTGACCCGGAGATCGAAAGAACTGCGAGAAAGTTAAGAAAAGCAAGACGAGAAGAGATCCAAGCAATGGTTGAAAACAGAGAAAATGACAGACACATCCCGCCAGAAGCCATTCCTATTAGAGATCACTTCCGACCAGTGATCAACAATCATTACTCTGGTATTTCAAGAGGGACCATCAACGCAAATAATTTCGAGCTGAAGCCTGCTCTAATCAATATGTTTCAGCAAAATCAGTTTGCTGGGACTGCCACTTCTGATCCTCACGTTCATTTGAGGACCTTCTTGGAGATAACGGATACGGTAAAAATTAATAATGCTCCTGATGATATTATTAGACTACGTTTGTTTCTGTTTTCTCTCAGGGATCAAGCAAGAGGATGGCTCCAATCGCTTCCCTTGGGAAGTATCACGACATGGCAGGAGCTGGCGACGAAATTTCTGGCAAAGTACTTTCCCCCTGCAAAGTTGCACCGTTGAAGATTGAGATTAGCACTTTCAGGCAGACAGATTTTGAGCAATTGTACGAGGCATGGGAAAGATACAAGGAGTTGCTGAGAAAGTGCCCGAACCATGGCTTTGAAGACTGGGTGCAAATTGAATTATTCTACAACGGTCTAAATGGGAAAACAAGAGGAACAGTGGATGCTGCAGCTGGTGGCACGATCTTTGCTAAATCTCCCGAGCAAGCTTACAACTTGCTGGAACAGATGACGATAAACAACTACCAGTGGCCGTCTGAAAGGGCAGGAGTAAAAGGACAACTGGAGTTTATGCTGTGGATCCTATTACGTCACTCACTGCTCAGGTATCTGCATTGACCACTCAAATAGCAGCGATGAATAAGGTAAGCACATCCAAAACTGAGAGTCCATCGACTGTTGCTGGAGAACAATCTATTCATGAAGAAGCTCAGTACGTCAACAACAGAAATTTTGGAGGATTCGGAGGATATCGAGGTAACCCTCCCCCTAATACTTATCATCCAGGATTAAAAAATCACGAAAATTTTTCTTATGCAAATAATAAAAAAGTGTTGAATCCCCCACCGGGGTTCAATACATCAAAGGGAGAAGGAAAGCCTTCATTTGAAGATTCAGTGGGAACGTTTGTTGCTGAGTCGGGAAAGCGAATGGCAAGGACTGAGTCTCGTCTTGATAACATGGAGACTCACATGGGAAATATAGGTGCTACAATGAAATCTTTGGAAACTCAAATTGGACAGTTGGCCAACGCGTTGAAAGATCAGAACAGGGGTCAATTTCCTAGCAACACAGAGGTTAACCCAAAAGAACAGTGCAAGGCAGTCACCTTGAGAAGTGGAAAAGAATTGGAGGTACAAATTCCTAAAGAGAGAGTGGAAAGTGAAAAGACAGTTGAAGAAAGCAAAACTGAGGAATCCAAGACAGAAGTTGAAGTTGAACGACCTCCAGTATATAAACCGACCCTTCCATACCCTCAGAGATTCAAAAAGAAGAATTTGGATGATCAATTTGCGAAATTTTTTGAGATTTTTAAGAAGATACACATCAACATACCATTTGCTGATGCTTTAGAGCAAATGTCGAATTATGCAAAGTTTATCAAAGATGTGATGTCTAAGAAGAGGAAGCTGCAGGAGTTTGAGACTGTGAACCTTACTGAAGAGTGTAGCGCCATACTGCAGAAGAAGCTACCACAAAAATTAAAAGATCCAGGGAGTTTCACTATTCCTTGCTTTATTGGTGGTTATAAATGTAGCAAAGATTTATGTGATTTAGGAGCAAGAATTAACTTAATGTCATTTTCTATTTACAGGGAACTGGAGCTTGGAGAGGTTAAACCAACCACTATCACGTTGCAGCTTGCAGACAGAAGTCTCACGTATCAACGTGGGATCATCGAGGATGTACTGGTAAAAGTGGATAAATTTATTTTTCCTGCTGACTTTGTGATTTTAGATATGGAAGAGGATCATGATGCCCCATTAATTTTTGAGAGACCATTTCTGGCAACCGGAAGGGCATTGATAGATGTGCATAAGGGTGAACTCACCTTGAGAGTTGGCGGAGAAGCTGTCATTTTCAATATCTACCACGCCATGAAGGAGTCAAATGAGGTAAGCACCTGTAAAAGCATTGATGTTTTAGACTCATGTATGTCCATTGATTGTGCAGGAACTAAGGATCCTTAGGAGAGCTGTTTGATAGGCATTGCTGGAACTGTTGATGAAGAAACTTGGGAAATGAAAGAGCAACGGGTGGCTCTTGAAGCACTGCAGAAAGAAAGGAGGAAAGATGCACCGCCTGAAGAGTTGGATATAAATGAGAAAAGTGAGGTAAAACCACCTTCGCCTGACATGAAGGAACTGCCAAGCCACTTATGTTATGCATTTTTAGGTGAAAAGTCGACATATCCGGTAATCATCTCTTCCTCTCTTACTTGTACTGAAAAAGATAAATTATTGAGAGTATTGAGGAAATTTAAAGGTGCTTTAGGATGGTCGATTTCTGAAATTAGGGGAGTTAGCCCCACTATATGCATGCATAAAATTTTGATGGAGGAATCGTATACTCCTTATGTGGACCACCAGAGGAGGTTGAACCCAGCGATGAAAGAGGTTGTGAAAAACGAGGTACTGAAATTACTAAATGCTGGTGTGATTTACTTTTCTGATAGTAGTTGGGTGTCTCCTGTACAAGTTGTACCGAAAAAGGGTGGAATAACTGTGGTTAAAAACGAAAATGATGAACTGATTTCTACTCGCACTGTAACTGGAATGCCACACGTAAAGATCATTTTCCACTGCCTTTTATTGATCAAATGCTCGATAGACTTGCTGGTTATTGTCATTATTGTTTTTTAGATGGCTATTCAGGTTATAACCAAATTGCTATAGCGCCAGAAGATCAGGAGAATACTACGTTCACGTGTCCCTATGGCACGTTTGCTTTTAGGAGAATACCGTTTGGGCTATGCAATGCACCTGCCACTTTCCAGAGGTGCATGATGGCCATTTTTGCAGATATGGTGGAGGAAATTATGGAAGTCTTCATGGACGACTTTTCGGTATTTGGTTCGTCGTTTGATCATGGTTTACATAACATATCCCTTGTTTTACAGAGATGCCAGGATAATAACTTAGTTCTTAATTGAGAGAAGTGTCACTTTATGGTCCAAGAAGGTATTGTTCTTGGACATAAAGTGTCGTTCAAGGGATTAGAGGTGGACCGAGCTAAAGTCGTTGCAATCGAAAAACTTCCCCCACCAAAGAACATCAAAGGAATAAGGAGCTTTCTCGGACATAAGTGCAAGATATGCACTTAATTTACATTAAAATCCATTTTTGAATTATGCTTGTTTCGAACGGAATTATGCGTTTTTGGTTTGTTTTGATTGTCATCGCAGGAATGGAGAAAAAAGTATAAACGAAGCCAAGTGGACTAAGAAATGCACAGCCACGAGCATGCCATCAGACAGAGGTGTGCGCGTGGCCGTGCCACTTCACGCGCAGCCGCGCGCGCAGATGTGCAAGATGATCGACAGAATTGCGCGCGCGGCCGCGCCCCTTCATGCGCAGCCGCGCGCACAGGTACATAGGCTCATGACCAGAGAGGTGTGTGCCATCGCGCCAGTTCTCGCGCTACCGCGCGCGAACACAGAAGCAGCAGCAAAACCCGATAGGTGCGCGCGGCCGCGCCACATCACGCGCAGGCGCCCGCGCACCCATACAAGCGAATGACCAGAGACATACGCGCGGCCGTTCGACTTCATGCGCGACCGCGTGCACACGGATGCAGCAGCGCACGCGCCACCGCGACAGAACCCACGGCACCGCGCGTCCGGCGTTCCAGAAAGTTATAAAATGCGCGCCGCTAGGTCAGATGAAGGGTTTTTTTTTCAGACGCCGTTTTTGGAGAAGAAATCAAGGAGAAGAGTCGGAGCGAAGGCAAAACACGCGAAGATCGATTACAAAGACGAAGAGCGACGAATCTGGGGACAGAGAAGACACTTCGGATTTGTTATCTGTATTTTGTGTTTCTATTTTCTCATATTTCGATGTCTAAAACTTTGAACATGCGTCGTTTTTATTTGGATTTCGTGATGAACTAAATTTCCATTCTAGAGGTTGACGTAACTTTGTCTATACGATGATTTGACGTGGATATTTTGATGATTGAATTCCGTTTGTTTAATTGTGTCCTCTATATTTATTTAACTGCAATTTACTGGCCATAAATTGTGTGTTGTCTGATTAATTCTACAACTCGGGAGAGGGATTAGGATTATAGATCATTAGAGGCACATCGTTGAATGTTTATATCGTTCGGAAGGCGTATAACTTTAGCGAGGTTTAGGTAAGAAAATGGTTTGCATTTATCTACCAAACTTAGATTTTTATTAGGAATAATTGAATCGAAGTTTGATTGATACAATTTATTCGTCACTTGGTAAAAGGGGGATAAAATACGTAAGTGTTCTTAGCCATTAAATAACAGGAGTTCATGAAATTAAATCCAACCACGAAGCATTATCGTAAAAACTTAGTGAAATCATTCTTCTAGATATTTTCTATCATTGATATTTCTCCATTCGGTAATTCGATTGGTTATTTATTCATAATTGAACTGTTTAAACGAACCAACCTTTTAATTGATTATTCTAAATAAAATTGAGACTATTTTAATTACGAGCACTGATATATATTCTTATACACACTCTGATATGAATCTGGCCGGGCATGACTTGCTAAATCTTGCGATTCGAAGCGTCAAAGGATTCGGCAAGCATAACAATGAAGTTAGAAGGCATTTCAATGTTATTCAATTGCTAGATGATGAAGAGGAAGCCAAATCAAGACCCGGAACCCGAGAGCCCCGCGCTAGGGCGGTCAAACATTACCGCTGTAATGCCCAAGAATTATAGAATTGATAAACCAAGATTGTTAATCTTCGTTAATGTAAGACTCGGAAGATATGAGAATGCATGACATGCAATGAAGGAAGAAAGATTTGAGAAACCAGGTGTTGCATGATCAGAAAACTAGAATTTAGAAGTTTGCACAACCGCACCCGCGGTGCTAGCATGACCGCCCCCGCGGTGCATGTGCAGAAAATGGAGTGCAAATCCCGTAGCCACACCGCACCCGCGGTCTTAGCGAGAGCGCACCCGCGGTGCAGACACCGCACCCGCGGTAAAGATAACACCGCACCCGCGGTCGTTGCTTCGAATATTTTGGATATGATCACCGCTTGAGCGCACCCGCGGTCCTTACACTCACCGCACCCGCGGTCTAACGTGTAACTTGAGAAATGATGCCACGTTTTCAGATTTGCATGCAGTATAAATATATGTGGATGACACGTTTTTCTTCAGACTTTTGGCAAGGAAACCGAGAGACTTGAGAGAATTTCCTTCCGTCTTTTAGATTTGCGATTGTGAGAAATCCGTCTATCAGAATTCGAATCCGAAAGCAGTATCGTGCTTCTCGTGCTAAGAGCTACACAAGGACATTTGATATGGACAGAGTTGAATACAAGACTTCGTCTTCGTCAGACCGGGACGACAAAGGTATAATTCATGTGATATTCGGGAAGAAACAACTCAATCGAGACCATCCTTGAGTTGCCCAATAAATCACATACTATACTCTTGTTTATGTTTTATCTTATTATGCTTGGTTTACAGATTTTGTATTCATGCATTAAGATAGGAAAGTCTGCGATATCATCCAGACTTCTAGATGTTCGGCGATATCTCAGCTTAGGGGAAGATCACCGCCCCTATTGTAGATGCGGATACAGATCAGGCCGAAGTCTAGGAATAAGACGTACAACACCTCGATTGGTAGGGTAGGTGACAGCCAGTGACGTCTTATTCACCCCGGGATCCCTAGAGTTTTAGTCGAGTCAAGTCTAGACATGATTTGATTAGGACTGCATGATTATATGGATGTGGCTCCTAGATCATTGGACCCATCGTTATTGCTTCCAGTTGTGCTAGCATGTTTTATGATTTAGATTGTTGATATGCATGTTTATCTGATTTGAGTTGCATGCTTAATTTCATAGACTATGAAAGATATTATGTTTATACATAATCGCATGTTTAATGAATTAGTTTGTTTATATACATGCTTACCATGTTTTATACTGGGATTTATTCTCACCGGAGTTATCCGGCTGTTGTCGTGTTTTGTATGTGTGCATGACAACAGGTGGGGCTGGATCAGGGTCGAGAAGATGACGAGAGAAGACGAGTTTAGCGTGGCGATTCCGGACTTACAGTAGATTGGATTTTACTACTTGAACTGCAGTAGTTGAACCTTAGATTAATTAAAAAGACTGTTGTACATTATTGTATCTTTATACTGAAATGTAATTTTATACAGATATGTATATCATGTAGATGCCATTACCTTCCGCACTTTATTTTAAAAAGAAAAATTTTTAGACCCTGTTTATCAGAACTGATAATTAAATCCCAACGGTGATTAAGAAGATGATTAGCGTCCGGGTCCCCACAACAGGTGGTATCAGAGCGATAGATCCCTTAGTGATAGATCCTTTAGATTGAAATAGTCAGATGTGATAGATCCTTTAGACTGAGATAGAAGAGAATGTGCGGGGTAGATGAATTTTCTTTCCTTGCATGTGTGTGCTAGCATGAGATTGATTTAATGTTGATTGACATTATGTGCTAGCATGAGACTATGTGTTACTGCTGTAAGATACATGTTTACCTGATTATGTGATTGGAATTGGTATTATGTATTCTTAAGTATGAATCAGATCAGATTCATGATCAGCAGTAAGATGATCATAATCAGAGAAAGATTGGTACAGATTTGTAGTGCGAGATTACTAATGTGTTTGGTAATCAGATGTACCGCCCAGAAGAATTCCAGAAAGAGGCAGTACTTCATACGATCAGACAGGTAGGTCAGAACCTCAGATAGACGTGTCAGAAATTCAGATGGAAACACAGTTACAGAGGTTCCAGTCGTTTCAGCCGCCGGTTCTGAAGGGAAATGAGACGTCAGCAGATTGTGAAAAGTGGCTTGAAGAAATAGAAATGTTATTTGAATTCCTAGATTTCACAGATGAGTGTAGAATTAGGCTTATTGAGAACCAGTTGCACGAAGCTGCCAGAAGATGGTGGTTACTCACCAAAGGAGCTTTAGAGCAGAGTCGTTCAGTGATTTCATGGAAGATTTTTAAGGTTGAGTTCTACCAAAGATTCTTCCCCGTGTCATATAGGGAGGACAGAAGTGCAGAATTTGCAAACCTACAACAGGGTCAGATGAGTATTGATGAATACTTAGCACAGTTCTTCACCTTGTTACGTTTTGCCCCTCTTATAGCTAGAACTGATCATGCTATATCTAGTCAGTTCATTCAGGGATTAAATCCAGAAATACGTACATTGGTGAATGTGAAGCAATCGAGTAGTTTTGCTGATACCTTGAATAGGGCCAAAAGAGCAGAAACGGTTCTGATAGGACAACAGGGAGTCTCGTATGATCTTCCAACATCAAATCCACAGCAACTGCCTTCTAGAGTTGAGATTGGCAGCAGCAGTGATAGGAGGAAAGAACCATTGAAGATTCAAAAGAAACAGTTCAAGAAGTTAGGAAGTGATTCCTCTAGTTCTAGCAGTCCTAGTCCGAGCTATACCGGAGTGTATTGCAGGACGTGTGGAGGGCGACATTCTACAGAACAATGCCAAGGAGTGCTTGGTAAGTGCAATATCTGTAAGCAGACGGGACACTTTGCTAAAGTGTGTCCTCAGAGGCATTTTCGAAGATCTTAAAGAGCAGGGTCATTGGTGGTAATGACTGAAGAACAGACTCAGAATTCCCACAGGTACTGTTGCTTGTATGATTATATGCATAGGTATTGATATGTACTAATGCATTATTTATGAATACCTGTGATTGAATAGCATGGAGATATGCTATATCTGTTGGATTAATGGTTACTATAGTATTGATTCCTTGGTTGTTGAGGAATATGTTGATATCAGAGATTTCTGTGACATGATATACCACGATTAGATAAGACTGAGATTGAACTAGATTGTGATGTACTTGTGTTATATGATTCTGATTGCAGTATTGACATGTATATGCTAAACAAGTACAGAAATATCGTAGAATGTGTGCCAGAAACGGTAAGATTCAGACCAGATCTGGCTGATAAACGGAGATTTTCCGGTAAGGATTCTAGATCCAGAATTCCTTATATTATTGTACTGTTTATGACTCGATTATTACAAAAAGGAACAGATGGTATCCTTATGTATTCAATAGATTCATTGAAATCGAGTCTAGCAGTGACAGAATTACTAGTAATATAATAGTTGACTGGTGTTTGCCTAGATAAGATGTCAGAGGTGTTTGATATCAGAAAGGTAGATTTCAGAATTGAATCAATACCAAGTATTGCTGGTATATTAGAACATAGTACAGAATGATTGACAGAATTGATATAATTGACAGATAAAAGAACATTAGCTGAGAAATCCAGTTGATTGAGTATTTCTCTGGAAGATAGTTCAGTTCTGTTTCTAAATTGATAGATTTTATGTTCAGAGGTATTCTGAAAATTATGCTTGGTATATCTATGATTTATTGATATATTGCAGCATTTGATTGATTATATTGAATATTTGAAGATTGAGTTAAATATTCAGAGAACTATGATCATTGTATACAGAAATGGGTCAGGTATGAATCCGGTATGCAGTTATTGATACAGTATTTATTCAGAATATGCAGTATCTGAAGATCGATTGATTTAGACAGTTAAGACAGAAAGATCAAGAATTCCAGAAATGTCAGAAATTTATTATCTGCAGATTATCTTATTCTGGTTATTTATTCTCTCATTGATATATATCTGTTGAGTATTGTTATTGTTCTACATCAGTATTTGTGCGATATCTTATATTGTTGGGAGCATATGTCATTTGCAGATAAGATATAACAGTTGATCTGGGCAGTATGAGGATTGGTCACATAGCCAGAATTTACAGTTGCCTGATTTTGTTATTTTATGAGTTTTCGTAAACTCACTAGATCTGTATAGGGTCTTTCTATTCTGAACCTGATGTGATATTACTGTTATTGTGAATCAGTGTTTGATACAGATTAGTGTAAACAGTCAGACATGTGATCAGAATGTTCAGAATTTGTTTGTAATAATCAGAACAGAGCATCAGTCAGAATAACAGATATTTGATTTTGTGTTATATGGGACTGATTATGTTATGTATCAGAATGTTTTAGAATTGGTTACAGATTTTGATATTGATAGTCAGAGCCGAATACCAGGTAGGTATTTCTTCTTTATTTTATGTTATTAACTGAATTGTTTATACAGGATGGTTCGAATCTGAATTCACAGATAACGTCAGAACCGAACAGTTATGGATTCAGTTTTCATTCAGATAGTTGTGAATGTGCGTTATTCGAACAGATAGTGGTGATATAGACAGATCAGATCAGTTGTCAAAGAATTTGTACAGAAATGTTGGCAGAAATTGTACTGACAAGTCTGAATTGCTAACAGAAGAAGACAAAAAGATAGAAATCAGAAGATTATTACAGATTTTGTATAGTTCTGAATAGAAATGGGAGTACATTTCTATGGCTTTCGTAATGAAATTACCGCCATTTTCTTTAGATTATGATATGATATGATTATGATTGACAGATTACTCAATCTATATCTATCAGTTTGTACCAGATTACGTACAAACAGAACTAGATGACATAGATCGATGTCAAAGAAATAATCAGATAGATTAGAATATTGAATAAGATGATATCAGATTGTGATTTTGATGGAGTTGTACTTGTGATAGAGTATATCATAAGCTCTCTTGTGCAGATTATTCACAGATTGACAGATAGTCAGGGCGTGGTTACCAGATATTGACAGATATTTGTAGAGCATTAGTACTGGATGTTAGTACTAGTTTATATAGATTATTGTCATTGTGTGACTTACTGTATGACAATAGTTATTGAGATAGTTCAGCATGAATAGATTTAAGACACCAAGGGCAGATGATGACGATTGGGATTTGAGGTCGAGTTGAACTCTAGTATACATTTCTTCTCGTACAGCTGAATTGCTTACTTGAGAGTTCGAGGACGAACTCAGATCTAAGAGGGGGAGAAATGTAATGCCCAAGAATTATAGAATTGATAAACCAAGATTGTTAATCTTCGTTAATGTAAGACTTGGAAGATATGAGAATGCATGACATGCAATGAAGGAAGAAAGATTTGAGAAACCAGGTGTTGCATGATCAGAAAACTAGAATTTAGAAGTTTGCACAACCGCACCCGCGGTGCTAGCATGACCGCCCCCGCGGTGCATGTGCAGAAAATGGAGTGCAAATCCCGTAGCCACACCGCACCCGCGGTCTTAGCGAGAGCGCACCCGCGGTGCAGACACCGCACCCGCGGTAAAGATAACACCGCACCCGCGGTCGTTGCTTCGAACATTTTGGATATGATCACCGCTTGAGCGCACCCGCGGTCCTTACACTCACCGCACCCGCGGTCTAACGTGTAACTTGAGAAATGATGCCACATTTTCAGATTTGCATGCAGTATAAATATATGTGGATGACACGTTTTTCTTCAGACTTTTGGCAAGGAAACCGAGAGACTTGAGAGAATTTCCTTCCGTCTTTTAGATTTGCGATTGTGAGAAATCCGTCTATCAGAATTCGAATCCGAAAGCAGTATCGTGCTTCTCGTGCTAAGAGCTACACAAGGACATTTGATATGGACAGAGTTGAATACAAGACTTCGTCTTCGTCAGACCGGGACGACAAAGGTATAATTCATGTGATATTCGGGAAGAAACAACTCAATCGAGACCATCCTTGAGTTGCCCAATAAATCACATACTATACTCTTGTTTATGTTTTATCTTATTATGCTTGGTTTACAGATTTTGTATTCATGCATTAAGATAGGAAAGTCTGCGAGATCATCCAGACTTCTAGATGTTCGGCGATATCTCAGCTTAGGGGAAGATCACCGCCCCTATTGTAGATGCGGATACAGATCAGGCCGAAGTCTAGGAATAAGACGTACAGCACCTCGATTGGTAGGGTAGGTGACAGCCAGTGACGTCTTATTCACCCCGGGATCCCTAGAGTTTTAGTCGAGTCAAGTCTAGACATGATTTGATTAGGACTGCATGATTATATGGATGTGGCTCCTAGATCATTGGACCCATCGTTATTGCTTCCAGTTGTGCTAGCATGTTTTATGATTTAGATTGTTGATATGCATGTTTATCTGATTTGAGTTGCATGCTTAATTTCATAGACTATGAAAGATATTATGTTTATACATAATCGCATGTTTAATGAATTAGTTTGTTTATATACATGCTTACCATGTTTTATACTGAGATTTATTCTCACCGGAGTTATCCGGCTGTTGTCGTGTTTTGTATGTGTGCATGACAACAGGTGGGGCTGGATCAGGGTCGAGAAGATGACGAGAGAAGACGAGTTTAGCGTGGCGATTCCGGACTTACAGTAGATTGGATTTTACTACTTGAACTGCAGTAGTTGAACCTTAGATTAATTAAAAAGACTGTTGTACATTATTGTATCTTTATACTGAAATGTAATTTTATACAGATATGTATATCATGTAGATGCCATTACCTTCCGCACTTTATTTTAAAAAGAAAAATTTTTAGACCCTGTTTATCAGAACTGATAATTAAATCCCAACGGTGATTAAGAAGATGATTAGCGTCCGGGTCCCCACAACCGCCCCAGCGTCAAAGACACTGTCCAAAAGGTGAAGTCCAGAGAGTCGCGCGCAAGGGCGGACAAACTTCACCGCCCCAACGTGCCTAGTCCAGCAAAGTTGGCGCTAGGGCGGCCAAACTTCACCGCCCCAGCGCGCTGCAGCCGAGAATAATACCTAGTTTCCTATTTTAGAGTCCTATTTGTTTTGGTAATTAGATTTTGATATCTTTCAGATTTTGTAACAATATATGGACGGAAATTGGTCATTGTAATTAGATTATTATTGATTTTAATCATACTGATAGAGTTTTTTCTCTCAACTTTTCAAAGCGTGGCTTTGTATACACCTTCGTGTGTTTCTCAAATCAAACTTATCAAAGTTTAAAACTTTGTGGCATTTGTCGATTGTTCTTCACTCGGATTGTCAAAGATGAGTTCTTTAAAGGTTCGCTTGAATTTCGATTGTTTATTTTCGTTAATATTTTTTGCTAAATTATTCGTAATTTAGAGGTAAATATTACACCCTTACTTGTGTCAAAAAGATCGAGACAACACAACCGTTTCTTTGTTCATCGAATCGAGGGCGTGACTCCGTTTTTGAGCGCGTTTGCTTTTCGTGGTCGAAGGATCGCATCACACTCCTCGTGGGATCGACATTTGCACTCACAAATACATTTTACTATAACTTGACGCCGTGTGCTTGCGAGCAATCAATAAAACACGCAACACATAACCATACGATACCAGTCGATTAACACATAAGAGTATTTTTACAAGCTATATATCCATGAGAAACATTATTTGCATCACATAAACTCAGATGATTGTGACTTTAAAAGCATATTAGTCACACTATATTATTGAATAGAGAATCCATATACTATTTTTGTAACACACACACACACAAAAGAACTACCAAAATATAACTCAAACATAATATTTGGGAAAAAAATATGTATAAATATATTTTGATATATAAAATATTATATTTTCCTACTAAAAATTAATGTATGTACACGTGTCACACATAACATGAATAGTTAATAAAGTTAGCTAGGGAGGATGGTTAAAATGTGGCTGCTAATGATTCCATGATTTTTTATTTTACAATTTATTACTAAGATTAATTTATTTTTCCGATAAAGATTTAATGGTTCGAGCAAAAGTATAGTAAGTTGATGTCTTGACGTAATTAGTTAAATTTGCAGAAGAGAAATCAAACTAGTCGAGGCTAGTAGCAAATTTCGTCGTGCCATGAGCTTTATATTTTACATATGTACTTGAGCTTGCATTGCAAGGATGTCGATACACAAGTATATATATTAGGTTGTATAGCGATTATGATTTGTTTTGAAATTCGAAAAATATCATAATTAATCTGTTTTGAGTTTTGATTTTCTGAATAACGTCTAGTCTAACTCTCTCTCTATATGTATATATATTGGATGTGGGTGTTTGATTTATAGAGCTAATATAAGATATAGTACGTCGATTCATATAAATGTTTTTTTTTTTTATTTGGTGCACGTCACGTGATGAGACGACAAGATTAATCAATCCTATGTGTAATTTTGGAATTTGTTCTCGAGATATTCTATGAACCGAGTCGGATCCAGAAATGGGTTAAACGTGGTAGGACCCGCCCGATTCCTTTCCGCCGATAATGAGATCCGACTCATCAGCTCAAACAATTGGAATTTGGAACCATTTGTTAAATCCATCTCCCTTTGTTAGGTGGATTTTAATTAATAATTTCAAGTTTTTTTCCCTTTTAAATTTGTATGTTAGGGATAAAGTCAAATTAGTATTTAACCTCAAAGTTATATATATATATTTAATATCTTTAAAGACCAAATATCCATTTAAATTTTATTAACCTCAAAGGTATACATCCTTGCACATTTTTTTTGTTATTTTAATTTATTAGAACACTAGTATAAGAGTCACTTATTTATCCAACATATGCTTTAGAAAGTTTAATTTTTGAATTTCATTTTCAAATATTTCTCCATTTCTTCATAATTTATAAGTTTACTCACAATCTTTCGCAAACACTCCAAGTGCGGGTTCGAGTTGAACAAAAGTTAGATATATTTTTTTGTTTTTTTGAAAAAAATACCCATAAAATCAGAAACTTTTTTTTCCCAGTTGAATTAGTTCCGGGTTTGAATACATGTCATTGTGATGAAGCAACAACTTGCACTACAAAGTGTAAAGCTGGTGAATAATGTAGACACTGACTGAATTACACCAACTTTTTTGCTAAGAAAAACGGCCATTCACATGGCATCCACACAAGTTCAAAGTAATTAAATTAAAATAATACATTTCCTTTGATGGACTACTAGATTTGGTGACTCATTTTACCCTCTTCCGAGTCACCATTATTCCCAAGAAAGTTCGAGAGAAAAAAAACCCATAAAAAATGGAAAGAAGGGAAAAAAGGTAGTTTTAAATGGGAATATTGTACATTATATTGTTAATTCTTTGTCTGAGAAATCAGATGAAGCCCATCTTTTTTTATTATATATAAAGTACTGGCATAGAATAACTCGAGTGATTCTACCAAATTTGATTCTATCTGGTTTGGTTTTGAAATCATGAGCCTGGAAATAGTCCCCGTAGGGAAGAAATGTGGAAGCACAATATGTGGACATGATGGTGCCTTTGTATTCTTGGGGCTGTGAGAGGAAAGTGAAGAAGGCTTTAGCCAATCTCAGAGGTATATTATTAAATTTCACATTCTTGTGAACCCGACATTTTATTTATCCTATGTTAGGTTTTGGTCATTTAAGTAGTCGATCTCGATATTATAATTTGTATTTTTCCACATTTTATTCCTATTCAAGCGGAGTGCAGACGTGAAATATATCGGAAATTTCTGACAAGTTCAACGTCAGGTATATATCCAACGAAATAGAACTAGAAGATAACTCAACCTACATGATCAAGAAAACAACTTTGAATAATTCAAATGCCACGTAAACAAAAACTGAATGTTTAAATAATGAGTTTATAATGAGATACAATAGACGCTTATATCAACTTGAATAAACCATTTTCATATAACGAAGACGAATACGATGTAGTTGTCATATGATCTTATTGTGCGGTCGCGCTTGCTCAAACTTGAGCATTGGTTTGACATATCATGTCTTATTTTTCGTCAATTATTATTGTTCTTGGCAATTAATTTTAGGCTTTTAATCAGAGCATGTGCTTATACTGATCGAGATTGTGCATTAGAATCACAAAAGTGAGTAGAGATTAGATAATCTTTTCTCATTCATGTTTGTAAAACCTAGATGATTTTTCAATAATGTTAATATTTATAATTAATTGAACTACTTCAGCAATGCCTCCAATTTCGATCAAATTCTGTGATTTTTTTTTTTTATCTAAGATCATATTATAAGGAAAGAATTTTTTAGTTATAATTTCTTCATGCATAATCCATTACAATTTAATTCATAGTTTGTTCACTTATTTCGTTTTATGTAAAAAAATTGATAACATGAGAACTTGCAGTACCTTGCATGTGCACTGGAACGTTTCGGGTTAATACATTAGCCTGTAAACTATGATATTTATGTTAGTCGCGCAGATACTACATGATCGCATTAGAAAGTGTTGCATAGAGAATCAAATAATGATAAATATTTATTTTTTTTATGATATATGAACCCAGAACTGTTATTTTTCGGTATACACAAGTTAAACTGACGGACTAACGCAATAGGAAATAAATTACAATAATAATGTAAAAAAAACAATTTTAATAATATGTTGATTCTTATATTTGACAGGTATATACTCGGTGAACGTGAATTTTTTGGAACAAAAGGTGTCAGTGTGGGGAATATGCGACAAGAACGAGGTATTGTCCCGGGTGCAGCGCAAGAGGAAAGAAGCGAGTTTTTGGGATCCCCAAGATAACTGCATCATCCAGCTGAAAGAGTCGCATTTCGCTCCCCAGTCACCTCGGCCCACTTCTTCACTTCCGAAAACACGCTATTTGGCGCTCATGAACAAAGTCTCGTATTTGAACTGGAGATTGGTGATTACAAAGGGTAATTGGAAAGGGCTGAAGAAGGCCTGTGCAAGGTCCAACTCATTTTGAAAAACTCGAGGAAATTAAGGGAGATGTAAAATGTAATAATATATATAATTAATGTGAAATATAAACTATTATTATCTCGTTAGCCTTTTGCATTTGTGACCAATTAGCTTTAATTATCTTGGTCTATGTTTCATCAAGAGTAATTAATTATCCATGTCACGTACGTTAAAATCTATATGTGTAAATATAAAGTGAAAAATAAACGGAACCAAATATTTCAAAATATGAGAAAAAAATTTCATTTTACTTAAAGTAGATTTTAATATATATTATAAGTTGTATTATCTTCGCATGAGCTACACAGGATATCATCGATCTCATATAAGCAACCATAGTTGAATTTAGTGATTTCGGACAAAAAAACATCAAAATCCAAAAAAAAAAGACCAAATTATTTGATGAAAACAAAACTTTGACAAATTATATTATTAAAATCCAAAATCTTTTTATGGGCAAAATTTTCTCTATTGATTTTCTTTTTTTAACAGTGTATTTTCCGCTATAAAAATTATGATAAAATGGTTGATTAGAAGTTTCGCACATCTGATTCCGGATACCGTCTTAAATTTCCAATGTATATTGTGATATCCAACAGTGTGTGATATCCCTCGGGGAGGCCAGCCAGGATAATGGGTATTGGATGATCTCGGATCATAGATTAGGTCATGAAGAGCTTTGAGCCAGTCTGATAACAGCCGAGCCGAGACATCATCTCCCCGGGCTACCAGAAGCCTGGGATTTCAGACGAGTTCTTTGGTGATGACCCTCTACCTGGGTTACCTCGATAATATCACCGTACTTGAGTGCACAAGCAAGTGGTACCTTATCTTGGTAATTATTTCCATCAAAATCATATGGATTTGATAGGGCGAAAGGGACAATTTGACGTGTCAGAGAAGTTGGTGTCAGAAGAAAGGAAATGTGCAACCATCTTGCCATAATTAGTAAGAGAGAACTGAAAACAAGGCCAGACTTTCTTTCTATAAATTCCAAGTTTGTTTAACATTAAAGGATCCAGGATTCACATATATACTTCCCACATCATTTACTCTCTAGAATTTTATATACACCATTGACATAGTTTTCTCTATGCTATTTTTTGAGAGCTCTAATCATATCCTCTCCGTAAGATTACTCTTTCTCTCATTTTTTTTACTAACTTTTGCTGGACGGGGTGTCCATATGCTAATATCAGCTTTTGAAGAAGTGGCCGCATTGGCTACTAAGGAAGCCGGTCGAGCCTGGGCTACCTAAGAGCTTCATGGGTAGCTTCAAGAGGAACTGTCTCGGGTTCGATCAGCTCATTAAGAGATGGTCACTAGCCTTTGCTCTGCCTTGGAGGTGGCACATCAGCAACTATCAGCGGCCCAGGCGGACTTGGCTAAAGCTACGGAAAATGTTGATGCTGGCCTTTCTCAGGAGGAAACATTGCAATCTTTAGTCGAAGAAGCAGAGAACCAGCAGTCCCGAGAAATTGCTGCTGAAACAAATCTGACGGCCTCTTTACATTCTCAGGAAGAGTGACAGACCTCCTTTCTTCAGTCTACTGAGTTCAGAATGGTGGTTGAAGACAGGTCCCGTGTCTTCTTTAAAACCGGTTTCATCAAATACCGGGAGCAGTTTGAAGAAGAAGGTCTACTTCCTGCTGATAAGAAGGGATTCTCGAATCTTGACAGAGCCATTAACTCACTTCCGAAGGATGATGTAGAGGCTGAGCAAAAAGATGTCGAGGGTGCTGAGGAAAATACCGAGGAGGCTGGAGAGGAAAAGACGGAAGCTCTTCAGATAAGCCTCTTAGCTGGAAAAAGCATGTCCCTAAGAAGTTTAATCCTGGTAGGAGAAACCCCTTCGAGAAAAAACTTGCCCCGAGCTCTTGGCAAACTGGCATCTTGAGGTCAACCTTGGTCCTTTCCTTCATCATGTTAGAGTAGGTGCCCGTCCAACCAAATGTTGGCCGAGGATTCACATTGAAATTCTATGTATATACAATCTTTATTTTAATTATATTTGAAATTATTGTTTTGGCACAACTTTATTTGTATACCCATGCTAGATTCATAGATAAAGTCTTTGAATATACAAATAGTAGAAAAAATATGAGATGCTCATATGATGAGTATCATGAAACTCATATTTGGAATACTATATATTCTAAACAGTTCATAGTCGATTCAGCCGCCATTAAGAAAGGTAAAGGCCGCTTGAGTTTGAGACTAGTATCTGCAATGTGAGTACCATGTTTCATTGGTAGGGGACATTATGATGTCCGAGCATGCAGATAGGTGCTCTTTGTAGAGTGCACTGAACAACCCTCCATAAAGAACTTTTTAAGTGGTTCTCACTTATCGAGTGGAAACGTCCTAATTTATGGTTTTACACCATTAGTCCTTATGACCCGGGACAACATTGTGATTCTATATGCTAGCATTGCACTTTGAATTGTTTACCGACTCATATGGGGTAATCAGGTGACAAGATTGAGTGTTTTGTCTAAACATATAGGAGTCGATACATTGTAGTCGGGGATTCACCGTTTACCTTCGGGTATGGATATCTTATGTGATATCATCTGTATGTAGTTTGAAATCTCTGATCAGAGTGTTTGTGGTAATTAAGAAATGAGTTTCTTAGATTACATCATCGATGCAACTACGATATGACACATAGTATCGATTCTTTGACAACTCTCGATATACCAATAGTTGTCGAATCGGTCGAGATATATGAAATGAAAGGACCGTACTGTATGCTAACCATAATGGAATGGTTTTCGCAGGCACTATCATTTGATATCTGTGGAATCATGTAAGCGATGCTGCTATGCGTTTAACATAATTGATTATGTACTATCAGACTTGAGTTCTGACGTTCTTGTTATCAAAGAGTTACTCGAATAAGGACATGTTTAGTCCGGAATCACATTGAGATGTGAACTCATTGCTAGTTGTATCATTAAACCATTGAGTGTCACACACGTGCTAACTTTCTAGATCTCGTTGAGAAAAAAAATAGTTCAATGTGTTGAATGTCTTATAAAGGAGTTTATAAGCGCAAAGAAAAATAGAAGTATGACTTCTATATGAGGATTATGGGGAATGTAACTTTTAATTTATTGAAGTGTTCCTAAATGAAAAGATGTCTCAAATAAATAATGTATTTGAAAATTGTGATTTTCATAAACATTATTATGGACTAAATTAAATTAATTCAAGTTTTGAATTAATTAAATACTAATTGACCTGGTAGAGTCCAAATAATTAAATTAATTCAAGTTTTGAATTAATTAAATAATATTGGATCTTGTAGAGCCCAACTGAAAATAATTATTCAACTAGTGGGCTTGAGTAAATTCAAGCAAAGTTTAATTGGTCTCAAATGTGTTTGAGATATTTAAATAAAAATTCATGATTTTTGTAATTGTTATAAGCCCAAATAAATTGCATGTTTGGGTGTTGAAGAGTTGTAGACAACTCTTTCAAAAAAAAAAAAAATGCATGACATGCACATGCACTTTTTACCTTTTTCAAGCACCAAGATTTTTTTTCGCTTCTCTCCTCAAGCTTCAAGTGGCCGAAACTTGTTTTTCCATTTTGCTTCACATTTTGCTTATGGATTTTTATTGATGATAGCATACTCTTCTCAAAGAAAAGTGCTTTAATTTTTTTAGTGTAAAATTAGAGTGGATCTTCTTTGTTAATGGTGGATCTAATTTGAATGAAGGAGTCAATTTGAGCAAGGAGTGCTCTTTGAATCTTGTAGATTGTCTACCCTTAAGAGCTAAGTTGTTTACAACTTAGTTGGAGCCAAAAAATCAATCCTTATGATTGATAGGTACATTTCTAAACACACTATGTGTTTTGTGTTTATTTTTGTATTTGCTACACACTATGTGGGGTGCTCGGTTTTTTCTTGCTATTGAAAATATGATTTTTGAAATTTCCGTTGCGCATTCGGGCACTGTAACCGATCCCCTTTAAAGTGGTATCATGAGCTAATGTTACTATATTGAGTAGCAAATACATGATATTATATTGAGAACTATTTCTAACCGCATGAGATAAATTCATCGCAACAAATCGATGCCAGTATTGGGGAGCATTTCGAGCAGCAAGGGTCGGGCAGCGAGGGCAACCCCCCTCACTTTTAAATAAATTTAAAAAAATTTGTGTGTTGGCCTGAATCTGGCGACGGAGTTCCGGCAACGATGACGACGACTAGGGTTTCCAAAATGTTTTGGAATATCAAAATTTCATGGATCTTGAGTTGTTTTGGCCATTAGATAGTTAACATATTTTGTGAAATTTAAATATGCCAAAATATTTTTGGTGAAAAATGTCTTTTTGGGACCTTAAATTTAAATCCAAAAAATTTGTACAGATTTTCTCGTAAAATAAATAATTGAAGTTGGACTTTAATCATTTATAGTAAATTGTAATTTTAAAAAATTCGGTTATAAATTAATTAATTAGAAAGTAAACAAATGAGTTTGTTTACTTTGATGATTTAATTTATAATCGTGTCGGTTAGTGATTAGATCAAGATATATAATATTGAATCAATTGATTATTGTGATAATTAATTGATGGTGTATGATATGTGATATTATGCATGAAGGATGATCAAAAGCCCAAGCCCAATTTACTAGGTGTATGTTAGGATATTGTGGGTTGAATGATTGTAATAATTATCAATTTATAACTGGATTTGGTTTATAGCTCGTTCCCACCTCATGAGATGTATCCCTATTTGTCATGGATATTTAATTGTAATTATTAGTATAGTGGAAGATCAAGATTGGAAGTATTGGGCCTTGATGATTATGAACGCCGATGACATGTTAATATTAGAAGCTTATATAATTATGCATTTGCATCACATGCATTCCCTAGGATTGGACCTAGACCCGCACATGGGCCATTAGTGTTGGGGCGATTGGTCATCATTTTTAGTTTACTGTTTATAATATATGCATGATATATTATAAATAATGAGTATATTATTATTATAATAACTAAGTTTCATTAATCTGGCAAACATATGATCAAACATGACGAGCTTTTAAATAAAATTAATGATGAGACATTTCAAAATTAAAAACCCTCATTTGCAATAAGATTCAAAATTAATATAAAGCCCGAAAAGAGGAATTTTAAAGGTGTTTATAATTTCCTTGTCTTCCCTCGAAAATAGATGAATGATGAACGCTACCTGTGCTCAGTGCTCGGCTCATATTATTGAGGGAGTCCTGGACGCCGAAAAGGTGTGACATCCATTGTCATGGTGATTTCAAATACGTGGAACTCCCATGATTTCGGCTCATATTATTGAGAGAACTCATGGCGACCGTCCATTAAGGTTCAACATCGATGGGTAAGACTTGACACGTAAAGATAAACGACATCATATTATTGGGTCCTAATCAAACGTGAGAAAATTTTTTACGTAAAGGGTTACATGGAGATACAATGGAAACTACTTTTTAGAAATTATGATTGGCTGATATTATTCGGGATCATAATTTTCTAATTTGAATTTACATACTTACCGAGGGAAGGATCTCCCGTTTTCACTAGAGGGTAGTGAAAAATTTCAAAACAGTGGGAGTGAAAATTTATGAAGTAAAAGTCCATACTTTATATCTTACTAAATATTTTAAAATAGTCATTAACATTTATCTGTTTTTACTTTTCAGTACAAATTTGATAATGTATTTGATTCGCAACTCGTTATCTGCAATACTCGACAAACACATTTTAACCGGACCTAATTACCTCAATTGGCTAAGAAAACTAAAAATCGTCTTGAATTCGGAAAGGATAACATATACACTGACTGAGTCGCACCCTGTTGAGGCTCCGACTAGCTGCACTCCTGATGAATTGCAGACTTACAAGGATTGGTGTGACCATGACTTGAAAGCAAATTGTTATATGTAGGCTTCTATGAATGATGAACTGCAGAAGTGTTTTGAGGATGCTAAGAGTGCTGCTGACATTCATTTGTATCTAAAGGAGTTCTTTGGTGAGCAAACACGGCCTCTTAGGCATGCTACTGTCAAAGAGATAATCACTTTACGCATGCGTGATGGGGCTTCGGTACATGAGCATGGACTAAATATGATTGGGTTTGTGGACAAGCTCGTTGGCATGGATCTTACGTTGCCATCAGATCTGACCACTGACGTGTTGCTCTTGTCATTAACTAGCTCATTTGATCCTTTTGTGGTTAATTTTAACATGAACAAGCTGGAGACTACTCTTGAGGAGTTGGTGAATATGCTTGTTACCTTCGAGTCCACCATCAAGAAAGAGAAGTCGGTTCTTTATGTGGGTTCTTCATCTGGTACGAAGACCGATCCACATTGGAAGAGAAAGAAGTGTTCTTTCCAATGTCCCAAGAAGAATGTACCCTTGAAGAGGCATGCTCCGAATCCCATTATGGCAGCCACACCAGTGAAAGCTGACAAGACTGCTGATATCTGTCATCACTGCAAGAAGCCTGGACATTGGAGGCGTAACTGCAGATAATATCTTGCCCAGAAAGGTTCTGGAAATGGTATGCTCTATGTTGAAGTAAACATTACAATTAACTCTACTTCTTGGGTATTAGATACCGGCTGTGGCTCACATATCTGTAATGATTTGCAGGTGATGGGAAGAAGTAGGAGACTAAGGGAAGGTGAGACCTTCTTGAGGATGGGCAATGGAGCAAGAGTTGCAGTCAAAGCTATTGGAGATGTTTACCTATTTATGAACAATGATTTTAAGTTAATTTTAAGAGATGTTTTGTTTGTACCTGATTTGGTGAAAAACATTGTTTTCATTTCTATGCTTGATAAAGATGGATATTCTTGTTTATTTAGCAAAGGTGTTTGCAACATTTACAAGAATGAATGTTTGATTGGTACTAGAGAACTTGAAAACGATCTCTACAACTTAAAATTGAAAGATATTCCACGGAACAATGTCTAAGCAATAACAACAAACAAACAAACGAAAACGAGATACTCTAAATTCAGCACAATTATGACATGTTCGATTAGGACATATTTCCCTAAGAAGGATGAACAAGCTAGTGGGAGTAAGCATGTTTGATATGTCGGATATTAATTCTCTCACGACTTGTGAATCCTGTCTGAAAGGAAAGATGGTCAAAATTCCCTTTAAGAGCCATGTGGAGCGAGCCAAAGGGTTACTGGATTTGATCCATACCGATGTGTGCGGTCCGCTTAGCATCACTACTAAGCATGGACATGCCTACTTCATCACCTTTACCGATGATTTTTTGAGGTATGGTTATGTGTATTTGAATGGTGTTTCGGAGCAACATAACAGGACTGTGATGACCATAGTTTGGTCTATGATGGGGTTCATGGAGTTTCCGCCATCTTTTTGGGGATATGTACTTGAGACAGGGGCATTGTTGTTGAACAATGTCCATTCAAAATCAGTTGATAAAACATCATATGAGATATGGATGGGTAAGCCTCCCAAATATTATTATATTAGAATATGGGGATGCCCTGCTTATATGAAGCAGGAAGTGGAAGATAAATTGGATAGTCGAACTATTTTGTGTTACTTTGTGAGATATCCAAGGAATTCAGTTGGATATTATTTCTATCATCCCCAAGAAACAAAGGTCTTTGTTTCTAGGAATGAAACTTTTTTGGAAAAGAAATTTCTATTAGATAGAAAAGGAGAGATGATAAAACTCGAAGAGATTCGAAAGACACCCACAATTGTAGAACCCACACCCGAAGAGCAAAGAGAGGAGATACAAGCTCCTAGAAGATCCGAGAGAGTCTCGAGACCACCTATGAGGCATGGTATGCTTCTTGAAGAGGACCATGATGAGCCTACCTGTGGGGACCCGGACGCTAATCAAGTTCATAATCGTCATTGGGACAATTTAATCAATTATAATAAACAGGGTCTAAATTTTTTTTTTAAAATGCGGAACGTAATGGAAATCATACTAGTATACATATCAGTATAAGATAAGGTACAAGTCCTGTACAGCTTACATTCAATACAGATAAGGTTCAATAACTAGCTATAAAGTATCCAAACACTATCTACAGCAACGTCAAAGTCCTTGGTCTCCACTCTAATCATGATCTCTCGTCATCTCCTCGACCCTGATCATGTCCCACCTGTTGTCATGCACACATACAAACACGACAACAGCCGGATAATTCCAGTGAGAATATAATCCCAGTATAAATCAACGAACATGCAATCATAAAATCAATATAAAGCATAAAGAAGATATCATATATATATCAAAGTCTGAAACATTATTAATATAAAACTATCAATCATACTCGTGACTCCACGACTCAGACTAGACTCAATCCTAGTCTAGGGATCCCGGTTTCCAGACGTTCGTATTCCTATATCGACCAACAGTAATAGAAGAAACTCCGATTCTATCCACGTCGATATAACCAAACATCCGGTGTCTTGACCTATCTGTCACAGACTGTGGTACTATCGCCAATACACTGTCTTGTGACATCGTGCAATGTGCCCGTGGCGATCCCGCCACTATCAGGCACTTCTGTCACAAGATCACTCGTCTAATACATGCTTCCTATAAATCAATAGAACATCATATAAAATCTAATCAATGCATATAACAACAACAAGTATGTGATTTAGGGAAACTCAAGTATATCCTACTTGAGTCGATCTCCCAATATCACATTGACTTATACCTTTCGTTTGTAATGTCGGTCTGAAGTAATAACCGTTCTGAATTCAAGACTGTCTTTGTAAATCTGAAACGACATATCGAGAATCATAATATCAATGTTCTATTCTCTATTCAACACTGAATCTGATTAATCTGGATTTAATTCAAATCAACGGCATAACGGTACAATCTCAGTATTCCTGTCAATACCAAATCAACAGAAATCAATTACAAATCATAACTCATATCCGATACAATCTGTAATTCATTCATAATCCAAATCTGTCCGATTTCAAATCATTATAATCAGAAAATCATAATGATTCCATAATCACTCTGTTTCTCAATCTGACTTCGATTCTACGATTTCTAACATGCCAAGAACATCATATATGAATCATATTCGATTCCAACACTATAATAGTTTCAAGAAATGTCAAAACGTAGTAAAACTTACGTCCAGTTGTAGTCTGTGTTGATAGGAACACAGTACTGAAGTCGGATTCAAAATCAAGTGGACAGATTTTGCACAATCGAAATCTAAAATCAAGAATGTGAGTTGTCTTCGTTCCTCCGTTTTTCCCTCTTTCCTTTCCTCTGAACGAAGGCTTGTATGTAATATATATTCACACGTTGCATGTAAAGGTTAGGTGGCTCGCCCTTTGTAAAACACGTCTCGCGCATATGCACGACCATCCTCGGCGCGTAACATGCACAGCGTCTCGCGCATATTCTCGCCCTCAATCGGCGCATATGCACGAGGTCCTTCAACTTTCTTTGCAACTCTCGGGTACCCTCGTGCATATGCACGGATACACGTCGCGCATATGCGCGAGGTTCTCTGCCCCCTCCGCGCATATGCGTCTGGTAGGAACGCGCATATGCGCGAGGCTTCCACCTCACACATACATCTTCTCACACGTTACCACAAATCGTGTCTCGGTTGGCCCTTTCATAATCACATTAAATTATAATTCAATGATCTTTAATTAATTGCGATTAATTTTCGGGCATTACACTAACCATGGATGTGATCCAATAACCTTCAGAAGCGTTATCTGATGCCGATTCATCAAAATGGCTTGAAGCTATGGAATCTGAGATGAATTTCATGTATTCGAACCAAGTGCAGAATATTGTGGTTCCACATGAGGTAACTGTTCCCATAGGGTGTAAATAGATTTACAAGAGGAAACTTGGGGCGGAAGGGAGGGTATTGACCTTCAAAGCGTGATTGGTAGGAAAAGGTTATACTCAAAGATAAGGAGTTGACTTTGATGAAACATGTTCTCCAGTTGCAATGTTCAAATCTATAAGGATATTGTTAGACATAGCTGCATGATATAACTATGAGATATGTCAGATGGATGTAAAGACAACCTTTCTTAATGTGGATATTAAGGAAGAGATTTACAAGTCTCAACCTGAAGAGTTTACATCTATCAGAAGTGAGCATATGGTATGCAAACTTCAGAGATCTATTTATGGTCTAAAGCATGCATCTAGGAGTTGTAACCTCAGATTCGATAGTACGATCAATGAGTTTGGTTTTAATAAGAATCCTGAGGAACTTTGTGTGTATAAGAAGGTCAGTGGGAGTGATGTGATATTTCTGGTGCTTTATATTGATGACATCCTACTCATTGGGAATGATGTAGGGATGTTGCAATCAACTAAAATATGGTTAGCGAGTAAGTTCTCGATGCGGGACTTGGGTGAAGCATCTTTTACATTGGGAATACAAATCTATAGAGATAGATCAAGAAGATTGCTTGGTCTCACCCAGTCTACATACATTGATACCATCGTTAAGCGGTTCTCGATGGATGAGTCCAAGAGAGGACATCTACCAATGTGCCATGGCGTGTCCCTATCCAATTCTATGTCTCCCAAGACTAATGCAGAGATAGCGGCAATGACAAACATTCTGTATGCATATGCAATTGGTAGTATCATGTATGAAATGATATCAACACGTCCTGACGTGGCTTTTGCACTAAGTTTAGTGAGTAGATACCAATCGAACCCTGGTCTTCCACACTGGAAAGCTGTAAAAGACATCCTCAAGTATTTGAGAAGGACCAATAAGTTGTTCTTGGTCTATGGGGGTGGAGAATTGACAGTGGAAGGCTATACCGACTTTAACTTCCAAAGCGATATCGATGACTCAAATTCAACATCTAGGTTCGTATTCATGCTCAATGGTGTTGTTGTCTCTTGGAAGAGTTCCAAGGAAGATAGTACCGTGGATTTCACCACTGAGGCCGGATACATTGCTGCATCAGCTGCAGCAAAGGAGGCTGTTTGGTTAAAGAATTTTTTCCAACAGTTGGGTGTCACTCCTAATGGAGTTGCTCCAGTCCCATTGTTTTGTGTCAACACGGGAGCCATTGCTCAGGCGAAGAAGCCAAGGTCTCATCAGAAATCCAAACATGTATTGAGAAAGTACCACATCCTCCGAGACATTTTGGAAAGAGAAGAGGTGTCGATTGATAAAGTCGGCTCCGCAGATAATGTTGTCGATCCACTAACTAAGCCTTTACCTGGACCACTATTCGAGAAGCATCGCAAATCAAAGGGTTTGAAGCATATGAGTAGTTGGCTCTAGTGCAAGTGGTAGATTTTTAGAGTAGGTGTCTGTCGAGCCAAATGTTGGCCGATGATGCACATTGAAACTATGTATATACAATTTTTATTTTAATTATATTTGAAATTATTGTTTTGGCACATCTTTATCTTTATACCGATGCTAGATGCATAGAAAAATTTCTTGAATATACAAATAGTAGAAAGAATATGAGATGCTCATACGATGAGGATCATGAAACTCATATTTGGAATACTGTATATTCTAAACAATTCATAGTCGATTCAGCCGCCAATAAGAAGGATAAAGGTCGCTTGAGTTTCAGACTATTATCTGCGATGTGAGTACCATGTTTCATTGGTAGAGGACATTTTGATGTCCGAGCATGTAGATAAGTGCTCCTTATAGAGTGCACTGAACAACCCTCCATAAAAAACTTTCCAAGTGGTTCTCAATTATCGAGTGGAAACGTCCTAGTTTATGGTTATACACCATTAGTCTTTATGACCCGGGACAACATTGTGACTCTATATGCTAGCATTGCACTTTGACTTGTTTACCTCATATGGCGCAACAAGTTGCAAGGTTGAGTGTTTTTTCGAAACATATATGAGTAGATACATTGTAGTCGGGGATTCGCCGTTTACCTTCGGGTATGGATATCCTATGTGATATCATGTATATGTAGTTTGAAATCTCTGATCAAAGTGTTGGTGGTAATTAAGAAATGAGTTTCTTAGATTACACCATCGATGCAACTACGACATAACACATAGTATCGATTATTTGACAACTCTTGATATATCAACAGTTGTCGAATCCGTCGGGATATATGAGATGAAGGGGCCGTACTTTACGCTTTCGCAGGCACTATCATTTTATATCTAGGGAATCATGTAAGAGATACTCCTAGGTGTTTAACAAGATTGGTTGGGTACTATCAGACTTGAGTTCTGGTTATTATGAAGGAGTTGATAATTAAGAATGGAGCAACTGGGGTATGCTCGAATGAGGACATGTTTAGTCCCGAATCACATTGAGATGTGAACCCGTTGCTAGTTGTATCATTAAACCATTGAGGGTCACACACGTGCTAATTTCTAAATCTCGCTGACAAAAAAAATAGTTCAATGTGTTGAACGTCTTATAAAGGAGTTTATAAGCGCAAAAAAAAAAAAAAAAAAAAGAAGTATGACTTCTATGAGAGGATTATGGAGAATATAACTTTTAATTTATGGAAGTGTTCCTAAATTAAAATATGGCTCAAATAAATAATGTATTTGAAAATTGTGATTTTCATAAACATTATTATGGACTAAACTAAATTAATTCAGGTGTTGAATTAATTAAACACTAGTGGACTTAGTAGAGTCCAAATAATTAAATTAATTCAATTGTTGATTTATTTAAATACAATTGGGTCTTGTAGAGCACAATTGGAAATAATTATTCAAATAGTGAGCTTGAGTAAATTCAAGCATAGTTTAATTGGTTTCAAATGTATTTGAGATATTTAAATAAAAGTCATTGTAATTTGTAATTACTACAAACCCAAAGAAATTGCATGCTTAGGAGGTGAATGGTTGGAGACAACTTTATCAATAATCAAGGCATGTGCACATGTACTTTTTACCTTTTTCAAACATCAAGATTTTTTTCCCATCTCTCCTTAAGCTTCAAGTGGCCGAAACTTGTTCTCCCATTTTTCTTCACATTTTGCTTCTTGATTTTTATTGATGATAGCATACTTTTCTCAAAGAAAAGTGCTCTAATTTTTTTAGTGCAAAATTATGGTGGATCTTCCTTGTTAGTGGTGGACCTAATTAAAGGAAGGAGTCCATTTGAGCAAGGAGTGCTCTTGGAAGCTTGTAGATTGTCTACCCTCAAGAGCTAAGTTGTTTATAACTTAGTTGGAGCCAAAACATCAATGTTGGAAGATCATAAAGTGCTAAGATAGTATTGTAATTCACTACATTGAATAAAAATTTGTATATTTTCTATTATCAGTTGAGATATATTAGGAGTTTCAGTTTAACAATGTTTAAGTCCAAATTGAACTAGAATTTTGCAAATTAATCATACTATCCAAATTTTTCTAGTGTGAGCCTTCTAAAAAGAAGAAGGGGTGATGTAGGAGCTTGAATTCTCTGAACATTCAGAAAAAAACCTGCATATTTGAGCGACACGGAGCACATTATGCTCGCCAAATGGTATCATATGACGACGTTGAACGTGAGGTGCGTCACGATATGTCAAATTTCTTGTATACGAATGTCAAAGATTGTTGACACGGACAAAAGACAAGCTAACATACACGTTCTTTGGAATATATCTATTTTAAATCATCTATATATAGAGAAGGGATTCAACATAACAAGGACAAATTTTCTGCAAAGATTCAATATTCAAAGCTTTTATATATCTAAACCAAACTCAGTAAGTCGAGCACATTTTCATAAAAAAATTGTAGTTGATCATTTGAAGATCATTAAGTACTAAGATAGTATTGTAAATCACTACATTTGATTAACAATTTGTATATTTTCTATTATCAGTTGAGATACAATAGAAGTTTCAGTTTAACAATGTTTAAGTCCAAATTGAACTACAATTTTGCAAACTAATTGTACTATTCAAATTTTTCTAGTGCGATCCTTCCAAAAGAAGAAGGGGTGACGTAGGAACTTGAATTCTCTGAACATCCAGAAACTAACCTGCATATTTTCCACTTTCATTTTACCCAGACCGGCTCCTCTGTGATTTGTTCTAATATGTGCAAAACTCTAAATGAGTATCATATTGGATGTATGTGTTATTTAAAGATAAGTAGACAAAACCGATCAATAATCAGACGGGCTAGTAGGGGTTGGAGTGGACTACTATATTCATTTTTGGTCATTTAACTTATATGTTTTTTTTTTCGAGTCCATCGTGCTTTTCGGTAAAAAAAACAAAAATGATAAAAAATATGAGTTACATGAATAAAAATGAAAATTCATCGTAACAAGACTAACAATGAGAAAAATGTAAATTGATCATTAACAAGACCAAAAGTGAAAAAAATACAAATTACAAGACAAAAAATTTATTTTTTCATGTTTCTCTTTTTCAATTGAATAATATTTCAACTTGTTCTATATTACATCGAGAATATATACCCAGATAAAAATTTTGAACATCAACTTGACTTCTCCCTATGAAGAGTAATATGTTAGTGTCAAAGTTGGTTTTGCTAACACGTATCATTTGACTTAAAAAACCGTCGCTAATTGTTTCGTTTTTATATTAAAAAAAATTTGTTTTATAATTTCTTAAAATTAAATTTATTTTTAAAATTATTAATACAAATATTTAAATAATCTACTCAACTCATTTAAATTAATGATTTTCAAATTTATAAATAATGTATGAAACAATTAAACTTTTAGATAATAAGTAAACAACAGTATTGCTTAAGAGAGAAAAATATATTAGATAGATGAAGATGTGTGATAAAATGGACCGAAATGGCCAAATTTATAGACAATTTGCAACATTTTTTTTGAAAAACTGTCGCTAATAGAGAAGGTCCTCTGAAAACCGTCGCAAATTGCGACGGTTTATTTAAACGGTTGCTGATAGCGACAGTGAGTTAGATCGACGACGGTTCTATAAACCGTCGCTATTACCGACGGGTTATTTAAAACCGTCATTAATTATAGCGACAATTCTTAATATTGTCGCTAATTAGCGATGGTTGCAGCAAAATCGTCGCTATTTAGCGACGGTTGTGGGAGCGACAGGTCTCGACGGTTTTCTTGCAATCGGTTTATTTAAAACCGTCGCTAATATTTGCGACGGTTTTATTATTTTATTTGCTACAGTTTTTGTGTAAACCGTCGCAAAATTTTGCGATGGTTTGGGCAAAACCGTCGCTAACACCCGATTTTTTTTGTAGTGCTTATAAATATGATCATATATATTTTAAGAAAAAAGTAGTTGACTTTCTTCTTTATGACGCAAATCACTCATGTGGAAACATAAATAAAGTCCTTAGATCATCATTATACAATATTTTACAACGAGAGGTGTGTGTAAAAATGTAGATTTATAGAAATATTCCATAAAGTTAAGATTTTTTCTCTGCTGTGAAATGTGAGCTGATCGAGTTGAAAAAGGCTTAAAGCTTGAGTCAGATTCAAATATTTGTACTCGCCGTCTTTGATTGTAGGAACTTGTCGGCAGAACCAAATTCTAATTGTAGATATTTCATATTTTCTAACTTTTATTTTTTGGCATATTGAGCATTTGTTGGGGGAGGAAAGCAAAAATAACACAAAGTCTTTTCCTTTCTAAAGCATCGTTTGAAAAAAAAAAAAAAAGCTTAGGGGCTTTGAAACAAAATCTGTTGAATCTAAACACACTTTAAAACCAAGATTTAAAACTAATTTTAAAAGGGTACAGTTATAACTAATATATATTTGGAAAACAATAAATTTGCGGAAAACTAAAATATTGACATTAAAATACCCATATTTCTAAAATAATTTCCCCATTTCTCTGAAAAATTCCCATTACCACCTGAAAACAAACAACAAAAGGGCACATATGTATCAAACCAAGCAACAAGTTATCAGTGAAAGGAAAAATTGTACATGTTTTTTTCTTTGTAGTTTTAATATTTATGTTGCTTAATTCAGTGTTAGTCATAGATATCTCTTTTTTTTTCTGAAAATTTAGTCAGTGATACTATAAATATCAACATCACGTCAGAAAAATGATTAAAATTACAAAAATAACTTATCAGAATTGAAACTTGACAACAAATATGATCAGAGTCATAGTGAGACAAATATACAAAACTAATATTACAGTTTTGCAACAATAAAAAAAGTATTTAATTTAACACGGTTTATTTATATTCCAAAAAAACGATGATTGTAAGATCAAAAAGATAACAATGTAAACCAAATTATTAACACAAATACCATAAAATCTTTTATTATTACTTGTCTAAATCATCACATGTGTCCACACATATGTAAAGATAGCCTAGTCCCACCTCAAGCCTAAAATAAAAACTATGGTCAAAATCTATTTATTATCATACAAATTTCTGCTAAAAAGGTTAATAAACTTTTCAAATCCCAATAATTCCACACCCCTTCTCACGTACTATATAAACACACTTCCCATATAATCTTTTTACATATATATACAAAAACCATTTTCAGTGTACATATTTATACTTGTTTTTCTGGTATTTTTTTTAGAGGAAGATGATCAAAGTGGGGAAAATGGTGGAATTAATGGAAGAATACAGTTTCATAATGGCGAGAATGAGATTGCATCTGTATTTTCTTGGGAGGGGTGTGGATTTCGAGTTCTTGAGGAGTCTTCGTTCTGCTTCGATTGCTTCTGTTACTGCTGATTCTTCTGCATTTCTGGTCTATTTTTAGTTCAGAAAATTCGATATTTGATTGATTTTTGGGCTTTTTTTTCATTCTTTTTCTGCTTTGATGATAATTGGTACACATATTACATGTATTTTGCACTAAAATCTTAGTTATTTTCCCCTTCTTAATTCAAGAATTTGATTCTGTTTATCATTGTTGGGGTTTGAAGGTTTTGAATTTCATGTGAAATTAGAATATTGCTTCATTTCGTTGGTCATTGGATTTTATGATTAATTTAATCAATTTAATTTTCCGTGCATTTAATCAATATATCTTGTAAAGATTAAGATATATAAATACAAAACAATTAGTTATAAACCTTAAAAATTGGACAATTTAACAACCCGCTAATTTTTTTTTCAAAGTTTATTATAAAATTAACTCGACTATAATACCAACTAGGGATCAAAGGACAAATTCCCAATAATTGGTCGACTCAAGCTTATGATAACTGATTGATTATAGTGCAAAAAGAAATAATTTTTTAAAATATTTAATAAAATTACAGATTCACTACTCACTAATTGGTCTGGAGGACAGGACACTAACGAGGCGAGTCCATGGCCACAAAAAGTCTGAAATATGAATTTGGAATATAATTTTATATTAATAATAAAACAAGATATGAAACCTTATATATATCTTATATATTTAAATATTAAATATATAAAATAGAATGAATTTCAAATATTTCAATCATTAAAAAAATTATAAATTTATTACAATTAACATTAAACACTATATGTGGGGATCCGGGCTCTAACTCAATTCTCTTTGAGATTAATTGGATCTTTGTTCGAAAATGTGGGTCATAAAAAAAATTCTTTTAACAATATCATAAACATATGTATATAAATTATACACAAAATCTATCTCAAATTTATTTCATTAAAAACACATACATGTCTTGTTCCATTTTATTTATACAAACTAGTGTTTGAAACACATTACATAACAAATGTAAACACTACTAGTTCATCTGCTACGCCCGTGATCACCACGCTATCTCGATCTCTCATCTTCGTCAAGTTTTTTTGGACCCTGATCCTGTCCTCCCTGTTGTTATGCACACATACAGACACAACAACAGCCGGAAACTCCGGTGAGAACGAATCCCAGTATAAAACATGTATACATGCATGTCATGCAATTTCATACAAAATCATAACACATAATTCAGTAATTATGACACATTAGTGAATACAGATAAAACAATTCGACTCTTACTCTTTAACTTGACTCATATCTAAATCTAGGGATCTCGGTGTGGATAAGACGTAACAAGTCTCCCACCTACTCTCCCAATCGTGGTGGCGGTACGTCTTATTCCTAGACTTCGGCCATGTCTGTATTGAATATCTGCAATCGGAGTCGATCTTCTCCTATGCCTCGATACCACCGAACGTCTAGAACTTGGCATATCTGCCAATGACTCTCCTATCTCAATGCTTGTATATAAATCAATATAAAGCACAAAAATAGCAAAGTATAGAAATCTAGTATGTGATTTTGGAAACTCAAATCAAATGTAATTCGAGTTGTATATCCCGAATCAACATGAATTATACCTTCTTGTTGTACGATATTTGTCGAGATCGAAGTCTATATCTGTCGAAGCTTGTTTATACCGATATGAAATGGAAATATTGAGATACACAATATCAATCTACAACTCAAGCCACTACATATACAAATCAATACTCAATCTCGATACATTTTGACGGCATAACGGTATAGTTTCTCGATATCAATCAACTCAAATAACATCAATTAATAACAATTAATCATAATCCTCAATAACACAATGTACCATGCTGAAATATG
The DNA here is from genome assembly GCF_022965805.1 of Primulina eburnea. Taxonomy (NCBI): domain Eukaryota; kingdom Viridiplantae; phylum Streptophyta; class Magnoliopsida; order Lamiales; family Gesneriaceae; genus Primulina; species Primulina eburnea. Next base: position 14,370,384 of record NC_133116.1, read on the forward strand.
CACCATCTCAACTCAATATATGCTGGAAAATCGTAGTATTCGCATACGATACCATTTCTTCGATCCATTTTCAAATATACGTTTACAATACTCATAAGAACACATGATAGTACTCAAAATCTGATTTCTCCAATCATCTCACTTCAAAACATGCTGAAATGTAATAATACTTACGTCCTTTTGAAGCCGGTGATGAGAGGAACACGAATCTAGTCTCGGATCGAAAATCGGATGGTTAGATTCTTCAAAACCAACAATTTAATCTAGGATGCAACTTGAAGGAATTTCAGAAACTTTCTCTTGGTGCTTGTTGCTGAGGAATGGAAAATAGAAGACAACACATTATATTGCATGGCTAAGAGCAAGTGTCTTATTTTTCATTCAGCACGTTGCACAGCGGGTGCGCTGGGCGTACTGGTGCACATCCAAAATTTCCAGAAGCTCGACCGCAGGTGCGGTATCTTTTCACCGTGGGTGCGGTACACCACCGCCGGTGCGGTGCCTTTACTGGTGCGGGTGCGCTCAAGCTTCTGTACACTTTCAACATTTCATGAGAATGACCGCGGGTGCACTCTCTTTTGAACCGCGGGTGCACTGTCTTTGCTGTCCCAACAATATATTTTGCAACTAAAATCGAATCGCAATGTCGCTTCTTCGACCTTCGATCATCAAATCATGCATTAATAATATCTGATTACCAACTCACATCTCGGGCCTTACACTATATAAACATTTAAGTGATGAATTTGAAATTTATATTATTGTTTATTTAAAACTAAAAAAATACATTTTGAAGACATGAAATCTATGAATTTGAAAATCATCAATTCAAATACAACTTAATATTAATTACCTCCGCAATTACAATTTGCCACCTATTCATGACCATATAATTTATGTATATTCTCATATTAATTTATATGTACTAATTCTTTGTCTACTTTTTATATATATATATATATATATATATATATATATATATATATGTTCATCCAAAGAAAACAACAAATTTGAAACTCATCATCTCAACTCCATACGACTTAAAAGTATTACAAAGATGATAGAGTTGTGAATATCGGTAGGGTTGACATGTCTCACAGATAAAGCTTTGTGAGACCGTCTCACAAGAGACCTACTCAACGAGAACGGAGATTCTCGAATTTTTCGGGTTCAAATAATTTTTTAAATCCCAAAAAAAGTTTGGAGAGAGTATGATAATACTATCCTCATCTCGGAACCCACTCAAAAATAATAATATTATTAATATTAATAATATAATAATGGACATGGTTTGTTAAGTGTAGTTAACTGACGAATATGATTTACAGACTACTACGTTAACCAGAGAATTTATCTAATATATATCGTAGATTAGCGAATTCGAATTCTCACATCATAAAAATATAAATACCTAGAAGTCTCTACTCATCAAGTACTTTCTTTTAACTACATTAGAACCCTAATTCAAAATATAAACATATTACTTCTAATTAATGAAATTAACCTAAATCCAACATTGTATCATATATAATCGAACATTTTAATCTATATAACATAGACCAAAACCATCTTGGCACATGCCATATCCTAATTTCTTCATGTTCGTGGTATGATATTAATGTTTTATGTGCAATTGCAGAATAATAGGGGGCCATTCCACTCATTTGATGCATTTAATGAAATATGTCGATTCTGCGACACAGCACGTTCAAATGTATCCCACATATTTTTAGAAAATTAATTTAATAATTTGAATTTAGTTAAAAATGCAAAGACATATGTTCTATCTTTTTGAAAATTCTATTTGTTAATTCTCAAAGAAAATTAATTTTATGTATCATAATTGATTTGACCTTGCTTGACGTGCATAAATTCAGTGGACCATAGTCGCCCGCCCAAACTGCATGGATCTTATTACATCAATATTTTATATTTATCCATAAACAAAAAATAATAAGTACAATACCATTTTTAAAAAAAAAATACAATACAATTTTGATATATATAAAAGAGGGATAATTAAAATTTTAAAAAGAGGAAAATCTTTTACATGGATGTACATAAAACAATATTGTAGAAGGTTACCGAGTATGACAATATGAAATATTTCCCTAGTATATACATGTCTTGTAGAATTTTTAAGAATAACAAAATATTCTTTCAATTATATGTACAAAAATGTTTGGAAATGGGTTTTTTATTTTTTATTTTTCTTTTTATGAAGTTTATGATTCTTAAAAAAAGAAAAAGAAGAAGAATAATAACCATTAGTTTAATATCGTCTCGGCTCATCCTATATATGGAATCCCATCATGATAATTATTGTATATGGCCCCATCTGTAAGTTCGTTTTATCATTTGCATGTGAGAAAAAAGAAAATATCTGGCCCTATAAATAGTTGTTTATTATGTATTTTTAGTTAAACCATAATTAATATTGATGCATTAGTATTTCTCCAAAAAACATGCTGCTGTTTCCCAAATTTCATTGACTGATTCATTTCTTCGCAATGTATGTCAGTCAAATTGGATTTTTACAAGTGCCATTGAATTGTGGTCATTTGATACGAATGTCTCAAGTTTAATTAGGAACATTACAAACAAATGTACCCAATTGTGACATAATTGGAGAAGCCGACATTTTTTTCTAAATTCATCGTAATTTTGGATTTGCCCATGGTTTTAATAAAATGGTGGGGAGAATCCTATGGATTTTCGATATTAGTGATGATAATATAAAAATCGTCGCTATTTAACAACAATTTACTTTTTCTGTCGTTGTCAACAACAATTTTACGTCAACCATCACTGCTAGTAACGTACACACACCATAGACAAATCGTCGTTGATTGTGACAGACCTCGGAGTTCTATAGGTTCATTCTTGAAAGCAAAGCAGCAAATTAATCAAATTCTTTTTTTATTTCATTAGGAATAATGTCTGGTTTGCCCCTCCTTTAAAGGTTTCAAGAATCATTCTGGTTTTTTTCCCCTAGGCTTTGAAGTCCGCCTTCAAACAAGAAATCAGCTGTGGGTTGGTTTGGCCTCTCCTCTCCTTAAAATACATCTGATTCGATAACCTTCTCGTAGTCATTCATAGTTAAAGCTTGTACTGTTGGAGTTATTGGTATTGATCATTTATGGATAAACTTTTTGCAGACTTATTCATAATTCCAAAATATAAATCACCGCTAAATTTGGTGAAAATTCGTGAGAAACTGTCACAATTACAATGTATTGAAAGAATTCTAGAATTTGTTATGGTTCAAATATAATTTTTGAAAAACTTAATGGTTCGTTACCATCGCAAATTCAAAATTTGAATTTGAAGAACTTTTGCGACTGATTTTGGAAAAATGATGCTATTCAGCGACATATTTCTCAAAATATGTCGATATATATATATATATATTTAAAAATTTATTGCTTTATATTATTTATAAAATTGCGCGCATGTTACATATATATTTTGTAATTTTATGTTAAATGTATATATATAATATATAGTGGAAAATATGCATGTTATGTATATAGATTTAGATAATTAGCTAGCCATGTGTGTGTGCGCACGCAGGGCCGTGCTTCTGAGAGTCAAGTGAATCCAATGACTCAGGCACATCTCTTTTTTTGAGGACAATTTTTTTTAAAAAAAATTATTATATATTGATACCCCATGGATGAGTCCACTATCCTGGCTCATCCCAAGCCCAAATAGAAGACATGCTCATCAAGGGCCCAGGTATTCTCCTATAAATATCGGGTTTGAGTGTTCAGTTGATTTATTCATTATATTGTTTTCAGCAGCACCCTTAGCTGCTCTCCCCTATATCCTCAGTGTAGAACTCGTAATTAGACTACATATTTAAGCTATGCATAATTCCTAGTATTTAAATTAAAATGATTTTATCGCATGAGTATTTAAATTCTTTTCTTTAAATTTAATTATTTTATGCAGTAGTTTAGTTGTTATCTTTTCAGTTAAATTAAGCGAGGCCGGACCGGAGTTGGAGTATTGAGATAAAAATTTAATATTAAGAAATTTTCCTAAATTTAATTTAAGATAAAGAATAATTTATTTTAATGGTAAAGAATGTTTTAGAATTTTATTTAATTAATTAGACTTAAGTTATTAATTAATTATTTTATGTTCAATAATTAATTAAAAGCCTAAATTAAAATGTATAAACAATTGAAATAAATTAACCTAGGCCTAATATACTCAAGAAATTATAACCTAACATTTTAATAATATTTCATTAGACAAACCATACCATGCAACGTGTGGTTCCAATTTAATTTGTTAAAAGACTTAATTAGAAATTAAACCCTAAAAGATTCAAAATACTAGACTTTAATCAAGATCCCACCTTGCATTCTAGAAGCAAGATTTCGGTCATCTCACCTCCCCCTAATCCCCTCAATCAATCAATAATATCACACTCCATTCCATATCTCACAAGCTCAATGATAGAATGATTTGTCTGGCCATTCAAACTCCCCTTAAATTGATAACCTTCCCATTCATTAACTAGACATTTCCCTCACCCCATATTCTCGAAAATCTGAGAGGATATCAGCAAGTAAATCGTGCATGGCAGCTAGTAGAGTAGGAGAGAAAATCATTACTTGTGCCATTCAACCCCTAAATTTGAAACTTCCCTCTAATGCATTCTTGACCCCTTTATGTCCCTTGCAAGCTACCCCTCATTCCTTAACACTCCTCCACCCTCCTTACCTTCGAAATTTCTGAACAAAAACCACAGCAAAGTCGTGACTTTCAGCAACAAGAATAAGAGAGAAAACTAGTAAGAAAAGTCACCTCGTCTCCTCCGCGCCGCGTCGTGTATTCCTCTTTGTTTTCTTCAAAACAAAATATCCAGGCATGTGTATATTTTTATTTCTCTTCAATCAAGTCCTATTATCAATTATTTTTCATTGCATAATCACGATTTTTCAAACAAAAACCGAAATTTCAGCAAGCTTTTGGTAAAAGAAAATCTGCACAGAATTGTTCCCCTCTTGTGCTTCACGGGTTGCTTGTTTCATTGAATACAGGTGGTTGGCTCGACTCCAGGGGCTCGAGGCTGCATATAGACACGTACTAGGGTGTGTTAGGATCATGTCGATCCATTCGTTCAAGCCCCATAACCACTGGAACCCAGAAACGACAGCAACTTCCCCATGGGTGTCATAGTGTGTCCGATTTCTGTCATGTTGCTGTCAAAGGGATTGGATCGGATCATGGCTGCCCCAGGGGCCTATAGCCATGGTTAGATCACTTCCCTAGCATTTCTAAGACGTGACTAAGTCGCCTTTTTGGTGGCTGGGTCCAAGGTGCACCGGTTTTTAAATCAAACACAAGAACAACCCCTCCCCTTCTCGGCTCTTCGATTTTGACAGCATGTGTTGTTTCAAGTTTTGTGGAAGGGTGTGGATCTTGCTTGGCCTATGGCCCTTAGCCACGGTTCATACCCTACCACTGGATGTCTAGATCGTGCCATGGTCAATGAAATGGCCACTGGAACGACACGAGACAACAAACAAAGCAAAACACCCCTCACGCGCGCAAAGGTGCACTCGGGTGAACTCTTCGAGTTGTTGCTGGAATATTTAGAATTTGGGCTAGCCTAGGGCCCTTAGCCATGGTTCAAATAATTCCTTGGGATGTTGGTAAGAGTCTCTAGTCGGTTGCTCACGCCCCAATGGCCGGTAGTCTCGAAAACAACACAAGACACGCGATTGCGCAGCTGCTGTAATTTGACAGCAACTTGCTGTGACGGTTCGGAGGCTCGTTTGAGTTCTTGGTTGAATTTTAGCCTATGGCCTTGGACTGGACAGTGCCTCATCGAGTTAGGAAGGTCGTGTTTTTGACCGTTCGTGATTCGGATCATTTTTGAGGTCGTACGAGAATTTACGGTGCGATGTGCCAAATTGACTCTCGAAAGAGCGTTTCATGTTTTGGCCTCCATTTCACCTAGATCTCGACCCTCATCATTTTAGGAGCATTAGCTTATAATTTTAAGCGTATTTTAATCATGACTATACGTCGGTTCAGTGTTGGTTCGGGTTGGTTCGGAGTCATGATTAAATACGAAGTCGTTAGAAGTAATTGTCGCATTTTCAAACTTAATTGCATAGTTTGGTCAAGTAAAAGCTATTGCATATTTTTATTGCATATTTAGGTTGCAGCGAGCCTGGGGACGATCCAATCCAGTTGGTAAAATAATTCAGGACAATTCTTTTGCCATTTAATTTCATTACGTGCATAAAAATAGAAAATATTTATTTTTTAGATTTATGCGATATTGGTTGTGGTCAATTCACTATCATGGGAGCATTATTTTACCCGGTAGCCAGTTACCGGTCAGTTCAGTTTGGTACCACCCGGTCGCCAGTGATCGGACAGTTCAGTTCAGTGCAGAGGCCATTTGCGTATACCATAATCTCAACAGAAAATTATTTCGTATTTTTTTCATTACAGGGCTCCAAGGAGCAAACATTTTTACTATGATTTTCAGTTCAGTTATGCACGTATTATAATTGCTCAGTACAAGTTATTTTCAGTATGCCTCGTGACCTGATATTTTTATTCATGCAAATTATATTTTTCTCGTTACCTACGATATATGCATGCTGAGTCTTTAGGCTCACTAGACTTGATTGTTGTAGGTACCGATGAGGTCAGGGCCGAGGCCGGGGACCAGTGAGCCAGCTTGGGTCGGCAGTAGTGGCACCCAAGGACCTCATTTTCAGCACTTACCATTTTATGCAAACATTTTTATCCGTTGTTGAATATTTATAACTTGTTATTTTTGCAAACAAATATTTACTTCTGCAGCCATTTTGAATATCAAACTTGGGTTATCAGTTTAGTTATGAATGAGGCATTTTTATTATTTTAAAAGAAAAATTTTAATTTTCCGCAAATTTTAAAAGTAAGGATTTTTAGGCCTTCACAGTTGGTATCAGAGCCTATGGTCTTGTAAAGGGTTACATTACTACTGACCACGAGAAGCTCACGAAACCACGTCTTCGGTCTGTAAGTTTTACATTTCAGCATTTATTTAAAGCATGAATTAATTTGACAGCATGCTTCCATGAAATAGTTTACGATCAGATTTCCAGTATTTCAGTGTTTATTTAAAATAAATTATGGAATTATGCATGTTAGTTACGTATGGGTTATGTATGGAACAGTATGCCCCCTAGACGCCAGGTTGGACGCCCAAGAGGCGGTGGTGGGCGTCGTCATGAGAACGGGTTTGATCAGAGACAAGAGAGGCAGGCACCTCCTCCTCCTCCTCCTCCTCCACCTCCACCTGACATGAATGCCCAGATGCTAGCTGGGATGACGCAGTTCTTCGCACAGTTTGCGGGGAACAATGTCGCAGCCGCAGCCAGGCCGACAGGGCCCGAGGCTGTTTATGAGAGGTTTATGAAGATGCGCCCGAAGGAGTTTTCTGGGACGTCGACCCCATGATTGCCGAGGGATGGATCAAATCCCTCGAGGTCATCTTCGAGTTTATGGAGCTGGGAGATGTCGACAGAGTCCGATGTGCCACCTATCTGTTCAGTGGAGATGCCCGCTTATGGTGGGAAGGAGCGTCAGTAGCCCTGACCTTGGCTACACTGACATGGGCACGCTTCACGGAGGTTTTTTACTCCAAATATTTTGCTGAGGAAGTACGCACCAGGTTGACCACTGAGTTCATGAGCTTGAAACAGGGAGATATGACGGTTACAGAGTTCATCCCTAAGTTCGAGAGGGGCTGTCATTTTGTGCCCCTGATAGCGAATGATGCCAAAGACAAGTTGATGCATTTCCTGGTGGGTCTACGGCCGATCTTGCGCCGGGATGTTAGGGTGTCTGACCCTGCTACTTACGAGATCGCTGTCTCCAAAGCCCTAGCCGCAGAGCAGGATCTGCGGGATATCGAGAGGGATCGCCAGGGCAAGCGCCCAGTCCAGGTACCACATCGCCCTCCTCCTCATCAGCATCAGCAGCAAAACAAGAGGCCATTTCATTGGCCGCCTAGGAACAGAGGCCAGCAGCCGCAGCAACAGCGGGGACGCCCAGCCCCGAGGAATTTTGAGCACCCAATCTGTCCGAGGTGCTCACGCCGCCACCCTGGAGCATGTATGTTTGGCTCAGGGAAGTGTTTTAAGTGTGGCAGTCCCGACCACATGTTGCTACAGTGCCCTCAGAGGAATCTGCCTACTCAAGGCAGAGTCTTTGCTCTCCATGCTGCGGAAACAAACCCGGAGACTATGTTGTTGACAGGTACCTTTAAGCTTTAAGTTATTATTAAATTTCTGTGTTTTGGGAATCGGGATTAAGATTTGAACTTAGAACCACGATAGGATTGCATGCTCTACCCAGAATTATTTTTGATATTTAAGTTAGAAGAACTTTGGCCTTTGCATGTCTATAAGTTTAGTTTTTGTAACTATTGGGTTCAATTTAGAGTTCCGATTCTTTCAGGGAGAATTTTTATATCTGGTTCCGCTACCAAGGCCTTGATATACTCAGGGGCCACTCACTCGTTTATTTCGGAGGTCTTTGCAAACTTTCTCAAGATCAAGACCATTGGGCTAGATGTAGCCTTTTCAGTAGTATTGCCGTCAGGCGAGGAGATGACAGCTACCAATGTTATCCGAGATATAGACCTTGAACTGCACGGTAATCTTGTTTATGCGGATCTTATTGTGCTACCGATGCCAGAATTTGACATCATCCTAGGGATGGACTGGCTATTGAGGAACAGAGTGTTAATAGACTTCTAGCGGAGATTTGTTCTTGTCCGACCGCCTGGAATGGAGCAGTTCTTATTTGAGCAAGACAGGTACTTTCCTTTACCGCACATTATTCCTTATGTTCAGGCCAGGAAGCTCATGCATAGAGGGTGTCGGGCATTTCTAGCGACCTTTTTATCTGTCCCCGAGGAACCCAGTCAGCAGCTTCAGACGTTCCGATTGTTAGAGACTTCTTAGACGTTTTTCCTGAGGACGTCGCTGGTATGCCACCTGAGAGAGAGGTGGAGTTTTCCATCGAGCTTATGCCAGGTACGGCTCCGATATCCAAAGCGTCGTACCGACTTGCACCGACAGAGATGGCAGAGCTTAAGAAGCAGATACAGGAACTTTTGGACAAGGAGTTCATTCGCCCTAGCTTCTCACCTTGGGGCGCGCCAGTCTTGTTTGTTAAGAAGAAGATGGCTCTATGAGACTTTGTATTGACTATCGGGAGTTGAACAGGGTTACAGTGAAGAATAAATACCCACTTCCGAGGATTGAGGATCTGTTTGACCAGTTGCAGGGAGCTTCGATTTTCTCCAAGATTGATTTTCGTTCATGTTATCACCAGTTGAGGGTGAGAGATGCTGATGTTTCCAAGACTGCTTTCAGGACTCGTTATGGCCACTACGAGTTCCTTGTGATGCCGTTCGGTTTGACCAATGCGCCAGCGATCTTCATGGATCTCATGAATCGCGTATTTCAGCCGTACCTCGATCAGTTTGTGATAGTGTTCATAGACGACATTCTCGTCTACTCTAAGAATCGGGAGGATCACAGCAGGCATCTGACCACAGTGTTGCAGACATTGCAGAAGCACAAATTATTCGCAAAGTTCAGTAAATGCGAATTCTGGTTAGAGAAGGTGGTGTTCTTAGGCCACATTGTTTCCAACAGTGGCATTGAGGTAGACTCCGCGAAAGTTGCAGCAGTCAGAGATTGGGTGGTGTCGCAGAATGCATCAGAGATCCGCAGTTTTCTTGGCTTAGCAAGATATTATCGGAAATTCATTAAGGGATTCTCCTCGATTGCAGTTCCACTCACAGCACTGAAAAAGAAGAATGCTAAATATGTGTGGAGCGATGAGTGCCAGAAGAGCTTTGATACTTTGAAGCAAGCTCTTATCTCAGCACCAGTTTTGGCCATGCCATCAGGGCCCGGCGAGTTTGTCCTTTATACGGATGCTTCGAAGCTCGGTTTAGGTGCAGTTTTGATGCAGCATGGGAGAGTGATAGCGTATGCTTCTCGACAGTTGAAAATCCACGAGAAGAGTTACCCCACTCATGATCTAGAGTTGGCCGCCGTAGTTTTTGCCTTGAAGATTTGGAGGCATTATCTGTATGGAGAGAAGTGCCAGATCTTTACCGACCACAAGAGCCTCAAGTATTTCTTTACGCAGAAGGAGCTGAACATGCGTCAGAGGCGTTGGTTGGAGCTTGTGAAAGACTATGATTGTGACATTAGCTACCACCCGGGTAAAGATAATGTAGTTGCAGATGCCTTGAGCAGAAAAGTCGCAGTGATGGCTCATTTGACGATTCAGAAACCTCTTCAGCTTGAGATGCAGAAGTTTGATCTAGAGTCATATCCTCGAGGTAGAGTTCCCCGCCTATCTACCTTGACGATTCGGTCTTCTCTTATTGACCGTATTCGCAGTGGTCAGGCCGCAGATGAGCAGTTGGCACAATGGAAGCAGAGGGATGAAGCCAAGGGCAGTGTCTTGTATACAGTCAGCGACGGTATAGTGAGATACCGACACAGGATGTGGGTTCCTAGCAGTGATAATGTAGTGACCCGTTCCAGAATCACCTACTAATCAAGAACTAAGCATGCGATTAACTTAATTAATAATAATCAGAGATAACTGCGGAAAACTGTCAACAAATGGTAGTTATACAACCCAATCGAAGTCTAAAATAACTCAAACAAAAATATCCGGTACAACCATATCGAATAGAAAAGTACTGAAAACTAAACCAACCAGCTACTCACTGTCCTCCTCCTGCTCTTCCTGAGCCATCCAACCTGAGGCCTGCCCCGTGGGAATGGGGTGTCCAAGATAAACAAAACCGAGGACGTGAGCGATAAGAACGCCCAGTACAAAAGCATGAGTATACAAGCCTATATGAAATGCACATGCTATGATATGATACCAGGGTAGTCAAGAAACAGGAGTAACAAAGGATCTCAAAATGCTCAGTCTAGAGGCGCCAAGTGGATAGTGCCGCGCGGTACTCCTCTGGGTCACTGCATCCACTACAAGAACAGACGTGGACCTAAAATGTCCCGGATCACCGAAGCCCTCCCGACCCGTCGGCCACTGTGTACTCTCGGTGTCCATGCGTCCACAAGACAAGACAGGGCTGAGCGGCCCCACAAGATATAGCTTATCTCGAAAGAGATACAGCTCAACAGTAAAGGCTATCTCGAAGGAGATACGGCTCAACATGAAATGCAACATGCATCATACAGCGTGACATAATAGCATGCATCATATGACATATAACAATGCAGCAAATAATCATGCAACACATATATGAATGTATACTCAACCAGGATATCTCGGATAGTACTTTCGTACCTCTATCACAGCAAGCCTAGCCTTACGCAACACCACTAATCAGGTCTAGAACAAGCCTACACATCAAAGCATACCCAATGAACAATACTACCATGCTCAACTAGCAAAACCAGTACTACCAAAGGTTTAGGATTTACCTTCGTCCGTCGACAGCCCTTTGATGTCGATTGCCTCGTAACTCAGGCGTCGCTACGCTACCAATCCTGGCAGCTCTTGGCTATCGCTCGACCGACAACTAACCCTAGAAACCTTCCAAACCTCTCAAAATGAGACACAACTTCAAGAAATTACAATCCAAAATGAGGAATTCCGAGCACTATTTATAGGCTATGTTCGGATCCACCGAACCCACTTCGGAACGTCCGAACTCCTACGTGTCCATCAGCTCTTGAAACCTCATGATCGGATCCACCGAACCTACACTTCGGAACGTCCGAACTCCCACGTGTCCATCGGCTCTTGACACCTCATGATCGGATCCACCGAACCTACACTTCGGAACGTCCGAACTCCCACGTGTCCATCGGCTCTTGACACCTCATGATCGGATCCACCGAACCTACACTTCAGATCGTCCGAACTCTTCGGTGCTACCGAACCATCTTCGGTCCGTCCGATCATGACCACGGTCAAAATTACACATTAAACCTTCTTAATCACCATTAATCCGTTAATTACCCAATTTGGAATTCGGGCTACTACAGATAATATCCGAGCAGATATTCTATCAGAGGCCCACATGTCCCCGTACTCCATTCACCCTGGGAGTACGAAGATGTACAAAGATCTGCAGTTGTTGTATTGGTGGCCAGGAATGAAGAGAGACATCAGACGTTTTGTATCCGAGTGTCTGACTTGCCAGTTAGTGAAGGCGGAGCATCAGAGACCAGCAGGTTTGCTCAAGCCCCTTCCCATTCCCGAGTGGAAGTGGGAGAATGTTACCATGGATTTTGTGACCGGTTTGCCGAGGTCAGCCAGAGGATCGAATGCCATCTGGGTGATTGTAGATCGTCTTAACAAATCAGCGCACTTCTTGCCTATTAAGACAACTTTCACCATGGTTCAGTATGCAGAGTTATATATCCAGGAGATAGTCCGACTTCATGGTATTCCAGTTTCTATCGTATCTGACAGAGACCATAGATTCAGTTCCGCATTCTGGAAGAGTTTGCATTCGGCAGTGGGTACGAAGCTGCTGTTTAGCACAGCTTTCCATCCGCAGACAGATGGACAGTCAGAGCGAGTCATTCTGATTTTGGAGGATCTTCTCCGTGCTTGCGTCATTGATTTCTCTGGGAGTTGGGAGTCGAACTTGCCATTGGTAGAGTTCACCTATAACAACAGTTTCCAGTCGTCTATAGGTATGGCTCCGTATGAAGCATTGTATGACCGTAAGTGTAGATCTCCTGTTCATTGGGATGAAGTAGGAGAGAGAGCAGAGTTGGGTCCAGAGATTATTCAGCAGGCTACCGATGTAGTAGTCAAAATCCGTGATAGGATGAGGACTGCTCAGAGTCGACAGAAAAGCTATGCAGATCAGAGAAGGAGAGACCTAGAGTTCGCAGTGGGCGACCATGTTTTTGTGAAAGTGGCACCTATGAAGGGAGTCATGAGATTTGGGAAGAAAGGGAAGCTCAGTCCTAGATTCATTGGACCCTTTGAGATCCTTGACAGAGTTGGGACGCTAGCTTATCGTGTTGCTCTTCCGCCGAATCTGGCCGGAGTACACAATGTGTTCCACGTCTCCATGCTGATAAAGTACATGGCGAACCCTTCGCATGTGCTGAATTTTGAGCCGTTGCAACTTACTCCGAACTTGTCTTATGAGGAGAGACCAGTGCAAATCTTAGACAGACAGGAGAAGAAGCTTCGGAACAAGCTTGTTAAGCGAGTTAAAGTCAAATGGCTTAACCATTCTGAAGAGGAAGCTATATGGGAGTCTGAGTCAGAAATGAGGAGTCGGTACCCCGAGTTATTCGGTGAGTTCTCATTTCGAGGACGAAATTTCTTTTAAGGGGGGAGAGTTGTAGAACCCGTAATTAGACTACGTATTTAAGCTATGCATAATTCCTAGTATTTAAATTAAAATGATTTTATCGCATGAGTATTTAAATTCTTTTCTTTAAATTTAATTATTTTATGTAGTAGTTTAGTTGTTATCTTTTCAGTGAAATTAAGCGAGGCCGGACAGGAGTTGGAGTATTGAGATAAAAATTTAATATTAAGAAAATTTTCCTAAATTTAATTTAAGATAAAGAATAATTTATTTTAATGGTAAAGAATGTTTTAGAATTTTATTTAATTAATTAGACTTAAGTTATTAATTAATTCTTTTATGTTCAATAATTAATTAAAAGCCTAAATTAAAATGTATAAACAATTGAAATAAATTAACTTAGGCCTAATATACTCAAGAAATTATAACCTAACATTTTAATAATAGTTCATTAGACAAACCATACCATGCAACGTGTGGTTCCAATTTAATTTGTTAAAAGACTTAATTAGAAATTAAACCCTAAAAGATTCAAAATACTAGACTTTAATCAAGATCCCACCTTGCATTCTAGAAGCAAGATTTCGGTCATCTCACCTCCCCCAATCCCCTCAATCAATCAATAATATCACACTACATTCCATATCTCACAATCTCAATGATAGAATGATTTGTCTTGCCATTCAAACTCCCCTTAAATTGATAACCTTCCCATTCATTACCTAGACATTTCCCTCACCCCATATTCTCTAAAATCTGAGAGGATATCAGCAAGTAAATCGTGCATGGCAGCTAGTAGAGTAGGAGAGAAATCATTCCTTGTGCCATTCAACCCCTAAATTTGAAACTTCCCTCTAATGCATTCTTGACCCCTTTATGTCCCTTGCAAGCTACCCCTCATTCCTTAACACTCCTCCACCCTCCTTACCTTCGAAATTTCTGAACAAAAACCACAGCAAAGTCGTGACTTTCAACAACAAGAATAAGAGAGAAAACTAGTAAGAAAAGTCACCTCGTCTCCTCCGCGCCGCGTCGTGTATTCCTCTTTGTTTTCTTCAAAACAAAATATCCAGGCATGTGTATATTTTTATTGCTCTTCAATCAAGTCCTATTATCAATTATTTTTCATTGCATAATCACGATTTTTCAAACAAAAACCGAAATTTCAGCAAGCTTTTGGTAAAAGAAAATCTGCACAGAATTGTTCCCCTCTTGTGCTTCACGGGTTGCTTGTTTCATTGAATACAGGTGGTTGGCTCGACTCCAGGGGCTTGAGGCTGCATATAGACACGTACTAGGGTGTGTTAGGATCATGTCGATCCATTCGTTCAAGCCCTATAACCACTGGAACCCAGAAACGACAGCAACTTGCCCATGGGTGTCATAGTGTGTCCGATTTCTATCATGTTGCTGTCAATGGGATTGGATCGGATCATGGCTGCCCCAGGGGCCTATAGCCATGGTTAGATCACTTCCCTATCATTTCTAAGACGTGACTAAGTCGCCTTTTTGGTGGCTCGGTCCAAGGTGCACCGGTTTTTAAATCAAACACAAGAACAACCCCTCCCCTTCTCGGATCTTCGATTTTGACAGCATGTGTTGTTTCAAGTTTTGTGGAAGGGTGTGGATCTTGCTTGGCCTATGGCCCTTAGCCACGGTTCATACCCTACCACTGGATCTCTAGATCGTGCCATGGTCAATGAAATGGCCACTGGAACGACACGAGACAACAAACAAAGCAAAACACCCCTCACGCGCGCAAAGGTGCACTCGGGTGAACTCTTCGAGTTGTTGCTGGAATATTTCGAATTTCAGCTAGCCTAGGGCCCTTAGCCATGGTTCAAATAATTCCTTGGGATGTTGGTAAGAGTCTCTGGTCGGTTGCTCACGCCCCAATGGCCGGTAGTCTCGAAAACAACACAAGACACGCGATTGCACAGCTGCTGTAATTTGACAGCAACTTGCTGTGATGGTTCGGAGGCTCGTTTGAGTTCTTGGTTGACTTTTAGCCTATGGCCTTGGACTGGACAGTGCCTCATCGAGTTAGGAAGGTCGTGTTTTTGACCGTTCGTGATTCAGATCATTTTTGAGGTCGTACGAGAATTTACGGTGCGATGTGCCAAATTGACTCTCGAAAGAGCGTTTCATGTTTTGGCCTCCATTTCACCTAGATCTCGACCCTCATCATTTTAGGAGCATTAGCTTATAATTTTAAGCATATTTTAATCATGACTATACGTCGGTTCAGTGTTGGTTCGGGTTGGTTCGGAGTCATGATTAAATGCGAAGTCGTTAGACGTAATTGTCGCATTTTCAAACTTAATTGCATAGTTTGGTCAAGTAAAAGCTATTGCATATTTTTATTGCATATTTAGGTTGCAGCGAGCCTGAGGACGATCCAATCCAGTTGGTAAAATAATTCAGGATAATTCTTTTGCCATTTAATTTCATTACGTGCATAAAAATAGAAAATACTTATTTTTTAGATTTATGCGATATTGCTTGTGGTCAATTCACTATCATGGGAGCATTATTTTACCCGGCAGCCAGTTACCGGTCAGTTCAGTTTGGTACCACCCGGTCGCCAGTGATCGGACAGTTCAGTTCAGTTTGGTACCACCCGGTCGCCAGTGATCGGACAGTTCAGTTCAGTGCAGAGACCACTTGCGTAGACCATAATCTCAACAGAAAATTATTTCGTATTTTTTTCAGTACAGGCTCCAAGGAGCAAACATTTTTACTATTATTTTCAGTTCAGTTATGCACGTATTATAATTGCTCAGTACAAGTTATTTTCAGTATGTCTCGTGACCTGATATTTTTATCCATGCAAATTATATTTTTCTCGTTACCTACGATATATGCATGCTGAGTCTTTAGACTCACTAGACTTGACTGTTGGGTCGGCAGTAGTGGCACCCGAGGACCTCATTTTCAGCACTTACCATTTTATGCAAACATTTTTATCCGTTGTTGAATATTTATAAATTGTTATTTTTGTAAACAAATATTTAATTCCGCTGCCATTTTGAATATCAAACTTGGGTTATCGGTTTAGTTATGAATGAGGCATTTTTATTATTTTAAAAGAAAAATTTTAATTTTCCGCAAATTTTCAAAGTAAGGATTTTTAGGCCTTCACACTCAGTCTCTGACTTGAGCGTCGGAGGGGCTACGCCAGGACCCTAGCCCCCTCCTAACGATCTTGTCTGTGATTTCAAGCTCAGGGTAATTTCAAAACCTGCGTCTGTACTAGTGAAACTTGCTGGGAGCGGACCCTAAATTTCTCGTGAGTATCACTTGGCGCCGTCTGCGGGAACTTTGAGTTGAGACGTAGAGATGGTAGGCAGGAGAGGGAGCAGAAAAGCTAACTCAGCATCGTCGCGTCCTCAGATGGACCCGAACAATCTCGTGTTGAGACAAGACATGAACAACAGCGTCTTGAGACGAGGCATGGACAACCCCGTCAGGAAACAAGAGTTGAGCAACCCCTTCATGATGAAAGGGTCGAGCCAACCCGTCCTAATGAGAATGTGGGGAACTTGATCCGGGAACAATTGGGCCAATTTATTACCCGGATGGTGGATGAGGCCATAAAGAGGAACCAAGAGTCTATGTTTGCTGAAGGACAAGCCACTCGCCTGGAGCGAGAGGAGAATGCTGAGGGCCATCAGAGCATGGTTGAAGAGACGCAACCCCTCCAAGGTGGGGAGAATCCCGAGATAGAGGAGCATAGTGGAGGAGAAGAATTTTATTTTCCTACGGAGGCATCGCTTAGCAGAGGAGCATAGTGGAGGAGGGGAATTAAATTTTATTTTTTCTACTAAGGCATCGTCTAGGAGAGGAGCATAGTGGAGTACAGACAAAATTAAATTTTCTGCTAAGGCGTCGCCTAGCAGAGGAGCAGAGTGGAGGAGAAAAATTCTATTTTCCTGCTAAGGCACCGCCTAGTAGAGGAGCAGAGTGGAAGAGGAGAATTAAATTTTCCTGCTAAGGCATCGCCTGGCAGAGGAGCATAGTATAGGAGGAGAATTAAATTTTATTTTTCCTATTAAGGCACCGCCTAGTAGAGGAGCAGAGTGGAGAGAGACAAAATTAAATTTTCCTGCTAAGGCGTCGCCTAGCAGAGGAGCAGAGTGGAGGAGAAAAATTATATTTTCCTGATATTGCATCGCCTAGCAGAGGAGCAGAGTGGAAGAGAATTAAATTTTCCTGCTAAGGTATCCCTTAGCAGAGGAGTATATTGGAGGAGGAGAATTAAATTTTCATGCTAAGGTATCGCCTAGCAGAGGAGTAGAGTTTGGCCGGAGAAAAATTAAATTTTCCTGCTAAGGCGTCGCCTAGCAGAGGAGCAGAGTGGAGGAGGAAAATTTTATTTTCCAGCTAAGGCACCGCCTAGCAGAGTAGCAGAGTTAGGGAGGAGAAAAATTTATTTTCCTGTTAAGTCATCACCTAGCAGAGGAGGAGAGTTGAGAAGGAGAAAAATTTTATTTTCCTGCTAAGGCGTCGCCTAGCAGAGGAGTTAGAGAGTGAGGGTGGAGAATCTTTATTTTCCTGCTAAGGCATCGCCTAGCAGATGAGCAGAGTTGGGGAGGAGAGAAATTTTATTTACGTGCTAAAGGCATCGCCTGGCAGAGGAGTGAGAGGGTGAGGGTGGAGAATCTTTATTTTCCTGCTAATGTATCGCCTTGCAGAGGAGCAGAGTTGGGGATGAGAAAAACTTTATTTTCCTGCTAAGGCGTCGCCTAGCAGAGGAGTTAGAGGGTGAGGGTAGAGAATCTTTATTTTCCTGCTAAGGCGTCGCCTGGAAGAGGAGTTAGAGGATAACGAGGTGGAATCTTTATTTTCTTGCTAAGACGTCGCCTAGCAGAGGAGATAGAGGGTGAGGTGGAGAATCTTTATTTTCCTGCTAAGGCGTCGCCTAGCAGAGGAGTTAGAGGGTGAGGGTGGAGAATTTTTATTTTCCTGCTAGGCGTCGCCTTGCAGAGGAGTTAGAGGGTGAGAGTGGAGAATATTTATTTTCCTGCAAAGACGTCGCCTGGCAGATGAGTTAGAGGATGACAAGGTGGAATCTTTATTTTCCTGCTAAGGTGTCGCCTAGCAGAGGAGTTAGAGGTTGAGGGTGGAGAATCTCTATTTTCCTGCTAAGGCATCGCCTAGCAGAGGAGTTAGAGTGTGACGAGGTGAAATTTTTATTTTTCTGCTAAGGCATCGCCTGATAGAGAAGTTAGAGGGTGAGGGTGAAGAATCTTTATTTTCCTGCTAAGGCATCGCCTAGCAGAGAAGCAGAGTTGGGGATGAGAAAAATTTTATTTTCCTGCTAAGGCATCGCCTAGCAGAGGAGTTAGAGGGTGAGGGTGGAGAATTTTTATTTTCCTGCTAAGGCGTCGCCTTGCAGAGGAGTTAGAGGGTGAGGGTGGCGAATATTTATTTTCCTGCTAAGACGTCGCTTGGCAGAGGAGTTAGAGTATGACAAGGTGGAATATTTATTTTCCTGCTAAGGTGTCGTCTAGCAAAGGAGTTAGAGGGTGAGGGTAGAGAATCTTTATTTTCTTGCTAAGGCGTCGCCTGGCAGAGGAGTTAGAGGATAACGAGGTGGAATCTTTATTTTCTTGCTAAGGCATCGCCTAGCAGAGGAGATAGAGGGTGAGGGTGGAGAATCTTTATTTTCCTGTTAAGACATCGCCTAGCAGATGAGCAGAGTTGGGGATGATATTTTCCTGCTAAGGCGTCGCCTAGCAGAGGAGTTAGAGGGTGAGGGTGGAGAATTTTTATTTTCCTGCTAAGGCGTCGTCTTGCAGAGGAGTTAGAGGGTGAGAGTGGAGAATATTTATTTTCCTGCTAAGACGTCGCCTGGCAGAGGAGTTAGAGGATGACGAGGTCGAATCTTTATTTTCCTGCTAAGGTGTCGCCTAGCAGAGGAGTTAGAGCGTGAGGGTGGAGAATCTTTATTTTCCTGCTAAGGCATCGCCTAACAGAAGAGTTAGAGGGTGACGAGGTGAAATTTTTATTTTTCTGCTAAGGCGTCGCCAAACAGAGAAGTTAGAGGGTGAGGGTGGAGAATCTTTATTTTTCTGCTAAGTCGTCGCCTGGCAGAGAAGTAAGAGAGTGACGAGGTGGAATCTTTATTTTCCTGCTAAGGTGTCTCCTAGCAGAGGAGTTAGAGGGTGAGGGTGAGGAGGTTAAAGTTTTTATCTTTTCCTGCTAAGGAATATTTTAGCAGAAGAGTTAAGGGCGCAGGGAAGTGGAAATTATTTTCCTAGAAAAGCTTAGTAGAGGACCCTGAAGATGGAGGCATCGAGGGCATGCTCTGTTAGAAAAATTTATTGCGTTTGTCGTTCACGAACAATGTTTGCTGCTACAAAAATTACGGGGATCGACCTGTCCGGTCAGGTCGCGGGGATCAACCTGCCCCCACGTTGCCCCCAAATTCTATTCAAAAATTACACAACCATTCGCAAGGGAATATATCAAAATTCTCAATGTACTGGACAAGGATGGGCGATGCGAGCGCGCGAGCGAAGGTAGGGCGAGCATGCAGGGCGCTCGGGCGAGCGTGCGCGCTCGTGCGGGGTGAGGCGTGCGTTAGGGCGAGGCGAAGGCAATGCGAGCATGTAGGGCTGTCGGGCAGGCATGCGCGCTTGTGCGGTAGGGCGAGACGAAGGCGGGGCGAGCGTGGCTCGGGCGTTGAACGAGCGTGGTGGATGCGCTGGGCGAGCTTGTGGCAGGGGCGAGGCGCGCTTGGGCGAGATTGTGGCGCGGATGTTGGGCGAGCGTGGCTCGGGAGTGGGCGAGTAGGAGAGGCTTTGGGCGAGCGCGTGCTGGTGCGAGGCCCTGTCGGAGCGTGCTGTGGGGCGAGGCGCGCTGGGCGTGGCGCCGGGCGAGCATGGCGCTTGTGTGGGCGAGGTGATGGGCGAGCGTGCGGCTAGGCGAACGCGCGCTGGGGCGAGGCACGCCGAGCGAGCTTGCAGCGTGGACGTTGGGCGAGCGTGGCGGGAGCGCTGGGCGAGCTTGTGGCAGGGGCGAGGCGCGCTTGGGCGCGATTGCGGCACGGACGTTGGGCGAGCAGGCGAGGCTTGGGGAGAGGAGGAGGGGGCGTGCACGCGAGGGCTCGGCTGGGCTCGCCGATAAACCAAGGACAACACTACTAATCGAACTTCGAACCTGCGATTCAGTTCGACTCAAGATGAGAAGACTGGTGATATCCCATGGATGGGCCCACTACCCCTGGCCCATCCCAAGCCCAAATGGAAGACAGGCCCATCAAGGGCCCATGTATTATCCTATAAATATCAGGTTTGAGTGTTCAGTTGATTTATTCATTATATTGTTTCAGCAGCATCATTAGATGCTCCCCCCTATATCCTCAATCTCTGACTTGAGCGTCGGAGGGGCTACGCCAGGACAGCCTCATGGCCCCCTTCTAACGATCTTATCTGTGATTTCAGGCTCAGGGTAATTTCAAAACCTGCGTCTGTAAAATTGCTTATCCTAAACTCGGCGATAAAGAGAGAAACAGTGGCAAAGAGAGAAACAATTGCTTATCCCAAAGTCTTGCATCAGTTGCTCACCCTTGTAAGTGTATTAATGTTACGTACGGTAATAATTTGTATTATAATGTTTTCCCCCCTGAATCTTGTTACTTGAATAATTTGAATTTTATTGATAATTTGTATTATCAGCGCCTGATAGCGCTAACAGGCATTTCAATGCATCACATTATAAGAGAATTTTGCCAAACGGGGAGGAAAGTGATAGAAGATGGTGAAAGGGGTCGTTCAAGGTGCTCAAAAGTGCAACGGAAGTTTCAAAATTTTTATTTAGCAAAAACCGAGCACCTCAAACACTACAGTGTGTAGCAAATACATAAAAACACATATGACATTCATAGGGTGTTTTAGAAAATTACCTATCAATCTCTTGAGATTGATGATGGGTCCAACCAAGTTGTAAAAAACTTGGCTCTTGATAGGTAGATAAATCTACGAGCCTCCAAGAGCACACCTTGCTCAAATTAAGGCTCACCGCCAACAAGCTAGTTTTCCCTCAAATTTTGCACTAGAAAAATTAGAGGATTTCTCTTTGAGATGTGTTTTCTTTTCTCAACAATTGAAGAAGAAATTTTTGGAGAATTTTGGTGTGTAAATTTTGGCCAAGGTGTTGTGGGAGAGAACGGAGGAAGACTTTTCTTAGTTGTGGAAAAAATTAAAGCAAAAATTTGCATGTGTATGCCATGTCATTAACTCAAAAGTTGTCTCCAACCCTTCATCTTCCAAGCATGCATTTTACTTGGGCTTGTAACAATTACAAGGCCCATGGACTTTTATTTAAATGTCTCAAAAAAATTTGAGACCGTTTAACCTTTACTTGATTTTACTCAAGCCCACTAGTTTAATAGTTATTTCTAATTGGGCTCTACAAGGCTCATTGTTGTTTAATTAATTCAGCACTTAAATTAATTTAATTATTTGAACTCTACTAGGTCTACTAGTGTTTAATTAATTCAACACTTGAATTAATTTAATTTAATTTAGTCCATAATAATATTTATGAAATCACAATTTTCAAATACATTACTCGTTTGGCCAACTTTTAATTTAAGAACACTTCCTCAAATTAAAAGTTACATTCTCCTTATAGAAGTCATACTTCTATTTTTATTGACGCTTATAAACTCCTATATAAGCCGTTCAACACATTGAACTATTTCAACTTCTCAACGAGATCTAGAAAGTTAGCATTTGTGAGGCCCTCAATGGTTCATTGATACAACTAGCCGTGGGTTCACATCTCCATGTGATTCGGGACTAAACATGTCCTTATATGAGCATACCCCAATTGCTCCATTCTTACTTATCACATCTTTGATAATAAGAACGTTAGAACTCAAGTATGATAATCCCCAATCAATCATGTTAAACGCCTAGCAGCATCGTTTACATGATTCCCTAGGTATCAAATGATAGTGTCTGCAAGAACCATTCAATTATGGTTAGCGTACAGTACGGTCCCTTCATCTCATATATCCCGACCGATTCCACAACTATTGGTATATCGAGAGCTGTCAAAGAATCGATACTATGTGTCATGTCGTAGTTGCATCGATGGTGTAATCTATGAAACCCCTTTCATAATTACCACCATACTCTGATCAGAGATTTCATACTACATATACATGTGATCACATAGGATATCCATACTCGAAGGTAAGCGGTGAATCATCGACTACAATGCATCGACTCTTTTTTGTTTCGACAAAACACCCAACCTTACCACCTGATGACCCCATGAGAGTCGGTAAACAAGTCAAAGTGCAATGCTAGCACATAGAGTCTCAATGTTGTCCCGGGTCATAAGAACTAATGGTGTACAACCATAAACTAGGACGTTTCCACTCGATAAGTGAGAACGACTTGGAAAGTCCTTCATGGAGGGTTGTTCAGTGCACTCTACAAGGAGCACCTATCTGCATGTTCGGACATCACAATGTCTTCTACCAATGAAACATGGTACTCACATCGTAGATAATAGTCTCGAACTCGAGCGGCCTATATCCTTCTTAGCGGCGGCTAAATCGACTAGGAACTGTTTAGAATATACAGTATTCCAAATATGAGTTTCATGATACTCATCATATGAGCATCTCATATTCTTTCTACTATTAGTATATTCAAAGACTTTATCAATGAAACTAGCATGTGTATACAGATAAAGATGTGCCAAAACTATAATTTCAAATATTATTAAAATAAAGATTGTTTATACATAGAGTTTCAACATGAACCCTCAGCCAACACTTGGCTCGACGGGCACCTACTCTAACAATCTCCCACTTGCAATGGAGCCAACTACCCACATGCTTCAAACCCATTGATTCGCGATGATTCTCAAATAATGGTCCAGGTAAAGGCTTAGTTAGTGGATCAGCAACATTATCTGTGGAGCCGACTTTGTCAATCGACATTTCTCCTCTTTCCACAATATCTCGGAGGATGTGGTACTTTCTCAATACATGTTTGGACTTCTGATGAGACCTTGGCTCCTTTGCCTGAGCAATGGCTCCCGTGTTGTCACAAAACACCGGGACAGGAGCAAATCCATTAGGAATGACGCCAAACTCTTGAACGAAATTCCTTATCCAAATAGCCTCCTTTGCTGCAGCTAATGCAGCAATATATTCTGCCTCAGTGGTGGAATCCGTTGTACTGTCTTTCTTGGAATTCTTCCGAGAGACAGCACCACCATTGAGCATGAATATGAACCCAGATGTTGACTTTGAGTCATCGATATCGATTTGGAAGCTAGAGTCGGTATAGCCTTCCAATTTCAATTCTCCACCCTCATAGACCAAGAACAACTTATTTGTCCTTCTCAAATACTCGAGGATGTATTTCAAAGCTTTCCAGTGTGGAAGACCAGGGTTCGATTGATATGTACTCACTACACTAAGTGCGAAAGCCACGCTAGGACGTGTAGATATCATCCCATACATGATGCTACCAATTACAGATGCATACGGAATGCGTGTCATCGCCGCTATCTCTGCATCAGTCTTGGGAGACATAGACTTGGATAGGGACACGCCATGACACATTGGTAGATGTCCTCTCTTGGACTCATCCATCGAGAACCTCTTCACGATGGTATCAATGTATGTGGACTAGGTGAGACCAAGAAATCTTCTCGATCTATCTCTATAGATTTGTATTCCCAATAAAAAATATGCTTCACCCAAGTCCTGCATCGAGAAATTACTCGTTAACCATATTTTAGTTGATTGCAACATTCCTACATCATTCCCAATGAGTAGAATGTCATCAACATAAAGCACCGGGAATGTCACAGCACTCCCACTGACCTTCTTAGACACACAGGGTTCCTCAGAATTCTTAGTAAAACCAAACTCTTTGATTGTACTATCGAATCTGAGGTTCCAACTCCTAGATGCCTGCTTTAGACCATAAATAGATCTTTGAAGTTTGCATTCCATATGCTCACTTCCGACAGATGTAAACCCTTCAGGTTGAGACATGTAAATCTTTTCCTTAATATCCCCATTAAGAAAGGCTGTCTTGACATCCATCTGCCATATCTCATAGTCATACCATGCAGCTATGACCAGCAATATTCTTATACACTTGAACATTGCAACTGGAGAAAATGTTTTTTCAAAGTCAACTCCTTGTCTTTGAGTATATCCTTTTCCTACCAATCGCGCTTTGAAGGTCAATACCTTCCCATCCGCCCCAAGTTTCCTCTTGTAAATATATTTACATCCTATTGGAACAATTACCTCAGGTGGATCCACGAGATTCCACACTTGGTTCGAATGAATGGAATTCATCTCAGATTCCATAACTTCAAGCCACTTGGATGAATCGGCATCATAGGTGGTCTCGAGACTCTCTCGGATCTTCTAGGAGCTTGTATTTCCTTTCTTGGCTCTTCGGGTGTGGGTTCTTCAATTATGGGTGTCTCTCGAACCTCTTCGAGTTCTATCATCTACCCTTTTCTATCCAATAGAAATTCCTTTTCCAAAAAGGTTGCATTCTTAGAAACAAACACTTTGTTTCTTGGGGATGATAGAAATATTATCCAACAGAATTCCTTGGATATCCCACAAAGTAACATAAAATAGATCTACTATCCAATTTATCTCCCACTGTCTGCTTCACATAAGCAGAGCATCCCCATATTCTAAGATAAGAATATTTGGGAGGCTTACCCATCCATATCTCATATAGTGTCTTATCGACTGCCTTTGAATGGACATTGTTCAACAATAGCGCCTCTGTCTCAAGCGCATATCCCCAAAAGGATGGCGGCAACTCCGTGAACCCCATCATAGATCGAACCATGCCCATCAAAGTCTGGTTACGACGCTCCGAAACACCATTCAACTGTGGTGTAGCAGGTGGAGTCCACTGCGAGAGAATCTCATTCTCCCTAATATACTCTTGGAACTCGGCACTCAAGTACTCACCACCTCGATCCGATCGAAGTGACTTTATGCTTCGTCCCAACTGTTTCTCTACTTCACTTCTGAATTCTTTGAACCTTTCAAAGGCTTCAGACTTGTATTTCATCATATACATATACCCATACCTCGGAAAGTCAACGGTAAAGGTGATGAAGTAGGCATGTCTATGTTTAGTAGTGATGCTAAGCGGACCGCACACATCGGTATGAATCAAATCCAATAATCCTTTGGCTCGCTCCACATGGCCCTTAAAGAGAATTTTTGTCATCTTTTCTTTTAGACAGGATTCACAAGTTGGGAGAGAATTAATATCAGACATATCAAACATGCTCACTCCCACTAACTTATTCATCCTTCTTAGGAAAATATGACTTAATCGAGCATGCCATAATTATGCCAAATTTAGAGTATCTTGTTTGTGCTTGTTTGTTGTTGTTATTGTTTGGACATTGTTTAGTGGATTATATTTCAATTTTAAGTTATAGAGATCGTTTTCAAGTTCTCTAGTACCAATCAAACATTCATTCTTGTAAATGTTGCAAACACATTTGCTAAATAAACAAGAATATCCATCTTTATCAAGCATAGGAATGGAAACAATATTTTTAACCAAGTCAGATACAAACAAAACATCTCTTAAAATCAACTTAAAATCATTGTTTAATAATAAGCAAACATCTCCTACGGCCTTCCAGCAACTCTTGCTCCATTACCCATCCTCAAGAAGGTCTCACCTTCCCTAAGTCTCCTACTTCTTCCCATCACCTGCAAATCATTACAGAGATGTGAGCCACATCCGGTATCCAATACCCAAAAAGTAGGGTTAACTGAAATGTTTACTTCAATATAAAACATACCATTTCCAGAACTCTTCTGGGCAAGATATTCTCTGCATTTACACCTCCAATGTCCAGGCTTCTTGCAGTGATGACAAATGTCAACAGTCTTGTCAGCTTTAACCGGTATAGCTGCCACAGCGGGACTTGGAGATTGCCTCTTCAAGGGCACATTCTTCTTGGGACGTTGGAAAGAACACTTCTTTTCTTTCCCAGGTGGACCAGTCTTCGTACCAGATGAAGAATCCACATAAAGAACCGACTTCTCTTTCTTGATTGTGGACTCAAAGGTAACAAGCATATTCACCAACTCCTCAAGGGTTGGCTCCATCTTGTTCATATTGAAATTCACCACAAAAGGATCAAATGAGCTAGGCAGGGACAAGAGCAACACGTCGGTGGTCAACTCCGAAGGCAACGTCAGATCAATGCCAACGAGCTTGTCCACAAACCCAATCAACTTCATGCCATGCTCATGGACCGAGGCTCTATCTCGAATTTGCAAAGTGATCAGCTCCTTGACGGTAGCATGCTTACGAGGTCGAGTCTGCTCATCAAAGAGCTCCTTGAGATGCAAATGAATATCAGCAGCACTCTTTGCATCCTCAAAACGCCTCTGCAGCTCATCATTCATAGAAGCCTACATATAACTCCTGGCTTTCAAGTCATGGTCACACCATTCCTTGTAAGTCTGCAATTCCTCAGGAGTGC
Source organism: Primulina eburnea (assembly GCF_022965805.1). Taxonomy (NCBI): domain Eukaryota; kingdom Viridiplantae; phylum Streptophyta; class Magnoliopsida; order Lamiales; family Gesneriaceae; genus Primulina; species Primulina eburnea. The sequence goes on from NC_133116.1 coordinate 14,397,280, forward strand.
AGTCAGTTGGAGCCTCAACAGGCGGCGACTCAGTCAGTTTATATGCTATCCTTTCAGAATTCAAGTTGATTTTTAAGTTTCTTAGTCAGTTGAGGTAATTAGGTCCGATTAATACGTGTTTATCGAGTATTACAGATAGCAAATTGCGAATCGAAGAAATTGTCAAAAATTGCACTGAAAAGTAAAACAGATAAATATTAATGACTATTTTAAAATATTTAGTAAGATATAAAGTATGGAATTTCACTTCATAAATTTTTCGCTCCCACTGTTTTGACATTTTCACTATCCTCTAGAGAAAACGGGAACTCCTTTCCTCAGTAGGTACGTAAGGTCCAATTAGCAAATCATGATCCCGAATAATATCAGCCAATCACAATTCTTAAGAGGTAGTTTCCATTTGCATCACCATGCAACCCTCAACTTAAACTTTTGTCTCACGTTTGATTAGGACCCAATAATATGACGTCTTTCATCTTTCCGTGTCAAGCCTTACCCATCGATGTTGAGCCTTAATGGACGGTCGTCATGAGTTCTCTCAATAATATGAGCCGAAATAATGGGAGTTCCACGTAGTTCACATCACTATGTCAATGGATTTCACAGCTTTTCGGTGTTCAGGGCCCCCCAATAATATGAGTCGAGCCCCGAATACGGGTAGCGTTCATCATGCACCCATTGTCGATGGAAGACATGGAAATATAAACAACTTTATAATTCTCCTTTTCGGGTTTGATATTAATTTTGAATCTTATTCCAAATGAGGGTTTTTAATTTTGAAAGGTATCATCATTAATTTTATTTAAAAGCTCGCCATGTTTGATCGTATGTTTGCCGGATTCATGTAACTTTGTTATTATCATAATAATAACGAACATACTCATTATTTATAACATATCATGCATATATTATAAACAGTAAACAAAATGAGGACGAACAATCGCCCCAAAACTAATGGCCCGTGTGAGCTAAACACGGGCCTAGGTCCAATCCTAGGGAAATGCATGGTATGCAAATGCAACTATTAAATAAGCTTCCAATATTTACATGTCTTCGATCTTCATAATCATCAAGGCCACTATCTTCCAATCTTGATCTTCCACTATACTAATATTTACAATTAAATATCCATGGCAAATAGGGATACATCTAATGGGGTGGGAACGGGCCATGAACCAAGCCTACTTGAAATTTTATAATAATTACAATCATTCAACACAAAGTATCATAGCATACACCTAGCAAATTGGGCTTGGGCTTTTGATCATCTTTCATGCAAAATATCACATATCATACAACATCAATTAATTATTACAATAATCAATTGATCCAATATTATATATCTTGATCCAATTACTAACCGCCAAAATTATAAACTAAATTAACAAAGTACAAACTCCTTTGTCTACTTTCTAATTAATTTATTTATAACCGAATTTCTTGTAAATCACCATTTACTATAAATAATTAAAGTCCAACTTCAATTGTTTATTTTATGAGATAATATGTACAACTTTTGTGGATTTAAACTTAAGGGCCAAAAAAATCATTTTTCACCAAAAAACATTTTGGCCCATTTAAATTCACAAATTGTGTTAGCCATCTAATTGCCCAACAACTTCAAGGTCCATGACACTTTGATATTCCAAAACACTTTTGAAAACCCTAGTCGTCATCGTCGGATTCTGGCCAACTTACAAAAAATATTTTTTTTTGAAGGGCCTGTTCAGGTAGCCCCTTGGGCTGCCCTTGCTGCCCGAAATGGGCAGCAACCTGCTGCCCAAAAATGGCCCCAAACCGGATTTGATATTTGTTGCAAAAATTATCTCATGCGGTTAGCAATTGACCTCAATGTAATATATGTATATGCTACACAAAATAGTAACCGTAGCTCTGATACCACTTGAAAGGGGTCGTTTAAGATGCCCGAAAGCGCAACGAAAAAAATTTTTATTTAGCAAAAACCAAGCACCTCAACCCCTATAGTGTGTAGCAAATACATAAAAACACATATGACATTCATAGGGTGTTTATAAAATTTACCAATCAATCTCTTGAGATTGATGATGGGTCCAACCAAGTTGTAAAAAACTTGACTCTAGATAGAAAGACAAATCTACAAGCCTCCAAGAGCATACCTTGCTAAAAAATAAGGCCCACCACCAACAAGCTAGTTCTCCTTTAATTTTGCACTAGAAAAATTAGAGAATTTTTTTTAAAAGTGTTTTATTTTCTCAACAATTGAAGAATACATTTTTGGAGAATTTTTCTGTGTAAATTTCGGCCAAGGGGTTGTGGGAGAGAAGGGAGGAAGACTTTTCTTGGTTGTGGAAAAAGTTAAAGAAAAAAGTTGCATGTGCATGCCATGTCATTAACTCAAAAGTTGTCTCCAACCCTTCACCTTCCAAGGATGCATTTTACTTGGGCTTGTAACAATTACAAGGCCCATTGACTTTTATTTAAATGTCTCAAACACATTTGAGACCATTTAAACTTTACTTAATTTTACTCAAGCCCACTAGTTTAATAATTATTTCTAATTGGGCTCTACAAGGCTCATTTTTGTTTAATTAATTCAACACTTAAATTAATTTAATTATTTGTACTCTACTAAGTCCACTAGTGTTTAATTAATTCAACACTTGAATTAATTTAATTTAGTCCATAATAATGTTTATGAAAGTTACAATTTTCAAATACATTACTCGTTTGGCCAACTTTTAATTTAGGAACACTTCTTAAAATTAAAAATTACATTCTCCTTATAGAAGTCATACTTCTATTTTTATTTATGCTTATAAAATCCTTTATAAGCCGTTCAACACATTGAACTATTTCAACTTCTCAATGGATCTATAAAGTTAGTACTTGCGTGGCCCTCAATGGTTCATTGATACAACTAGCCGTGGGTTCAAATCTCCATATGATTCGGGACTAAACATGTCCTTATATGAGCATACCCCAAATGCTCTTTTCTTACTCAAGTCTGATAGTACCCAACCAATCATGTTAAACGCCTAACAGCATTGTTTACATGATTCCCTAGGTATCAAATGATAGTGCCTACAAGAACCATTCAATTATGGTTAGCGTACAGTACGGTCCCTTCATCTCATGTATCCCGACCGATTCGACATCTATTGGTATATCGAGAGCTGTCAAAGAATCGATACTATGTGTCATGATATCGTTGCATCGATGGTGTAATCTATGAAACCCCTTTCATAATTACTACCATACTCTGATCAGAGATTTCATACTACATATACATGTGATCACATAGGATATCCATACATGAAGGTAAGCGGTGAATCCCTGATTACAATGAATCGACTCCTATATGTTTCGACAAAACACCCAAACTTGCCACCTGATGACCCCATGAGAGTCGGTAAACAAGTCAAAGTGAAATGCTAGCACATAGAGTCTCAATGTTGTCCCGGGTCATAAGGACTAATGATGTACAACCATAAACTAGGACGTTTCACTCGATAAGTGAGAACCACTTGGAAAGTCCTTTATGGAGGGTTTTTCAGTGCACTCCACAAGGAGCACCTATCTGCATGTTCGTACATCACAATATTTCCTACCAATGAAACATGGTACTCACATCGTAAATACTAGTCTCGAACTCGAGCGGCCTATATCCTTCTTAGCGGTGGCTGAGTCGACTAGGATCTGTTTAGAATATACAATATTCCAAATATGAGTTTCATGATACACATCATATGAGCATCTCATATTCTTTCTACTATTTGTATATTCAAGGACTTTATCTATGCAACTAACATGAGACAAATGCTGAATGAACAAATAAATTAAACATTTGGTTTCTAGTTACCGGATGAGCTGGATTACCCTTCACCAATTCTTGTGGATGTGATTTCTTCTATCTGTAGTTGGGATTAGTCAGATCAATTTCAACAACTGGTTCAGTTTGTAACTGAACATCAGTTTTAGTTGCAACAGCTTAAGTTGGTATTTGAATATTATCGCGTTGTTCCACCAACCGAGTTTTAGGAATAGCTTCCCGTTCAACTGTTTGATCCACTATCTCTGGTTGATGTGTCTGAAAAATATGTCGATTGATGTGAACTTCTTCTTCACTATCATCCTCCAAACTGATTTCTATAAAGCGATCAGTTAGCTCAACTTGATCAGTTTGCTTATCAGTTAGTGCAGATTCATCAAATACAACATGAATTGACTCTTCTATATTCAAAGTACATTTGTTAAACACTCTATAAGCTTTACTAGCTTGTGAGTAACTCACAAATATTCCTTCTGCAGATTTAGCATCAAATGTTTTCGAATGATTTTACCATTATTATGGATAAAACATCTCCAGCCAAATATTCTGAAGTAGGACACCACACTTTTCTTTCCATGCCAGATCTTATACGGTGTTTTCAAATGATTTTTTTAATCATTGATCTCTTCTGAATATAACATGCAATGTTTACTATTTCTGCCCAAAATATTTGAGATATACCATAATCAACAAGTATATCATCATCTTGTGCAGCTAAGTGAGCCTGTATTCTTATCTTCCTATCATCGAATTCTTCTCTGGAAAACACTGGAATTTTATTGAAGGAAGACATGGTAATCAGATTTGTAGATGGAAAATATTTAAGAACAAGATTCAACTGCTTTGATACCACTTGTTAGGATCGGTTGGGTGTTTGAAAGTGTTTAGAGGGGGTTGAATAAAAAATTAACAATTTTCAAAACTTTTCTATGAATGAATAAGTTTAGTGATAAACTGAATTTCCCGAATCTTGTTGTCAATGTCAATCAGTTAACTAATGAAAGTGCGGATATAACTGAAAGACAGATTGAATAAAATTGAGGATAAAGAACACAAGATTTGTGGATTTTCGGAGACTTCAAATGCTCCTATGTCACCCCTTTTATATCAAGGATATGATATTTAATAAAAGAATTTGATTAATTACAGCAACTGTAATAACTCACTTCAGTTTGGACTTAACACTGCCAAACTGAAACTCTTAGTATCTTTACAAATTTTATCAGTACACAACTGATATGTTTGTTAAGCACAACTGATCTAAAAAAGTGAATAAAATAACAATGAGTGCTTATGTTGGTGCTAAAAATATAGTCTTAATGCTATTAATAAATCTGATGAGTGTGAGCTTCTTGTAACTGATTTTAAAAAAGCTGTTTATCTCAAGAATGAATGTGAGCGCTAAAATCTCTTTCTCATCTGATCTTCTCGACTATTTATAGGCTTTATTCTCCAACGGTAACAATGAATACATTCAAATAATTATATCCGTTGATTGGTCTTGTATGGACATCTCATTATCCTTCTGACAATCGTACACTGAGACATTCTGATATGCGGCTCTCCCACTATCAGTTGCAGACTGCTTTTGTACAAACTGTCGGTTGTTGGCTTCGCTCATAACTGATGACGTGTCAAGCTGATTTATCAGTTGACTCTTTATAGCCGATATGATTAACTGATTATTGTGTAACTGATCAGTCTTAACTGATCGTCCAGTTGACTACAAAGCTTCAGTTAGCTTTGATCAGTTTAGTTGCCTTTGAATATTTGCGCATTTAACTATCAGTTACATGTTTTCAGTTCAGTTATCTTCAGTTGACTTAATCAGTTCTGCAACTTTTTTACGTTCAGTTTGTCAAACTCCGAAACTAAAATTCTAACAAATAATAATTTATTATTATTAAGATATATATTTATATTAAGGAAAACATTTTATAAATATATAAATTGATGAGTAAATGAGGAATGTGAATGACTATTTCTATGCTATGAACAATTTCAATGCAATATTAATTATATGAGTATAAAAAAAACGAGATGAGAATGTTCATTCTATTGAAACCTCGTTCATTTGTATCAAGCATGTCATGAGTTTTTGCAATATAATATAGTAATTATAGTAAGTATAAATAAGATTCTAATAAAATTCGGGCCATATTAATTGTTTGCATGCATTACCTAGTCAAAGGACCCTATGTTATGGAGTTATTACATTTAATATTTTGTTATTTGTATTTCATTTGTAAATAAACCTTATACATTATTAAGTAGAGTGAAAATAACATCAAATTGAGTGCAAATATCATTATTATCCTTCTACGTAGATATATGAGTCTCAAACTAAATAGATCATCTAACATGCCCATTTTTAAATAAGATTGTAAGATTAGTTAAATCATGTCAAAACGGATTGATCAGACCCATCGTCAAATAGGACGTGATGGGGCGAGGAGGGTCGTCATGTCGGTTTGGTTGGTTGGAAAAACCTCAACCGACCACAGGTTAATGACGGCCGACCCATAGTTTTATTTTTAATTTTTTTTTTTATAAAAAACAACAAATCTAACAATCAATTGTTAAAATTTAATTTAAATATTTTTTTATATAAAATGTGATGATGTCGAAGATTTCACGTACTTCGGATTCGGTCTGCTGAGACAAATACTTCCACATGTTCCTTTCGATATGTTGTTATCCGAGCACAAATGTTTAGATCAATAGATGACTGACCGGGATATGGCATAGCTGATTATAGCAGAGCTAATTATAACTCGGTTGGATCCTGCACAGACGAACAAACGTTGGGAGGTACCAGAAGTATTTCCGGTGTATCTCCTTTTTATACTTAAGTCAGTCCGGAGAGCAAACTTGAAAGTGAAAATATAATATTGTATGTGTAAAACAATGAATGAATCAAATAGTAGGAAATACCTGGTATTTATAGAGTTGGAACTGAGTACCTTATATGATAAGAATTTCTAATACGACAAGTTGTCTTGAATATCAGATTTGTGCTGATCTTGTTTTATCTTTGGTGAGTTATAGATTTGAATAGTATGCCTGACGTTCTTAGGATTCTTCCCTTATCACCGAAGATTTATTCCAAAGTTTGATACGTATAAGATTTTATTTACTGCCATACATGTTTGAACTCGGGTCGGATTATAGACTATCCAAATTAAACTGCTCGATGAACTCTCTCGAGGTATTACTCTCGAGCCGAGGTAATAAAGTCAGGTAAAAGTAATTGAAGCGGGTTATAATACCTTTGAATTAGTGTTCTATAATTTGACTGATCCACCAAATATGCTTAGTCTCAATCGGGTGAGAATTATAAGGTACCAAAATGTTAAACATTTGGTGGAATTGACTATTCATAGCCATTGGGCATATATTTGAGCTAGCAAATAATACATCAAACAATATCATTGAAATAAAACTCCATATAAATATATCTATTTTTTCCTATTAAACATGAGTGATAATAATTGTTAAATTATTATTATTTCTATTGGGATCGGTACTCGTAACCATTTAGCTTAAGCTGATTATTGTCGTTTTTTGATAATGTTATTTTAACGAAGGTCTAAGAAATATATATGTACTACTTGAAGGACTATTTGCTAATATATTATTTTCACCTACCGAATAGAAGCCCCAGCTCTGAAGGCATCGCTACGCTACGTTTTGCAACCACTCCCTTATTGAAGAAACACGATTTCGCTGAGAGAGAGAAATCTCCTGAATTTCTTTCTCAGGTTTTTTCCCCTTCAATTTCTCCCTTAATTTTTTTATTGATATCGTTATTCCTGTTGTTCAGTCATCTCAGTAATCGATGTTTATTTGGGATTGTTGTTTAATTAATCGAAACTAGTGTGTGTTAGTTCTGCTGACTATCTTTCTCTGATTGGTTTTTAAGCAATTGTTTAATTAGGATTTATCTGACCTAATTTTCACAAAGATTTTCCTGTTTATTGGAATCAGTGTGCCACCAGTCATCATTTTCATGTGAATTTGTTTGTTTGTTTTTTTTTTGTTTCCAGTTTTTGGAATTCATATCCAGAAATGATGGGTTTTGGGTCTTTGGGCGAAGGATCAGGAGAAAATTGTTCATCTTCCATCTCAAATTTGTCAGCTCTAGCACCCCCTTTTACTGTTGATAGATTGAATTTGAACCCTATTCTCAGTTCAAACCCTGTTTTAAATTACTCAGAATTGTCTTATGCTGTTGAACCCTATAGTCATACTAGCCAATATGCCAGCCCTTCAGCACCTAGACATGAGCTGGATATCCATCCCACCGAAACAACAAGCATGCCATTAAATGATTACCAAATTTCAGACTCAATATATCTTGGTTCGTCTGGTATCCATTGGTCTGACAGTGCATTTGTTTATGGTGGTGGAGTGAAGCCTTATTATTCTCCTAGTGTCCCTCCTATGATTGGTGAAGGAAGCACCATCAACGAGTATGATGGGCAAAGTAGCAATGCGAAATCTCCTTCTGGACTTTCCGCATCATCCCAATTTGGTTATAATCAGAGCTTGTTTGATTTGGAGTATGGACCTCGATGGGCTGATAATGTTGGGTTCAATGATGGTATGCTGGTCAAAACAGTAGGACTTGGCGGAGATTTCTCTTCGAAGAATGTTAGTGTCGGTGGTTCACATAGTTACAAAATTCAAGCAACCCAAGGTATGCATTTTACGTTCAACCGAATGTGTTTTCTCTCTTTATGTGTGTTTTTGAATATGAACGTGGATGTCTATGGATGTAATATGAGTTTCTTTGCTGTATAATTCAGGAATATATGACATTTCATTCGGCCAAAAATCTCAAGAAGTTTCTGGTATTCATTGCGGAAATTTGAACAGAGTTTCTGACAATGAAGTGCGTCGTGGACAGCTCGCTCTGGGAATTGGAAGATAAGCCAATTCTTCAGCAAAATGCCGACCTGCTTCCCTATGATTGTATTAAACCATGTATTTCAGTATCCGGTTCTATCTTTCCGGAATCATATTCTTTAGGCCGATCCTGTGAAATGTACCAGAACGTCTCTAACTTTCAGAACTTGTGCGGTCCATATGAAAATTATGTTTTGCCTTTTGATCCTTCCTTCCCTAGTTCTGTATCAATTATGAGACCTTCCTCTGCAGTGGTTAGTAGGCCGCCACCTTCTGTTAGTGATTTTTTGGGAAAAGATGTTACTTCTTATGGAACCACTCATACTGATAATGTTGCGGTTGTAGATTTTGAGAAGTCCGGTCCCTCAAAGAGAAAAGATTCTAGCCCGATTCCAAGCTATTATTTAAAAGAGAATTTCCTTTTACCTGCTTCAGGGAAAGAATTCGCTGGTCCTATGCAATCTAAGGATAATTTTCCTCGTGAATTCAAAGCCAGAATTGGATCTCAATTACCAGATATAAATGTTTCAAGCGGCTTTTCAAGTGTCTTGTGATAGCAATCAAGTAGTGTACTACTGCCTTGGATTCTTCAGGTTTTGTTGATCGTCGCAACCCATCTGTGGATTCACCCTGTTGGAAAGGAGCACCTTCATTATTTTCTGCATCTGACGTTGGATCTAAAGACTCTCTTAAAAAGAATTTGGATCAATGTTACGATCAAAATCTCCGCTCTTTGTATGATTCTGCAAGAGCTTTTTGTAAAAGGGGTGGTGAAGGCAGCAATAATGATGACAATAGCTGTGGAAGAAATAGTGGGTACTCTTTAGAAGGTACCCTTACTGCCAATTCCTTGAACAGAGAACAAAAATTATCAGATGGTGCAAAAGCCTTTGTTGGGACCTTGACTATGATGAGCAGTGATGGAATTCAGATGAGCGATCAACCTATTTTCCAGAATAATGAACCTAGCCAACCAAGGAACTCTGTGAGCAGTTTTGATGTGAAATTTTTAGACACAAAGCATCTGAATGTTGAAGATGATGTTGGACTGACTCTCAATGACGTCTCTGAAGGTGGCTCAGTGGCAGTTTGTGCAGCAGAGAAGGTTCTAGCTTCACCTTCTTCTCAAGAAGCTGGATATGAGTGTGCAAAACCATTACGAGATACAAAATTTGATGTTCAGACAATGATAAAGACGACACACAATCTTTCAGAGTTGCTTCTGTGTCACCTTTCACATGATGCATGTTCTGCCCTTGAAGAAAAAAATATGGAGGTTATCAAGAGTATAATTAGCAATCTCAATGCCTGCATGAGAACTAATATTGACCAGGGAACTAATGAGCCTAAATTAAAGAAGTGTGTCCGAGATACGTCAGCCATCATTGAGGAGTCTCATAGTGTGGTAATCCATTGTCATTTATGAACTTGCTAAACTGTCCAGAGAGATTCAATTTTCCTTCAGGATTCATTCTTATACACTCTTTTTATTCTCATTCTAATTTTCTCCACTGCATGGGTTTTACTAGCATCTGTATTTTCTCCTGAATATCGAAATTCATGTTTTAGGTCTTTGATCATATGATCTAAAAAATATCTTGTTGCTTGGATAATTAATCATATTATGATGTTTTTCTTCAGGATAAGATTTCTGACGGGCCCTCTACGACAAATGAAACATTTAACTCTCATTTCCAGCCTGATTTTATACATATGGGTGAAGGGAAGACAAATGAATCACTAGTTTTTTCACCATTGAGGGGAGAAGGTATAAAAAGAAATGATGATACGACCAAGGTATTGCTATTTGTTACAAATTTTGGGTTTGAAAATATAATTTGTATCAAGTCACTGCTGCAAATAGGAAGGAGAAGGAAATCCTGTGTGCAATTGGATTGTTAAATATGTTCTAATTTAGTTATGGGTTCCGGATTGCAGGCTATAAAAAAAATCCTTGAAGAGAATTTTCACTGCTATGAAGGAATTTCCTCACAAGCACTTCTCTTTAAGAGCTTGTGGCTCGAGGCAGAAGCTAATCTATGCTCCATCGGTTATAAAGCTCGCTTTGACCAAATGAAGATTGAGATGGGTAAAATTGAAGCCAACACTTTAAAAGGTTACATTTACATTCTGATTGAATTTTTGCTACCTTTTTGCTTTCTATCAATCTTGGCTTTTCATTTTCTCAGAAAGTGAAGATGTTGCAGTAATGATGTCAAAAATTCGATCTATGCCTGATCCAAACACAGATTCCAAGCTGACTCCCAACACTCATGGCGGAACTAGTCCGAGTTCAGCCTTAAAGAATTCTTTCAATTCTAGCACGACGGAGAATGTTGACGATGTCGAGGCTTCCATCATGGCCAGATCCAAAATCTTGAAATCTCTTGGTGATAACATTGAATCGATAAATTTGGAAAAAGAACAACAATCGGAGATGGGTGACTGTGAGCATGCGGGATCCATCATGGAGAGATTCAATATCTTGAAATCTCGAAAATCTCGAGAAAATGACCTGTCATATACTAATATAGGAAAGGGGCAACAACTTAAAATGGCCAACTGTGATGATTTAGAACCCGTCCTGGTGAGTTCAAATGCCATGAAACCACGAGAGGACAGCCTCACATCGACTAATAAAGAAGAGGAACCGCACACTGAGAATGTAAACGATGAGCATGCTGAATCCGTCATGGCCAGATTCAATATCTTGCAGTCTCGAGCGGCCAGCTCAAGAATCTATGTACAAGAGGAACAACAGGTTGATTTTGAGTTTTTTGGTAAGAAAAACGTTGCAGCAGTCAAGAATGCTCAATCAGAAGCTGAAGTCTTCTACTTGTCTCCAAAACCCCAACAAACTGGAAGTCTCAGTGAACACGAATTTGGATCAAAGTTAGATGATTGTGGATACGGCTCTCCGAAAGAACTTCATTTCTCTGTGCCCGATGATCCAATGATGCGTTCATTCAACAATGGAAAGATGATGAATCAATGGTACAGTAGGCTACCTGATAGCAGCTTATCTTCAGATTGGGAACATGTAAAGAAAGATGATTTCGCATGGAAAAACTTCTAATAGTCTGTTTCGGCCTTTCGTAATCCTTCGAAGCATGATACTCTCTGTTGTGAAATGTAATGACAGTGATTTTGAATGGAGGAACTCGTACATTTAGTTAGGACCAGTGGAGCTTCCAAGTGGGTTGCATGAAATCTCTCCTTTCTTTGGGTTTTAAGCACTAATGGCATTAAACAAATGTTATGTATTAAAAAGAGTTTTAAGATTTTCTATGCAATGTGTATAAAGAGTTCTTGCAGATATGCAAACTTGTTCATCGTCGGTATGCGCACTGATTGATAAGCTAGCTGTTTCGGAAGTTGATGTTATTTACAGTTGACTCATTAAGTCGAGTGCGAGTATTATATCAAATACGGCTAAAATTGTCTACTTCTATTTGTTAGGTTCACATCTCAGGATAATTAAAACATTTGACCCTGTTTCAATTATTTTCACCAAAATTCTTTAACATTTTAATGTAATTCGAGTCTATATTTGGTTATAAATTTTGATATCGTTGATATGAATGATATCATGGCAGTTAGCTATCGGATATTTTCCTAAACTTTCATCGAATCATCGAATTATTTTATATTTTTCTCTCTCCTTCTCTTCTATTATTGTACTCGAATCATATGATTTTTCTTATTTAGTTGTGATGTCATTTCCCTACTTTGGTGTCCTTAATTTGAGTTTCATGAATATGTAAATTAAGAAAGTAGAATAGAAAACTCGAAAAAAAAAATTGGAGGAAAAAACCGGCGCTCCAAAAGCTGTTTGGGAAGTGCCCAGACAGCAGGGGACGCGCTAGAGCACCCGGTCTACTGCTCGGATTTTCCGGGGGACCCACGTTTCTTGTAAAAAAAAAAAGGTGAATCCCACCCTCGAGGGCCCCTACACAGAGTCCGCCCAAGCCCCGGCGTGAAGGGACCCACGTTTCTTGTTTTATGAATATTTGTATGATTTTTCGATTTTTTCTGGTACCATTTCATCCGAATGATTTCTTTTTATGGTTCTCATCAGTTTAATGGATTAAGAAAACCATATGATTGAAACATCACGTCGTTTTAGTTTAACATCATTTTATGAAATGTCTTCTTCACATGTCAGTTGTCACATTTCTGAAGATATTTGCATTCATCGTATGTTTGCATTTCTTATTTATTTTAAAGGAGACTTTTATACAATTTCTGTTTATTAAATTTGTGATTTGTAATGTGGCTATCACAAGTTGAAATTCATTGTATTTTGAGAGACGATTACCATATCCCGTGAGTATCTTGTACGAGACAAATCTCCTTAAGGATAAAAAGTTCTCTCTTACATCTACTTCAAATTTGTTAACATAATTTTATGAGTTTTGTTATCTTCAGGTTGCAGATCTGATAAAAGTGTTCTAAAAAAAATCCATACCCACACATTTGGCAAAATTATAATCTCGATTCAATATTAAACAAAAAACATATATAATTTATGTAATCAGCTTATTGAAATATTTTACACAAATCACTCTACATTCGGTTGACAATTTCAAGTTTTGCACTAATTTAGCTAATAAAAACAATTAAGGAGCAAACTTGAATATGTTTAATTCTTATAACCTCACTTATAGCAACTTTTTTTTTTTGTATTATAATCTCATGATCAAAAAATTTGGACCGTTTTCTTTATTGTGACGGAAAAGTTCTAAAATGATTTATACTATATATATAAACTTTTGACCATCTGAGTGTTGACATTGAATACGTCAAAAGTCATCACTCCTTGGGAAAATCGGATTTGGCAAATTTCCAGAACCATTTTTTTTTAAAAAAATGGCCTCCTACTGTATCTGCGTTCTCTCACAGAATCCGCTTTGCTACTGACCCTGGAAAAAAATGGCAACATCAGGCCCACTTGACTCACTATAACTAAGCACATATATTATCTACTCCAACTAATTTTGTATTATAATGCACCCAAAAGTCAATAGAAATGGATTTACTTTGTCCTGTTCTTGCATGAAAACTACGTTTTAGGACTAATATACATGTATATAGTAATTTATTAGCCATGATTAACGCGTAACAACGCACGTTCAAACTTAATCCAGTTGACATATTCCGTCTTTTCTTATATCCTAACAAGTTAAAACGACATTTACAGTATATTTCCGTGTCATTCTGCACCAAATATGGTACTCGATGCATGAATAGTTGTCCATATTGCTGCCTATAAACAAGCTTCCTTGTATAATGCTATAAACAATCAAAAGAAAAAGAAACTGATCGATTTTAAGCAAAATGATTGGTACAAAACAAGTAATATTTTCTGGGTTTTTGGTTATATTTTGTCTTTACAATGTCGGAACAGAAGCTCAGCTTCAAGTGGGGTTTTATCGGTTTTCGTGTCCCTCGGCTGAGCGCATTGTAAAGGAGGAAGTTCTGAATGCTTTCATTCAGAATAATGGAGTGGCTGCTGGCCTTGTTAGAATGCATTTCCATGATTGTTTCGTGAGGGTAAATTTCAATTCCTACTTATTCCAAATGCTGCGTAACGTGACATTAATGAAAGTAAATCATGTTTTTTTGTATCAAAGCCTTGCAATGCAGTTTGCTTTATATATATTTTCATTAACTTCGCGTCGAATATTGAAAACCATTCAAGAACTTACTAATGGATCGGAAGTCAAGAAACCATATAAGGTATTCATGCATGTTTGGTTTATACTTTGTGTAGGGATGTGATGGATCAGTTCTCATAGACACCGTCAACCCGTCCAGCCCTGCAGAGAAGGACTCGCCACCAAATAATCCGAGCCTTCGAGGTTTTGAAGTGATCGACAATGCGAAGGCCAGACTAGAAGCCGTTTGTGCACGCAAAGTCTCATGTGCAGATATACTCGCTTTTGCAGCTAGAGACAGTGTAGAGATAGTAAGAAATGGACACCATTTCTCCAGTTTCTTCCGAATTGAGTTTTTAGTATTATTATTTGAATCAACAAAATCCATGATTTCTTCCTGAAACTGCATGCTATTTTCTCGTTTTCGCTGCAGACCAGAGGACTCGGATACGAGGTCCCTGCAGGTAGAAAGGATGGTAGAGTGTCTTTATCTTCTGAGGCACTGGCAAACTTGCCACCTCCTACATCCAATGTGAATCAACTCACACAAGCATTTGCAAACAAGGGTTTAACTCAAGAAGAAATGGTCACCCTTTCTGGTAATTTTTTTTTAACTACTCCTCTACTCTTTTTGTCTGTAGATACCAGTAATTAACTCACAGTGTATATATAGGTTCACACACGATAGGCAGGTCTCATTGCGCATCGTTTAGCAACAGGCTCTACAACTTCAACTCGACTACTAGCCAAGATCCGACCTTGGATCCCAATTATGCAAACCAGTTGAAGGCAGCATGCCCACAAGGCAGCACAAATCCGAATCTGGTGGTGCCTAT
The DNA here is from genome assembly GCF_022965805.1 of Primulina eburnea. Lineage (NCBI taxonomy): Eukaryota > Viridiplantae > Streptophyta > Magnoliopsida > Lamiales > Gesneriaceae > Primulina > Primulina eburnea. Next base: position 14,412,492 of record NC_133116.1, read on the forward strand.
GGACCCGCCCAGCCCGGCTACGAGTGACGTGAGCTACTATAGAGGAGTTCTGAGTAATCGAGGCCTGTTCACCTCTGATCAAACCTTGTTGACGAACCAACAAACATTATCCCAAGTGATCCAGAATTCTCAAAATTTGTTCGGTTGGCATATAAAATTTTCTAATGCAATGGTGAAGATGGGGAAGATTGGTGTGTTGACCGGTAATAACACGGGTGAGATTCGTGTAAACTGTCGGGAGATCAACAGCTGAAAAGAAGCAAATGGACTTGAACTCTGAAGAATCTTTGAAGTTGACTCTTTTTGTCTTCTTGTTTTCTCCAATTAATTTCGAGATAATTGTGGAGTACTAAATTCAGGTTCTTGCCGAAGAATATTTTGTAATAAATACACCAAGGGTATGTCTGTGTTATTATTTTCAAAGCCACTTTATAATTATTATCCGAAATATTTTTAATTTGGTCAGTGTTGAAAATAAAAATTTACGGTGAAAAATAAAATTTCAAACTCACAAAATATATTAAACTACACACTTTATAAAATTTTCTCCACTCAATTGTATATTTACTTCACAAACTGAGAGACCTATTTATAGAATCTCTTTGAAAATAATCCAAAAATAATTACATCAATACATACATCATCACATACTAATTTTCAATATTTTCAACTCTTGTTTTAAACACTCCCCTTTTTGACGATGACCATGATACAATGATTGACTTCATTACATAACTTTATATTGTCTCGTTAAAAATCTTAATAGGAAAAATCTATTGGAATAAAACCATAGTAAAGAAAAATAGTGCAATCACGTAAACTCCCCATCATGTTAACATGAACGATTCTTCACAAACTTCATAGATTGAGCATCCCAAGGTTACATATATGCTTTCTAAATATTGTAGTAGGAAGTGCCTTTGTGAAGAGATCTGATGAGTTTTCACTTGATTGAATGAAACGATATCAATATCTTTATTTTTCTCAAGCTCCAGGGTGAATGCGAAGAACTTAGGGAGAATATGTTTAGTTATATCGTTTTTATGTAATGTAAGGCCCGAGAAATTTATCCTGTCAATCCGAAATGATTTGGCAATGATTATTATCATTTTTTGGTGATAATTGACATGAGTATAGACGGAACGGATCGGACTGGGAAAGAAGAAAGAAAATCAAAAGAGGTGCAAAGAGAAGTCCCCGCGCACATGCGCGACATTTATGGGCGCACATGCGCGAGGAAGACAGAACCATGCGCGCACATGTGCGACTTGAATGCACGCACATGCGCGGAACGTACAGAATGATCGGCGCATATGCGCGACGTAGATGGCGCACATGCGCGGGTTGGGCAGAATGATCGGCGCATATGCGCGAGCCAACTGCTGGTTGAACTACCGGCGCATATGCGCGACTTTGTGCGCGCATATGCGCGCAACGTGCAGAACATGCACAACGCCACTTGCCTCCTACCTAAGGAACATGTATATATATATATATATATATATATATATATATATATATATATATATATATACCTACATGCAAATCCATCAGAATGAAGGAAAGAAAGAGCCGAGTGAAGCTCCAAGTTTCGTACGAAGAATCGTGAGTTACGTGAAATTCGCCCGTCTGATTTTGAATCCGATTACAGGACTGAATTTCTATCAACGCAGGCTACAACTGGACGTAAGTTTTATTACGTTTCGAGATGATTCGAATTTATGATATTGTCAGAATTGAATACGAATCAGATATGATGTTTCTGCTACAGTAGGCATTGTATAATTGAAGTCAGATTAAAGAATAGACTGTTTATGAAATTGTTACGAATTTCATAGTTGATTTAGTTGAGAGTCTATATCAGAGTTGTGTTATTATTCAGATTATGAATTGTACTGATACTGATTATGAATTTTGATATTATATCGGTGATGTTGAAATTGACGGGATTATTGAGACTGTATTGTTATGCCGTCGAAACATCAGTAGATTGATATTGATCAGATTAAATATTGATTGAGATTGTATTATTATGTCGTTGACAGTGATCAGATTTTGTATTGATCAGAACAGATTTTGAACTGAGATATATACTGATATTGTAATTATACGATTGTCATTGCCAGACTGGGTATGGATAGATCAGAATACAAGACTTCGTCTTCGTCAGACCGGGAAGACAAAGGTATAAATAAATGTTGATTCGGGATTGCACAACTCGAGTTAGGTTTGACTTGAGTTTCCCTAAATCACATACTTTATTTTATTGCATTCATATTTGCAAATTATCAGATTGATATGTTTAGCTTATTGAATTATAGCAGAGCAAGATTTTGAGTCTAGGACAGATCAGCATAGCTAGGGCAGAACCGCCGAGTCTTTGTCAGAACCGCGAAGACTCTAAACTTACGGTGTATCGATGAGCTTAGATGTAGATCGACGTCTATTGTAGACATTCGATACATCACACCAAAGTCTAAATTAGATCGAGATCCCTAGATTAGAATGAGAGATGAGTCGAGTCTTAGATATTGAGACTAGAATTTGATTTACAGACCCGTATTAATTTATGTTTCGTAGATTACGATTCATGTTTTATTTACAGACTGGTATTGATACATGTTGTTTGATTATGCTACATGTGACAAGATATAATTCATGCTTTTATGTTAATTCAGTTAACTACATGTATACATTATTTATACTGTGATTTATTCTCACCGGAGTTATCGGCTGTTGTCTTGTTTTGTATGTGTGCATGACAACATGTGGGACAAGATCGGGGTCAAGAGGATGATGAGAGATCGAGATTAGAGTGGTGATTCCGGACATGGATGTAGACTTGGTTTAATACTTGAAAATTAGTAGTTGAACCTTAGACAAGTTTGAATAATTATTGTACATTATTGAACTGTTATACAGAGATGTATATTAGTTACATTCCATTACGTTCCGCTCTTACATTTTAAAAAGAAAAATTTTTAGACCCTGTTTATCTTAATTGATAATTAAATCCCAAAGATGATTAAGATGATGATTAGCGTCCGGGTCCCCACAACAGGTGGTATCAGAGCGAGAGATCCTTTAGGCTGATATAGAAGAGAATGAGCGGGGTAGATTGAGTTTTCTTTCCTTGCATGTGATTGCTAGCATGAGATTTATTTTAATGTTGATTGACATTGTGTATGCTAGCATGAGATTATGTTTTACTGCTTTAAAATACATGTTATCTAATTATCTGATTTGAATTGGTAATATGTATTATTGAGTATGAATCGGATTTGATTCTCGATCAGCAGTAAGATGATCAGAGAAATATTGGAACAGATTTGTAGTATTTGGGTACTAATGTTTTCATAAGCAGATATACCTCCACGGAGAATTCCAGAAAGGGGTAGTACTTCGACTGAACAGATAGATGTATCAGAAACTTAGATGGAAATACAGTTGAAAGAGTTTCAGTTATTGCAGCCGCCGATTCTGAGTGGTATCGAGACGTCTGAAAATTGTGAGAACTGGTTTGATGACATAGAAATACTGTTCGATTTACTTGGTTGTACAGATGAACAGAAAGTTAAAATGGTGCCTAACCAGTTACGAGAAGCCGCCAGGAGTTGGTGGATTACAAGTAAAAGAATGTTAGAACAGAGAGGTACAGTGAATTCGTGGGAAATATTCAGAACTGAATTTTATCGAAGATTTTTCTCAGTTTCGTACCGAGAGGACAAGAAAGCAGAGTTTGAGAATTTGAGACAAGGCCAACTGAATATTGAAGAATATGTTGCTAAATTCTCTACTCTACTGCGTTTTGCTCCTCATGTAGTTGGGAATGATGAAGCTGTAGCGGATCAGTTCATCAGAGGATTGAATTCGGAGATAGTTGCATTGATGAATATACAGCGACCTTACCATTTTGCTGATGCCTTGAGTAGAGCGAAGAGAGCGGAGGCGAGTCTGATTAGACAATTATAAAGGGTGTGTGCGATGCAACCCCAGACACAGCAATCCCCTCTCCGAATTGATCGCGGCAGCACGAGTGGAAAGCAAGATTTGCTGAAAGCTCGAAAGAAGCCATTCAAGAAGTTAGGGAGTGGTTCCTCTAGCTCCAGTAGTTCCAGCCCAAGTTATACTGGAGTTTATTGCAGAACTTGCGGAGGAAGACATTCCACAGAGCAATGCCAGGGAGTGACTGGTAATTGTAGTATCTGCCGACATCCGGGACACTTTGTTAGAGTTTGTCCCCAGAGAGATTCCCGAAGATTTCACGGATCAGGACCATCTGGTGGTAGTGACCGAGGAACAGACCCAAGAGTCACTTGATGATATAGTGGCATGTACTGTTCTTTTATGATTATATTGCATATGTATTGATATATACTAATGCATTCCCTATGATTATCGTTGCATGAGTTGCATTGAGATATGTTGTATCTGTTTGTACTGTAGTATTGATTCCCTTACTTTTTGGGAAAGAAAGATTGATATCAGAGATTTCTGTAAACTATTGTATACTACAGTAAGATGAGAATGAGGTCGAGTTAGATTATGATGTACTTGTGTTTTCTGATTTGACTGCATTATTGATATTAATATGCTGCACAAGTACAGAACTATTATAAATTCCTTTCAAGAGAATATAAGATTCAGACTAGATATGGCTGATGAGTAGAGATTTCACGGTAAGAATTCTAGATTTAGAATTCCTTTGATATCTGTGTGTTGTCTATGACTCGATTGATACAGAAAGGAGCAGATGACATCCTTATTTATTCAGTAGACGTACTGAAATTGAGTCTAGCATTGGCAGATTTGCCAATGATGTACGAGTTGGCTGATGATTTTCCAGATAAGATTTCAGATTTGCTTTATATCAGAAAGATAGATTTCAGAATTGAATTGAGATCAGGTACTGTTTATTTTATTAAAATTCAGTACAGAATGATATTGAATGTTCAGAATGATACAGAGTAAGTTAAAAGAATTGAAAGATCAGTAGAAGATTACTGGCCAAGAGTTACATCTGATTTAGTGCTTCTCTTGGAAATGCTTCAGTTCTGTTTATATATTGATAAATCCTGTGTTCAGAGGTATTCTGATGATTTATTCTAATTATATCTATGATATGTTGATATATTTGCAGCATCTGATTGATTGAATCGAATATCTGAAGATTGTATTGAATACTCCGAGAACTGTGATTATTGTATACAGAAATTATTTAGATATGAATTCTACTTGAAACATATTGTATTGAGAGTATGCGATATCAGAAGTTAGTATACCGATTGATTTGACACAGTTGAGATCATGATTAGTGACTGAAAATAATACCAATATCAGAAAGATCAGAAATATCAGAAATTTCAGAAATGTCAGAAATTTATTTTTGGTCTGAGTTGGCAGATTATCTTATACAATTGCTGTTTGTATCTGCTTGAGTATTGTTATTGTTCTAAAACAGTATTTGAGACAGCTTGTATTGTTTGAGGGCATATTATATTTGCAGATGATACATAGCAGTTGATCAGAACAACGTGAAGACGTGATTGATTAGTCAGGATTGACAATATTGCCAGAAATTGCCGTTTTATGAGTTTGCTGAACTCACTAGATCAGTATAGATTATTGATATTGTGAATCTGATGTGATTGTACCGTTATTCTGAGTCAGTGTTTGATACAGATTATTCAAACCAAATCAGAGCTGAATTCGAGAATTACGGCAATTCAGAGATTTAACCAGAATGTTCAGAACTTAATTTCGATAATCAAAGCAGAGTATCAATCAGAGTGACATATATGTGATTTTTACTGTATGAGAATGATTATCTTGTGATGTCAAATGTTTCAGAATTGTACAACAGAATTTGATATCGATAGTCAAAACCGAATACAAGGTTGGTATTTTCTTTAATTTATATTATTAACTGATTTGTTTGTACCAAATGGTTCGAATCTAAAGTGACAGATAGTGTCATAAAAGCACAGTAGTGAATTCAGTTTTCAGTTGGTGACTGTGAATGTATAATATTCGGACAGACAGCTTTGACATAGACAAATTAAATCAGTTATGATAGAATTATACTGAAATGTTGACAGAATTTGTACTGATATGTCTGAATTGTCAATAAATGAAGACAGAAAGATCGAAATAAGAAGATTTATTACAGAATTTGTATATTTCTGACTAGACATGGAGAGTATATTTCGATGAATTTCGTAATGAGACCATTACAATACTTTTCAGATTATGATATGATATGATTGTGATTGACAGATTGTTCAATATATATCTATTAGTTTGTACTAGATAACGTACAAACATGACCAAATGACACAGATTGATGTCAGAGAAGTGGTTAGAGTAATCAGAATACCGAAGTAGGGTATATCAGATTGTGAATTCGCTTGAGTTTGTACTTGGGGCAGAATATACCACAAACTTCTTCACATGCTATCCAGATCTGAGAGATTATTTATAGAACTGTAGTGCTGGATGCTAGCCCTAATTGATATGACCAAGAAAATGTAGCTAATTCAGAAAAGAATGAAGATAGCTCAGACCAGATAGACTTAATATGCCAACGTCGGATGGTGACGATTGGTATTCGAGGCTGAAGATTTAATATATCCTTGAATGGGATGAACAGATTTGATAACAGCTGATAGTAGTGATTTGTTATGAGCTGTGATTTGGAATATACGGATGTTGTATAGCCAGTATTGCGAGATTGATTTTGTCAGAGCTATTTGGAGAAATAGAATCTGATATAAGATTGAGATTTCAGAATAGATTCATTGAGATGAGTTTCTGATTTAAACTCTGTATACATTCTTCCGATATATCTGAATTGATTACTTACGAGTTCGAGGACGAACTCAGATCTAAGAGGGGGAGAAATGTAAGGCCCGAGAAATTTATCCTGTCAATCCGAAATGATTTGGCGATGATTATTATCATTTATTAGTGATAATTGACATGAGTATAGACGGAACGGATCGGACTTGGGAAAGACGAAAGAAAATAAAAAAAAGGTCAAAAGAGAAGTCCCCGCGCACATGCGCAACATTTATGGGCGCACATGCGCGAGGAAGACAGAACCATGCGCGCACATGTGCGACTTAATTGCGTGCACATGCGCGGAACGTCCAGAATGATCGGCTCTTATGCGCGACGTAGATGGTGCACATGCGCGGGTTGGGCAGAATTATCGGCGCATATGCGCGAGCCAACAAAAGATGCTGGTTGAACTACCGGCGCATATGCGCGACTTTGTGCGCGCATATGCGCGCAACGTGCAGAACATGCACAACGCCACTTGCCTCCTACCTAAGGAACGTGTATATATATATATACCTACATGCAAATCCATCAGAATGAAGGAAAGAAAGAGCCGAGTGAAGCTCCAAGTTTCGTACGAAGAATCGTGAGTTACGTGAAATTCGCCCGTCTGATTTTGAATCCGATTACAGTACTGAATTTCTATCAACGCAGGCTACAACTGGACGTAAGTTTTATTACGTTTCGAGATGATTCGAATTTATGATATTGTCAGAATTGAATACGAATCAGATATGATGTTTCTGCTACAGTAGGCATTGTATAATTGAAGTCAGATTAAAGAATAGACTGTTTATGAAATTGTTACGAATTTCAGAGTTGATTTAGTTGAGATTCTATATCAGAGTTGTGTTATTATTCAGATTATGAATTGTACTGATACTGATTATGAATTCTGATATTATATCGGTGATGTTGAAATTGACGGGATTATTGAGACTGTATTATTATGCCGTCGAAACATCAGTAGATTGATATTGATCAGATTCAGTATTGATTGAGATTGTATTATTATGTCGTTGACAGTGATCAGATTTTGTATTGATCAGAACAGATTTTGAACTGAGATATATACTGTTATTGTAATTATACGATTGTCATTGCCAGACTGGGTATGGACAGATCAGAATACAAGACTTCGTCTTCAGTCAGACCGGGAAGACAAAAGTATAAATAAATGTTGATTCGGGATTGCACAACTCGAGTTAGGTTTGACTTGAGTTTCCCTAAATCACATACTTTATTTTATTGCATTCATATTTGCAAATTATCAGATTGATATGTTTAGCTTATTGAATTATAGCAGAGTAAGAGTTTGAGTCTAGGACAGATCAGCCTAGCTAGGGCAGAACCGCCGAGTCTTTGTCAGAACCGCGAAGAATCTAGAATTACGGTGTATCGATGAGCTTAGATGTAGATCGATGTTTATTGTAGACATTCGATACAGCATACCAAAGTCTAAATTAGATCGAGATCCCTAGATTAGAATGAGAGATGAGTCGAGTCTTAGATATTGAGACTAGAATTTGATTTACAGATCCGTATTAATTTATGTTTCGTAGATTACGATTCATGTTTTATTTACAGACTGGTATTGATACATGTTGTTTGATTATGCTACATGTGACAAGATATAATTCATGCTTTTATGTTAATTCAGTTAACTGCATGTATACATTATTTATACTGGGATTTATTCTGACCGAAGTTATCCGGCTGTTGTCTTGTTTTGTATGTGTGCATGACAACATGTAGGACAAGATCGTGGTCAAGAGGATGATGAGAGATCGAGATTAGAGTGGTGATTCCGGACTTGGATGTAGACTTGGTTTAATACTTGAAAATTAGTAGTTGAACCTTAGACAAGTTTGAATAATTATTGTACATTATTGAACTGTTATACAGAGATGTATATTAGTTACATTCCATTACGTTCCGCACTTACATTTTAAAAAGAAAAATATTTAGACCCTGTTTATCTTAATTGATAATTAAATCCCAAAGATGATTAAGATGATGATTAGCGTCAGGGTCCCCACAGTATCCTTCTTTCATTTGAGTAACACATGCAGCCCGCATGAGATTTGGATATGTTGGGTCATTGATTTTAGCCACACACATTCACGACTTAATTCATGTAGTACAATAATATTGGGGTGATTTGATGAAGTTGTTACGAGTATTTGTTTCTGTGAACGCCAAGAAATTGCATTGCCTCCATGAGTAATACACATCTGGTTTGGGAATGTGCCTTGTGTGGATCAGATAAGTACTCAACATCAGCATAACCAATTATACTTTGATTGGTATCTTTTGAATACAAAATTCTCAAGTCTGTCGTTCCTCGTAGATAACGGAATATATGTTTAATTCCATTCCAGTGTATTTTTGTTGGATATGTGCTAAATCTTGCCAATAAATTTACAGCAAAAGATATATCAGGTCTTGTACAATTTGCAAGATATATAAGGACACTAATAACACTTAGATATGATACTTCTGGACCAAGAATAAATTCATCATCTTCACGTGGATGAAATTAATCTTTTTCTATATTTAATGATCTAACATCCATTGAGTACTTGAAGGATTTGATTTATCTATATTAAAACATTTAAGAATTTTTTCTATATAATTTGACTGGCGACCAATTATTCCACATTCTTTTTGTTCAACTTGCACACTCAAACAATTCTTTGTTTTTCCAAGGTCTTTTATTTCAAATTCTTCCTTTAAGTACAACACAACTTCTTGAATTTCCTTATTTGTTCCAATGATGTATAAATCATCAACATATACAACAATAATTACGTATCCGGATGTTGTCTTCTTAATGAAAACGCAATGACATATCGAATTGTTTACATATCTATTTTTCATTAAGATTTCACTTGGTAACCCATTTAATGATCTTTGCAACTTAACATAATAGCATTCTTTTGGTTTTTAACTTTGTCGGGAGACTACGTTTCTTCATAATCAATTCCAAGCATTTGAGAAAACTCTTGTGCAACAAGTCGAGCTTTATATATTACAATTTCATTTGTCTCATTTCGCTTTCGAATACAAACTTATTTGTATCCAACAGGTTTTACACCTTCAGGTGTAAGGATTAAATGTCCAAAAACGTTACATTTATTTAGCGAATCCAATTCAACCTGGATGGCGTCTTTCCATTTTATCCAGTCCTGTTGATTTTTACATTCACAAAAAGGTTTTGGTTCATGATCTTCATTGTGATTTATGATGTCAAATGCCACATTGTAAAAAAATATCTCATCAATTTCTTTTATATCTTTTCGGTTCCATATTTTTTTGTATTAATATAATTGATAAAGATTTCACGATTCTCGTCAGTTTGTGGTTCTAACAGAAAATTTTCATCATCGTATGTTTCTGCCGGAATAACATTCTCTATTTTGTGATCATCGTGTTTCTCTGTGCATTTTTTTTTGAGGATTTCTATCCTTGGAACCGATTGACATTTCACGCTTTAATCGTTTTATGACATAATGAGTGTTTTCAATTTGTTTCTTTGGAATTTCAATTCGAGTAGGAGCATTTACATCATGTATATATGATTTAATTACCTCTTTTGTATCTACAAATGTATCTGATATTTGATTTGCTATATTTTGTAAGTGCACAATTAGTTGTACATCTTTTTTACATCGTTTAGTTCTTGGATCCAGATGTAACAATGATGATACATACCATGTAATTTTTCTTTTTGATATGTTTCTTTTCTCCCCTTAACATTGAGAAAGATTTCTTCATTAAAATGACAACCAACAAAACGTGTTGTAAACACGTCGCATGTCTGAGGCTCAAGATATCGAATGATTGATGGGCTATCATAACTGATATAAATTCCGATATTTCTTTGAGGTCCAATTTTTGTTCGTCGAGGCTGTGCAATATGCATATACACCATACATCCAAAAATTTCAGATGAGAAATGTCTAGTTCTTTACCAAATGTAAGCTGTAATGAGGAGTATTTATGATATGCATGCACTTGGTCTGATGCGAATTAATAATGCAGCAGCATGTAAAATTGCATGTCCCCATATAGAAATAGAGAGTTTTGTTTTCATAATCATTGGTCTAGAAATCAGTTGTAGACGTTTAATCAATGATTCAGCTAATCCATGTCGTGTATGTACATGAGCAACATGATGCTCAACAGTGATTCCCATTCACATACAATAATTATTGAAAGTTTGGAAAGTAAATTCACCAATATTATAAAGTCTAATTTCTTGATTGTATAATCGAAAAATTGATTCCGCAATTTATTTGAACATGTAATCTTGCAAATGCCACATTCCAAGTTGATAATAAACATACATGTGACAATCTGATGGAGACACCGATTAATACCATAAAATATCTAAATGGTCCACATGGTAGATGAATTGGCCCACAAATATCACCCTTAATACGTTCGAGAAATAAGGGTGATTCGGTTTGGATTTTAGCTGGTGATGGTCTTATAATAGGTTTTTCAAGAGAACATGATTTACATTGAAACTTATTATTTTGAAAGATCTTCTGGTCTTTCCGTGGACGACCATATGTATTTTCTATAATTCTTCGCATAATTATTGAATCTGGATGTCATAATTGATCATGGCAATTAATTAATATTAAAGAATTATCAACTATCATGTTTGATTTAATTGGACTTATATGTGCATAATACAATTCAATAGAGAGAATTGGCAAAATTTTCAACTATATATTTCTTTCCTGATTTATATGTGGTAAGAAACATATATTTCTCATTTCATTCATTTATTATCTGAGTATCATACCCATGAGAATATATGTCATTAAAACTCAACAAATTTCTTTTCGATTGTGGTGAATACAAATCATCATTTATCAGAAATTTTGTATCATTAGGTAACAAAAAATGTGCTTTATCACAACCTTTAATCAAGTCTACAGGACTTGATATTGTATTCACCATTGTTTTTGTTGGTTTTAGTTCCAAAAAATATCTTTTATCTCAGAGAATAGTGTGTGTTATACCACTATCAGGTATGCAAACTTTCATGAGATTAGTTCCTTGTAGCATTTTCCATATTTAAACTTCAAAAAAAAAATTGTAATGAAAAAAATACTAACAATACATATGTAATTTATTGAAAAGTATAAAAAAAATCATAATTATGCAATCAAACATTATTGTATGAGTACATGAAAAATAAAATATTTACATTTCTATTCCACCAGTAGATTGATCATTTTAAGAGAAATCATTAAGAAAATCCGCAGCATCAGAATGAGTTGAATCACTTAAATGGTCACCGCGTTCAGTGAAGTTGGTCTCTTTTTCTTTTCGCTTTATTGATTCTTTATAGAGCTTACTAAGGTGCTCGGGAGCTTGACAAATATGAGATCAATGTCCTGGATTGTCGCATTTAAAACAAGAACTTTCAAATCGTTTTGAGTGATTTTCATTAACACTCGTGTTCTCATGATGCATTTTTAGTAGGTGGTTCATGATGCCCTTTTGAGATGAGTTATAGAAGTAACTATTTCGATTGTTTTCAAAACCAAAGTCGAGACCACTTCCACGTCCACGATTGCGGCCTCAATTTCGACCTCGACCAAAACCTTGTCTACGACTTTGATTTTGGTTTCCAGGTTTAAATTCATTTTTAGTTGCAACATTTAATTCTGCAAATGTTGTTGATCCAGTGGGTCGGGACTGATGATTTCTCATTAGCAGCTCGTTGTTTTTTACGCCACAAGAAGACATGTGATAAGTTCATAATATCTCGCAAATCCACGCACTCTATATTGTTGTTGTAGAGTTATATTTGATGCGTGAAAAGTGAAAAATGTTTTTTCAAGCATTTCTGATTCCGTAACCTCATGTCAACAAAATTTTAATTGTGAGATTATTCGATACATTGCTTAGTTGTAATCATTGACTTTATTAAAATTTTGGAATCTTAACATATTCCATTCATCACGGGCGGTCGGAAGGTATAACTTTCCTTATATGTTCAAATATTATCATTAATCATTTCCATAAAGTCATGTGATCTTTTTCAATGAGATATTCACATTTTAATTATTTATCAAGATTTCGACGCAAAAATATCGTAGCTTTTGCTCTTTTTTTTTCCTCATGATGAGATATCATTTTCTTTAACAGTCTCATTTAGACCCAATGACTCAATATGCATTTCTACATCGAGAGTCCATGTCATATAACGTTTTCTCGTAATTTCAAGTTCAACGAATTCGAGCTTTGTCAATTTTGACATGGTGATATACTAGAAAAAAATAACAATGTATTTTATTAGTTAAGTTCTAAATCTATTAATATGGCAATACAAAGTAACAGATAATTATAAGTACGAGCATACTTAAAATAAATAAAAAACGTGAGGCAGATATTTTTCGATAAATACAAGACTAGTGAGTATAATAACCAAAATAATTATAAAAAATAACCTTGAAAGAACCAGCTTCTTCTTTTTCTTCGAAAAAGCGATGAAAATTTTTTTTAGGGAGGAAGAGTAAGTTTGGAGAGATTGAATGTGTTTGTGAAATCATATTTATAGGCCAAAAAATATCCATTGATCACCTTTTACACAAATAAAAAATCGTACAAAATAAATATATGTATATGCATAATTTTATGGTAAAAGTATGATCTATATAATGTTAATCATATTTAAATAATTATGTATACCGCATCACATTATTATAATGAGGCGTCGGTAAATCTTTTATATAATATTGTGACATTATATTCAAATATATATATGTATATATATTATTATATAACATAATAAAAATTTATGAACAATGAAATAATCACATCACATTATTATAACGAGACGTTGGATGCTCATTTTATTTAATAACATGATATTATATATTAAATATATAAACAATAAATAAAAAGTAACACAATAAAAATATATAAACATCGTAATAATATAATCATACCACGTTATTAAATGAGGTGTCATAGACTCCTAATAAGAATCTAAGTTCAATTCATATATGCAAACGATGTTCTTACCTAGATCTCGCTAAAGTTATATGCCTTCTGAACGATATAAACATTCAACGATGCGTCATTAATGATCTATAATACTAGTCCCTCTCCCGAGTTGAAAAATTAATCAGACAACACACAATTTTTGGCATGTAAATTGTAGTCGAATAAAAACAAAGAACACAATTAAACAAAACGGAATTCAATCATAAAAACAACCACGTAAAATCATCGTATCGACAAAGCTACGTCATCCTCTAGAATAGAAAATTAGTTCATAACGAAATTCAAGCAGCAACAAGACATGTTCGAAGTTTTAGACATCGCAACACAAGAAAAAAATAGAAACTAATGAATAGATGACAAATCCGAAGTGTCGTCTCTGTCCCCAGATTAGTCGTTCTTCGTATTTGTGATCGATATTCGCACTCCGGATCATCGCCTCGTGTTCGCTCTTGCTCTCTCGTCTCTTTTTCTCCCTAGAATGGTTGTCCTTCTTCTGAACCCTCGTTTCTTCTTTTATTTTCGTGTCCGGGCCATAAGTTGAAAGCCCAATTGCTTGTTTCACCGCCATTAGCGCCGCGGGTTTGCCGCGCCTAGGTGCCCGTTCTTCGTGGGTGTAGGCACCACAAAGCTTGTTCCTTAGCGCCTAGGTGCTTGTTCTTCGGCAGTGAGGCGCCGCGGCTCTTGTCTTTCGAACAAATGAGCTCTGCGGTGCTACCTTGTGGTGTTGCGGCTCTCGTCTCTCCCAGTTCACAATTAAAACATGCTCATCATTCGTCCAAAAAATGATTTATTTCCTGCACGTCACAAAAACAACAAAAAACCAAGCGTAATTCTGTTCGAAACTAATATAATTCAAATAGATTAACATATAAATTAAGTGCAATTCTTGCACTTATCAAATCCCCCAAACTTGAACTTTTTCTAGTCCCGAGCAAAATAAAATAAAAATAAGAACGCAATCAAAACTAAAATACTAACAACTATAAGTCATGGATATGCAATCAGTGATATTTGCATTCGACTTATCCATTTTCCTGTACTTCACAATTACTCAAGAGTCACGTGTGTGTGTAATATGTCAATGTTCATTTATTCAATCAAATGCTCAAATAAATTTACAACACTCGTTCGCCTTATAAACTCAAGAGATCGTCAGTTCAGTTCAACTCACACTTCATTTTGATTACAAAGTCACTTACACAGATCGCATAGGACTTTCTTGGTGATTATTTGGCTCATAATATTTTCAATACAAGTATAACAAAAAAATGATGTCACACAATGAGATTCTTACATGCAAATGATTAATGTTTATACTTGCTAACCATGTTTCTCGGGTATCCATAAGCTTGACTTTAACAGCTTTTATCCACTAATATATTGGATAAACGCGACAAGATTAATAGGTCTTGTAGGCTTATAATGTTAGGCTATGGCTCATGGCTACAATAAAAGGTATGTAAATCAAAATTCGAGAGAAATATCTGAATTTTTAACTTATTGTTTTCTTCACACTCATATCCTCCATTTCCCATATTTTCTTTTTTCACCACTTTTTGATTCATTCCTTTTTATTGTCCTTTTTTTTCTCAACTCATTTATACACATTGATTTTTCTTTTTCTTTTTAAGGAGTATTTGATTCATTTCAATATCAACGAACTTATTTCTCTCAAACTTAGGTAGAACAATAGGTGTATGAGCTTCATTAGGTAGTTGTTTTGAGATGTAAAATATATACAAGTGGGGGCTAATTGTATTTCATTGACACACTCCACTTGAATTTTTAGGGATATTTTATATTCATTTGGTAGGCTCGAAGGCTCAAACGATTCCAAAGATTTCCTAAATCATTCCTATGTCACATATTATATGTACGCCTCAAAAAGTGCTCAAGCAAGATCTAAATTTCCGTCAATCCATTAGTCATCTCATACAAGCCAATCACATGCATTGTTCAATCAAAATGATATATGAGATATGTGCACAAAGAAAAGTAAATCATCTCAATAAACTCGAGGCTCAATGGGCTAACAATTGACAACAAACAATGAAAACATGCCCAAATATATTGACAAAAATTGCCTAAATCATTTCTATGTTTGCAAAAGTGTCAGTTAATGTCATGTGAGAATTATTAAAAATCATATCTCTGTTGTCTAATTAGCATCACAGGTATGTAATTTGTATCTAAGCATCGATAGTATCAGCAAACATGACAGTGCAAAAGATCTATGAATCCCAAGTTAGCATGAATATATATATATATATATATGCTCTAGAACCACGATTTCATTTTCATTATCGGCCACACCACGACATATACATGACTCTTTCTAACGACTCTATCATGCAATATTTTTTTTACCCAAACTAGACTCAACCGTGTAGGGAATAACTAATCATGAAATTTCTAACTAATCATGCAATTCCTAAAAAACGAATTAACAACTGAACTCAAAAGCAAAGCAGAATTAAAAACCCCCCAACTAAGTACGTGCATTGTCCCCAATGAACAATAATAAACCAAGAAAAACAGGGATTACGTACCTCATACAGCGAGCATCAGGACTCGCTGTCCTCGCCTGATAACTCAACCTCCTCCTCATCATCATACTCAATGTCATCATCAATAGGTCTGTGTGAAAATGCTGACGGTGGTGGGAATGACTCATCAAATGGACTGGTCGCAGGGAAACTCTGTGCAAGCACTCTATTAAAATCGTGCACGTACTCCTTGTGCTCGCGTGTGATCCGCCACTGTCTCCTCATTATGCAATCTAATTCATCGAGACGGGGGCGGCCGGTCTGTCCACTGCCGGTCTCCGCCTGTCATGTGTGTGATGGCTGTGGGACGGGCTGTGGCTGTGCTCCACTCCCTGAAGCCTCTCCCTAACCAGTAGTAATATGTATCCTTCTCTTATCCCTCGGGAGGGGCTCAATCAATGAGATATCGCCTTTTGTCCGCAGTAGTGCCTCACTATCATCCCAAGTAAACCCCGTTACGTTGCAGAGGTTAGTGATCGTTGACGAATAGGGGCATGCTAACAGTGGAGGTGCCCCAAGTAGCTTGAAAAATCGAAGTCATAATCACTCGGCCTGCGTACACTGTCCTGATGGTGATGATATAATAAACCAACGCTGCCTTCGTCTTTGTCACATCAGATACATGCCTAGATGGCATCAACTGCGAGGCTACAAAGTGATACCAGTTGTACGCCTCCCTCGTCATAGACGTCACAAGGAATGTGACCGGGGCTCGTTGATTGTTGAGCTTCCCAACCGTGCCCGGCTCACAAAGTGTGGTTATGATTGTCTCGTGGGGATAAACCTCTCGTATGAACAACGTGTACTAATCTGTGTCGTAATCAGGCATCAAGTACAGAGAATTGATTGTTTTGCTATCGAAGACAACCATCTGCCCCCGAATCTTCACGTGATAACCTTCATGTTTAACCTTTAGATTAACATTAAATTCCCTCACAAAGGACATTACAGCATCAGCCCGGGGATTCACAAATTCATCCTAATTTATCGCTCGAGCACGAGCCAATGTAGGACAATCTAGGTAGCTCTGATCCATGCCTCTTTCCCATTGCATATTCCTTTTCTAACAACTTAGCATAATTCTCAACGGCTACTGCATCCCAGAACCATCGTATATCAAAATTGGCAGTAGACAACTCGCCATCCCCAGACTCACCACGCTTATTTTTCTTTTTCAGAGGCATGATTCAATTCAATGCAAACTTCGCTCAAAAATTTTTTTCTCACAACAACGCCTCACACCACGATATCCAACAATTCAGCACCCACAATATAAATAAAATAATCAATCAACGGTCCCCTCTTATATGCAATATTCCCAATCCAACAAAACTTGAGAACAATCTCAATCAAGCAATATATCGAACACCTTGTAAACACAACTTCAAGAATCATATTCAATCAAATCCAAGTAAGAAAATTGAGACTCACGATGACTAAGATGATTACCTTATGATAGGGTAATCTAAAAGAAGATTGCAATTCGTCCGATGTCGACTCGTTGAAGAGGTCTCGTCAAAAATCTTGATCCGAAGGAAACTAGGAGTGAGATGTGAAGGTGGATTCTGCTTGGGAGAGATTGGTGTGGTGTTTTGAAGGAGAAATTGTGAAAGGAGGCGTTTTCTCGGTGGTGAAGGAGGGGAGCCGCGACACTAGTGTTGGGTTTGTGAAAAATGATATCTCTTGGTCGCCCTTTTTTTAAATATATAGAACAAACTAGCGCCGCATCGCGGAGTAAGTAGCGCTGCATCGCTAATTCTTCGGCCTCGTCTACGCCGCGGCGCTGATAACTAGCACCTAGGCGCTTTGCTGCTCGGAATTCTGGCGCCACGACGCTAGATTCATTGCACCTAGGCGCTACATTTTCGCATTTTCTGGCGCTGTTTTTATGGTGCTGCGGCGCTAACACTCCAGAGATTTTTTCGACTAAGCTTCGTTCCACCCCGGGTTCAACTTTTACCAGTATAATAAAACACATATCAATGTCTAATCGTCACATGCAGAGTTCAATAACATAAAATGCAACAATAAAAATACTACTGAAAATAAAATAAAAACAGATAAAGAAAACAAAATCAATAAAGATACTGGTTGGGTTGCCTCCCAACAAGCGCTTGGTTTAACATCGTCAGCCCGACTGTCACCAGTCTGCTCAGTTTGGTTCGCTCAAACTAACAATGTCGAGATTCCTTACTTCAGTCTCATAGTAAGGCTTAACCCGCTGTCCGTTCACCTTGAAGGTTCTCCCATCACTGCACCCTAGCTCGATAGCCCCATAAAGATGCACTGTCTTCACAGGAAATGGCCCTGACCAACGCGATTTCAGCTTACCAGGAAATAACTTCAAACGAGAATTGAATAATAGTACTTGTTGTCCCGGCTTGAGCTCCCTTCGTACAATGATTCAGTCATGCCATTTCTTGGTCTGCTCTTTGTAGATCTTGGCATTCTCATATGAGTCATTGCGGAATTACTCCATTTTGTTTAACTGCAACTTTCTAACATCTCCAGAAACTTTCTACTCAAATTTCAACTTCTTAACTGCCCAGAATGCTCGGCGCTCCAAATCTAGCGGCAAGTGGCATGCTTTCCCAAAGACTAGCTGTAAGGTCCAAAATTAAGACGACGTAATCCAACTGCATGCAAATCTAAGATATATGAAAAAAAGGTTAACTAATTAATTTTAATTTCTAAATTGATTATGTGATATGTTTATATGATGTTTTAGTAGTGTTCTACTTACATGCATTAAAATTTAATTTTAAGGATTATTCGAGTTGCGATCGAGGAACGGAGACCGATGGTTGAAAAATGGAAATTGTTTTTATTAAATAATTTTTTAATCATTTAAAATATGGTTGATGCTTTTTCTTATTTTGAAAATAAAGAGTTTTGAGGTGATTTATACGCCGGGACGTAAATTTTATTGGTGTTGGATTTTCAACAAAAATACGAACGTATTGGCAACCCGGCTAATAAATTCACAAACTTTTCTACTCAAAATAATTTTTATATTTTAATTAAGCACTAATGGGCCTAATTAACCTTCTTAATGGGCCAAGGCTTGATTAGTGTTTTAATTAAACTATATAATATACAAAAAACCCCTTCCCCACTCTCATAAACTCACGGCCCCCTTGCCATACACATTCAAAACTCTCTCCAACAAAAACACAACCACACACGTGAACAACAAGAGGGGAAAATCATCAAAGTTTCGAAGTTTTTCAAGAGAAAATCAAGTCATCGTCTTTGTGCCATTGTTCTTCAATCGTCAAAAATCGTGTGTAAAATACGCAAAGGCACACCATATTATTTTCTTCAAACATTTATCACAACATGGTATTTATTTAATTTAGTTTTTGCATGAAAAACAAGTGCAATGAAACAATTTCGTTTTTGTGTCATATGCAAATTTTAAGGCTCGTATTTGATGCAAAAATCATGTTTATTATGTTGTTAAAGGGGCTGCCATGATTAGGATATGATCAAAGATTATTTACATAAGTTTTAGAGTAATATAAAACAACCAAAACAATGCACATCATGAACTAAACAAAGCTGGAACCGAAACTGTTGGGTTGTAATCATAGGGGCTCGGTTTTGGTAATTAAAGGCTATGCTTGGGCTCGGCTGGGACAAGGGCTAGCCAAGGTCATGTATGTGTCAGGGAGGGGGTCCTCGCCATGTAGGAGTCGAGTTAAGAGGGCTGGATAGGCTAGGACTCCCACCTAAGAGGAGCCATGCGGCGCACTTTTGGTGTTGCAATGCGCAAGCGCTCAGGGCTTGGCCAGGGGGCTCGGGCTGGGCTAGGTCAAGGGGTTAGGGTCCTAGGAGGGTGCACAAGGTGTTGTTCCATGGGCTGGTTCGGTTGGCTAGGTCCTAGGCGTGATGGGAGAGTCCTTGTCGAGTTGGGTGTTCTCGGCCACTTCATGCTTTGGTTGGATGGTTCGGTTTTTGGGATAGGGTCTAGTCGTAAGGGTTCTAAGGGTCCAGTAGGGACCATAGAGACTTGGCTCGAGGTTGGCTCGAGCTTGGCTTGATGAAAAAGCTAGGTGGCTCGAGGGTGGTTTAGTCGAGGGGCTAGGGTTTTCTTTTGAAAATAAAATCGAAACATGGCTCACGGGGGTCGAGTCATGTTTCACGAGGGCTAAAATAATATAAAAGTCTATGTTTTTAATTTAGTAATTTTATATTAAAGTTTGAAATTATTCGAAATTAAAATGCATTAAAAACGAATAAAAGGATTTATTAAAAAGTCTAGTATTTAAACTAAATAAAATTATGGGAAAATTAATTTAAGCTTAAATAACTATTTGGTACATGTTAGAGTTAATGAAATTAACAAAAAGTCAAAAACGTGAAATTTACGTCTAGGGGTAAAACGGTCATTTTACACCCGAAAATTAGTAGTAATGGCAGTGCTCTAAATGCTGTTTTATATGCTAAAATGTTATTTTAAATGTTTATGGAATTTTATGATTATTTATGGAATTTATGATGAGACGAAAAAGTTAAAAGAAATGTTGCGTGCTTGTTTTTTTAAAAAAATGATATAAATGCATGATTTTTTTAAAGTGATGTAAATGTGAAACATTGGAGTAGGTGAAGTAATTGTGACTATTATGATGATATGAATGGGGATGTCGTGAGGGAAAAAGCCTCATAGGGAGCCTATTTACGGGAGGAGGCCCAAGAAGGAGCCCGTCTATGAGAGAATGCCCCAGAGGGAGCCTGATGATTGTATATCTATATGATGAGGATAGGCCAAGGCTCAGTTGATGGGTGAGAGTGTCGCTGATGTCCCTGTCGCCAGTACTGTGGTTACATGTAAATAGATCCATCGATCTTATGAGGAGAGGAAAATCACGATTAACGATCTGAATTCAATGAAAGGAAAAATGTTTATGCTCATGATGAAAGGATATATGATGTAACGTACCGTACTTTTAAACTACTTGAAAGTTGCGAAAAAATAAAAATTTTCTTAAATACAAAATAAACTTTCAAATTTGCATTAAAATAAATTTCTCGTCTAAAACATTTGCAATAAAAACAACCACAACCAAATTTGCCAAAAGTAATAATCGTTTAAACATCATAAACACTTCATAAAAATCATAGTATTTGAAACAACACGCATAAAAGTATTCATAAAAACATGGGCGGTACTCGGGTTTAGCCTCCCGCTCAGTCCAAGCCAGCTCACTGGTCCTCACCCCTCGTCTCCTCAAATGCATCCTCACCTGCATCGATTAAGTCTAGTGAGTCTAAAGACTCAACATGTATAAACTGGGAGTAACGAGTAATACATAATAAAATCACATGAAAGTTTAAAATAGAGTGTACGTACTTGAAATTTGAACTTGCATACTTAAAAGCCTGAACGTAACATACTTGAAACTTGTGCATACATACGAAAAATAGACGTGCCATCATCATAAGACTTTTCTTAAACATGCTTGCATACTTGTACATACTTGAACATTCATAAACTTCATCATTTTTGTGTAGAGGCATGTTCCAAAGCAAGTGACCCATACATAAATACGCCTGATCAGACTAAACCACAGTACTGGGCTGACAGGGAAGATCCACTGTCACATACATGAGATCCCCGTTCATGCTTTAACGGGTGGATTGGTCCTCGTTCATGCTTTAACGCTTCCCAATCCTGATCTAAACCCGTTCATGCTTTAACGGGGTGGAGAGGTCCTCGGACACGTTCACCGACTTCCAAACCCATTCATAATTTGGTCACGAGACATTTAGCATACCTCAAAAACTTAAAATATTTTCTTTTGCACGTCGAACATACTTACTTGGCGTTGAGGGTTTCGTTGGATCTCGCTTGGGGCCGCTACTGCAACATACTAACATGAATTCAAACACTTATCTTTCATAGCTTAGACGTAGGTACTCGTGCTCGGCACTAAAGTAAATAAATAGCTTATGACATTTTATATCACTCGAGACTTGACCTCGTTTAATAATCGTACTAAACCATGATATAGAACCCCAAAACAAATCCTATATTTTTACATAAATAAATTTAAACCATCGTACTAAACCATGATATAGAACCCCAAAGCAAATAAAAAAAAATTTAATTTTTTTTTAGAGGGATACACGGACCCCGTGTAGGGGTCCGGGTTGGCTCGAAAATTTCGTATTTCTGAAGGAAAATGGACACGGACTCCGTGTCGAGGTCCGGGTATCCTCTGGATGTGGAAATTCACTACCTTAATGATTCATTCTTCCAACCCAAGCCTAAAGACCATGAACCAACACCTCAAGACTCATCCTAGGATGCTATTACATTGATTCGAAAACACACGGTTCATCAGACCCATAAATACAGCTGGAACATTTGTTAAACCAAACGGCATGACAATAAACTCATAATGTCCATACCTGGTTCTGAACGCTATCTTTGAGATATCAGAATCCCTGACTCTCAGCTGATGATATCCAGATCTTAGATCGATCTTGGAATAAACAGAAGAATCCTGCAACTTATCACATAAATCATCAATACAAGGCAAGAGATATTTGTTCTTTACCGTCGCCTTGTTCAGTTGCCGGTAGTCAATGCAGAGTCTCATTGAACCGTCTTTCCTTCTCACAAATAACACTGGAGCACCCCAAGGAGAAACACTCGGTCTGATGTATCCCTTGGCCAGTAAATCCTCCAACTGATCTTTCAACTCTTTCAATTCAATTGGTGCCATTCTGTACGGAGCTCTAGAAATCGAACTGTACCTGGTACCAATTCAATGCTGAAGTCTATCTCTCGAATCGGAGGTAAACTCGGAATCTCATCTGGGAAGACGTCGGCAAACTCACACACCACTAGCAAATCAGCCAATGATGGACTCGATTTCAGTTAGTCAACTAAATATACAAGGAACCCCTCTGCTCCCTTTATGCAATAACTGAGTCATAGACATTAACAGATATCAAAGGGATTCTAGATCTAGAACCCTTACCGTAAAATTTTCATTCTTCAGCCATCTCAGGTCTGAATCTCACAATCTTATGGAAACAATCAACGGTAGCTCTGTACTTGGTCAACATATCGATACCAATAATACAGTCAAAATAAGACAACCCAAGCACAATACAATCTAAATCAATCTCATGCCCGTCATACTGTAACATACAATGTTTCACAGAATTCACTGATATCAAACATGTCCCCAAAGGAGAAGAGACAGACACTACAACAGATATAGACTCAACAGGCAATGCATGACTCAATGAAAATCGTTCAGATATAAAGGTATGAGAAGCACCCATATCTATGAATACATAATCAGAGTAACCACATAAAGAACATTTACCTGCAACGACATCATCTAATGCTTCCTGAGCCTGCTCCTCTGTCAAAGCAAATACTCTGGCCTGCTGTCTAGGAGGCTGGCTCACTGTCTAGCTTCCTCCTGGCCTCTGCTGTGACTGAGCTGGTGCTGGCTGAAAAGAATGAACAGCGGCTGATCGTCTATCAGTCTGTTCCGCTGATCACGATTATTTGGCTCCCTGGGATCTTTGGGTATGTACACATCGGGTTTCCCAAATACTTCTTGGCATTGCTCTGCGGGATGTCTCCCTCCGCAAGTTCTACAATAAGCCCCGTTATAACTATGGCTCTGTCGAGAACCACTGGAGCTAGAAGAACTGCTGCCAGAATTTTTGAACTGTCTTCCTTTGGCTCTCAGAAAATCTTTCTTTCCACCACTGCTACTGCCACTCTCAAATCTAAGAGGTGGTTGTTGTGGTCTCGATGCTGGAGCGACATACACAGCTCCTTTTTGTCTAATCAGACCAGCTTCTGCTCCTTTGGCTCTGTTCAGGGAATCAACAAAGTTATTCGGTCGCCCTGTGTTCACCAATGTAAAGATCTCAGGATTCAGGCCATTGATGAACGGATCAGCAACGGCCTCATCATTTTCGGCTACATGTGGAGCAAATCGTAACACTGTAGAAAACTTGGCCACATATTCTTCAATATTCAACTGGCCCTGTTTCAAATTGACAAACTCTGCCCCCTTGTCTTTCCTGTACGACACTGGGAAAAATCTCTGATAAAAATTCAGTCTTAAATACATTCCAAGTGATATTCGTACCTCGATGATCCAAAGCCCTCTTTGTCGTGATCCACCAGTTCTTTGCAACGTCATGCAACTGGTGGCCAATCAATCGAACTCGGCGCTCATCTGTGTAATCCAAGGAATCAAACAACATTTCTATATCATCTAACCAACACTCACAATCAACAGAAGTCTCTGTTCTTTTCAGGGTTGGCGGTTTGAACGACTGAAACCTCTTCAGTATCGTTTCCATCGGAGTTGCTGTTACATACATTGGATTGGCTGAAGTACTGCCCTGTTCTGGGATTCTTCGGGGAGGCATATCTGATTATAAAAGAGATTAGTAACCCAATACAACCAATCTGTCTCAGTTCAGTCCCCCCCTCCGATCATCTTACTGCTGATCAAGAATCGGTTCTGATTCATTCTTAGTAATACACATTACCAATTTAAATCAAATAATCAGGTAACATGCATTATAAAGCAGTAGAACATGCTAGCACAAGAAAAGCAGGAAATAAAACTCAATCTACCCTGCTCACCTAGCTTTTATCTTAGTCTCTAGAACCTAGTAACCTACTGCTCTGATACCACATGCTGTTGGGACACAAACCTAATTCATTTTATTATTCATTAATATGATTCAATATACAATTAAGTAATGTTGGACATAAATTTTTTTTATAAATTACACGAGTGCGCAACAAATGAAATAAATCTTATTTCATTTACAAGATCAATATCCAGATCTAAGGTACAAGTCTAGTACACAAGTGATTCATCATAACTACTGTTTATTCACTATATGTTAGGTGATGAAACAGATCTACTTCTAAGTCCGGATCTCCACGCTAAACTTGAATCTCTCATCCTCGTTTCGAACCTGATCCTGTCCCACCTGTTGCCATGCACACATACAAACAAGACAACAACAGGATAACTCCGGTGAGAATATAATCCCATTATGAACAACGAATAAATGCAATAATATAAGACATATATAAAAGCATAAACAGTCATCAATAACATGTATCAAATCTGAAAACATGAATCGATATAAAACTGTAACTCAACTAGTGACTCGTCATCTCTAATCTAGGGATCCCAGTTTCTGGACATTGTCTCATATATCGAATCTCAGCAATAGAAATGAATCAACTCATAAGAAATATCGATATAAACCAAACGTCCAGTGTCTTGTCGACTCAGCCGAAGACTTGGCACATCATCCAAAGACTAGGCACATCAGCCTATGACTCAACACAATCTTTGCTATAAATCAATAGACTAAGCATATCAATATCATAAAATTGCAAACATCAATGCAACAAAGTAAAGTATGTAGTTTTTGGGAAACTCGAGTCCAATCTGACTCCAGTCGATCTCCCGGTTAACATTGATTTATACCTTTCTTTCTGTCGATCTCTGGCTCTGTCGGAGTCTTGAATTCGAATCTGTCAATTACTCAATCTGGAAATGACAATATCGAGGAGTATAATATCAATACACCACTCAAATCAATACTGGATATAATGAGAACTCAATCTAATTTTGTTTTAACGGTATAACGGCACAATCTCAATATACCCAACAAAACAATATCAGTCAGATATCAATCCCAACATCTCATAATCAATAACAACACAAATATGATATCACATCTCAATCAAATCAACTCTGAAAATCATAACAATTTCATACGATAACTGTTCTTCAATCCGGTTTCGATTATACGATGTCTAACATGTCAAGAACATCATATATGAATCTTATCTGATTTTGGCAATACCATAATTTCAAATCATACCAAAAACATAAGAAACTTACGTCTCGCGCATATGCGCGACCATCCTCGGCGCATATGCGCGAGACCTACTGGTCTCGGCAATAATCTCCTCGGCGGCTCACGCATATGCGCGCCCTTATTCCGCGCATATGCGCGAGGTTCTCTGGACTCGGTAGATAGCTCCTGCACAACTCGCGCATATGCGCACACCTCCTTCGCGCATATGCACGAGGTCCTCTGCCTGCCTCACACATATGCGCGCATTAGTGCCGCGCATATGCGCGAGGGGTACTGTCCTCGCACATACAATCTCACGTGCAATATCATATCGTGTTTCGGAACGATTCTTCATAATCATATCAATTCATAAATCAATAATTACAGATTAACAGATAAAAAAATCCTGGGCATTACATATCACCTACTAACTAATCCTTTCAAGTGATATCAGAGCGGTTGTATCTTGTCTAAGAATATTTCTACTCAAACTATTCACTATGTATTCCTTCAACAAGATCCCAATGTTTTCCAGAGAAGACTTCGATGATTGGAAAATCAGGATGCAGGCTCACTTAGCTGCACAAGACGATGATATGTGGTACGTCATCACTGACGGACCAATGAAGATTATGAAAGCCAATACATCAGTTGCAATCATAGATGGGGCACCTTATAGTTGAAAAGCCCAGAGATAAGTGGACTGATGAGGACAAAAGAAAAGCAAATCTGGATAACGTGGCAAAGGATATATTGTACAAAACGCTGGATAAAATAACTTTCAGCAAGATCAAAAAGTGTAAGACAGCTAAAGAAATTTGGGAAAAGCTGATCCAGCTTTGTGAAGGGAATGAACAAACCAAAGAGAATAAAATTTCTGTTGCTGTTCAGAAGTTTGACAATATCAAAATGAGAGCTGGAGAAACGATGCATGAATATGATGAAAGAACCAGCTGTATCATCAATGAACTAAATGCACTTGAAAAAGTGTATACCAACAAAGAATTGCATTAAAAGTGATCAGAGGTCTTCCCAAGGAGTGGGACGTAAAGACCATGGCAATGAGGGAGTACAAGGATCTAAACAAGGTTGAGCTTCATGACCTATTTGCCGATCTGAAGGCCTATGAGTTTGAGCTGCAAACTCGAGAAGGAGAACCTTCTACTCCAGCAGTCACAACTGCCTTAGCTGCTGTTAAAACAGAACCAACTGGTTCAGTTGAGAAGGTTGTTGATCAACTAAGCAATGATGCCATGTCATTGTTCATCAAAAAATTCGGAAGATTTATGAGGAAAAATCAGTAGAACTTCTGAAGCATTATCAGAGAAACAATTCTAAAGAGGAATCAAACGCATGCTACAACTGTGGCAAACCCGGTCACTTCATTGCTGATTGTAACAAACCCAAGAAGGACATTCAAGGCTCGACTGAAAGAAAGAAGAAGTCATATGAACACAAGAGGATACCCAAGGATGATAAGAAGTCTTTCAGGAAGAAGCATGAGGTACTTTTAGCTGAAGAGAGTAAACCAAAATGGGCAGAAACTGACAGCGAAGAGTCAGAGCCAGAAACTTCATGTAGTTCCAGTGATGGTGAAGAGGAAGTGAAGTGTCTAATGGCTGGTGATACAGAAGTGGAATCAAGCAGTCAACAGGTATTTGACTTTAGCTCAACTGATTTCACTAGAAAAGAACTCATTTCAACTCTTCATGACATGGTTAGTGAGTACCACAAGCTTGCCTTATCTTTTTAAAAGGCTAGAACAAAGCAAAATGTTCCAATAGACAATAAAACTAAAACCGATGTATCAGGTGATGTGTTGAGCCTAAAAGCGGAAATTGCTGAGTTCAATGCTGGAAAAAGCAAGAATCAGTCAATGATTCAGAAGTTGATGCTTGAAAATTCAAAGCAAACTGAGTTTATTTAGGCTTGGAACAAATCATCTGTAGCATTAACTGATATACAGAACTCACATAAATCAGTTACTGATAAAACTGGTTCAGGGTTCAGTAACCAAGATGAAATGTCTTCCAATGATACTCGACCAAAATTGAATATGGATAAAGGGAAATACATTTACTTTGTCAAATTGGTTGTGGAACAAGAACAAACTAAGCCAAGTAAATTGGTTGAACAGCCTAATGAAAGTACGAACAAGGCTAAAGTTATGGTATTGGTTATAGCCCAAAAGTTTTAACTGACTCACGCAGTCAGTCGTAAAAAATATTCAGCAGGAATTATTCAAAAGGCTACTCCAATTACTATAACAACCAGCCAGTTCAGAAAAGGTATCGGCTGAACAATCAGTTGAACAGATCCAAATCACATGTTGTCTCATCTGCACACCACACACCAAACACACACAAATCGGGAAAGACCATATAGAATACATCAACTGGACAGTCAGTTAGACTGATCCAAGTTTGGGTTCCTAAAAGACTAATTAATTTTGGACCTAAATAGAAAAGGGTACGAGAATTATATCTTGTGTGTGATTGCAGGTAACAGGTACAAACAAGGAATCAATCTGGTACTTGGATAGTGGATGCTCACTGTGAGAACCCGGGATTTTAGGATCAAAGAAAATCATGTAAGAAATTCGAACTTGAAATTTAACTCAAACTAAGCTTCACAACTTTCACTCTAACTATAAAACTCGAATGGTAACTTATATTTTCAGTAAATTTAACTCGAGGAAGTAGCCTCAAAGCTCGGAGACTTACTCAACGGGAAGCTATGCTATACGAAACTACATCAATCGAAGAATAATCATTGAAGAAGTAAACCCCCAGCTCAAGGACTCAAACTTTCAGCTCAACGAAGCTCAACCATGATTACCCTAAAAAGATCAAAAAGGGAGGCTGAAGGATGAGCTAAGGGTTTGGACAAATTAATTTTGCAAGAGATGGCCTTTAGAAAACCTATGTGACTCTTGAGAAATGGAAAATCTTTGACCACATTTACATCCAAAATTGGGCTCCAAGTTTCGGCTGAATGGTAAATTAAAAGACAACATATTTCTATAAATACCATCTCATATCTCATAAAAATTATACTTCAAAAATCCTTCAAATCCTCTCAAGATTTCGGCCCTTCCTCTTTACAAACATTCGGCCATCACTTGTCAAGGAGAAAGGAGGTCTATCCCGGAGTTTCGTATTGGAGAATATTATTAACACCGTAGGAAAAGTCTGTCCAAATTTCGGTCAGCAAATTCAGCAAGTTTCGAACGTCCGGGTTTTAGTTACTCTCGAAGCATACATTCGAATTTCGGTAAGTGGGCTTTTGGCTTACGTATCTTCTTTTTATTTTTTAATCTTTGATATAGATAACATGACATGCATGTTAGTATGTCTTTTTCGAAAATATTGGTTTGCTTGGTTTAAAAATTCGATCGATTATATGCTCTCTTCTATACTTCGAAATTCTTGGTTCCGTTGTGTCTGCATGAAAACTCTGAAATCTGAATAACTGAAAAGTTCTGTCTGAATCCTGTGACACTGTTACAATTCGAATTTGAATGGGACAAGAATTGTAGTTCTGTTCTGGCCTCCATTGGTGGGTATAAAACCATGTTCTGTTCTGGCCCACATTGGTGGGTATAAAACTATGTTCTGGACTCACCCCTTAGAGGACTAACATATTGGGGACAATTTGACCATGGAAATGAGATGAGTAACAGTGTTATGTCTGTTATGATATTTTCTGTTTTGTATTGATTTAATCTGTTTCGGAATTGTTCTGAATCATCTGATGAATTCTGTCATTTATTCGATTTGTTTATGTCCTGATAAGCTAAGAATATTAAGTTTTGAAAGTCTGTTAAAAGAACGTTTTAAGAAAATTAAGTTCTCTATGTATCATTGGAATCGATCGACCCCCACTTGCTAAGTGTTTCCCAAAACACTCACCCCTTACAAATTTCATATAAAAATGAGGAGCAACTGAATGAGGAAGAGCAAGATGCTTTCTGGGGTTGGTGAATCGAAGGTCAAGATCAGAACTCAAGATTTCGTTTTCTTTTCGTTTCCGCTATTTGAAACTCTGATGTATTTCTAATTCTATTGTCAATGTAAAGACAATGTTTAATTTATGAAAAATACTAGTTTTGGAATTTCGATACGAGGCTTAATTGTTTTCAAGTAATTGTTAAACAATGCCAGATGTCACCGACGCTTCGGACTCAGGGCGTGACATTTAAGTGGTATCAGAGCAGCCAGGTTCATAATCCCGCTGGGATTTTGACAGACAAAATTTGACAATTTTGGCAAAAGCCTAGTGCATCCCAATTTGAGTCCAATATTCATCAGTCCTTGAAATTCAACTTCCAACTGTTTCCTAAATTTCGAAGAGACTTAAAAAAAATGTATCCCTTCAATCGCTTCGCAATTCTTAGTATAAAAAATTTCCACGACCACTGTTTTTCTACTATTTGCGCCTTTCTATCCTTTATACGATTCTGACGCTTTACTTCCATTTGTATCCTAGGAAATGGCTGCTCCATGTAATCGCGCTCAGGCTGCACTTCGTATGCGTCAGCTTACCATAGATAATCAAGCTAGAGAGATTGCGAGATTGAAGGCGCAACTTGCTAGAGAAACTGGAAAAACAGGAACTTAGTGAGATTAGGCATATATTGGAGACCTATGTGCAGCGACTTAGTCACCATTTGGACTTGGCTGAGAGCCAACTCCTTCAGATACCTACCGACTCAGCTCGCATTGAGCGTCTGGCTTCACTGAACAGAGAGTTGCTTGAGAGGGTAGAAACAAAAAGAGGACGTGCGCTAGGGCTCGTCAGCGTCATGAACAGTTGAACACCAAACAAGAACGGTACATCTCCAAGCTCCACAGCACCATGGAGATACTTCAAGAGCAGAACAACTACCTATATTTGGTGATAGAGAACATGGAGGAAGAGGAAGTAGCACCGATGGAGGTGGCCGGAGATGACAGCACCAGTGACATCGACGACGAAGAGATGTTCGATTAGATTAGCATTATAATAAAGTATCTTGATTGTAGTAAAATTATGACTGAGAAAATATTATGTGTACCAAATTATTTTGAAACTTTATATTATCTTTCTATTATTGTATATTTAAAAAAAAATAGATGTGTATCTTATGAAAAAAAAATGTTTTTATCTTATAGGAAACCAACATGGACTTTCAAAGCATTATAAATGAACTTCAGAAACAATTTTAGGAAAAGGAGTCAGAAATTAAAACACTGAAAGAAAAGAATGATAAACTTGAGAGAGATAACTACTAGTTGGACGGGAATAACGTATGTATGATGGAGGATCTTCGTGAGGCCAGAGTGGAAGAGAAGAAACTACGCGAAGATGTTAGACGTTACGCTGCTTATCATCTAGAGTCAGAGAATCAGCACGAGATCACCAAGCAAGAGTTGAAGAAAGTGCAAGATCGGATTTTTACGCTCGAAATCCAAGATAATAGTCTACTCAAAATGCATCGCCGTCTGGAAGAACGAATCGAGGAGCAAGAGATCGATGAGAAGGTAAGTCAATCAACAATACAAGGACTACATGATCAAGTAAACAACCTCGATCACCACAACACACAATTGCAGAATTACATCGAGCATCTACAAAATGAAATGGTCAATATGGAAGAACTCATGGAACAACTTGAAGAAAACCATGTGGAAGAAGAAATTAACGAAGCATTAAGGGACGGAGAAGTTATAGACGATTAGAGAAAAGACTCTAGATTAGGCATTGGTTGTATTCAGAATTATTTAATCAGTTGTTTTGAAACTTTTGATCGTATGAATTTCAAAATTTAATGAAAATATTTTGATTTTACATTATGGTGAATAAATTAATAAAATATATGTTTATAGGAAATGGCAGGCAGAACACCCCGAAACAACCGTAACCCTCGTGGCGCCGACCAAGATGAAAACCCACCACCACCACCTCCGAGAGTAAATCTCAGCCAAGAAGATATGATGGCAATAGCTACTATCGTAGCAGCGACAATGCAAGGATTCATGAACCCATTGGCTAACGCTGCTCAACCACCTCAAGAACCACAACCGCGTGGGATTAAATACCATTATGAATCCCTCAGAAAAAATCGAGTTACAACTTTCGATGGGAATCCAGACCCAGAAGTCAGTCATAATTGGCTCAAAAATTTCGAATCGCAATTACACCTACTTGAAGTACATGAGGAATTGAGAGTCGAGGTTGTAACACCGTTTTTGGAAGACCGAGCTAGGAAATGGTGGGAAACTATGTCGCCATCTTTGGCAGAAGTGGAAGAGATAACATGGCAGATTTTTAAGAGAGAATTTTTGAAACAATACTATCCCGCTGAATTTCGACTACAGAAGTTGGGTGAATTCGAAAACTTCAAACAGGCTCCGGACATGTCGGTGATAGAATACACCTCATGGTTCAACGATCTGGGAACCTATGTCCCAATGATCATGTCAGATGAAACATTAAAAATGCATCGATTCAAGAAGGGATCAATAGTCGAATTCAGTCGGCGTTGGCAGTATTCAAGCCAAACAGCTTTGCGGATTTGATGGGCGCTGCAATGAGAGCAGAAACTGATATCAAGCGACGCGAGGAAGAAAACAAGAACAAAAGACCGATGAGCAGTCAATCTACTCAGAATGGTCCCAAGTTTAAGAAACCAAATTATTCAGGTGGGTATTTCAATGGAAATTCTGGCAATGCTGGCAACACCGAAGGAAAGTGGTGCGATACATGTCGACGGAAGCATGTTGGAGACTGTTATCGGAAGACAGACGCTTGTTTTAAGTGCGGAAAAGTGGGTCATAGAATTAAAGATTGTCCAGAAAACAAGGAAAAAGGGGCGGGACCCAGCAAACAACATGAAAATAAGACTAATGCTCGGGTTTATGCAATAACCCAAGAGGAAGCTGATAATACCAACGAAGTGGTAGCAGGTACCATATTACTCAATAAAATGCCTGCATATACTTTGTTTGATTGTGGTGCTACACATTAATTTGTGTCTAGAAGATTTTCTAAGAAGCTTAAACTTGAGCATGATATTCTTAGTGAACCGTTAAGAGTAGCAACACCTGCCAGCAAAGCAATTGAAACCCACAAGGTTTATCGAAACTGTAAAATTTGTATCAGCAAACAAACTTTTGAAGTGGAATAATCCAACTCAACATGGTTGAGTTTGATATCATTCTTGGAATGGATTGGTTAGCTAAAAACCATGCCATAGTGGACTATCAAAAGAAAGATATTAGACTTCAGACTCCGACTATGGAGGAAATCATATATCACGGGAAATCCAAAGAACAAAAATCTCTACTATCTGCCTCATAAGCCTAGAAAGCCATAAAAAGAGGTGAAGAGATTTATCTGGCAGTAATCAATGAAGTCAAAGAGGAAGAAATCCCAAAGTTGGAAGATATTCCAATTGTTCAAGAATTTCCAGATGTTTTTCCCAAGGAATTATCGGGTGATATACCTGATAGGGAAGTAGAATTTGAAATCAATTTGGTCCCTGGTGCTGCACCAATCTCAAAGGCACCAAACCGAATGGTTCCAGCTGAATTAAAGGAATTAAAGAACAACTTCAGGAATTACTGGATAAGAAGCAGGTTCGTCCTAGTTCATCCCCGTGGGGAGGACCAGTGCTCTTCGTAAAGAAAAAAGACGGGAGCATGAGACTATGTATTGATTACCGGGAGTTAAACAAGATCACCATAAAGAATAAGTATCCACTCCCGAGAATTGACGATCTTTTTGATCAGTTAAAAGGAGCCAAAGTTTTCTCAAAACTCGATCTAAGATCTGGCTATCACTAGCTGAAGGTTAAAACTGAGGATATCCCTAAAACTAGTTTTAGGACAAGGTATGGACAATACGAATTCATGGTAATGCCTTTTGGCCTAACCAATGCTCCTGCAGCATTCATGGACCTGATGAATCGAGTGTTCAAACCATACCTCAACAAATTTGTGGTTGTTTTCATAGATGATATTCTTGTTTACTCACCAAGTGAGGAAGAACACAGAGAACATCTACGTCTCACTTTGCAGACACTTCGAGAAAAAGAACTATACGCCAAATTCAAGAAATGTGATTTTTGGATAAAAAGTGTGGCGTTCTTAGGTCATGTAATTTCTGAATTAGGGGTGTGGGTAGACCCTAAGAAGGTGGAAGCAATCAAGGATTGACCACAACCAAAGACAGTGAATGAAGTAAGGAGTTTTCTGGGTTTAGCTGGCTACTATAGAAAATTTGTGAAAGGATTTTCTTCGATAGCCATCCCACTCACCAAACTTACTCAGAAAAATTCGAAATTTATTTGGAATGAAGCATGTGAAAGAAGTTTTGAAACTCTGAAGACAAAACTCGCATCCACACCAGTATTAATTTTTCCTGAAGATGGTAAGAACTTCACTATATACAGTGACGCTTCAAAGGGAGGATTAGGGTGTGTGCTTATGCAAGAAGGTCAGGTAATCGCTTATGCCTCACGGCAACTAAAACCATATGAGCAGAATTATCCCACTCATGACTTGGAGTTTGCCGCAGTAGTATTTGCGCTCAAATCTAGAGGCACTATCTTTATGGTGTAAAATGTGAAGTTTTTACTGATCACCAGAGCCTCAAGTACATTTTCACCCAAAAGGAATTAAACATGAGGCAAATAAGGTGGATGGAACTTCTCAAGGACTATGATTTGTCAATCAATTACCATCCGGGCAAGGCAAATAAGGTGGCAGATGCGTTGAGCCGAAGGAACCCTGGGAAGGTGAACTTATCTTCACAATCAGTACAACCAGGTCTCCGAGAGACCATCAAATTGAAGCAGAGTCAAGACACCTCCATCCTTAAAATTAAAGAACAAATCCAAGAAAGAAAAGTTCCAGAATTTCAAATAGATGGAAATGGGATACTCTGGATGAAAGGACGATTGTATGTGCCAAACGTCGATAGAATTCGAGAAGAGATAATGGCCGAGGCACATAAATCAAGATTTTCTATACATCCAGGGAGTACTAAAATGTACAGAGACTTAAAAAATAATTACTGGTGGAATGGAATGACGAAAGACGTGGCTGTCTTTATTTCCAAGTGCCTAACCTGTCAACAAGTCAAGGCAGAGCATCAACGGCGTAGAGGACTTTTACAGCCATTGGAAATACCAACATGGAAGTGGGATAATATCTCCATGGATTTTGTAGTCGGAATACCAAAATCAAGCCAAGGTCATGATGGAATCTGGGTAATCTTTGACAGATTGACCAAGTCTGCCCATTTCTTGCCAGTAAGGATGAATTATAATTTGGATAAGTTAGCCACCTTGTATATGGACAACATAGTGAGACTACATGGAGTTCTAGCAAGTATATTATCTGACCGAGATCCAAGATTTGTATCAAGGTTCTGGAAAAGTTTTCAAAAGGCGATGGAAACCAAAGTCACTCTCAGCACAGCCTATCATCCTCAAACTGATGGTCAAACTGAGAGGATGATTCAGACCCTCGAGGACATGCTGAGGGCATGTGCTCTGGATTTTCCTGGAAACTGGAGTGAACAGTTACCCCTGATAGAATTCGCCTATAAAAACAGCTATCACAGTAGCATCAAGATGGCCCCGTATGAAGCTTTGTATGGTAGAAAGTTTAGGTCGCCTCTATATTGGGATGCAATTGGATAAAAACTGTTACCGGACCAGAGCTTGTTCAATTAATCGTTGACAAAGTAGCCATGATCAAGGAAAGACTCAAGGCCGCTCAGGATAGACAAAAGAGCTGGGCCGATTTGAAGAGGAGATCGTTGGAATTAGAAATCGGTGAAAAGGCTTATGTCAAGGTCTCGCCAATGAAAGGAGTGGTATGATTCAGTAAATCCGGAAAGTTAAATCCAAGATATGTGGGACCGTTCGAGATACTGGAGAAAGTGGGAACCTTAGCTTACCGTCTAGCTTTGCCACCTGAGATGTCCAGAGTACACAATGTTTTCCACATCTCACAACTGCGGAAATATGTCCCGGACCCGAGTCATCCAGTTAATCCAAGTTTTGAGGACGAAACTTATGTGAGAACCCAGGATTTTACGATCAAAAGCAAATCATGTAAGAAATTCGAACTTGAAATTTAACTCAAACTAAGCTTAACAACTTTCACTCCAACTATAAAACTTGAATGGTAACTTATATTTTCAGTAAATTTAACTCGAGTAAGTAGCTTCAAAGCTCAGAGACTGACTCAACGAGAAGCTATGCTATACGAAACCACATCAATCGAAGAATAATCATTGGAGAAGTAAACCCACAGCTCAAGGACTGAAACTTTCAGCTCAACGAAGCTCAACCATGATTGTCCTAAAAAGATAAAAAAGGTAGCTAAAGGATGAGCTAAGGGTTTGGACAAATTAATTTTGCAAGAGATGACCTTTAGAAAACCTATGTGACTCTTGAGAAATGGATCATCTTTGACCACATTTACATCCAAAATTGGGCTCCAATTTTCGGCTGAATGGTAGATTAAAAGACAACATTTTTCTATAAATACCATCTCATATCTCATAAAAATTATACTTCAAAATCCCTCCAATCCTTTCAAGATTTCGGCCCTTCCTCTTTACAAAAATTCGGCCATCACTTGTTAAGGAGAAAGGAGGTCTATCCCAGAGTTTCGTATTGGAGAATATTATTAACACCGTAGGAAAACTCTGTCCAAATTTCGGTCAGCAAATTCAGCAAATTTCGAACGTCCGGGTATGAGTTACTCTCGAAGCAAACATTCGCATTTCGGTAAGTGGGTTTTTGGCTTACGTATCTTCTTTCTATTTTTTAATCTTTGATATAGATAACGTGACATGGATTTTAGTATGTATTTTTCGAAAATATTGGTTTGCTTGGTTTAAAAATCCGATCGATTATGTGCTCTCTTCTATAAATCGAAATTCTTGGTTCCGCTGTGTCTGTATGAAAACTCTGAAATCTGAATATCTGAAAAGTTCTGTCTGAATCCTGTGACACTGTTACAATTCGAATTTGAAATGGGACAAGAATTGTAGTTCTGTTCTGGCCCCCATTGGTGGGTATAATATCATGTTCTGTTCTTGCCCCTATTGGTGGGTATAAAATCATGTTCTGGCCTCACCCCTTAGAGGACTAACATATTGGGGACAATTTGACCATGAAAATGAGATGAGTAACAGTGTTATGTCTATTCTGATATGTTTCTGTTCTGTATTGATTTAATCTGTTTCTGAATTGTCCTGAATCATCTGATGAATTCTGTCATTTATTCGATTTGTCTCTGTCCTTATAAGCTAAGAATATTAAATTTTGAAAGTCTGTTAAAAGAACGTTTTAAGAAAATTAAGTTCTATATGTATCTTTGGAATCGATCGACCCCCACTTGCTGAGTGTTTCCCAAAACACTCATCCCCTCACAAATTTCAGATAAAAATGAGGAGCAACTGAATGAGGAAGAGCAAGATGTTTTCTTGGGTTAGTGAATCGAAGGTAAAGATCAGAACTCAAGATTTCGTTTTCTTTTAGTTTCCACTATTTGAAACTCTGATGTATTTCTAATTCTATTGTCAATGTAAAGATAATGTTTAATTTATGAAAAAGACTGGTTTTGGCATTTCGATACAAGGCTTAATTGTTTTCAAGTAATTGTTAAACAATGCCGGATGTCACCGACGCTTCGGACTCGGGGCGTGACACTCATGACATATGAAAAGATATGCAAATTTGCTATCTCAACTGATCAAGTACACTGGACCAAACATCAGTTTCGGAGATAATTCCAAAGGTAAAACTATGGGTAAGGGTAAGCTTATCCATAGTAACTTTATCGTTAATGATATTTTATTAGTTGAGAATCTTAAGTATAATCTGATTAACATTAGTTAGTTATGCAATAATGGATTCTCAGTCCAGTTTGATAAACATTCTTGTTCAGTCAAAGATGCAACTGATGAGGTCATACTAACTGGCAAACGGTGTGGAAACACTTACAAAGTCAGTTGGAATGATCAACCTTATGCACCAGTATGTTTATTGCTTCAAAATCTTCTAAAAACTGGTTGTGGCATAAGAGATTAAACCACCTGGACTTTAAATCTATTGCATATCTGAGTAATAACGATCTTGTCATTGGTTTAGCTAAAATGGATTTTCCCAAAGATAAAATTTACTCAGCATGTCAGTTTGGTAAACAAGTGAAATCTTCTTTTAAAAACAAGGGCAGTAAATATTTTTCCCGATGCTCAGAGCTGTTATGTATGGATCTATTTGGTCAAATACTAGTCATGATCCTATGAAGAATGAAATACACCTTGGTGGTTGTAGATGATTTTTCAAGATTTACTTGGGTTATTTTTCTCAAATCCAATGACCAAACTGCTACTCAACTGATCAAGCTTTTCAAAAGAATATTAAATGAGAAATCAGTCGGAATTGATAGAATCAGATCCGATCGAGGAACTGAATTAATCAATCAAATTCTTTCAAATATAGTAGAAAATGCTGGAATTAAGCATGAGCTCTCAGCAGCTAGAACTCCTCAGCAAAATGGTGTAGCTGAGAGGAGAAATCAAATGCTTAAAGAAGCTGCTATTACAATGCTTGTTGATTCTGGTATTTCTCAAAGGTTTTGGGCAGAGGCAGTAAACACTGCGTGTTATACTCAGAACAGATCGATGATTAATAAAAATCATTTTAAAACACCTTATGAGATCTGGCATGGACGAAAAAGTGTGGTTTCTTACTTCAAAATATTCGGCTGCAGATGTTTTATTCTTGACAATGGCAAAAATCATTTAAAAGCCTTTGATGCTAAATCTGCAGAGGGAATATTTCTGGGATATTCGTCAGTTAGCAAAGCCTATAGAGTCTTTAACAAAAGTAAACTAAATGTTGAAGAGTCTATACATGTTGTTTTTGATGAAACTGCACTAACTGATAAGCCAACTGATCCAGTTGAGCTAGTTGATCGATTTACAGATCTCAGTTTGGAGAATGATCATGAAGAAAATCATATCAATCGAAACATCCTTCAAACACCCGAACCTGAAATTGTAGATCAATCAGTTGAAAAGAAAGTTGTTCCTGATAATCAGTTGGAAGATCCTATTGAGAATAATCAATTACCAACTGATGCAGCAACTGAAACTGAAAACATTCAGTTGCCTACTGAAGAAATTGCTGATACAAAAGTAACAAACGCTGAAATCAGATGGAAGAAATCACATCCTCCAGAATTGGTGATAGGTAATCCATCTGACCCGGTAAGAACAAGAAATCAAATGCTCAATTTATTCATTCATTCAGTTTTTGTATCACAATTGGAACCGAAGAAAACTGATGAAGCTCTTGTTGATCCGAACTGGACAAATTCAATGCAAGAAGAGCTGAATCAGTTTACCCATAACAATGTCTGGAACCTAGTTCCAAGACCAATTTCAAAAACTGTTATAGGTACAAAATGGGTGTACATAAATAAACTGAACGAAGATGGTTCAGTTGTTCGCAACAAGGAGAGACTGGTAGCACAAGGATATAGGCAAGAAGAAGGAATTGATTATGATGAAACATATCAACAAGTTGCAAGACTTGAAGTTATCAGAATATTCCTTGCCTACACATCATTCATAAATTTCAAAGACTACCAGATGGATGTAAAGAGTGCATTCCTAAATGGCCAGTTGCAAGAGGAAGTCTACGTTGAACAACCTCCAGGTTTTGTCAATCATCATTTCCTGATCGTGTCTACCATTTGAACAAAGCCTTATATGGCCTTAAACAAGCTCCAAGAGCTTGGTATGAAACTCTTTCAAAATTTCTAATTGATAATCATTTTTCTGTTGGATCAGTTGATAAGACATTGTTCAAATTTTCAAAGAATGGTCACATTTTACTCGTTCAAATTTATGTTGATGACATCATATTTGGGTCAACTAACCCCAAATTATGCGAGAAATTTGCTAAGTTGATGCAGGAAAAATTTGAAATGAGCGTGATGGGTGAACTGACATTCTTTCTTGGACTACAAGTGAAGCAACTGGACGCAGACACTTTTATTAGTCAAACTAAATACACGAAAGAGTAGCTGAAGAAATTTGGCATGGAATCGTGTTCAGCTGCAAGTACTCTCATGAGCTCATCAGTAATACTGAACACTGATCAAGGGGGAATATCAGTTGAGACGACACTTTACAGAGGGTTAATAGGTTCATTATTATACCTAACTGCTAATCGTCCTGATATTGTATTTGATGTCTGTATGTGTGTAGAACTCGTAAATCGGACTACGTATAAGCCATGCATAATTCCTAGTATTTAAATTAAATGATTTTTATGGCATAAGTATTTAAATTATTTTCTTTAAATTTAATTATTTTACGCAGTATTTTAATTGTTATCCTTGCAGTTAATTAAGTGAGGCTGGACTGGAGCTGGAGTTTGAGATAAAATTTAATATTAAGAAATCATTCCTAGAATTTATTTAAGATAGATAATAAGTTAATTTAATGTAAAAGGATGTTTAATGAATTATTTAGGTAATTTAAATATTTAGCCATGCATGCAAGATAATATTATTCATTAATTAATTTCCTAATTCACTAAAATATTTAATGGGTAGATAAAACACTAAAGACTTAAAATACAATATTTAAGAAATATTTTCCCTCCCATTATCTTAATTTTCGGCCACTTCACTTGTAGGGATTTAATTAATTGTCAACTCTCCATCCTTAATTCTTTCCTTAACCTTTTCATTAGAGATAATTCCTTCACCATTTAATCTTCAACAAATAATAATTAAGCAATATTTTACCCCCTTTTTGGGCATCAAATTTTCGGCCATTGCATTTAAAAAATTTAAATTATTTTGACAACTCATTCCTTGTTAACCTTCCTTAATCTTTTTCTAGGTAGATATTTTCCCCACTTTTAAATCACCAACAAATAATTTATTTAAGCAATTTCTCCCTTGCTCCTAGACTAAAATATCGACCAAGTGCACCCTAGAATTACCCCTAAAAATCTTTTGATATCATTCTTATTTCCTTATCTCACAAACTAGAAGATAGAAAGATTATTTCCTTCCTTTATCTTGCAAACTTTCTCCTCAACCCTAGCCATTCTCTCCCTCTCCATTATTTCAAAATTTCAGAGCTCATATTAGAGAGAATATCGTGAGATAGCTAAGGAACAAGAGAGAAAAAGTAAGAAAAGCGAAGCATTCCATCTCCTCCGCACCGCGTCGTTTTTTTGTTTGTTTTTCTTTCAAAACAAACCAAGGCATGTCTATATTTTCCTTCACTCTTCAATCAAGTCATATTAGTATTTTTAAAACATCATACTCATGATTTTATTAAGCAAAAACCGAAATACATGAGAGATATTTTCGAAAATTATGTATAGAATTTTTTGGTTCATGTGTGCCTTCACGGGTTCTGTGTTTTTGGTGTTTCAGGTGGTTGGCTCGTGTCCAGGCTCCCAAGGCAGCCCCTAGACATGTGCTAGCGTGTATTAGGATCATGTTGGTCCATTTGTTCAAGCCCTATGCATGCTGAAATTCAGAACTGACATCTCCATAGTGTCACTTTGTGTTCTATTTTTCTTCTTTGCTGCCAAGTGGGATGTTTCTGACCTTGGCTGCCCTAAAGGCTATAGCCATGGTTAGAACATCTCCTCATTATGTTTAAGACGAGAACAAGTCGGTCTTTCAAGGCTTGGTCCATGGTTGCATCTGTTTTCAAATAAAACAAGCACAACCCCTTCGATCTCCTTCATTTTTCTGCATGTGAGTTTTGAGTTTATGGTGTTGGTGTGGATCTTGGTTTGCATTTTAGCCCTTAGCCACAGTTCATATCATACTCCTTGATTTCTACATCATGCCATGGCCAATCAAATGGCCATTGGAAAGGTCCATGACAGCAAACAAAGCAATTTCCCCCACGCGCGCAGGTTTGCCTCTCGGGTGGGAGTTTCGGATGGATCATGGTGTTGCTTGTATTGTGGCTGGCCTAGGGCACTTAGCCATAGTTCACGCCACACCTTAGGATGTTGGTAAGAGACTCTGGTCAGTGGTCCAAGCCCCAATGGCCGATAGTCTCAAAAACGAAGCACGCAAGCGTAAGCGCTGCTGCTGTATTTTTGGAAAGCAAGTTGGTGCTTCGGTTCAGAGGCTCGTTTGGGTTCTTGGTTGGTTTTTAGCCTATGGCCTTGGCCTGGACGGTACATCATCAAGTTAGGAATTTATGGTGCAATGTGCCAAAATGACTCTCGAAAGAGCGTTTCATGTGGTTGGCCTCCATTCTCCAAAATTCGAGTACTGAAATTTTAGGAGAATTATTTCATTATTTTAGGTGTATTTTAATTATTACTAAATGATGGTTCGGTGTTGGTTCGGGTTGGCACGAAGTCATGATTAAACACCTAAGTCATTGGGCGTAATTGTCTCGTTTTGGGTTCAATTAAAAAGTTGTGGTCAAGTTAAATCATTTGCATATTTTTCATGTTAAAGTTAGGTCGCAGCGAGCCTGGGAACGATCCAACCCATTTGGTAAAATAATACAGGATATTTAATTATATTACGTGCAAAAATATAAAAGTTTATTTTTGAGATATATGCGATATTGCTTGTGGCCACTTCACTTCATGGGATAGCAGCTTATCATGGGATTATTACTTCATCCGGTGGTCACTGATCGATTCATGTTCATGTATTGGTAGATCTCTACCGTCCAGTATACTGTGGTTTAGTCTGATAAGATGATTCAGTTCAGGGGCCACTTGCGTAGAACATATTTTCAACATAAAATTATGACATGTTATTTCATGACAGGGCTCTATCGATCAACATTTCACTTACGATTTTCAGTTCAGTTATGCACGTATTATAATTACTCATGATATGATATTTTTACGTCACGCCAGACTCATGGTATTTTTACTGTGCATGAAATGTTATTATTATTACTTGTTACTTATGATATATGC
Source organism: Primulina eburnea (assembly GCF_022965805.1). Classification (NCBI taxonomy): domain Eukaryota; kingdom Viridiplantae; phylum Streptophyta; class Magnoliopsida; order Lamiales; family Gesneriaceae; genus Primulina; species Primulina eburnea. The sequence goes on from NC_133116.1 coordinate 14,455,782, forward strand.
ATGCTAAGTCTTTAGACTCACTAGACTTATTTGTTGTAGGTACTGATGAGGTCGGGACCGAGGGCGGGGACCAGTGAGCCATCTTGGGTCGGCAGTAGTAGGAACCCGAGGACCTCATTTTCAGCATTTATTATTATTCCAAACTCAGTTTTATGTTGTTGAATTATTTTAAATTTTTATTTTGCAAACAATAATTACTTCCGCTGTGTTATTTTGAACATTAAACTTTACTTATCAGTTTATTTTACGAATGAGACATTTTAATTATTTAAAGTGAAAATTTTAATTTTTTTCCGAAATTTTCAAATACGAATTTCGGGCCTCTACAATGTGTGCTAGATTTCAAGAAAATCCTATGCAATCACATTTTTCATCTGCCAAGCGTATTATAAAATATCTTAAGAGCACACAAAATGTTGGGTTATGGTATTCTAAACACTCATATTTCAATTTAGTTGGATATTCAGATGCAGATTATGCAAGATGTAAGCTTGATCATAAAAGTACAAGTGGATCATGTCAGTTTCTAGGAGACAGACTGTCTCTTGGTTCAGCAAGAAACAAACATCCATTGAAACTTCCACAACTGAAGCAGAATACCTTGCTGCTGGAAGCTGTTGTGCACAACTGCTCTGGGTTCAGCAACAACTGAGAGATTATGGAGTTGACCCTAAAGAATCGCTGATATTCTGTGATAATACAAGCACGATTGCTATTACCTACAATCCAGTTCTTCACTCGAGGACCAAGCACATAGATTTCAAGCATCACTTCATCAGAGATCATGCCTTGAAGAAGGACATACGACTTAAATATATCTCAACTGAGCAGTAAGCAGCTGATATCTTCACCAAACCATTGCCCGAGACTAATTTTTCTCACTTTCGCAATATACTTGGATTAATTGATTTAACCAAATCAGTTTTGCTGTTGTTATATCAGTTGTTAATCAATTTATGTCATCCGCCAGTTCTATTGTCATTTACTGTTCATTCAGTTAGTCTTTCATCCATTTGAATTTCAACTGATGTCAGTTAAATTTTTTGGCAGTTATTTTGTTCAATTCGTTTTTATCCATTTGAATTTCAACTGATGTCAGTTAATCATTTGTCAATTAATTTTTTATCAGTTATTATGTTAAGTTTATGAATTACGTCTCAACTGATGAGATTAACTATTGCAGGAATACAAAAGACAAAGATAAACTGAAATATCATTTTATTCATTTGAAAAAATTGGTGAAAATTACATCGTACAACTCTTCCTGAACAAAAGACCTCCACTTGGTCATCAACGGTTTAAATCACCGGTGGAAGTCTTCAGGAATCTAGCGGAGTCAGCTATTTGCTCCAGGATCGTCCTTTCCTTGTAGAGCATCAGCTGGTTAACATTGTCGTCGTCGAATATGTCCACCGTGTTAGCACGATGCAAGTGTTCCCGATATTTCTACAGTTGTGCCATCAGTCTGGGAGTGGTAGCCATCCCACACTCCTGGAGAAACTGGAGTCCTTGCAGTTCTTCCCATAAGCGAAGGATTTTTTGGAAGACTTCATCTTCCATCTCAGCTTTTCGTCTTTCCACAGTTGAGCTCATGAAGTCTTCTGCCATGTCTGGAGTCTTTGAGCTACCTGCACCTGCCATTTTAGCTGCTGAATATTACTTGCTGATAAGTTTAAGACTAACTGAGCTACTCTTATTTATAGCACAGGGACGAGGAAGATGAAAGGACAAAGTCATTACAATAGACGATTAACCTTCTAAGCATAAGATTTTATTTAATTCGTCTTGCTTAAATTTCTCGTAATCTTTATATGCATTTATTAAGGGGGAATATTGGTTTAAAATGTTAACTGAGAAGACATCAGTTAGTAAATTCTCAACTGAAAAGACAGTTTCACAACTGATCGTTCAGCTGATTATTTTACTAATCTTATCACATAAGCTAACAAATTAACCATTTTTATTCCAAATTTAGTGACGTGACGATTATCAAGCATTAAATGCTATCTTTTAACAAATGACAGGTTGAAACGTGGACCCTTTTTAATCCATGTATTTTCAACACGATTTTACCACACGTACACACGTCTTTTATTCAGAATTTCCTGGACTGGCACGTGTCCAATAATTCGAACAGTCACGTACATTAGTACTTTACCCGTTCCATTTCAGTTCTTCTTCCTTACGCTTACATAAAATTCTCAGAGCAAATGCGAATTCAAGCTTTCTTTTAGCAGGAAATCATTCATGTAGAGGCCCGAAATTCGTACTTGAAAATTTTCGGAATAATTTAAATTTTTTCTCCTTAAATAAATAACATGCCTCATTCATAAAATAAACTGATAAAAATATTTAATGTTCAAAGTAGCAGCGGAAAGCAACAACTTAAAATAATTCATCGTGATAAAATGAGTTTGCATAAAATAATAAATAAACTGATAAATGAGGTCCTCGGGTTCCTACTACTGCCGACCCAAGATGGCTCACTGGTCCCCGCCCTCGGCCCCGACCTCATCAGTACCTACAACAATCAAGTCTAGTGAGTCTAAAGACTCAGCATGCATATATCGTAGATAACAAGTAAATATATTATAAAATTTCATGCCGTGTAAAGATATCATATCGTAAAGCGTAACGTGAAAATATCTTGTCATGAGTAATTATAAATACGTGCATAACTGAAAAATTGTAAGTGAAATTTTTGCTCAATAGAGCCCTGTCATGAATAGCATATCATAATTTTCTGTTGAGAATATGTTCTATGCAAGTGGCCTATAACATGAACTGAATCGTCTGATCAGACTAAACAACAGTATACTAGGCGGTAGAGATCATCACAACACTTGGGCTGGATATCCGTGCCAATACATGAACATGAACTGGTCAGTGACCACCAGATGACGTAATAATCCCATGATAAGCTGCAATCTCATGAGTGTGAAGTGGCCACAAGCAATATCCCATATATCTCAAAAATAAACTTTTTATATTTTTATGCACGTAATATAATTAAATGTCCTGTATTATTTACCGAATGGGTTGGATCGTTCCCAGGCTCGCTGCGACCTAATTCTAACATGAGAAAAATTCAAATAATATTAACTTGAGAATGACTTTGTAATTGAACCCAAAAACGGGGCCAACTAGGCCAACAACTTAAATTCTAACCATGACTCTGTGCCAACCCGAACCGAGATTAAACCATCATTTAGTCATGATTAAAATACACATAAAATGATGAAATAATGCTCCTAAAATTGTAAAATTAGAAGTTTGGTGAATGGAGGCCAAAGACATGAAACGCTCTTTCGAGAGTCACTTTGGCACATTGCACCGTAAATTCTCGTACGACCTCTAAAATTAACCAAATCATAAACGGCCAATAACATGACCTTCCTAACTCAATTAGGTACTGTTCCGTCGAAGGACCATAGGCTAAAAGCCAACCAAGAACTCAAACATGCCTCTGAACCTAAGCACCAAGTTGCTGTCCAAAATTACAGCAGCAGCGCTTGCGCTTGCATTGCTTCATTAGCGAGGCTATTGGCCATTGGGGCTTGAACCACCGACCAGAACCTCTTACCAACATCCTAAGGTGTGGCTTGAACCCTAGCTAAGGGCCCTAGGCCAGCCACAATCCAAGCAACACCTGCCAACACTCACAAGATCCACCCGAGAACGCATCTCACACACGTGGGGTGTCTTGTTCGTTCTTGCTGTCATGTGTCATTCCATGGGCCATATGATCGACCATGGAATGATCTAGACATGATGTGGTATTTTATGAACCATGGCTAAGGGCTAAAAAGCCAACCAAGATCCACACTACCCCTAAAATTTGAAACCTACATATGCAGAAAATAAAGGGTTCGAAGGGCACTTGTCATGTTTTATTTCGAAAACCGATGGAACCATGGACCAAGCCTTGAAAGGCAAACTTGGTCACTTCTTAGACATACAAAGGAGATATTCTAACCATGGCTACAGTCCCTAGGGCAGCCAAGATCAGAACCCTCCCTCTTGACAGCAAAACTTTCCCTTCCTTGCGTGCATGGGCTTGAACTAATGGACCAACATGGTCCTAACACATCCTGGTACGTGCCTAGGTGTAGCCTTGGGAGCCTAGGATCGAGTCAACCACCTGAACTCACAAAAACAAGCAACTCGTGAGGCATAGAGGAAACCGAAACAAAAATCTGTACATGTTTCGAAAATAATGTTGTGATGGTTTCGGTTTTTGCTACAAAAAATCATGTATATGTGATGTTTAAAATACCTATATGGCTTGATTGAAGAGAAAGGAAGAATATAGACATGCCTTGGATTTGTTTTGAAAGAAAAACAAATGAATACAACGACGCGGCGCTGTGGAGACAGAGTTGCTTCACTTTCTTGTTTTTCTCTCTTGTTTTCCTCTAGCCTCACACGATTTTTGTGAGAGGTTATGCTACTGAAATTTTCGAAGAAAGGGAGAGAAGGATGTCTAGGGAACTGAATGGGGAAGTTGTAAAGTATTTTGGAGATAAAATGGCAAGCTAGAAACTTTTCTATCCTTGAGTTGAGAGATAATGGAATGATTTTATATCAAGAGATTTGAGGTTGATTTGCTACGGTGAGGGCCGATTTTCTTAAAAAAAAAGGGTAGGAATATTTCTTAATTATTAATTAATGGGGATTAAAAATGAAGGAATTATTTACCGTGAAGGGATAAGGAAAGGAATCAAATAATGGTGAGTTGTAAATTCCATATCAAATCTCATTAAGGTGGCCGAAATTATCTAGTTAAATGAGATAGGGAAATTGCTTAATTAATATTTATTGAGGATTTAAAATGAGGGAATTAATTGTGCCATGAAAGGATTAAGGAAATATATCAAAATGGTGAGTTGACAAATCAATATTAAATCTTGAGGGAAGTGGCCGAATATTGCATGATAAATGGAGGGAAAATATTTCTTAATTATTGAATTTTAAATCTTTAGTGTTTTATCTACCCATTAAATATTTTAGTGAATTAATAAATTAATTATTGAACCTAAATGAACTTATTTACTACTTACCTCAAATTACTTAAATAATTCCTTAAACATTATTTTACATTAAATTAACTTATTATTTATCTTAAATAAATTCTAAGAATGTTTTCTTAATATTAAATTTTATCTTCATACTCCAACTCCAGTCCGGCCTCACTTATTTAACTGATAAGATAATAACTAACTACTACATAAAATAATTAAATTTAAAGAAAGAATTTAAATCCTCATGCATAAAATCATTTTAATTTAAATAATAGTAATTATGCATGGCTTATACGTAGTCTGGTTTAACGGGTTCTACAACTCACCCCCCCCCCCCCTTAAAAGAGATTTCGTCCTCGAAATTAAAACTCACCGAATAACTCAGGATAACGACTCCTGATCTTTGGCTCAGACTCCCATGTAGCTTCATCCTCTGAATGATTAAGCCATTTGACTTTCACTCGCTTAACCTAGCTTGTTCCGAAGCTTCTTCTCCTGTCTGTCTAAGATTTGCACTGGCCTTTCTTCGTAAGACAGGTTCGGAGTGTGCTGCAACGGCTCAAAATTCAAGACATGCGAAGGATTCGCCATATACTTCCTTAGCATAGAGACGTGGAACACGTTGTGTACTCCGGCCAGATTTGACGGAAGAGCAACACGATAAGCTAATGTCCCAACCCTGTCGAGGATCTCAAATGGTCCGATGAACCTCGGACTGAGCTTCCCTTTCTTCCCGAACCGCATGACACCTTTCATAGGTTCTACCTTCACAAAAACATGGTCGCCAACGGCAAACTCTAGATCTCTACTCCTCTGATCCGTATAGCTCTTCTGTCGGCTTTGAGCAGTCCTCATCCTGTCACGGATCTTGACTACTATATCGGCAGCCTGCTAAATAATCTCTGGACCCAATTCTGATCTCTCCCTTACTTCATACCAATGAACAGGCGATCTGCACTTACGACCATACAGTGCTTCAAACAGAGCCATACCTATAGACGACTGGAATCTGTTGTTATAGGTGAACTCTGCCAATGGAAAATTCGACTCCCAACTCCCGGAGAAATCGATGACACAAGCACGGAGAAGATCTTCCAAAATATATATAACTCTCTCTGACTGCCCATCTGTCTGAGGATGGAAAGCTGTGCTAAACAACAACTTCGTACCTACTGCGAATGCAGACTCTTCCAAAATACGTAAGTGAATCTAGGATCTCGGTCAGACACGATAGAAACAGGAATACCATGAAGTCTGACTATCTCTCGGATATACAACTCTGCATACTGAATCATGGTGAAAGTTGTCGTGATATGCAAGAAGTGCACTGATTTGGTAAGACGATCAACAATCACCCAGATAGCTTTTGATCCTCTGACTGACTTCGGCAAACTGACCACGAAGTCCATGGTGACATTCTCCCACTTCCACTCGGGAATAGTGAGATGCTTGAGCAAGCCTGCTGGTCTCTGATGCTCAGCTTCCACTAGCTGGCACGTCAGGCACTCGGATACAAAGCGTCTGATATCCTTCTTCATTCCTGGCCACCAATACAACAACTGCAGATCTTTGTACATCTTCGTACTCCCAGGATGAACAGAGTACGGTGACATGTGGGCCTCTGATAGAATATCTTCTCGGATAGAATCACTACTAGGAACCCACATTTTGTCTCTGTATCTCACAATACCATTGCTAACTGTATACAAGACACTGCCCTTGGCCTCATCTCTCTGCTTCCACTTTACCAACTGCTCATCTGCTGACGGACCACTGCGAATACGATCTAGAAGAGAAGACTGAATCGTCAAAGTAGATAGACGGGGAACTCTACCTTGAGGATAAATATCTAGATCAAACTTATGCATCTCAGACTGAAGAGGTCTCGAAAACGCTAGATGAGCCATCTGTGCGACTTTCCTGCTCAATGCATCCACAACTACATTAGCTTTACGCGGGTGGTAGCTAATGTCACAGTCATAGTCCTTCACTAGATCCAACCAACGCCTCTGACGCATATTCAGGTCTTTCTGCGTTAAGAAGTACTTGAGGCTCTTATGGTCGGTAAAGATCTGGCACATTCTCTCTGTACAAATAATGCCTCAAAATCTTCAAGGCAAAAACGACGGCTGCCAAATCTAGATCATGGGTAGGGTAATTCTTCTAATGGATTTTCAACTGTCGGGAAGCATAGGCGATCACTTTCCCATCCTGCATCAACACTGCGCCTAAACCGAGCTTCGAAGCATCGGTATACAAAACAAAGTCACCGGGCCCTGACGGCATGGCCAATACTGGCGCTGAGATAAGAGCTTGTTTCAAAGTATCGAAGCTCTTCTGTCACTCATCAATCCACACAAATTTAACATATTTCTTTGTCAATGATGTGAGTGGAACTGCGATAGAGGAGAATCCCTAAATAAACTTCCGATATTATCCTGCTAGGCTAAGGAAACTACGGATATCTAATGCATTCTGCGGCACAACCCAATCTTTGACTGCTGCGACTTTCGTTGGGTCTACCTCAATACCGCTGCTAGAAAAGATGTGGCCTAAGAACGCCAGCTTCTCTAACCAGAACTCGCACTTACTAAACTTCGCGAATAACTTATGCTTCTGCAAGGTCTGCAAAACTGTGGTCAGATGTCTGCTGTGATCCTCTTGATTCTTTGAGTAGACGAGAATGTCGTCTATGAAAACTATCACAAACTGATCAAGATATGGCTGAAATACGCGATTCATGAGATCCATGAACATCGCTGGCGCATTAGTCAAACCGACGGCATCACAAGGAACTTGAAGTGGCCATATCGAGTCCTAAAAGTAGTCTTGGAAACATCGGCATCTTTCACCCTCAACTGGTGATAACCAAAACGCAGATCAATCTTAGAGAATACTGAAGCTCCCTGCAACTGACCAAACAAATCTTCAGTCCGCGGAAGTGGGTATTTGTTCTTCACTGTAACCCTGTTCAACTCTCGGTAATCAATGCAAAGCCTCATCGTACCATCCTTCTTCTTCACAAACAAGACTGGCGCGCCCCATGGTGAAAAACTTGAGCGAATAAACTCCTTGTCTAGAAGTTCCTGAATCTGCTTCTTAAGTTCTGCCATCTCTGTCGGTGCTAATCGGTACGGTGCTTTTGAGATCGGAGCCGTACCTGACATAAGCTCAATAGAAAACTCAATAGAAAACTATTCTAATACTCATCCAATACATGCTTCTATAAATCAATAGAACAAGTATATCAATTCAAATCAATGTAAATAATAACAATAAGTATGTGATTTAGGGAAACTCGAGTATATCCTACTCGAGTCATTCTCCCGGTACCACATTGACTTGTACCTTTCTTTTATTGTAATTCTGATGCCGTTCCTGTCTGGCATTCAAATTCTGTCAACCCCTCAATCTGGAAATGACAATATCAATAATATCATATCAATATACTGCTCAATTCAATACCAATCTGTTTATTCTGGATTTAATTCAAAATCAACGGCATAACTGCACAATCCCGATATCCCGGTCAATACAATATCAATAGATAATAATTACAATGCATAACCGATATCCAACACAGTCTGTAATTAATCAATAATCCAAATCTGTCTGATATCAATCGATATACTCTGAAAAAATCATAACAATTCCATAATCAATCTGTTTCTCAATCTGACTTCGATTCTAGGATGTTTAATATGTCAAGAACACTATATATGAATCATATCCGATTCTGACAATATCATAATTTCAAAACTTAACAAATCTTAAGTCCAGTTGTAGCCTGCGTCGATAAGAACACAGTACTGAAGTCTGATTCAAAATCTAACGGGCGGATTTCTCGCAAATTGAATTCTAGTATCAAAAATCCAAACTTTCCTCTGAATTCTCGTTTTCCTTCTTTTTGTGTATTTATATATATATATATATATATATATATATATATATACATCTCGTGCATGCCCAAGCCAAGTGGCTTACTTTTCAAACTGCACATCTCGAGCTCGGGCGGACATAAAGGTGTCCGCCCGGGCGCGGAACTCTCGGCCCCTGCATAATAGACAATCGCGCTCGGCGGACAAAAACTTCCGCCGGCGCAAGACCTTCAGCCTGCTTCTTTTATATGTGGCGCCGGGTGGACAAAACTCCGCCCGGCGCAGAACTTTCGGCCCACTCTTCTCATTCCTTTTAATTCTATAATACTTTGTCCAATCTAATTGCGGAATGGCCTGGCTATAACCATATCAATTTAAAATCAATAATTTCAGATTAACAGAATTAAAATCAACCTCCCCCCCCCCCTAAGATATGATTTTGTCCCCGAAATCACATGCAATCAAATCATATCAAAAGGGAAATGTATATAAGAGAATGCTGAATAGAAAACTCACATCAGTAAAATAATGCTGGGAATTCCTGTCTCATATCTGATTCAGTCTCCGAAGTAGCTTCTTCAATGCATGACGAGTCCATTGAACTTTTACAAGAGGAATAGTCTTTGTTCTAAGTTGCTTTTCCTTGCGATCGATAATCTGGATCGGTTTTTCAACATAACTTAGAATCTCATCAAGTTCTGCCTCGTCTGGCTGAATAATTTGAGAATCACCAGGGAGATATTCCGCAGCATAGATACATGAATAACGTCAGTGTATACCCGATAATGAAGGCGGTAATGCGAGTCGATAGGCACGATCTCATATCTTCTCGAGAATTTCATATGGACCAACATATCGTGGAGACAACTTCCCTTTCTTGCCAAATCGTACAACTCCTCTGAAAGGTGAAATATTCAGAAATACTCTGTCTCCTGCCTCAAATACCAATGGTCGTCGTCTAATGTTGGCATATTTGGCCTGCCTGTCCTGTGCTGCCTTCATTCTTTTCTGAATTAGCTTCACTTTTTCCGTCATATCTCTGATCATATCAGGTCCAATGTCAGGAACCTCAGAGATATCATCCCAATATAAAGGGGATCTGCATTTGTTTCCGTACAACGCTTCGAATGGAGCCATCTCAATACTCGTCTGATAGCTATTGTTGTATGAGAACTCACAAAGTGGCAATGCATCTTGCCAATTAATGCTAAAATCAAGCACTACAGCTCTCAGCATATCTTTCAATGTCTGAATCGTCCACTCTGACTGTCTGTCATTCTGTGGATGATATGTGGTACTCAGATGTAACTTCATACCTAGAGCCTGCTGCAAACTCTGCCAGAAATACGAAGTAAACCGAGGATCACGGTCTGACACAATCGACTTCGGCACTCCGTGCAATCTAACCACTTCTCTGACATAAATATCGGCCATCTGGTCATGTCTGTATGTCATCTTGTATGGAATGAAGCATGCAGATTTGGTCAATCGATCAATCACAACCCAAATCGCGTCGCAACCTCTGGAGGATCTTGGTAACTGCGTCACAAAATCCATGGAAATGTGATCCCATTTCCATTCAGAAATAGACAAACTTTGTAACAATCCTCCTGGTTTCTTTCTTTCTTTCTGCTTTCACCTGTTGGCAATTCAGACACTTGGCTACAAATTTAGTAACATCAGATTTCATCTGTTTCCGCCAGTACTGTGTCTTCAAATCATTATACATTTTTCTGCCACCAGGATGAATGCTAAAACGACTGCTGTGCGCTTCTGATAGTATCCGCTGTCTCAAATCTGAAACATTCGGCACAACAATGCGATTATTCACATACAAAACACTGTCACGAACTTTATATTCCGATTGATGTCCAGCTCTAACCATGGCAATCGAATTCTGTACATTCTGATCAACTTTTTGTGCCTCTTTGATTCGCAATATCAATTCTGGTTCAGCTCTAATAGCACACAATCTAAGAGGCTGACAATCTGTTTTAAAAGCTAACCCAGACCAACAGCAATCTTCTATCAAATTCGAAACACCAATCGTCGATAAGGAACATACCTTTCGACTCAGTGCATCAGCTGCTGCATTTGATTTCCCCGGATAGTACTTGATCTCACAATCAAAGTCTTTTAATAAATCAAGCCATCTTCTATGTCTCATATTTAGCTCTGACTGTGAAAATAAATACTTCAAGCTCTTGTGATCGGAATAGATCTCAAACTTTTCACCGTACAGATAGTGTCGCCATATCTTTAATGCAAAGACGATGGCTGCCAATTCAAGATCATGGATTGGGTAACGAGTCTCATGTGGCTTCAGCTGTCTCGAAGCATAAGCAATAACATGCCCTGGCTGCATCAATACACAACCCAATCCTCGGTGAGATGCATCACAATAAACCACAAAATCACCAGTACCTGATGGAATCATTTAGATCGGTGCACTGGTCAGTATTTTCTTTAACTCAAGAAAACTGGTCTCACATTTTTCAGACCATACAAACGGAGCATTCTTCTGAGTCAACTGAGTAATAGGCTTGGCAATACTCGAGAAATCTTTAATAAAACGTCGATAATATCCTGCCAAACCCATAAAACTGCGAATCTCGGGCACTGATGTCGGTCTCGGCTAAGAAATCACTGCCTCAACCTTACTCGGATTAACTGATATACCGTCTCCGGATATAATATGCCCCAGAAATACAACCTGTCTCAACCAAAACTCCCATTTCGACAGTGTAGCATACAATTTCTCAGCTCTCAGAATTTTCAGTACAATTCTCAAATGCTCAACATGCTCAATCATTTTCTTGGAATAAATCAGAATATCATCAATAAAAATGATCACAAAATCATCCAGATATCTCTGAAAGATACGGTTCATCAACCCCATAAATACAGTCGGTGCATTCGTCAAACAAAATGGCATGACAATAAATTCATAGTGTCCATACTTGGTTCTAAATGATGTCTTCGAGATATCAGAATATCTGACTCTCAGCTGATGGTATCCAGATCTCAGATCGATCTTGGAATATACCGATGAACCCTGCAACTGATCAAACAAATCATCAATGCGAGGCAATGAATACTTATTCTTTACCGTTGCTTTGTTCGGTTGCCGGTAGTTGATACAAAGTCTCATCGAACAGTCTTTCTTTCTCACAAACAGTACTGGAGCACCCCAAGGAGACACACTCGGTCTGATATACCCCTTGGCCAGTAAATCCTCCAACTGTTCTTTCAACTCTTTCAACTCAATCGGTGCCATTCTGTACGAAGCCCTCGAAATCGGAACTGTACCTGGCATCAACTCAATGCTGAAGTCTATCTCTCGAATCGGAGGCAATCCAGGAATCTCATCTGGAAATACGTCAGTAAATTCACACACCACTGGCAAGTCCGCCAATACTGGACTCGATTTCAGTAAATCAACTGAATAGACAAGGAATCGATCCGCTCCTTTCTGCAATAATCGAGTCATATTCATAGCAGATGTTACAAGAATTTTGGATCGAGAACCCTTACCATAAAATTTCCACTCGTCAGCCATCTCAGGTCTGAATCTTACAATCTTGTGGAAACAATCAATAGTAACTCTGTAATTGGTCAACATATCGATACCGATTATACAGTCAAAATCAAACAACCCAATCACAATACAGTCTAACTTAATTTCATGCCCATCATACTGCATTATACAATGTTTCACATATTTTACTGATATCAACCTTGTCCCCAATGGAGAAGAGACAGACACTACAACAGGTAATGACTCAATAGGCAATGCATAACTCAATGCAAATCGCTCAGAAATAAAAGTATGCGATGCACCAGTATCTATCAATACATAAGCAGGGTAACAAGAAATAAAAAGTTACCTGCGACAACATCGTTTGGTGCGTCCTGAGCCTGCTCCTCAGTCAAAGCAAACACTCTGGCCTACTGTCTAGGATGCTGGCTCACTGTCTGGCTCCCTCCTGGCCTCTGCTGTGACTGAGCTAGTGCTGGTTGGAACGAGTGGACTGCAGCTGGTCGTCTACCAGTCTGAGCTACTAATCCGGATGACTCGGCACCCTGGGATCTCTGAGTATCTCTCTGGGGACAAACTCTAGCAAAGTGTCCCTGCTGTCTACAGATACGGCAACTGCCAAACACTCTTCGGCACTTCTCAGTAGAATGCTTCCCTCCACAAGTACTACAGTAAGGTCCTGTATAACTCTGGCCTTGACCGGCCTATCTCGAACCACTAAAACTGGATGAACTGCTTCTAGATCTTTTTAACTGCTTTCCTGTAGCTTTCAAAAATTCTTTCTTTCCGCCAATACTGCTGCCACCCTCAAATCTGGAAGGAGGTGGAGGCATCTGTGGTCTCGGTGCTGGAGGTACAAACGAAGCTCCTCTCTGTCTCATCAGACCGGCTTGGGCTCCCTTCGCTCTATTCAAGGCATCGGTAAAATTATTCGGTCTTCCGGTATTCACCAAGGTAAAGATTTCCGGATTCAGACCATTAATGAATTGGTCCGCAACAGCTTCGTCATTTTCGGTCACATGTGGAGCAAATCGTAGAAGTGTAGAGAACTTGGCCACATATTCCTCGATATTCAGCTGACCCTGTCTCAAGTTCGCAAACTCTGCTCCCTTATCTTTCCTGTACAACACTGGAAAGAACCTATGATAAAATTCAGTTCTAAACACATTCCAGGTAATAACTGTACCTCGATGCTCCAATGTCCGCTTTGTTGTAATCCACCAGTTCTTTGCAACGTCATGCAACTGGTGTCCTATCAGTTTCACTCTCCGCTCATCGGTGTAATCCAAGGACTCGAACAGCATCTCAATATCATCCAGCCAACTCTCACAATCCACTGCACCCTTCAGTGTAGGTGGATGGAATGACTGAAATCTCTTAAACTATGTTTCCATTGGGTTTGCTGTCACATCCATTGGAGGATTCTAAGTGCTACCATGTTCCGGTACTCTTCGGGGAGGCATATCTGATTATCAAAAAGGTTAGCAACCAAATACAACAAATCTGTTTCAATCATCCTCCGATCATCTTACTGCTGATCCAGAATCGGCTCTGATTCATTCTCAATAACACATGTTTTAAAATCAATTCAGATAAACAGATAAACATGCATCATAAAGCAGTAAAACATGCTAGCAATCAAAAACAGGAAAGAAAACTCAATCTACCCTGCTCACTAGCTCCTATCTCAGTCTAAAGGATCTATCGCTCTGATACCACCTGTTGTGGGGACCTGGACGCTAATCATGTTCTTAATCATCATTGGGACAATTTAATCAATTATAATAAACATGGTCTAAATTTTTTTATTTTTAAAATACAATATAAAATGCGGAACGTAATGTAATACATTCTAATATACATATCAGTATTAAAGTACAAGTCTTGTACTATATACAATCATTCAAAACTAAGGTTTAATGACTACATATCAAGTGTTCAAACCCTATCCTTAATCAAAGTCCGTAGTCTCCACTCTAATCACGATCTCTCTTCATTTCCTCGACCCTGAACTTGTCCCACCTGTTGCCATGCACACATACAAACAAAACAACAGCCGGATAACTCCGGTGAGATATACAACCCAGTATAAATCAACGAAACATGCAATCATATAACAATGTAAAAGCATGTAACAAATATCACTAACATGTATCAGAATCTGAAACATAATCAATATAAAATCATTAATCAGACTCGTGACTCCACGTCTCAGACTAGACTCAATTCTAGTCTAGGGATCCCGGTTTCCAAACGTCGGCAATCCTATTCAGTGATATAAGAAACTCCAATTCTATCTACTTCGATATAACCAAACATCCGATGTCTTGACCTATCCGTCACATACTGTGGCACTATCGCCAATTTACTATCTCGTGACAATGTGCAATGTGCCAGTGACGTATCCATCACTATCGGCACTTATGTCACAAGATCACTCTTCTAATACTCATCCAATACATGCTTCTATAAATCAATAGAACAAGTATATCAATTCAAATCAATGTAAATAATAACAAATAAGCATGTGATTTAGGGAAACTCAAGTATATCCTACTCGAGTCATTCTTCCGGTACCACATTAACTTATACCTTTCTTTTATTGTAATTCTGATGTCGTTCCTGTCTTGAATTCAAAGTCTGTCAACCCCTCAATCTGGAAATGACAATATCAATAATATCATATCAATATACTGCTCAATTCAATGCCAATCTGATTAATCTGGATTTAATTCAAAATCAAATGCATAACTGCACAATCCCGATATCCCGGTCAATACAATATCAACAGATAATAATTAATCCATAACTGATATCCAACACAGTCTGTAATTAATCAATAATCCAAATCTGTCTGATATCAATCTTTATACTCTGAAAAAATCATAACAATTCCATAATCAATCTGTTTCTCAATCTGACTTCGATTCTACGATGAGTAATAATCCCATGATAAGCTGCAATCCCATGAGTGTGAAGTGGCCACAAGCAATATCGCATATATCTCAAAAATAAACTTTTTATATTTTTATGCACGTAATATAATTAAATGTCCTGTATTATTTTACCGAATGAGTTGGATCGTTCCCAGGCTCGCTGCGACCTAATTCTAACATGAGAAAAAAGCAAATAATCTTAACTTGAGAATGACTTCATAATTGAACCCAAAAACAGGGCCAACTAGACCAACAACTTAAATTCTAACCATGACTCTGTGCCAATCCGAACCGACATCAAACCATCGTTTAGTCATGAATAAAATACACCTAAAATGATGAAATAATGCTCCTAAAAGTGTAAAATTCGAAGTTTGGTGAATGGAGGCGAAAAACATGAAACGCTCTTCCGAGAGTCACTTTGGCACATTGCACCGTAAATTCTCGTACGACCTCTAAACTTAACCAAATCACAAACGGCCAAAAACATGACCTTCCTAACTCGATTAGGTACTGTCCAGACCAAGGCCATAGGCTAAAAGCCAAGCAAGAACACAAACATGCCTCTGAACCAAAGCACCAAGTTGCTGTCCAAAATTAAAGCTGCAGCGCTTGCGCTTGCATTGCTTCGTTTGCGAGGCTATTGGCCATTGGGGCTTGAACCACCGACCAGAGCCTCTTACCAACATCCTAAGATGTGGCTTGAACCATGGCTAAGGGCCCTAGGCAAGCCACAATCCAAGCAACACCTGCCACCACTCACAAGCTCCACCCGAGAACGCATCTCACATGCGTGGAGTGTCTTGTTCGTTCTTGCTGTCACGTGTAATTCCAGTGGCCATATGATCGACCATGGCATGATCTAGACATCATGAGGTATTGTATGAACCATGGCTAAGGGCTAAAAAGCCAACCAAGATCCACACTACCCCTGACATTCGAAACCTACATATGCAGAAAAGAAAGGGTTCGAAGGGCACTTGTCTTGTTTTATTTCGAAAACCGATGAAACCATGGACCAAGCTTTGAAAGGACGACTTGGTCACGTCTTAGGACATACCAAGGTGAGATTCTAACTATGGCTACAGCCCCTAGGGCAGCCAAGATCAGAACCCTCCCTCTTGACAGCAAAACACGAAAATTCGAGACTCAAAATGACATTATGGACGAGTTGCTGTCATTTCCCTTCCTTGCGTACATGGGGCTTGAAATAATGGACCAACATGGTCCTAACACATCCTAGTACGTGCCTAGGTGCAGCCTTGGGAGCCTAGGATCGAGCCAACCACCTGAACTCACAAAAACAAGCAACCCGTGAGGCATAGAGGAAACCGAAACAAAAATCTGTACATGTTTCGAAAATAAGGTTCTGATGGTTTCGGTTTTTGCTAGTAAAAATCATGTATATGTGATGTTTAAAATACCTATATGGCTTGATTGAAGAGCAAGTAAGAATATAGACATGCCTTAGATTTGTTTGGAAAGAAAAACAAACGAATACAACGACGCGGCACGGCGGAGACAGAGTTGCTTCACTTTCTTGTTTTTCTCTCTCGTTTTCCTCTAGCCTCACACGATTTTTGTGAGAGGTTATGCTACTGAAATTTTCGAAGAAAGGGAGAGAGGGATGTCTAGGGAAATGAATGGGGAAGTTGCAAAGTATTTGGGAGATAAAATGGAAAGCTAGAAACTTTTCTATCCTTGAGTTGAGAGATAATGGAATGATTTGATATCAAGAGATTTTAGGTTGATTTGCTAGGGTGAGGGCCGATTTTCTTAAAAAAAGGGCGGGTAGGAATATTGCTTAATTATTAATTAGTGGGAATTAAAAATGAAGGGATTATTTACCATGAAGGGATAAGGAAAGGAATCAAATAATGGTGAGTTGTAAATTCCACATCAAATCTCATTAAGGTGGCCAAAATTATCTAGTTAAATGAGGTAGGGAAATTGTTTAATTAATATTTATTGAGGATTTAAAATGATAAATTTAATTATGCCATGAAAGGATTAAGAAAATATATCAAAATGGTGAGTTGACAAATCAATATTAAATCTTGAGGGAAGTGGCCGAAAATTGCATGATAAATGGAGGAAAAATATTTCTTAATTATTGAATTTTAAATCTTAAGTGTTTTATTTACCCATTAAATATTTTAGTGAATTAATAAATTAATTATTGAACTTAAATGAACTTATTTACTACTTACCTAAAATTACTTAAATAATTCCTTAAACATTCTTTTACATTGAATTAACTTATTATTTATCTTAAATAAATTATAGGAATGTTTTCTTAATATCAAATTTTATCTTCATACTCCAACTCCAGTCCGGCCTCACTTATTTAACTGAAAAGATAATAACTAACTACTTCATAAATAATTAAATTTAAAAAAGAATTTAAATCCTCATGCATAAAATCATTTTAATTTAAAAGAATTTAAATCCTCATGCATAAAATCATTTTAATTTAAATAATAGTAATTATGCATGGCTTATACGTAGTCTGGTTTAACGGGTTCTACAATTCAGTTCAAATGGCCAATCAAATTCCCGCTCACATGTTGAATGCTATGGCTATCAACTTTGGATCAGTTCTATCAGTTGGAGAAGCCGATGTCAAAAACGTATTTTTGAAGCTCGAATCAGCTGGGCTAAGGACATTTTTGGGGCAATCTTCACAAGAGATTTACCCGAAGGAACTTCAAGACTTCTACTCCAATGGAAAGATCAATTTTGACGGAAGCATCATTTCTACTGTCAATGGTTAGTTGTTGACCATCTCTGAAAATTCTTTTGGAGAAATGTTCTTGTCGCCTTCTGATGGATTGGCACATCTTGCTGAGGTGAAAGCATCTGATGTTGGAGATGCAAACCCTCCTCTCTGCTGATGGACGAAAAATCAAGGTTTCCGATCAATAGAAGGAATTGAAGCATGAAGTTCAGTTGCTGGCCGATATTGTAGCCAAGGGGCTATTGGCGAAGGCAGGATCTTTTGCTGCCCTTACCTTGGAGAAATTTCAAGCCATCTCTATTATCATGGCTGGACGAAGACTTAACTGGAAGCGCCTTATCTTCAATATTTTGAGAATATGTTCCAGTCCACCAAGCAGTCCAAGGGATTTGCTGTTCAGCTGAGCTATTTGATGAAAGCCAAAGGATTGGTGGCTGATGATTCAGAGAGATCATCAAAATTCGAAGTTTTCAATGCCAAAAACGTTCAACCACCAAAGACTAAGCTGGACATCTTTCCTGATCTGTTTGTGAAGATCAAGAAGGAGATTGAGACTCAGTAGGCTGCTCCCAAGTCAGTTAAAAAGGCCAAGTCTCTAGCACAACTAAAGACTAACAAGAGAAAACTGATCGTCAGTGGATCAGATTCTAAGGAAACACCCTTTCAATTGATTAGTAAGAAGCAAAAGACTCAGAAGACAAAGCCAGTGGCTATGTTGGCATCTATCCCACCTGAGAGACTAAAGCCCTCAGATGCTCAACAGCCTATTCAGGCTATTCATTGGAAAGCTATTCCAGTTGATAAGAAGAAGGAATCAGCAAAAGTTGCAGATCCTTTGATCCAGGGTATTATATATCATGGTCCCAAGAAAGTATACATCTGATTATTTGATCCACTAGCTAATTAACCGAATACATAATTCAAGTATTCTCTAACACTAATAGTTCTCATCTAACTCAAGTTTTCACCAGTTCCGAGGAGTATAGAAGGGAACATCACCTGAAAAGTAACAATATAATAAACAAAACAATATTACACCCAAAAAAACGAAACGTAGTTTACTACCTGTTAACAAAGGACTGCCACCAAATAACAAGGTGGCTGAAATTAATGAAAATGAAGAAGTAAGTTTTGAAAAAGCCATCACCTTTACCTACCAAGCGGTCCACACCCACAAAAGTAAACAAAGAAAAACTCGCATCCATGGTTCATCCATACTAGCAAATTGCCGAATCATGATTCTCATGGATTTCATGGAAATTTTTTACCACAGAACCACTATCAAACAACTATCTACCCAAATGAATACGGTGTTGCACCTAAATGTGGTAGCAGCACTTGCATATCTTTAATCTACCAAGTTTCACAACAGTAGTACAATAAACACTCAAGATGCTGAATACAAAAATATATTGTGAAGGGCGAAAAAAGAAAAATCTGATGAAAGAGTGACTCTTTGATCTTTGAAATGACTAAAAGGAAGAGCATTCCGAACAGTTGCAACATAATTATGACGAAACTGTTAGCTTTTAAACCCAGAGAACGTACGTCCAAAAGAAAGAAACAAAAACAAATTGATTCACTGTTGGACTGAATGACAAAAAAGAATACTATTCGTGATGAATGAAGTCTACCTACTTACAGTACTTTTATACTAGGGAAAACTAAACAGAAAACATAAAAATCAGGAAACCAATATGCATGTATCTCGCACGTTGAAAACAGAAAGATAACAAGAAAGAGAGAAAAAATAGTATGGGTTGTTTCCGCCTTTCACTCGATCGGGATTTGGATTTTCACAGCTTGATCTTATCTGGATTATCTGCTTACATTACTCCCCCTAATCCTGACTTGGCTCCAAATCACGGACTCCGAGTAGCTGACGCATGGAAGCTAACTTCACTCCTGACAGTGCTTTGGTCAATGAATCAGCTCGTTGTTCTCCAGTGTTGACAAACTCTACCACAATATGCCCCTTCTCAACACATTCTCTGATAAAATGAAACCTTGTATCTATACGACCGTGAAATACCGGGTTCTTCATGAGAGCTATGGCAGATTTGTTATCAACAAATAAAGTTATTGGCTTTGGCTCTATATCGGTTAACTCACCAGCAAAACTCCTTAACCACAGAGCTTGGCAGGCCACATCTGTTGCTTGCCTTGAACTCAGCTTCACAAGACGAAAGTGCCACCGTCTTCTGCTTTTGTGAGTTCCAGGACACTAAATTTTCATTAAAGTAGAAAGCCATTCGACTAGTTCTTTTTCTCCCATGCGATCACCAGCTAAGTCACTATCCGAATAGCCGAATATAGCAAATTTTTGGGGTCCCTTCACATAAGTAAGTCCAAAATGGATTGTGCCTCTCAAATATCTGAGAATTTGCTTAACCACCTTGTGATACATTATTGTAGGTCTGTCCATGTATCTACTTGCCATTCCTACTGCGTATGAGATGTCTGGTCGTGTGTGTAATAAGTATCTGAGACAACCAATGATACGTCTAAATTCTGTGGCATCAACGGGAGTCCCTTCCAAGTCTTTGTGCTGTTGCATCTTGGGCTCCATCGAATACTTCGAGGCATTGCAATCTGCCATCTTGAACTGGGACAAGATTTTCTTAGCATAGGCTGATTGTTTAAGTAATGTTCGACCCTTTTGTTGTTCCGCCTCAAAACCTAAGTAATAGGAGAGAAGACTCAAGTCACTCATTTCAAATTCTGTCATCATTTGCTGCTTGAACTTGTTGATTTCTTGGACGCTGTTTCCTGTTACAATTAGATCATCAACATACACTCCAACAATCACTCTTGCTTCACCTTTACTTCTTATGTACACTGCCTGTTCTTGAGTACATTTCCTGAAGCCTAGCTCTTTTAGGCACTTATCAAATCGAATGTTCCAAGCTCGTGGAGCTTGGCATAATCCATAGAGGGCCTTTGACAGCCTATACACCTTATGCTTCTGGTTTTGTACTTCAAACCCTTCTGGTTGGGTAACATATACTTCTTCTTCTAACTCACCATTAAGAAACGCAGACTTCACATCTAGATGGTGTACCTCCCAACTTTGATTTGCAGCAAGTGCAAGAATGACTCGGATAGAGTCAAGTCTAGCTACAGGTGCAGATACCTCTTCGAAATCGATGCCTTGCTTTTGTACATAACCTTTAGCCACCAACCTTGCTTTGTGCTTAACAACCTGCCCATCTGAATCTTTCTTTACTTTGAATATCCACTTTAGGCCGATGGGTTTGTGGCCTGAAGGGAGCTCAGTTAGGGTTCAGGTGTTATTTTTTTCAATGGATTTCAACTCTTCCTTCATTGCTTCGTACCAGTAGATTTCGATTACAGCTTCTTGGTAACAGGTTGGTTCCTCAGACACCACCATCATCACTTCACTCTCTTCTTCATCGATAGCAACCACTTCCCCAGTATTGGCGTAAATATCATCGATTGACCTAAAACGGATAGGTATTTCTTGGGATTCAGGGGTGATTGTCACCAGAGGCAAAGTAGCCTCATGAGTATTTGACGGAAGTATAGTTGAACATAACATTTCTGCCGCTGGTGGTGTGACATTGATAAGTTCAATTTATTGTACTTTTATTATTTGTTTTTAACTTGGAATTTTGTGATTCTTGAGCAGGTTTGATATGATTTGTTGTTGTTTTTGTTATTGTAGTTTGGAAGTTTAGAATGAGAATTTGGAGTAGTAAATTGATGAATTAAAAAAGTGCAAAGGACTTTTTCCCCGAAGCATGACCGCACCCGCGGTCTTGTTAGCACCGCACCCACGGTCCCTCGACTTGGAAATAAAAGATTTTCTGCCGAAGCATCACCGCACCCGCGGTGCCATCTCTACCGCACTCGCGGTATTCGAAGTTGCAAAGTGTGAAGTCCCCCGAACCATCACCGCACCCGCGGTGCCATCTACACCGCACCCGCGGTCCATGCAAAACAAAGTCCGAAAAATCTGTAACTTTGTGGACTTTGAATAAAAGTAGAGGAAAATGGTGTGCTGCGTGGGGAAGCTTGTCTGGACTATAAAATGCTTCTATTATTCACCATCTAGGTCATTGGGAGCCAAGGGAAGGAGTGGATGCTACAAAGAAGAGATTGAAGATCAAGTTCATCCTTAGGAAATCTTTTGCACACTTGTGGACAGAAATTTCATTGCACTCCAAAACTCTTGTTCTAAGTTCTTCTTTCTTTATTTTTACTTTTATTTGACATGTCTTGTTTAAGATTTATGTGTTGTTGTGTTATTTTTATTATGAACTAATTTTTATATCTAGAGGAATGATGGACAAAACTAGAAACCATGTGTTGGGATTTATGATTTATGCTATATAAGTTTTCCTTATTGTTCATTTGTATTTTTCCAATCTTAATGCTTTCATTTTATTGGCCATATCTTGAATGATTCTTATGTTTATAATTATCACTTGGAAAAGGAAATTTATAAACAAGAAAGGGAAAAATACATCGATAGTATTTATATAGTTCGGGAGGACATATATTGCTATTGAAACCATTAAAAGAATTTAGTGCTTATTGTATTATTTAATTATAGATTGTTGATGGGGACGTTACAATCTGTTGTTAGATAATTTGTATCTACTTAGCACTCGGGAGAGGGAGTAGATAAATTAGAATTCTTGGCTAATGTATAATAAGGACATTTATAATATAGCTACACAAAATAACACATGGTGGATAGTTGCGTTAAATCGGACTTCTAGATCTTTTATTCCATAGTTATTTGTTATAAAAAGTTTGGTGTTATAATATAATTAAATTTATTTTTTAATCTAGTTATTGGTGAAAACAAATCTGTCAATTGATTATTCTAAATAAAGTCGAGACTATTTCAATTGCAAACATTAATATAAATTTAGAAATACATTCCTCGTGGTATCGACACTTGTACTTAAAATTACATTTTACTATAACTTGACGTCGTGCACTTGCGAGCAATCAAGAAAACACGCAACAAGTTTTTGGCGCCGTTGCCGGGGAGTGTATATTTTAAATTTATATTTGTATTGTTACCAATTAGTCTTTATTTTAATTTACAGCTGTTTTTATTGTAATACATTAAACATTGATTCGTGTCTTATCTTTGTTTGACAGTGCATGCGAAGATCGCAAAATCTTGACTTGCTTATCTTTGATCCTGAAATCGAAAGAACCGAAAGAAGATTAAGAAAGGCAAGAAGAGAAGAGATTCGAGCAATGGCTGAAAACAGAGATAATGAAAATCCACCCCCTGCAATACCCATCAGAGATCATTTTAGGCCGGTACTGAATGCTCATTACTCGGGCATAGCACGAGGGACTATTAATGCAAACAACTTTGAGCTTAATCCAGCATTGATAAACATGGTTCAACAGAATCAATTTGGGGGAGCCGCTACTGCAGATCCTCATTTACATCTTAGAACATTCCTTGAAATTACTGACACGGTAAAAATAAATGGTGTTTCTGATGATATAATTCGATTGCGTTTGTTTCCTTTTTCTCTTAGGGACCAAGCAAGAGGATGGCTCCAATCGCTTCCTTTGGGGAGTATCACTACATGGCAGGAGTTAGCAACCAAGTTCCTTGCTAAATATTTTCCACCTGCGAAGTCTGCATAGTTGAAGATAGAGATAAGTACTTTTAGGCAGACTGATTTTGAGCAATTATATGAGGCATGGGAACGTTATAAGGAGTTGTTGAGAAGATGTCCAAACCATGGTTTTGAAGATTGGGTACAGATTGAATTGTTTTACAATGGTTTGAATGGACAAACAAGAGGCACTGTTGATGCAGCAGCTGGTGGCACGATATTTGCAAAATCACCTGATCAAGCATATGATTTGCTTGAACAGATGACCATTAACAGCTATCAATGGCCGTCTGAGAGGTCAGGAGTAAAGAAGCAAGCTGGAATTTATGCCATAGATCTTATTACATCACTCACCGCTCAAGTTTCAGCTTTGACAACTCAAATTGCAGCAATGAATAAGGCTAGTACATCAGAGGTTGAAAATGCATCGGTTGTTACTGAAGAACCACATATTCCTGATGAGGCTCATTATATCAACAATAGGAATTTTGGTGGCTATGGAGGATATCGAGGTAACCCTCCCCCTAACACTTATCATCCTGGTTTGAGAAATCATGAAAATTTTTCATATGCTAATAATAAGAATGTGTTGAATCCTCCACCGGGGTTCAATACATCAAAGGGGGAAGGAAAACCTTCACTTGAGGATCTAGTTGAGACATTTGTTGTTGAATCTAGTAAAAGAATGGCTAGGACTGAATCTCGTCTTGATGGCATGGAAACTCACATGGGAAATATGGGTGCCACAATGAAATCATTGGAGACACAGATTGGTCAATTGGCTAATGCATTGAGAGATCAAAATAAAGGTCAATTCCCAAGTAATACTGAAGTGAATCCAAAGGAGCAATGCAAAGCTGTAACTTTGAGAAGTGGAAGGTAACTTGAGGTTAAAAATTCCAAAGAGAAGGATGAAAATGAGATAACAGTTGAAGAAGTTGAAACTGAGGGATCCAAAGCTGAAGTTGAAGCTGAACAACCTCCTGTATTTAAGCCAGTTCTTCCATATCCGCAGAGGTTCAAAAAGAAGAAATTGGATGATCAATTTGCAAAATTTTTGGAGATTTTCAAGAAGATTCACATCAACATTCCATTTGCTGATGCTTTAGAGAAAATGCCAAACTATGCAAAGTTCATCAAAGATGTGATGTCAAAGAAAAGAAGTTGCATGAGTTCGAGACAGTTAAGTTAACCGAAGAGTGTAGCGCCATACTCCAAAGGAAACTACCACAGAAACTCAAAGATCCAGGGAGTTTTACTATTACTTGTGTTATTGGTGGTTCTAGAATCAATAAAGCTTTATGTGATTTAGGTGCCAGTATTAATTTAATGACTTTTTCTATTTACAGGACTTTGGAGCTTGGCGAGGTGAAGCCTAGCACTATTACCCTGCAGCTGGCGGACAGATCACTTACATATCCACGGGGGATAGTGGAGGATGTTCTGGTAAAGGTAGACAAATTTATATTTCCTGCTGATTTTATCATTCTAGATATGGAAGAAGATCAGGAGACTCCGCTTATCTATGGAAGGCCGTTCTTGGCCACTGGAAAAGCTTTGATTGATGTGCACAAGGGCGAGCTCACATTGAGAGTAGGTGGAGAAGAAGTCATGTTCAACATCTACAACACAATCAAAGAACCAAATGAGGTAAGTACTTGTAATAGTATTGATGTAATTGATTCATGTGTATCTCATGTTGGTGCATGTAGGATGACGAAAGATTCCTTGGAAAGATGTTTGTTGGAATCGGCGTCTGCACTGGATGAAAGTGATTGGGATGTGAAAGATGAGATACTAGCTCTCAATACACTGCCTAAAGAAAAGAGTGATGTGCATCATGTAGAGCTACTTGAAGATGCAAGTAAAGAGGTACCAAAAGCATCTCCTGAATTGAAGGAATTGCCAAGTCACCTTTGTTATGCATTTTTTAGGTGAAAATTCGACATATCCGGTAATTATCTCTTCTTTTCTTACTTGTGTTGAAAAAGAGAAATTGTTGAGAGTGTTGAGGGAATTTAAATCTGCTTTGGGATGGACAATTGCTGATATAAAGGGGATTAGCCCTACTGTTTATATGCATAAAATCTTGATGCAGGAGTCATATTCACCTTATGTTGATCATCAGAGAAGACTTAATCCAGCAATGAAAGAAGTTGTGAGGGCTGAGGTATTAAAACTGTTAAATGCTGGTGTTATTTATGCTATATCTGATAGCTCGTGGGTTTCACCAGTACAAGTAGTGCCTAAGAAAGGGGGAATAACTCTAGTGAGAAATGAGAATAATTAATTGATTTCAACTCGTCCAGTGACTGGTTGGCGAGTATGCATAGACTACAGGAAATTGAATGATGCTACTAGGAAAGATCACTTCGCTCTTCCCTTTATTGACCAGATGCTTGATAGAGTGGGTGGTTATCATTATTATTGCTTTCTAGATGGTTATTCAGGTTACAATCAGATTGTCATAGCACCGGAGGATCAGGAGAAGACTACCTTCACTTGCCCCTATGGTACATTTGCTTTCAGGAGAATGTCATTCGGTCTGTGCAATGCACCTGCTACTTTTCAGAGGTGTATGATGGCCATATTTTCTGACATGGTCGAGGAAATAATGGAGGTTTTTATGGATGATATAACTGTGTTTGGTTCATCTTTTGATCACTGTTTGCAAAATCTAATGCTTGTTTTGCAGAGATGTCAGGCGAAAAATTTAGTTTTGAATTGGGAAAAATGTCACTTCATGGTTCCAGAAGGAATTGTGCTTGGGCATAAAATTTCGGCTAAAGGAATAGAAGTTGACAGAGCTAAAGTTGTGGCAATTGAATATCTCCCAACACCGAAGAATGTGAAAGGGATCAGAAGTTTCTTGGGACATGCCGGGTTCTATCGTCGTTATATCAAGGATTTCTCTAAAATTACTAGACCTTTATGTAATTTGTTAGAGAAAGATTTGACATTTATTTTTGATGATGATTGTTTGCAAGCATTTAACAAGATCAAGGAAGCACTTATTTCTGCTCCCATTATGATAGTGCCTGATTGGAAGGAGCCATTTGAGCTCATGTTCGATGCTAGCGACTATGCTGTGGGAGCAGCATTGGGACAGAGGCGAAACAAGATGTTCAAGGCTATATACTATGCAAGTCGTACACTTAATGCAGCCCCACAGAA
This sequence comes from Primulina eburnea, assembly GCF_022965805.1. Classification (NCBI taxonomy): domain Eukaryota; kingdom Viridiplantae; phylum Streptophyta; class Magnoliopsida; order Lamiales; family Gesneriaceae; genus Primulina; species Primulina eburnea. The sequence goes on from NC_133116.1 coordinate 14,482,681, forward strand.
CTATACAACTACTGAGAAAGATATGCTAGCAGTGGTGTTTGCATTTGACAAGTTCAGAACATATCTCATTGGCACCAAGGTAACTGTTTTCACTGACCATGCAGCTCTTCGTTACTTGTTTGCCAAAAAGGATTCCAAGCCCAAGTTGATACGATGGATACTCCTACTTCAAGAATTTGACTTTGAAGTAAAAGACAAGAAAGGTTGTGAAAACCAGGTGGCAGATCACTTGTCACGACTAGAGCTGGAAGAAAGAACTGACGGTGGAGTTATCAATGAGTCGTTCCCAGACGAACAACTGTTTGAGTTAAATTCTAAACTCCCTTGGTTTGCTGATATAGCTAACTTCTTGTCTTGTGGTACTCTTCCTCCAGATCTAAATCACCATCAGAAAAAGAAGTTCTTCCATGATATCAAATTTTTCTTATGGGATGATCCTTGTGTGTATAAGAGATGTGCTGACCAAGTGATTAGGAGATGTGTTGATGGCGAAGATGCAAACAAAATTCTGGAACAATGTCATTCATCACCTTATGGTGGACATTTTGGAGCAACACGAACAGCAGCTAAGGTATTGCAATCAGGTTTTTTCTGGCCTACTTTGTTTAAGGATAGCTATACCTTAGTGAAATCATGTGATATGTGCCAAAGGTTAGGAAACATTTCTAGGCGTCATGAATTGCCACTGACAAATATTTTGGAAGTGGAACTTTTTTATTTCTGGGGCATAGATTTCATGGGACCTTTTCCCCCTTCTTTTGGTTAATCTTATATATTATTAGCTGTAGATTATGTTTCGAAATGGGTGGAAGCAATCGCCACCAGTACTAATGATGCTCGTGTTGTAGTTAAGTTTGTGCACAAGAACATCTTCACCAGATTTGGAACACCGAGAGCCATCATAAGTGACGAAGGTACGCACTTTTGCAATAAAATTTTTAACTCACTGATGGCTAAATACAATGTGAAGCACTGAGTGGCATTAGCATATCATCCTCAGTCGAACGGACAAGCTGAAATATCCAACCGGGAAATCAAGCAAATATTAGAAAAGACTGTCAATACAAACCGGAAAGATTGGGCTATAAAGTTGGATGATGCATTGTGGGCTTATAGGACCGCGTTCAACACGCCTATTGGGATGTCTCCCTATAGGTTGGTTTTTGGTAAAGCCTGTCACTTGCCGCTGGAATTGGAGCATCGAGCATTTTGGGCAGTTAAGAAGTTGAACTTTGACTTGAAAGCATCTGGCGATGGCAGAAAACTACAGTTAAATGAAATGGAGGAGTTCCGCAATGATACATACGAAAATGCCAAGATTTATAAAGAACAGACCAAAAAGTGGCACGATAAACTCATTGTACGAAAGGAGCTCAAACCAGGACAACAAGTACTATTGTTCAACTCCCGTTTGAAGTTGTTTCTTGGTAAGTTGAAATCGCGTTGGTCAGGTCCATTTTTGGTGGAGACGGTGTACCCTCATGGGCCGATTGAGCTAAATGCAGTGATGGGAGGACTTTCAAGGTGAACGGGCAGCGAGTTAAGCCATACTATGGAAATGAAGTAAGGCACCTTGACAACATTCCTTTGGGCGGATCAACTTGATATAGATTGATGGTAGTCGGACTGAAGACGTTAAACCAAGCGCTTATTGGGAGGCAACCCCAACTTTTGTTTATATTTTGCATTTTGTTTCAGGTTTTGTTTTTATTTTTGTATCGTGATTATTTTTGGTTGTGCATTTTTAATTTAGTGTGTGCTTATATCAGTATGCTAAAATCGAAAATTTTTGTACTTCCGTTGCGCTTCCGGTCACCGTAACCAATCCCCTTTCAAGTGGTATCCGAGCTATGGTTACGATTTTGTGTAGCAAATACAAGATATTATGTTGAGATCGATTTCTAACCGCATGAGGTGAAGTTTTGCAACGATTCAAGGCCGGGTTTGGGGCGGCTTTTGGGCAGCAAGTTGCTGCCCATTTTGGGCAGCATGGGCTGCCCGAGGGGCTGCCCGAAACGAGCAGCAAGGGCAGCCCGAACAGCCCCCCATTTTTAATAAAAAAAAAAAAATTTTGACATGTTGGCCGGAATGTTGGCCGGAATCCGACGACGGAGCTCCGGCGACGGCGATGACGACTAGGGTTTCCAAAAGTGTTTTGGAATATCAAAGTGTCATGGGCCTTGAGTTGTTGGGCCATTAGATGTCTAACATGTTTGTGAATTTTAAATGGCCCAAAATATTTTTGGTGAAAAATGAGTTTTTGGGCCCTTAAGTTTAAAATTACAAAAGTTGCAAATTTTTCTCATGAAATAAATAATTGAAGTTGGACTTTAATTATTTATAGTAAATTGTGATTTATAAGAAATTCGGTTATAAATAAATTAATTGGAAAGTAGACAAAGGTGTTTGTATACTTTGTTAATTTAGTTTATAATCGTGGCGGTTAGTGATTGGATCAAGATATATAATATTGGATCAATTAATTATTGTGATAATTAATTGATGGTGTATGATATGTGATATTATGCATGAAGGATGATCAAAAGCCCAAGCCCAATTTGCTAGGTGTATGCTAGGATATTTTGTGTTGAATGATTGTAATAATTATCAAATTTAAAGTGGGCTTGGTTTATGGCCCGTTCCCACCCCATGAGATGTATCCCTATTTGCCATGGATATTTATTTGTAAATATTAGTATAGTGGATGATCAAGATTGGAAGATGGTGGCCATGATGATTATGAAGATCGAAGACATGTAAATATTGGAAGCTAATGTAATAGTTGCATTGCATCCCGTGCATTTACCCTAGGATTGGACCTAGACCCGTGTTTAGCTCACACGGTCCGTTAGTATTGGGGCGATTGATCATCCTTGTTTGTTTACTGTTTATAATATATGCATGATATGTTATAAATAATGAGTATGTGCGTTATTATTATGATAATAACAAAGTTGCATGAATCCGGCAAACATACGATCAAACATAGCGAGCTTTTAAAATAAAATTAATGATGAGACCTTTCAAAATTAAAAACCCTCATTTTGAATAAGATTCAAAATTAATATCAAGCCCGAAAAGGGAAATTATAAATTTGTTTATAATTTCCTTGTCTTCCATCGACAATGGGTGCATGATGAACGCTACCCGTACTCGGGGCTCGGCTCATATTATTGGGGGAGCTTTGGGTGTCGGAAAGCTGTGACATCCATTGACATGGTGATGTGAACTACGTGGAACTCCCATGATTTCGGCTCATATTATTGAGGGAACTCATGGCGACCGTCCATTAAGGTTCAACATCGATGGGTAAGGCTTGACACGTGAAGATGAACGACGTCTATAATGGGTCCTAATCAAACGTGAGACAAAAGTTTATGTTAAGGGTTGCATTGTGATGCAATTGGGAAACTACCTTTTAGGAATTCTGATTGGCTGATATTATTCGGGATCATAATTCGCTAATTGGACCTTACGTACCTACTGAGGAAAGGAGTTTCCCGTTTTCACTAGAGGGTAGTGAAAGATGTCAAAACAGTGGGAGCAAATATTTATGAAGTAAAAGTCCAAACTTCATATCTTACTAAATATTTTAAAATAGTCATCAACATTTATCTGTTTTTTACTTTTCAGTACAAATTGACAATGTCATCGATTCGCAATCCGATATCCGTAATACTCGACAAACACATATTAACTGGACCTAATTACCTCACTTGGCTAAGAAACCTGAAAATCGTCTTGAATTCGGAAAGGGTAGCATATACACTGACTGAGTCGCCCCCTCTTGAGGCTTCGACTGACTGCAATCCTGAGGAATTGCAGGCTTACAAGGAATGGTGTGACCATGACTTGATAGCCAGGTGTTATATGCTGACTTCTATGAATGATGAGCTGCAGAGGCGTTTTGAGGATGCAAAGAATGCTGCTGACATTCATAAGCACCTCAAAGAGCTCTTTGGTGAGCAGACTCGGCCTCTTAGGCATGCTACTGTCAAGGAGCTGATCACTATGCGCATGCGAGATGGGGCCTCGGTCCATGAGCATGGCTTAAAGATGATCGGGCTCGTGGACAAGCTCGTTGGCATGGATCTGATCTTGCCTTCGGAGTTGACCACCGACGTGTTGCTGTTATCATTGCCTAGCTCATTTGATCCTTTTGTGGTGAACTTCAACATGAACAAGATGGAGCAGACTCTTGAGGAGTTGGTGAATATGCTTGTTACGTTTGAATCAACCATCAAAAAAGAGAAGTTGGTTCTTTATGTGGGTTCTTCATCTGGTACGAAGATTGATCCACATGGGAAGGGAATGAAAAGTTCTTTCCAACGTCCCAAGAAGAACGTGCCTTGATGAGGCAATCTCCGAATCCCGTTGTGGCAGCCATACCAGTTAAGGCTGACAAGACTAGTGATGAATGTCATCACTGCAAGAAGCCTGGACATTGGAGGCGTAATTGCAGAGAATATCTTTCCCAGAAGAGTCCTGGAAACGGTATGCTCTACATTGAAGTAAACATTTCAATTAACTCTACTTCTTGGGTATTGGATACCAAATGTTGATCACATCTCTGTAATGGGTTACAGGTGATGGGAAGAAGTAGGAATCTTAAGGGAAGGTGAGACCTTCTTGAGAATGGCTATGGAGCAAGAGTTGCTGCCAAGACCTTAAGAAATGTTTACTTATTAGTGAACAATGATTTTAAGTTAATTTTAAGAGATGTTTTGTTTGTACCTTTTTGGTGAAAAACATTGTTTCCATTTCTATTGTGATAAAAATGGATATTCATTTTTATTTAGCAAAGGTGTTTGCAACATTTACAAGAATGAATGTTTAATTGGTACTTGAGAACTTGAAAACGATCTCTATAACTTAAAATTGAAAGATATTCCATTAAATGTCCATTCAAAGGCAGACACCATATGAGATATGGATGGGTAAGCCTCCCAAGTATTCTTATCTTAGAATATGGGGGTACCCTGCTTATGAAGCAGGTAGTGGGAGATAAATTGGATAGTCGATCCATTTTATGTTACTTTGTGGGATATCCAAGGAATTCAGTTGGATATCATTTCTATCATCCCCAAGAAACAAAGGTGTTTGTTTCTAGGAATGCGACCTTTTTGGAAAAGGAATTTCTATTGGATAGAAAATGGGAGATGATAGAACTCGAAGAGGTTCGAGAGACACCCACAATTATAGAACCCACACCCGAAGAGCCAAGAGAGGAGATACAAGCTCCTAGAAGATCCGAGAGAGTCTCGAGACCTCCTATGAGGTATGGTCAGATTCTTGAAGAGGGCCATGATGAGCCTAACCATGGATGAGATCCAAGGACCTTCAAGTAAGCGTTATCTGATGCCGATTCATTCAAATGGCTTGAAGCTATGGAATCTGAGATGGATTCCATGTATTCGAACCAAGTGTGGAATCTCAGTGGATCCACCTGAGGGAATTGTTCCCATAGGGTGTAAATGGATTTACAAGAGGAAACTTGGGGCGGATGGGACGGTATTGACCTTCAAGGCGCGATTGGTGGCAAAAGGATATACTCAAAGACAAGGAGTTGACTTTGAGGAAACCTTTTCACCAGTCGCAATGTTCAAGTCCATAAGGATTTTTCTAGCCATAGCTGCATGGTATGACTATGAGATATGGCAGATGGATGTTAAGACAGTCTTTCTTAATGGGGATTTTAAGAAAGTGATTTACATGTCTCAACCTGAAGGGTTTACATCTATCGGAAGTGAGCATATGGTATGCAAACTTCAAAGATCTATTTATGGTCTAAAGCAGGCATCTAGGAGTTGGAACCTTAGATTCGATAGTACAATCAAAGAGTTGATTTACTAAGAATCCTAAGGAACCCTGTGTGTATAAGAAGGTCAGTGGGAGTGTTGTGACATTCCTGGTGCTTTATGTTGATGACATTCTAATCATTGGGAATTATGTAGGAATGTTGCAATCAACTAAAATATGGTTAGCAAGTGAGTTCTCGTTATAGGACTTGGGTGAAGCATCTTTTGTATTGAGAATACAGATCTATAGAGATAGATCGAAAATATTACTTGGTCTCACCCTAGTCCACATACACTGATACCATCGTGAAGCAGTTCTCGATGGATAAGTCCATAAGAGGACATCTACCAATGTGTCATGGTGTGTCCCTATCCAAGTCTGTCTCCCAAGACTGATGCAAAGATAGTGGCGATGACACGCATTCCGTATGCTTCGGCAATTGGTAGCATCATGTATGGGATGATATCTACACATCCTGACATGACTTTCGCACTAAGTGTAGTGAGTAGATATCAATCGAACCCTGGTCTTCCACATTGGAAAGCTGTGAAAGACATCCTCAAGTAGTTGAGAAGGACCAATAAATTGTTCTTGGTCTATAGGGTGGAGAACTAAAATTGGATGGCTATACCGACTCTAACTTCCAAAGCGATATAGATGACTCGAAGTCTACCTCTGGTTTTGTATTCATGCTCAATGGTGCTGCTGTCTCTTGGAAGAGTTCCAAGAAAGACAATACTGCGGATTCCAGCACAGAGGCCGAATACATTGCTGCATCGGATGCAGCAAGGGAGGCTGTTTGGATAAGGAATTTCGTCTAAGAGTTGGACGTCATTCCTAATAGAGTTGCTCCTATCCCGGTGTTGTGTGACAACACGGGAGCTTTAGCTCAAGCAAAGGAGCCAAGGTCTCATCAGAAGTCCAAACAAGTATTGAGAAAGTACCACATCCTCGGAGAGATTGTGGAAAGAGAAGTGTCTATCGACAAAGTCGGCTCCGCAGACAATGTTGTTGATCCACTAGCTAAGCCTTTACCTGGACCATTATTCGAGATGCATCGCGAATCAATGGGTTTGAAGCATATGGGTAGTTGGCTCTAGTGCAAGTGGGAGATTGTTAGAGTAGGTGCCCGTCGAGCCAATTGTTGGCCGAGTGTTCACAATGAAGCTCTATGTATAAGCAGTCTTTATTTTAATAATATTTGAAATTATTATTTTGGCACATCTTTATCTGTATACCCATGCTAGTTGCATAGATAAAGCCCTTGAATATACAAATAGTAGAAAGAATATGAGATGCTCATATGATGAGTATCATGAAACTCATATTTGTAATACTGTATATTCTAAACGGTTCCTAGTCGATTCAGCCGCCACTAAGAAGGATATAGGCCGCTCGAGTTAGAGACTAGTATCTGCGATGTGAGTACCATGTTTCATTGGTAGGGGACATTGTGATGTCCGAGCATGCAGATAGGTGCTCCTGGTAGAGTGCACTGAACAACCCTCCATAAAAGGACTTTCAAGTGGTTCTCACTTATCGAGTGGAAAAGTCCTGGTTTATGGTTGTACACCATTAGTCCTTATGACCCGGGACAACATTGAGACTCTATGTGCTAGCGTTTCACTTTGACTTGTTTACCGACTCTTATGGGGTCATCAGGTGGCAAGGTTGGGTGATCTGTCGAAACATATAGGAGTCGATGCATTGTAGTCGGGGATTCACCGCTTACCTTCGGGTATGGATATCCTATGTGTTATCATGTGTATGTAGGTTGAAATCTCTGGCCAGATTATGGTGGTAATTATGAAAGGGGTTTCATAGATTACACCATTGATGCAACTACGACATGACACATAGTATCGATTCATTGACAACTCTCGATAAACCAATGGTTGTCGAATCGGTCGGGATATATGAGTTGAAGGGACCGTACTGTACGCTAACCATAATTGAATGGTTCTTGCAGGCACTATCATTTGATACCTAGGGAATCATGTAAGCGATGCTGCTAGGCGTTTAACATGATTGGTTGGGTACTATCAGACTTGAGTTCTGACGTTCTTGTTATCAAGGTGTTGATAAATAAGAATGGAGCAATTGGGGTATGCTCATATAAGGACATGTTTAGTCCGAATCATATGGAGATGTGAACCCACGGCTAGTTGTATCAATGAACCATTGAGGGCCACACAAGTACTAGCTTTCTAGATCCCGTTGAGAAGTAAAATAGTTCAATGTGTTGAACGGCTTATAAAGGAGTTTATAAGTGTAAGGAAAATTAGAAGTATGACTTCTATAAAGAGAAAATAGTTCAATGTGTTGAACGGCTTATAAATGAGTTTATAAGCGTAAGGAAAATTAGAAGTATGACTTCTATAAAGGAGAAAATAGTTCAATGTGTTGAACGACTTATAAATGAGTTTATAAGTGCAAAGAAAAATAGAAGTTTGACTTCTATGAGAGAAATGTAAATTTTAATTTATGGAAGTGTTCCTAAATTAAAATTTGGCCAAATAAATAATGTATTTGAAAATTGTGATTTTCATAAACATTATTATGGACTAAATTTAATTAATTCAAGTGTTGAATTAATTAAACACTAGTGGGCCTAGTTGAGTTTAAATAATTAAATTAATTCGAGTGTTGAATTAATTAAATAATATTGGGTCTTGTAGAGCCCAATAGAAAATAATTATTTAACTAGTGGACTTGAGTAAATTCAAGTAATGTTTAATTAGTCTCAAATATGTTTGAGATAATTAAAATAAGTCCATGGATTTTTAATTGTTAAAAATCAAATAAGATTTGCATGCATGGGAGGTGAAAGGTTGGGAGACAACTTTTTGTATAACCAAGGCTTGGCATGCAACATTTTACTTTAACTTTTCCCACAACCCAAAAAAATGTCTCTCCTTCTCTCCTAGCATGAATAGTGCCGAAAATACTATTCACTTCTCTCAATTTTTCTCTCATTCTTGTTCTTCAATTGTTGGAGAATAACACTCACTTCTCAAAGAAAAATCCTCATATTTTTCTAGTGCAAAATATGAGGGGATCTACCTAGTTGGTGGTGGGCTTAATAGTTGAGCAAGGAGTGCTCAAAGGAAGCTTGAAGATAGTTTCTACCATTGAAGAGCTTAGTTGTATATCAACTAAGTTGGAGCCATCATCAATATTTTAAGACTGATAGGTACATTTCTAAACACACTATGATTGTCATTTTTGTGTTTTATTGTATTTGCTACACAAATCTTGAGGTGGCCGAAAATTTTTGCTCAAAATTTGATTTTTTTAAACTTCCGTTGCGCTTCCGGTCACCGTAACCGATCCCCTTTCAAGTGGAATGAGCACTCCTTGCTCAACTATTAAGCCCACCACCAACTAGGTAGATCCCCTCATATTTTGCACTAGAAAAATATGAGTATTTTTCTTTGAGAAGTGAGTGTTATTCTCCAACAATTGAAGAACAAGAATGAGAGAAAATTGAGAGAAGTGAATAGTATTTTCGGCACTATTCATGCTAGGAGAGAAGGAGAGACATTTTTTTGGGTTGTGGGAAAAGTTAAAGTAAAATGTTGCATGCCAAGCCTTGGTTATACAAAAAGTTGTCTCCCAACCTTTCACCTCCCATGCATGCAAATCTTATTTGATTTTTAACAATTAAAAATCCATGGACTTATTTTAATTATCTCAAACATATTTGAGACTAATTAAACATTACTTGAATTTACTCAAGTCCACTAGTTAAATAATTATTTTCTATTGGGCTCTACAAGACCCAATATTATTTAATTAATTCAACACTCGAATTAATTTAATTATTTGAACTCAACTAGGCCCACTAGTGTTTAATTAATTCAACACTTGAATTAATTAAATTTAGTCCATAATAATGTTTATGAAAATCACAATTTTCAAATACATTATTTATTTGGCCAAATTTTAATTTAGGAACATTTCCATAAATTAAAATTTACATTTCTCTCATAGAAGTCAAACTTCTATTTTTCTTTACACTTATAAACTCATTTATAAGTCGTTCAACACATTGAACTATTTTCTCCTTTATAGAAGTCATACTTCTAATTTTCCTTACGCTTATAAACTCATTTATAAGCCGTTCAACACATTGAACTATTTTCTCCTTTATAGAAGTCATACTTCTAATTTTCCTTACACTTATTAACTCCTTTATAAGCCGTTCAACACATTGAACTATTTTACTTCTCAACGGGATCTAGAAAGCTAGTACTTGTGTGGCCCTCAATGGTTCATTGATACAACTAGCCGTGGGTTCACAATCTCCATATGATTCGGACTAAACATGTCCTTATATGAGCATACCCCAATTGCTCCATTCTTATTTATCAACACCTTGATAACAAGAACGTCAGAACTCAAGTCTGATAGTACCCAACCAATCATGTTAAACTGCCTAGCAGCATCGCTTACATGATTCCCTAGGTATCAAATGATAGTGCCTGCAAGAACCATTCAATTATGGTTAGCGTACAGTACGGTCCCTTCAACTCATATATCCCGACCGATTCGACAACCATTGGTTTATCGAGAGTTGTCAATGAATCGATACTATGTGTCATGTCGTAGTTGCATCAATGGTGTAATCTATGAAACCCCTTTCATAATTACTACCATACTCTGGCCAGAGATTTCAACCTACATACACATGATAACACATAGGATATCCATACCCGAAGGTAAGCGGTGAATCCCCGACTACAATGCATCGACTCCTATATGTTTCGACAGATCACCCAACCTTGCCACCTGATGACCCCATAAGAGTCGGTAAACAAGTCAAAGTGAAACGCTAGCATATAGAGTCTCAATGTTGTCCCGGGTCATAAGGACTAATGGTGTACAACCATAAACCAGGACTTTTCCACTCGATAAGTGAGAACCACTTGGAAAGTCCTTTTATGGAGGGTTGTTCAGTGCACTCTACCAGGAGCACCTATCTGCATGCTCGGACATCACAATGTCCCCTACCAATGAAACATGGTACTCACATCGCAGATACTAGTCTCTAACTCGAGCGGCCTATATCCTTCTTAGTGGCGGCTGAATCGACTAGGAACCGTTTAGAATATACAGTATTACAAATATGAGTTTCATGATACTCATCATATGAGCATCTCATATTCTTTCTACTATTTGTATATTCAAGGGCTTTATCTATGCAACTAGCATGGGTATACAGATAAAGATGTGCCAAAATAATAATTTCAAATATTATTAAAATAAAGACTGCTTATACATAGAGTTTCATTGTGAACACTCGGCCAACAATTGGCTCGACGGGCACCTACTCTAACAATATCTTCCCAAATTTAATGAATCTCAATTGTTTTCTTTTCAGGACTGAAAATTTGAGAAGAAAATAATTTTGACGAAGCTGGACCGCACTCGCGGTCTTGTCAACACCGCACCCGCAGTCGATGAATTTTGAAATATTCAAATGAAGTGCCGAGAGATCACCGCACCCGTGGTACAATGCACACCGCACCCGCGCTACAAAATCGAAGGCACACCGCGCCCGCGGTCTCTACCAACGCGCACCCGCGGTCGCTGAACACTGAATTTAAAAAGAAGTGCCGAAGATATACCGCACCCGCGGTCGTGTTAACACCGCACCCGCGGTAGCACAAGGTGGAATAAAAAAATAAATCGAAGGCACACCGCAGCCGCGGTCTCTCTTACACCGCACCCGCGGTCGACGATTTTTAACATAGATTTGGGCAGAATTTGACACAATCGAAGAACAACCCTCACAAACCTCCTCCTCCATTTCGAAATCCTTACTCAAGAACACACTTTTCACACCAAATTTTTGTTATTCCTTCAACAAATTTATAACTCCAAACTAAAAATAGCTTCACCCATTCCATCTAATATCACTTTCTTTCCACAAAAATCAACACCAAACCTAGGGTTTGAAAGGGGGCTCGAAAATTTCTTCAAGAATTTTATGGAGCTTTGATTTTGTTCTTCAAGAAACATTTCAACACACTCAAGGTGAGCAAATCCATTGCATAATTGTTGAAAATTCGAAAATATTGGTGTTAGTGGCTATGGAAGGAAATTTCATTTAGTGAAGTACATTATTGATATTGTGGATATTGTTGATTGATTGTTGGGTAAATTGTTGAGGTGTGGATATTGTTTGTATTGAGTTTGGGGTAGTGCTAGAATCATTGAATTTGTGAATTGAATTGAGGACAAGTTGTTGATTGAAAGGTGTTCGATAAAATGCCTCCAAGAAGAAAACAATTTAAGGGTGCATCATCATCATCTGTGAATTACGATGCAAGCCGGTTTTGGAATGAGAAGGCGGAGGAGCAATATGGAAATTTTTTGAATAAAAGCATTGTAAAAGAGAGGGGATTTGATATGAGTTTTCCTCGATCCGAAATTGGTATAATGCTTACGGCTCGACATTGGGAAGAGTTTGGAAGGCAGCCACAAGATGCTGTCATTTCATTGGTGAGAGAATTCTATGCTAACCTCAAGGTTAGGTTTGATCAATTGACGGTGTTTGTGCGAGGAAAATGGGTAGCCTTTGATGCACATACGATTAACACGTTATATGGTATCCCTGCAATCATGCACGATGAATATGAAGAATACCGGAACGAGCATGTTGATTATAATAGTATTATTCAAACAATTTGCATACAGGGAGCCGAGTGGAGAATGAGGGATGATGTGAATGTCAGCCTAGCAAAGTCTGATCTGAAGACTGTTGCAAAACATTGGTATTCATTTATATCTGCTAGGATTAAGCCTACCGAACACACCACTACAGTCATCAAGGAGAGGGCTATCCTCACTTTTTGCATTATGACAGGGAAGACAATTGATTTAGGTCAATTGCTTCAGAATTCGATACTTGACTATGCAAGAGGTAACTCTCCGAGTGGACTTCTCCACCCTTCTCTCATCACTGTATTATGCCAAAATGCGGGAGTAACTTGGGCAGCGAATGAAGAATTGTTGAAGCCAAAACATGAAATTTTGGTAATCCAACCATATGGGGCAGTCAGAAATGACCAAGCTGCAGCACGCAGAGCTGAAAGGGATTTCAACAGGAGAGCTGCAGAGAGACGTGCCCGGGCTCAAGCTCAAGAACCACAACCGCAGCAAAGGCATAGGAGAGATAGGTTGACCCAGTTGGAAGAAGATATGAGAATTCAACGCCAAGAAATGGATGCGTTTCGGTTTAGGACCGACACATTTATGGGATACATGATGGATTTCACATCGGTCTTGGCTCAGCAATTTCCATCTGCTTCAACTTCTGGACATCCATTTCCAGCTCCTCCACAGTGGCCACCTGTATACCACCCGCCGGAGTTTCAACCACCCCAAGATAATGAAGATGATGATGATGGCGATGACCACTGACGGTCGTTGCCCAGGGTATGTGTATTCTCCTAATTTTCATGCTTATTTACATCGAGGACGATGCACATGTTTTAGTTTGGGGGAGATTTGATTTATTTTATTTTATTTTATTTTTGTGTTTTATTATTTTTTTATTTGGTGTGTTTATTTTCTTTTGTGTGTTTGTTTATTTAATTTGTTTTGTGTGTTTATTATTTTTTTTAGTTATTTGCTTGTGTGTTTGTAGTGTTTTTGTCATGAAATTTTTTTATTGTGAATTGGCCAATGATGAAAAATTTTTGTATTGAAAAGAAAGGTCATGCATCACATTCATGTTAATCGATCAATTTGAAAAATTTAGAGAATAATCATGAGATGTGGTAAGTTTGAGACTTATAATTTCTATAAAACTTTGTGATTTTCATTTGACATCGAAATAATTTTTTTTGCAAACACATAGATGATTGAGGCAGTCTTTGATGTTATTTGGGCCATTTATATTGTTCATAAATATTCATTTGAAGCCCTCTTGAGCCTATTTGAGAAAAGAATTGTGTTATTGAAATTTCTTGGAAGCCAAGCACTTTTCTTTTGAATATATATGTATTCGGTTGATGCATTGAGACACCTATTTTCACGATGATTAGATTTTACTCTGTGTTGGTGAATTGAGATTTTGTCTAGAACTATCCAAACATTATTCGAGGCGAAATACGGACAACTTATGATTTAGGAATGATTTAGGTGATTTTTGGATCGATTGAGCCTTTCAAGCTACCAAATAAAAATAATTTATCATTTGTCACCTCTTTGAGCCTATATGAATTCGAATGGCACACGTTAATATGTGTAAAAGACCCCCATTCGATGTTCTTTCAATTATCCCACATTTACTACCCTGTTGAATATCATATACAGTTAATTTCCTACCTTCTCAAGGGAGTAAGAATTCAAAGGATCAAAGAAATGAAAATTCTCCTACAAAAGAAAAGAAAAAAATGAATGATGTTACATTGATGAAGTTTGAGAAAAAGGGGAGAAAAAGAGATGAAATGAATAAAGAAAAAAAAATGGAGATAAAAGAAAAAGTGGAGTTTGCAAAAGAGATAAAATTCAAGTTACTCCCTTATTTGAACTCCTAATCTTTATTTGTAGCCATGAACCGAGGCCTAACATTACAACCATTGAAAATCCTATTAACCTAGTCATAGTTGTCCAATATACTAGTGGAGAGTGATTGGAAGGATCTAGCTTATGGACAATCGATAAATACTTTCATTGAGTAAGAATCTTGATCAATTTTACACACACCTCATTGCATCAAATATTTATTGGGTATCCTTTTCTTGAATGAATATTGCTTTTAACCCAATCTTTACCGGAAAAGACCTTTTGATGTGTGTTTGTAAAAATTTGAAATCAATTGAGAATGATTTGAAACATGAGTTGAAGAGATTAGAAGTTAAGAGAATTAACCGATCGCATGATTTTATCCGGATGAACAAGTGGTTGGATTGATTTGAATTGTGAATGCATGAAGGGTTGTAAATTTATCTTGAGGCCAAGTTCTATAAAATATTTCATGATTTATTTGTTTGTATTGTTTTGTTTTGCTCGGGACTAGCAAAATCTTAAGTTTGGGGGAGTTTGATAAGTGCAATTTATTGTACTTTTATTACTTGTTTTTAACTTGGAATTTTGTGATTCTTGAGCAGGTTTGATATGATTTGTTGTTGTTTTTGTTATTGTAGTTTGGAAGTTTAGAATGAGAATTTGGAGTAGTAAATTGATGAATTAAAAAAGTGCAAAGGACTTTTTCCCCGAAGCATGACCGCACCCGCGGTCTTGTTAGCACCGCACCCGCGGTCCCTCGACTTGGAAATAAAAGATTTTCTGCCGAAGTATTACCGCACCCGCGGTGCCATCTCTACCGCACCCGCGGTCTTCGAAGTTGCAAAGTGTGAAGTCCCCCGAACCATCACCGCACCCGCGGTGCCATCTACACCGCACCCGCGGTCCATGCAAAACAAAGTCCGAAAAATCTGTAACTTTGTGGACTTTGAATAAAAGTAGAGGAAAATGGTGTGCTGCATGGGGAAGCTTGTCTGGAATATAAAATGCTCCTATTATTCACCATCTAGGTCATTGGAAGCCAAGGGAAGGAGTGGAGGCTACAAAGAAGAGATTGAAGATCAAATTCATCCTTAGGAAATCTTTTGCACACTTGTGGACAGAAATTTCATTGCACTCCAAAACTCTTGTTCTAAGTTCTTATTTCTTTATTTTTACTTTTATTTGATATGTCTTGTTTAAGATTTATGTGTTGTTGTGTTATTTTTATTATGAACTAATTTTTATTTCTAGAGGAATGATGGAACAAAACTAGAAACCATGTGTTGGGATTTATGATTTATGCTATATACGTTTTCCTTATTGTTCATTTGTATTTTTCCAATCTTAATGCTTTCATTTTATTGGCCATATCTTGAATGATTCTTATGTTTATAATTTATCACTTGGAAAAGGAAATTTATAAACAAGAAAGGAGAAAAATACATCGATAGTATTTATATAGTTCGGGAGGACATATATTGCTATTGAAGCCATTAAAAGAATTTAGTGCTTATTGTGTTATTTAATTATAGATTGTTGATGGGGACGTTACAATCTGTTGTTAGATAATTAGTATCTACTTAGTACTCGGGAGAGGGAGTAGATAATTTAGAATTCTTGGCTAATGTATAATAAGGACATTTATAATATAGCTACTCAAAATAACATATGGTGGATAGTTGCGTGAAATCGGACCTCTAGATCTTTTATTCCATAGTTATTTGTTATAAAAAGTTTGGTGTTATAATATAATTAAATTTAGTTTTTAATCTAGTTATTGGTGAAAACAAATCTGTCAATTGATTATTCTAAATAAAGTCGAGACTATTTCAATTGCAAGCATTAATATAAATTTAGAAATACATTCCTCGTGGAATCGACACTTGTACTCAAAATTACATTTTACTATAACTTGACGTCGTGCACTTGCGAGCAATCAAGAAAACACACAACAGACATCTTCAGCGTCTGCATCATCAATCTATTCATCAGAATAGAATGCATCCAACATGATGAACTCCGACGACGACCCTTCATTACTAACTTCTTCATTCCATGACCATTTGAGATTTTCTTGAAAGATGACATCTCTACTTACTTGCAACTTGCTATGGCTTGGGTCAAATAGGCGGTGAGCTTTGCAACGTTTCTCTACACCCAAATATACCATGGGCGAGCTTCTGTCGTCAAGTTTCTTGAGATGAGGAACTGTGTTTTTCGCATAGGCCACACATCCGAATACTCTCAAATGTGCGAGGTGAGGCTTTCTTCCCATCCACGCTTCAAATGGTGTGCACTCTCCCAGTGCCTTAGTTGGGAGACGATTCAGCAGAAGACTGCATGTCTAACTGCCTCTCCCCAGAATTTTGCAGGTACATGCATGCTTTTGAGTAAAGATCTTGCCATGGCCATCAGTGTGCGGTTATGGCGTTCTACAACACCATTCTATTGCGGTGTGTAGGGAGCTGTGAGGTGCCTGTCAATGCCTTCGTCTTTACAGAAACAGGTGAACTCAGTGGATAGGAACTCCCCACCGCGATCCGTCCAGAGTGTTTTGATCTTGTACTCAGTCTTGTTCTCTGTCAAAAACTTGAACTTCTTGAACTTTTTGAACGTCATGAAAGCATTGTTTTTTTCTGCCAGTACATACACCCACATTCACCTAGTGAAATCATCAACAATTAAAAGAAAATACTTATTACCACCGAATGTACATGGTGAGATTGGCCCACAAATATCAGCACGAAGAAGTTACAGTGGCTTCTCTGCTCTGTATTTTTTCTGGTACGGGAACGTCAACCTTGGATGCTTGGCCTATCACACAGCCCTCACATAACTTGTTTGGCTCGGTTAGCAATGGCACACCAACTGCCATTTTCTTCTCCACCACGAGTTTCAAGTCATAGAAGTTGACATGACCGAGTCTCGCATGCCATAACCATGCTGGGTCATCTAGGCTTGTTCAGAGAGAAATCTGCTTGAATGTCTTTAACTGTATCTTGTACAAGCGATTTTGTGTTCGCTTCACAAACATCAAGAGCTTCCCACTCCTGTCAAACACCTTCATGGTATCTCCTCTCATGTGTACCTCGTTACCGTCTTCTGTCATTTGTCCAAGGCTTATAATATTACTACAAAGTTTGGGAATGTAGTATACCTCTTGGAGAACTTTCTGATCGCCGTTCTTGCAATCAAACACAGCCGTCCCTTTTCCCATGATCTGGATAGTTGATACATCGCCGAACTTCACCCTCCCGGTGACAGCTTCATCCAATTCTTGGAACTTCTCGCGATGCCCACTCATGTGATTGCTTGCACCATTGTCAAGGTACCAAATGTCTTCATTTTCTCCATTCTTGTCACCACGGTACATCTCTGGTAATAGCCTCTCTTCGCTGAGTAGTATAGCATCTTGATGTTCATGCCTAGTGTGCGTCACGGCCATCAACAGTGCTGGTTCTTCATCGGTGGCGCGAGTGAGATGAGCTTCATCGTCACGATGCTTGCTGCGGCATTCAAATGCATAATGTCCCATTTTCTCACAACTGAAACACTTTATGTGACTCTTGTCACGAGTACCACTGCTGGTGCTGCTATTACCTCCTGTATTGTCTTTTCGCAGCCCACCACGACCCAGAACACGCCCTCGTCCACGCCATTTGCCACGATCAGGGCCGCTAGACCCACGTGTTAGAGTAGGTGCACGTCGAGCCAAGTGTTGGCCGAGAGTTCACAATGAAACTCTATGTATAAACAATCTATATTTTAATAATATTTCAAATTATTATTTTGGCACATCTTTATCTGTATACACATGCTAGTTGCATAGATAAAGTCCTTGAATATACAAATAGTAGAAAGAATATGAGATGCTCATATGATGAGTATCATGAAACTCATATTTGGAATACTGTATATTCTAAACAGTTCCTAGTCGATTCAGCCGCCGCTAAGAAGGATATAGGCCGCTCGAGTTCGAGACTAGTATCTGTGATGTGAGTACCATCTTTCATTGGTAGGGGACATTGTGATGTCTGAGCATGCAGATAGGTGCTCCTGGTAGAGTGCACTGAACAATCCTCCATAAAGGACTTTCCAACTGGTTCTCACTTATCGAGTGGAAACGTCCTAGTTTATGGTTGTACACCATTAGTCCTTATCACCCGGACAACATTGAGACTCTATGTGCTAGCATTACACTTTGACTTGTTTACCGACTCTCAAGGGGTCATCAGGTGGCAAGGTTGGGTGTTTTGTCGAAACATATAGGATTCGATGCATTGTAGTCGGGGATTCACCGCTTACCTTCGGGTATGGATATCCTATGTGTATGTAGTATGAAATCTCTGATCAGAGTATGGTGGTAATTATGAAAGGGGTTTCATAGATTACACCATCGATGCAACTACAACATGACACATAGTATCGATTCATTGACAACTCTCGATATACCAATGGTTGTCGAATCGGCCGGGATATATGAGTTGAAGGGACCGTACTGTACGCTAACCATAATTGAATGGTCCTTGCAGGCACTATCATTTGATACCTAGGGAATCATGTAAGCGATGCTGCTAGGCGTTTAACATGATTGGTTGGGTACTATCAGACTTGAGTTCTGACGTTCTTGTTATCAAGAGTTGATAAGTAAGAATGGAGCAATTGGGGTATGCTCGTATAAGGACATGTTTAGTCCGAATCACATGGAGATGTGAACCCACGGCTAGTTGTATCAATGAACCATTGAGGGTCACACAAGTGCTAACTTTCTAGATCCCGCTGAGAACTAAAATAGTTCAATGTGTTGAACGGCTTATAAAAGAGTTTATAAGCGTAAATAAAAATAGAAGTATGACTTCTATAAGGAGAATGTAACTTTTAATTTGAGGAAGTGTTCCTAAATTAAAAGTTGGTCAAACGAGTAATGTATTTGAAAATTGTGATTTTCATATACATTATTATGGACTAAATTAAATTAATTCAAGTGTTGAGTTAATTAAACACTAGTGGACCTAGTAGAGTCCAAATAATTAAATTAGTTCAAGTGTTGGATTAATTAAATAATATTGGGCCTTGTAGAGCCCAATTAGAAATAATTATTAAACTAGTGGACTTGAGTTAAATCAAGTAAAAGTTAAATGGTCTCAAAAATGTTGAGACATTTAAATAAAAGTCCATGGGAATTGTAATTGTTACAAGCCCAAGTAAAATGCATACTTTGAAGGTGAAGGGTTGAAGACAACTTTTGAGTTAATGGCATGGCATGCACATGCAACTTTTTGACTTAACTTTTTCCAAAACCAAGAAAAACACTCCTCCCTCTCTCCTCCCCTCATGTTGGACGAAATTTTGGTGAAAATTCTCCACCATTTTTGCTTCTTCAATTGTTGATGAAAGCACACACTTCTCAAAAGAAAAATTCTCTAATTTTTCCAGTGCAAAATTAGAGTGTATCTACCTTGTTAGTGGTGGATCTAATTTGAAAAAAGGAGTCCAAAAGAAAGGTGAAGCTTGTAGATTGTCATCCTTGAAGAGCTTAGTTGTTTATCAACTAAGTTGGAGCCATTACATCAATCTTTTAAGATTGATAGGTAACGATTTCTCAACACCTTATGAATGTCATAGTTGTGTTTTTGTATATTTTACATGCTAGTATAAGAGGTGCTCGAATTTTTCTTGTAAAAATCAAAATTTTGAACTTTCGTTGTGCATTCGGGCACATAAAATCGATCCCTTTCAAGTGGTATCATGAGCTAAGGGTACTAGTTTTGTAGCATATACATGATATTATATTGATGTCGATTTCTTACCTGCATGAGATGTAATTTTGCAACAAAATCAAGGCCAACACATAGGGCACTTTCGGGCAGCATGTTGCTGCCCATTTCGGGCAGCAAGGGCAGCCCGAGGGCTGCCCGAAGCCCTCTATTTAAAATAGAAAAAAATTGCAAATTGGCCGAAATCCAGCGACGGAGCTCCGACGACGGTGATGACGATTCCAAAAGTGTTTTGGAATATCAAAGTGTCATGGGCCTTGAAGTTGTTGATCCATGAGATGGCTAACATATTTGTGAAATTTAAATGGGCCAAAATGTTTTTGGTGAAAAATGATTTTTTGGGCCCTTAAGTTTAAATTTACAAAAGTTGAAAATATTTTCTCATGAAATAAATAATTTAAGTTGGACTTTAATTATTTATAGTAAATGGTGATTTACAAGAAATTTGGTTATAAATTAATTAATTAGAAAGTAGATAAATGTGTTTTATATACTTTGTTAATTTAGTTTATAATCGTGGCGGTTAGTGATTGGATCAAGATATATAATATTGGATCAATTAATTATTGTGATAATTAATTGATGGTGTATGATATGTGATATTATGCATGAAGGATGATCAAAATCTCAAGAACAATTTGCTAGGTGTATGCTAGGATATTTTGTGTTGAATGATTGTAATAATTATCAAATTTAAAGTGGGCTTGGTTTATGGCCCGTTCCCACCCCATGAGATGTATCCCTATGCCGTGGATATTTATTTGTAAATATTAGTATAGTGGAAGATCAAGATTGGAAGATGGTGGCCTTGATGATTATGAAGATCGAAGACATGTAAATATTGGAAGCTTATGTAATAGTTGCATTTGCATCTCATGCATTTCCCTAGGATTGGACCTAGGCCCGTGCATAGCTCACACGGGCCATTAGTTTTGGGGCGATTGATCATCCTTGTTTTGTTTACTGTTTACAATATATGCAAGATATGTTATAAATAATGAGTATGTGCGTTATTATTATGATAATAACAAAGTTGCATGAATCCGGCAAACATACGATCAAACATGTCAATCTTTTAAATGAAATTAATGATGAGACCTTGCAAAATTAAAAATCCTCATTTTGAATAAGATTCAAAATTAATATCAAGCCCAAAAAGGAGAATTATAAATTTGTTTATAATTTCCATATCTTCCATCGACAATGGGTGCATGATGAACGCTACCCGTGCTCGGGGCTCGGCTCATATTATTGGGGGGGCCCTGAGTGCCGGAAAGCTGTGACATCCATTGACATGGTGATGTTAACTACGTGGAACTCCCATGATTTCGGCTCATATTATTGAGGGACTCATGGCGACCGTCCATTAAGGTTCAACGTGGATGGGTAAGGCTTGAGACATAAAGATGAAAGACGTCATATTATTGGGTCCTAATCAAACATGAGACAAAGGTTTACGTAGAGGGTTGCATGGAGATGCAATTGGAAACTACCTTTGAAGAATTGTGATTGGCTGATATTATTCGGGATCATAATTCGTTAATTGGACCTTACGTACCTACTGAGGAAAGGAGTTTCCCGTTTTCACTAGAGGGTAGTGAAAGATGTCAAAACAGTGGGAGTAAACATTTATAAAGTAAAAGTCCATACTTTATATCTTACTAAATATTTTAAAATAGTCATTAACATTTATCTGTTTACTTTTCAATATTTTTGACAATGTCTTCGATTCGCAATCCGCTATCTGTAATACTCGACAAACACGTATTAAGCAGGCCTAATTACCTCAATTGGCTAAGAAATCTGAAAATCGTCTTGAATTCGGAAAGGATAGCGTATACACTTACTGAGTCGCCCCCTTTTGAGGCTCTGACTGACTGCACTCCTGAGAAATTACAGACTTACAAGGAATGGTGTGACCATGACTTGAAATCCAAGTGTTATATGCAGGCATCTATGAATGATGAGAAGTCGGTTCTTTATGTGGATTCTTCATCTGGTACGAAGATTGGTCCACATGGGAAGGAAATGAAGCGCTCTTTCCAACGTCCCAAGAAGAACGTGCCCTTGAAGAGGCAATCTCCGAGTCCCACTGTGGCAGCCATACCAGTAACGGCTGACAAGACTGTTGACATATGTCATCACTGAAAGAAGCCTGGACATTGGAGGCGTAATTGCAGGGAATATCTTGCCCAGAAGAGTTCTGGAAATGGTATGTTCTATATTGAAGTAAACATTTCAATTAACTCTACTTCTTGGGTATTGAATACCGGTTGTGACTCACATCTCTGTAATGAGTTACAGATGATGGGAAGAAGTAGAAGGCTTAGGGAAGGTGAGACCTTCTTGAGGATGGGCGATGGAGCAAGAGTTGCTGCCAATGCCAAAGGAGATGTTTACTTGCTGTTGAACAATGATTTTAAGTTAATTTTAAGAGATGTTTTATTTGTACCAGAATTGGTGAAAAACATTGTTTCCATTTCTATGCTAGATAAAGATGGATATTCTTGTTTATTTAGCAAAAGTGTTTGCAACATTTACAAGAATGAATGTTTAATTGGTACTGGAAAACTTGAAAACGATCTCTATAACTTAAAATTGAAAGATATTCCACTAAACAATGTCCAAGCTATAACAACAACAAACAAGCGATAACTAGATACTCTAAATTCGGCACAATTGTGGCATGCTCGATTAGGATATATTTTCCTAAGAAGGATGAACAAGCTAGTGGGAGTGGACATGTTTGATATGCCTGATATTAATGCTTTCACGACTTGTGAATCATGTCTGAAAGGAAAGATGACTAAAATTCCCTTTGAGGGCCATGTGGAGCGAGCCAAAGGGTTATTGGATTTGATCCATACCGATGTGTGCGGTCCGCTTAGCATCACTATTAAGCATGGACATGCCTACTTCATCACCTTTACCAATGACTTTTCGAGGTATGGGTATGTGTATTTGATGAAATACAAGTCTGAAGCCTTTGAAAGGTTCAAAGAATTCAGAAGTGAAGTAGAGAAACAGTTGGGACGAAGCATCAAGACACTTCGATCGTATCGAGGTGGTAAGTAGTTGAGTGCCGAGTTCCAAGAGTATCTAGGGAGAATGGTATTCTCTCGCAGTGGACTCCCGCCCGCTACACCGCAGTTGAATGGTGTTTCGGAGCGTCGTAACTGGACTTTGATGGACATGGTTCGTCTATGATGGGGTTACGGAGTTGCCGCCATCCTTTTGGGGACATGCACTTGAGACAGCGGCACTGTTGTTGAACAATGTCCATTCAAAGGCAGTTGATAAGACACCATATGAGATATGAATGGGTAAGCCTCCCAAATATTCTTATCTTAGAATATGGAGATGCCCTGCTTATGTGAAGCAGAAAGTGGGAGATAAATTGGATAGTCGATCCATTTTATGCTACTTTGTGAGATATCCAAGGAAGTCAGTTGGATATTATTTCTATCATCCCCAAGAAACAAAGGTGTTTGTTTCTAGGAATGCAACCTTTTTAGAAAAAGAATTTCTATTAGATAGAAATGGCGAGATGATAGAACTCGAAGAGGTTCAAGAGACACCCGCAATTGTAGAACCCACACCCGAAGAGCCAAGAGAGGAGATACAAGCTCCTAGAAGATCCAAGAGAGTCTCGAGACCGCCTATGAGGTATGGTCTGCTTCTTGAAGAAGGCCATGACGAGCCTAACCATGGATGTGATCAAAGGACCTTCTAGAAAGCATTATCTGATTCATCCAAGTAGCTTGAAGCAATGGAATCTTAGATGAATTCCATGCATTCGAACCAAGTGTGGAATCTCGTGGATCCACTTAAGGGAATTGTTCCCATAGGGTGTAAATGGATTTACAAGAGAAACTTGGGGCGGATGGGAAGGTATTGACCTTCAAGGTGCGATTGGTAGCAAAAGGATATATTCAAAGACAAGGAGTTGACTTTGAGGAAACCTTTTCTCCAGTTGCAATGTTCAAGTCCATAAGGATATTTCTAGCTATAGCTGCATTGTATGACTATGAAATATGGCATATGGATGTGAAGACAGCCTTTCTTAATGGGGATATAAAGGAAGAGATTTACATGTCTCAACCTGAAGGGTTTACATCTATCGGAAGTGAGCATATGGTATGCAAACTTCAAAGATCTATTTAGGGTCTAAAGCAGGCATCTAGGAGTTGGAACCTCATATTCGATAGTACAATCAAAGAGTTTGGTTTTGCTAAGAATCCTGAGGAATCCTGTTTGTATAAGAAGGTCAGTGGGAGTGCTGTGACATTCCTGGTGCTGTATGTTGATGACATTCTACTCATTGGGAATGATGTAGGAATGTTGCAATCAACTAAAATATGGTTAGCGAGTAAGTTCTCAATGCAGGACTTGGGTGAAGCATCTTTTGTATTGGGAATACAGATCTATAGAGATAGATCAAAAAGTTGCTTGGTCTCACCCAGTCCACATACATTGATACTATCGTGAAGCGGTTCTCGATGGATGTGTCCAAGAGAGGACATCTACTAATGTGTCATTGCGTGTCCCTATCCAAGTCTATGTCTCCCAAGACTGATGCAGAGATAGCGGCGATGGCAAGCATTCCTTATGCATCTGCGATTGGTAGCATCATGTATGGGATGATATCTACACTTCCTGACGTGGCTTTCGCACTAAGTGTAGTGAGTAGATATCAATCGAACCCTGGTCTTCCACATTGGAAAGCTGTGAAAGACATCCTCAAGTATTTGAGAAGGACCAATAAGTTGTTCTTGGTCTATGGGGGTGGAGAACTGAAATTGGAAGGCTATACCGACTCTAGCTTCCAAAGCGATATCGATGACTCGATGTCAACCTCTGGATTCATATTCATGCTCAATGGTGTTGCTAACTCTTGGAAGGGTTCCAAGCAAGACAGTACTGCGGATTCCACCACTGAGGCCGAAGATATTGCAGCATCAGATGCAGCAAAGGAGGCTGTTTGAATAAGGAGTTTCTTCCAAGAGTTGGACGTCATTCCTAATAGAGTTGCTCCTATCCCGGTGTTGTATGACAACATGGGAGCTATAGCTCAAGCAAAGGAGCCAAGGTCTAATTAGAATTCCAAACATGTATTGAGAAAGTACCACATCCTCCGAGAGATTGTGGAAAGAGGAGATGTCTCGATTGACAAAGTCGGCTCCGCAGATAATGTTGTTGATCCGCTAACTAAGCCTTTACCTGGAGCATTATTCGAGAATCATCGCGAATCGATGGGTTTGAAGCATATGGGTAGTTGGCTCTAGTGCAAGTGGGAGATTGTTATAGTAGGTCCACGTCGAGCCAAGTGTTGGCCGAGTGTTCACAATGAAACTCTATGTATAAACAATCTTTATTTTAATAATATTTCAAATTATTATTTTGGCACATCTTTATCTGTATACCCATGCTAGTTTCATAGATAAAGTCCTTGAATATACAAATAGTAGAAAGAATATGATATGCTCATATGATGAGTATCATGAAACTCATATTTTGAATACTGTATATTCTAAACAGTTCCTAGTCGATTTAGCCGCCGCTAAGAAGGATATAGACGGCTCGAGTTTGAGACTAGTATCTGCGATGTGAGTACCATGTTTCATTGGTAGGGGACATTGTGATGTCCGGGCATGCAGATAGGTGCTCCTGGTAGAGTGCACTGAACAATCCTCCATAAAGGACTTTCCAAGTGGTTCTCACTTATCGAGTGGAAACGTCCTAGTTTATGGTTGTACACCATTAGTCCTTATAACCCGGGACAACATTGAGACTCTATGTGCTAGCATTACACTTTGACTTGTTTACCGACTCTCAAGGGGTCATCAGGTGGCAAGGTTGGGTGTTTTGTCGAAACATATAGGATTCGATGCATTGTAGTCGGGGATTCACCGCTTACCTTCGGGTATGGATATCCTATGTGTATGTAGTATGAAATCTCTGATCAGAGTATGGTGGTAATTATGAAAGGGGTTTCATAGATTACACCATCGATGCAACTACAACATGACACATAGTATCGATTCATTGACAACTCTCGATATACCAATGGTTGTCGAATCGGCCGGGATATATGAGTTGAAGGGACCGTACTGTACGCTAACCATAATTGAATGGTCCTTGCAGGCACTATCATTTGATACCTAGGGAATCATGTAAGCGATGCTGCTAGGCGTTTAACATGATTGGTTGGGTACTATCAGACTTGAGTTCTGACGTTCTTGTTATCAAGGAGTTGATAAGTAAGAATGGAGCAATTGGGGTATGCTCGTATAAGGACATGTTTAGTCCGAATCACATGGAGATGTGAACCCACGGCTAGTTGTATCAATGAACCATTGAGGGTCACACAAGTGCTAACTTTCTAGATCCCGCTGAGAACTAAAATAGTTCAATGTGTTGAATGGCTTATAAAAGAGTTTATAAGCGTAAATAAAAATTGAAGTATGACTTCTATAAGGAGAATGTAACTTTTAATTTGAGGAAGTGTTCCTAAATTAAAAGTTGGCCAAACGAGTAATGTATTTGAAAATTGTGATTTTCATATACATTATTATGGTCTAAATTAAATTAATTCAAGTGTTGAGTTAATTAAACACTAGTGGACCTAGTAGAGTCCAAATAATTAAATTAGTTCAAGTGTTGGATTAATTAAATAATATTGGGCCTTGTAGAGCCCAATTAGAAATAATTATTAAACTAGTGGACTTGAGTTAAATCAAGTAAAAGTTAAATGGTCTCAAATATGTTTGAGACATTTAAATAAAAGTCCATGGGTCTTGTAATTGTTACAAGCCCAAGTAAAATGTATGCTTGGAAGGTGAAGGGTTGGAGACAACTTTTGAGTTAATGGCATGGCATGCACATGCAACTTTTTGACTAAGAAAAACACTCCTCCCTCTCTCATCCCCTCATGTTGGACGAAATTTTGGTGAAAATTCTCCACCATTTTCGCTTCTTCAATTGTTGATGAAAGAACACACTTCTCAAAAGAAAAATGCTCTAATTTTTCTAGTGCAAAATTAGAGTGGATCTACCTTATTAGTGGTGGACATAATTTGAAGAAAGGAGTCCAAAAGAAAGGTGAAGCTTGTAGATTGTCATCCTTGAAGAGTTTAGTGTTTATCAACTAAGTTGGAGCCATTACAGCAATCTTTTAAGATTGATAGGTAACGATTTCTCAATACCCTATGAATGTCATAGTTGTGGTTTTGTATATGTTAAATGCTAGTACAAGAGGTGCTCAGATTTTTCTTGTAAAAATAGAAATTTTGAACTTCCGTTGCGCATTCGGGCACCTAAAATCGATCCCTTTCACCACGCCCCTTTCCTCCTAACGAGGTGTCACTATTACTCCCTTTCTGTCATGCTTGCCATTCGGCATGAGTGAATGAAAGTTGACCTCAGTACTGTTGATTTTGCCATGTAATCGCATTGTTCGTTCCTCATATGCTTTTAATCGCCCTATAGCTTCTTCAAATGTCATGGTCTCGAGGTCGTAGAACTGTTCGATCTCGGAGACGATGGGAAAGAATTTTCAGTGACGGAGTCGAGAAGCTTCTTGACCAGAGTGGAGTCTTCAAGTGTATCACCAAGGGTTGAAAACTTGCTATTTATTGCACTGAGTTTTCCGGCGAATTCATCAATTGTCTCGGTCTCCTTCATCCGAAGAGCATCAAATTTGCTCTTTAGTGTTTGTACACGCGCCTTCTTGACTCAATCACCACCTAGGTACCTCGTCTTGAGGCTATCCCAGGTATCCTTTGATGTCTTCTTCTTTGCGATCTGGAGAAGGATGTCTTCTGGAACGCACTGCAAGATGTATGCCAGTGCTGCCTTATTTTTTTTCCATCCACTCATGCTCCTTCAGTCGGCTCCACCACCTCCCAACTTGGGCATCAAGAATCGCCTCTGTCTTTATCGCCCATGTTGCATAATTGTGGGAGGTCAGCATTGGATAGTGAAACGACACTCCGCCTTTTTCTTTCGCTGTATTCTGGTGGATAATCGACACTTTAATGAAGTTGTGAATACTTGGACGTTTTACACTGGAAGCTCTGATACCAAATGTTAGCTTTTAAACCTAGAGAACGTACGTCCAAAAGAAATAAACAAAAACAAAATGATTCACTATTGGACTGAATGACAAAGAAGAATACTATTCGTGATGAATGAAGTCTACCTACTTACAGTACTTTTATACTAAGGAAAACTAAACAGAAAACATAAAAATCAGGAAACCAATATGCGTGTATCTTGCACGTTGAAAACAGAAAGATAACAAGAAAGAGAGAAAAAATAGTATGGGTTGTTTCCGCCTTTCACTCGATCGGGATTTGGATTTTCACTGCTTGATCTTATCTGCTCACAGAAACTACCAAGAAAGATGATAAACTATCGAGTTTCTCGGTCACAAGTCACAACTACCCACATTAATGAACTACGGAGACTTAAACCATCTTCTAAAAGGAAATTGCAAAAAAAATAAAAAACACAAAATTCAAGGTGCCCAATAAGAGCAGCACGCAGAAACAAGGTTAGCACTAGGGCTTCAGGTCTAGCAAATTGGAGCTCAAATCCTTCGATTCATGGCTTAGATCTGAGCTAAAATTCATTGGCTAAGGTTCATTTTGATCGCAGGTAACTTTCCAACGAAGAGAGGCAGAGACACGAAATCGGGAAAGGAATAGACCTAGCCATTATTCGGGTTGGACCAAGACCGGATTCGGTCCGTGGTTGACCGGTTAACCGAGTGAACGGATTTGACCCATAATCATGACCATATTCGGTCTGAAACGGGCCAGTTAAGTTTTTAGTAATCAAAAACAGTCGACCGATCCCGCGGGTTGGATGAGTCGAGCCCATCGGGTTGACCCGGCTAGTTAGCATAATAATAATAATTATTATTATTATTTTAAAAAATGTGAGAGATTGAGCCTTGAAAGAAAGAATAAAACAGAAGAAGTCTTGGAATAAGAGATTAAAACACCTTGACTGCAAATAGAAATAAAAATTATGATGATTGAAGCTCGAGATTTATGATGATGATGTCACATTTTAGAAGTCCTAATAGTGGTATTTGATAGAGAGATATTTTTTATTGAGACAAATAAATATTTGATTGATTTTTTGTTAGTGAAAGTCATTTTTTAAGTCTATAGTTTTAAATTTTTTTTATGTTTATAAATTATAAAATAAAATGTTTTTATTTTTTAAAAAAATCGGAACCGACCCAGATCCGGAGGTTAACTAGGCTCTAACTCGAGCCGTCAGGTCCATAACTCGGACCGTCTAGTCGGTTACGATAAGGGTCAGTATTTTCCCAAGCCAAACCCACCGAGTCTAACCTGGACCATGGCCATGTCTAGAGAGGAAGGTGAAAGCCGACGGGAAGGATTTGGGAAAAACTGAAATGAGGAGTTTATTAACTTGTAGAAATGGGGAAAAAAAAAAGAAAAAAAAATGTTTTTAGCTGATTTACTTTGCTAACTGAAAGGATCGGTGAATCGGGTGAAGAGTGTTTAGAAGGGGGGTTGAATAAACACTGCTCGATTAAAATAATTCTTCGACAAACTGATTTCAGTTGTATTACAAACTGAATCTAAAATATTCTTTTGGTCAATAACAATCAGTTAAGCTGAATAAACAGTTGCGGAAAACTAACTGACTGAAAGATAGAGTATCTAACTGAAAATGATAACTGAAAGTAATAACAACACAATTTGTTTCTGGATGTTCGGAGACTTGAATAACTCCTACGTCACCCCTTCTATCACGCAGATAGGATTTTCACTAAAAGACTTTGATCAAATACAAATCAGTGTACTGACCCACTTCAGTTTGGACTTATCACTTTGCCAATACTGAAACTCTTAGTATACAACACTTTTACAGATCGTAACTGATCTTAGCACAACTTAGAAATTCTATCAATCGATTACAAAGTGCTATGAAAGCTCAAGAGCGTAGTCTAGAATACTACTGATAAAACTGTTAAGCGTGAGCTTGATTTCTGAATGTGAGCGGATATTTTTGCAGCGTAACAGCAAGTAAGATAACCGAGAATGCGATCTGTCTTCAGCTGCTTCCTTCGACTATTTATAGGCTTCCCTCTCAACGGTAACATTAAAGATATTTGAATATTCTAACCGTTGATTGCCACGTCGATATATCCTGACAATAATACACTGTTCATTTCTGAAATGCGGCGAGCCACTACCAGTTGCAGATGGCTGTACTATATGTCGGTTGTCGCTTTCAACTGATGACGTGTACAGCTGAGAGATCAGCTGGTAAAGATCAGTTGACGATGAAATAGACTTAAGTTGAAGCGATCAGTTGACTGATGACGTGTTCAGTTGAGAGATCAGCTGGTAAAGATCAGTTAGTCCAATTCAGTTGCTAGAATCAGTTGATCAATCTTTTGTCAAACGCCGGAATTTCGTTTCCAACAATTTCCCCCTTTATGGTGTTTGACAAAACTATAGTGAAAGATACTTGACTGAATTCAAAGTAGATAAAATAATATGTTGGTTAACTGAATCAACTGAATACACATTTCTTCAAAATAAATACAATAGATATTGCTCATATTGTTTTTTTTTGCTGCTCTAAGATCTCCTTGATTTCTTCCCCCTTTTTGTCAAACTGCTCAATCTTGAGAGATAGCTTCCCAACGTCAGTAGAAAGGAGCTTGACAGAAGTTAAAATGTTATCGATAGCAGTAGTCATAGTGATTTGTAGCAGTTCGACTTTTCTTGACATAAGTGACCCCATGCTGTCGACCTGTCGGTTAATAGAGTTTTGAGTGGCAGTCAGCCTTGAAATAATTACTCTATTTTTTTGAATATCGTTGAGTGCGAATGAAAGAGCGGTAACAACAGATTTTATATCCTTCAGAGTTTTTAACGATTCTGATTATCGTCCAACTTCAGAGTATGCGATAATTGAGTGTTGTGAATCTTGGAGATTGCAGTAATCATTTGACTCATACTGTCTTGCATATGTTGAACTTCTTCAAAAATGAGATCAAAATCTGATGAAGATGGATGAGATTGTCGAGAAGTGCTTGGTTCACTTGTAGTGTGTTCAGAAATTATCAAGGCTTGATCAGTTGAGATTGTTTCAGCTGTGGGGACCCGGGCTCTAACTCAATTCTTATGGGATTTAATTGGATCTTTGCTCGAAAATGTGGGTCAAAATTTTGCTTTTAACATTAATTCAAATGAATAATTAAAACATAATATGTCTTTATATTAATTAAACAACATCATATACATACAAGTCTGTTTAGTACAATCATACGCTAGTGTTCAAATCTCAACTACAAACATAAGTAGTACAAGTCTAATAGGAAAACACTAGAAATCTTCAACGCCCGAGATCTCCACGCTATCGTCAATCTCTCATCTAGCTCGAGACCCAGATCCTGCCCCACCTGTTGCCATGCACACATACAGACACGACAACAGCCGGATAACTCCGGTGAGAACAAATCCCAGTATAAAACATGGATGCATGCAATGTAATTAAATCAAGTACAAAAGCATAGCATATATCAATTAACATGAATTATGATCTAAAACATGTAAAGGAATACAAATCTGTATTCAACCTCTAATTCTTGACTCGATTCATTTCTACTCTAGGGATCCCGGTGTAAATAAGACGGTCTGTCATCTACCCAACCACTCGGGGTGACGGTACGTCTTATTCCTAGACTTCGGTCAACTCTGTATCGAGGGTCTACACATAGAGGAAATCTGCTCCTATGCGTCGATACACCGAAACGTCTAGTTTTTGTCGATCTGCCAATATCTCCTATCTCAGGACTCGAATATAAATCAATAAACAATACATTACATAATCAAATGTAATAACAATCTAGTATGTGATTTAGGGAAACTCGTATCAAATCTGAATCGAGTTGTGCAATCCCGTGACCACATGAATTATACCTTTCTTGTCGAACAATCGGTCGTAGACGAATTCTCGAATTCAATGTAGCCAATACCAATCTGAAATGGCAATGTGTAGACACATTCTATCAATATGCATCTCAATCAACTCGATGTACAAATCTGTAATTGATTTTAATACAATTCAACGGCGTAACGGCGTGATTTCTCGATACCGATAACTCACTCTCAACATAACAATATCATAATCAATCCCAATAACTTATAATCTCATCTAAACATCAACCTACATTCTGAAATCTTCATAATTTCCACATAACATAAGCTGGAAAATCGAACAATAGCATACGGTCTCCAAATTTGATCCGGTAACGAATATATCATGCTCAATATATCAAGAACTCATATTCTAACTCATATCTGAATTCCTCCCACGTGTATATTTCGAAACATGCTGAAAAGATAAGAAACTTAAATCCTCTTGTAGCCAATGATGCAAGGATCAATAACCTCTACTTATATCAAAATTTGGATGGATAAAAGTTGCAAAATCTTGCTTTTATTCTCAAAGAACTTGAAGCTATGGAGAGTTCCTCGGTTCTCATCTGATCAAATGAATAACTCAAGTCGAAATTCTATATATATATGTGCCATGTGTCAAGTTAAGAAGCAAGGGTGGCATTCTCGCATGCAGCACCGCGGGTGCGGTACGTTTCTTAGCGCGAGTGCGCTCATGTTTCGGCAGCATTTCATTTTCTGAAATTCATCGACCGCGGGTGCGGTCTCTGCAAGACCGCGGGTGCGGTAATGCTACGGCCAAACTTCACAAATTTGATATAATACACGGCGGGTGTGGTCTTGCCTGAGGCGCAGGTGCGGTATGGCTTCGGCCATTCTTTCAAAAATTCTCATTTTTAAGTCATGCATTCTCACCTCTTCAAATCTAACATCAATGACAACTGATAATTCTCGAGCCTTACATTTCTCCCCCTCTTAGACAGGAGTTCGTCCTCGAACTTGTAAGCAAATAATCATGCAAGTATATATAAAACTGTAAAACAAACTGACGAAATACTTACATCAAATGAATAACTCGGGATGTCTCTTTCTCATCTCTGACTCTGTCTCCCAAGTCGCTTCTTCGATACCATGACGACTCCACTGAATCTTCACAAGCGGAATAGTCTTTGTTCTGAGTTGTTTCTCTTTCCGATCAAGAATCTGTATCGGCTGTTCAATATAGCTCAAAGTCTGATCTAACTTTGCTTCGTCAGGCTGAATGACATGAGACTCATTTGGCATATATCTGCGCAACATCGATACATGAAAAACTTCATGTATACCAGATAATGAAGGAGGAAGAGCAAGTCTGTAAGCTCGATCGCCAATCTTCTCAAGGATCTCATACGGACCGACGTATCTAGGAGACAACTTTCCACGCTTGCCAAATCTGACAACGCCTCTGAAAGGTGAAATCTTCAAAAATACTCTGTCTCCTTGTTCAAACATCAGCGGTCTACGTCTGAAATTTGCGTATTTCGCTTGCCTATCCTGTGCTGTCTTCATTCGCTTCTGAATGATCTTCACTTTCTCGGTCATCTCACGAATCATATCAGGCCCCAACTCTGGTACCTCAGAGATATCATCCCAGTACAACGGAGATCTACACTTCTTTCTGTATAAAGCTTCGAACGGTGCCATCTCAATGCTAGTCTGATAGCTGTTGTTGTATGAAAACTCACACAACGGCAATGAATCTTGCCAACTAGTACCAAAGTCTAGTACTACAGCTCTCAGCATATCTTCTAAAGTCTGGATAGTCCGCTCTGACTGTCCGTCCGTCTGAGGATGATAAGCAGTACTCAGGTGTAAAGTCGTACCTAGAGCCTGCTGCAGGCTGTGCCAAAAGTGAGAAGTGAATCGTGGATCACGATTTGATACGATCGACTTCGGCACACCGTGCAATCTGACGACCTCTCTGACATACAATTCTACCATCTGATCGTGTCTGTAAGTCATTCTGTATGGAATAAAGCAAGCCGATTTGGTCAGTCTGTCAATGATGACCCAAATCGAATCACAGCCCCGCGAAGATCGAGGTAACTTTGTCACGAAATCTATGGAAATGTGATCCCATTTCCATTCAGGAATAGACAAACTCTGAAGTAAACCTCCGGGCTTCTTTCTTTCTGCCTTCACCTGCTGGCAGTTCAAACATTTAGATACAAATTCTGCAATATCTGTCTTCATCTGCTTCCACTAGAATTGCATCTTCAAATCATTGTACATCTTCCTGCCACCAGGATGAATGCTAAACCGACTACAGTGTGCCTCTG
Source organism: Primulina eburnea (assembly GCF_022965805.1). NCBI lineage: Eukaryota > Viridiplantae > Streptophyta > Magnoliopsida > Lamiales > Gesneriaceae > Primulina > Primulina eburnea. The sequence goes on from NC_133116.1 coordinate 14,517,049, forward strand.
GCATGATCTGTCGTCTCAAATCTGGAACCTCTGGCACTACTAGGCGGTTATTCACATACAGAACAGAATCTTTAACCTGATACTCTGATATATGACCAGCTCTGACCATATCAATCGATCTCTGAACATTCGGATCAGTTTTCTGCGCTTCTTTGATCCTCAAAATCAGATCTGGCTCAATCTGAATCGCAGCAAGTCGCAACGGTCTACTTCCTGTATCAAATGTCAATCTAGACAAACAACATTCCTCTACTAAATTCGATACACCTACTGTCGACAAGTAAAGAGCACATACCTTTCGACTCAAGGTGTCTGCCGCTGCATTCGACTTCCCTGGATAGTACTTGATCTCGCAATCAAAATCTTTCAGCAGATCAAGCCATCGTCGCTGCCTCATGTTCAATTCTGACTGAGAAAAGAGGTACTTTAAGCTCTTATGATCGGAATAGATCTCAAATTTCTCGCCATACAGATAATGGCGCCAGATCTTGTGTGCAAAGACAATCGCCGCCAATTCAAGATCATGAATCGGATAACGGGTCTCGTGTGGCTTCAGCTGTCTAGAGGCATACGCTATCACGTGCCCTCGCTGCATAAGAACACATCCTAACCCTCTGTGAGATGCGTCACAGTATACAACGAACTCACCTGTTCCTGAAGGAATCGTCAAAACAGGCGCACTAGTCAGTCTCTTCTTCAATTCTATAAAACTGGCTTCACAATCTTCAGACCACACAAATGGCATGTTCTTCTGTGTCAACTGGGTGATAGGCTTCGCTATACTGGAGAAATCTCAGATAAAACGACAATAATACCCAGCTAGACCCATGAAACTGCGTATCTCAGGCACAGAAGTCGGTCTCGGCCAACTGATCACAGCCTCAACTTTACTCGGATATACCGCAATACCATCACCAGATATAATGTGGCCCAAAAAGACAACCTGTTTCAGCCAGAATTCGCACTTGGACAATTTGGCATACAACTGCTCATTTCTTAGAGTCTTCAATACAATTCTCAGATGATCTGCATGCTCAGTTAGACTCTTCGAATATACCAAAATATCATCAATGAACACAATCACAAATCATCTAAATATCTCTGAAAGATGCGGTTCATCAAACTCATAAATACCGCTGGTGCATTCGTCAAACCAAAAGGCATAACAACAAACTCATAATGTCCGTACCTCGTTCGGAATGCAGTCTTCGGAATATCAACGTCTCTAACTCTGAGCTGATGATACCCTGATCTCAAATCAATCTTCGAGTATACAGAAGATCCTTGTAACTGATCAAACAAATCGTCGATGCGCGGCAAATGATACTTATTCTTCACTGTTGCCTTGTTCAACTGTCTGTAATCAATACATAACCGCATCGAACCATCTTTCTTTCGAACGAATAGCACCGGAGCACCCCAAGGTGATACACTTGGTCTAATGTACCCCTTGGACAGAAGATCTTCTAACTGTGCTTTCAGCTCTTTCAGTTCGATAGGCGCCATCCTATACGGAGCTCTCGAAATAGGAACACTGCCTGGCACAAGATCTATGCTAAAATCTACCTCTCGAACTGGAGGTAACCCCGGAATCTCATCTGGGAAAACATCTGCAAACTCGCAAACCACTGGCAGATCTGCCAATGCTGGGCTCGACTTCAGTAGATCTACTGAATATACGAGAAATCCCTCTGCTCCTCTCTGAAGCAATCTACTCATAGTCAGAGCAGATACTAAGGGAATCCGAGATCTGGAACCCTTACCATAGAATTTCCACTCTTCTGTCATCTCAGGTTGGAATCTGACAATCTTGTGGAAACAATCTACAGTGGCCCTGTACTTGGTCAACATGTCTATACCAACTATACAATCAAAATCAGCTAAACCAAGTACTACACAATCCAGATCAATCTCATGCCCCTCAAACTGAAGCATACAATATCTAACAGTAGTCATAGATATCAAACCACTTCCCAACAGAGAAGCTATAGACACTACAGTAGACATTGAATCGACAGGCAAAGAATGCAACAATGCAAAACGTTCAGAGATGAATGTATGGGATGCACCTGTGTCTATCAACACATATGCAGGATAACCGCAAAGGAAACAGTTTCCTGCAATGACATCGTCTGGTGCCTCCTGCGCCTGCTCCTCTGTCAGCGCAAACACCCTAGCCTGCTGTCTGGGAGGTTGACTCACTGTCTGACTACCTCCTGGTCTCTGCTGGGTCTGTGTAGATGGTGGCTGGAAAGAGTGTACAGAGGATGCCTGTCTCTCCATCTGTGGCACTGGTTCTGATGACCCTGTACTCTGGAATCGTTGTGCACCTCTCTAGGGACAAACTCTGGCAAAGTGTCCCTGTTGCCTACAGACGTTGTAGCGTCCCATAACTCCTTGACACTGCTCCGTGGCATGTCGCCCTCCGCACAAACTACAGTATGCGCCACTGTAATCTGAACCCTGACCTCTCTGTCGAGATCCACTCGAACTCGATGAACTGCTCCCAGATCTCTTAAATTGCTTGCCCTTAGCCTTCAGAAATTCCTTCTTGCCACTACTACTAGATCCACTATCGAAGCAAGGAGGAGGTGGTGGAAACCGAGCCTTAGGCTGTGGCGGCCTCTGCTCCTGAACACCGTAAGAAGCGCCTCGCTGCCTGATCAAGCCAGCCTCTGCTCCCTTAGCTCTGTTCAGTGCCTCTGAAAAAGTATTAGGCCGTCCCGTGTTCACCAAAGTAAAGACATCTGGATTCAACCCATTGATGAACTGATCGGCCACTGCCTCGTCGTTCCCTGCCACATGAGGTGCAAATCGTAGCAATGCAGAAAATTTAGCAACATACTCCTCGATGTTCCACTGTCCCTGCCTCAGATTCGCAAATTCAGCTCCTTTATCTTTTCGGTAAGAGACGAGGAAGAAGCGCTGATAGAACTCATCCTTGAAGACTTTCCACGTGATGTCAATGCATCGGTGCTCCAAGGCTCTCTTCACAGTCAACCACCAGCTCTTGGCAACCTCTTGCATCTGATGCCCTATCAATTTCACACGTCGCTCATCAGTATATGCTAAAGACTCAAACAACATCTCGATATCATCAAGCCACCTCTCACACTCTACTGCACTCTCTGTGCCCTTCAGCGTAGGAGGATGGTGTTGGATCTCGGTTTTCTACGCGCCCAAAACGCAGCGGAAGTTTAAAATTTTTATTTTATTTTGAAAAACAAAATAATTGTTTGGACGCTCGTATGGTTTTCATAAATTAAACATCCATAGGGTGTAAAGAATTATACCTTTTGTGAATAAATCACGTGGCACCAACTGATCCGGTATTACGGATCTAGCTCTTGATGAATCCCTACGAACTTTCTTCAAGAGACTCCTTTCTTCTAATCAGGTCCACGACTAGATAATTTGTTCTTCTTCTAATTCGCACTAGAGAATTAAAAGAAGTTTTTCGTTGAGATCGAACGCAGAAGAAATCGACCCACAATTCTCAATTAAGTGGCCGAAACTTCATAAAATTTGAGAAATAAAATTTTTTTTTTTTTTTTTTTTCCCAAGTCTTGAAACTCACGAAGGTAGGCTAGGCAAGAATGCAAGATTTTTTTAATAAAGAAATCTAAAAAAATTCCTTTAATCATGATTTACTTAATTAATCTCATTAATTAAGTAAACTAAATATTTGGAGGAGGAAGAGGATTTTCGAAGATTGCTTATGGTGGTGGCTAGGGTTTTTTTCCTTCTCAACTCTTATTTATAATTAACTCATGACCTAATTATCATAGTATGATAATTGGGCCCTTTAATTAACATTAATTGACTTGATTAATTAATTGGGCTAGTCACACTAGTTTAATCCATTAATCAAGACCCATTAATAACTTTAATTATTTAATATGTTGGACTTGTACTCCTACAAGCCCATTAAACATATTATCCACCATATTTAATTTAATAATTAATAAACTCAACTTTTGAGTTTAATAAATTAAATTAATTATAAATTCAACATTTGAATTTATTATATAAATTGTAAATTCAATTCCTTGAATTTTATCACCTCCAAAATTTAATATTTAATAAACCCAACATTTGAGTTTAATAAATTAAATTATCAAATTTTATAAATTCAACTCTTTGAATTTATTCTCTCCAAATTTTATAAATTCATAAATTCAACTCCTTGAATTTACTATCTCATAAATTCAACTCCTTGAATTTATTTTTCTCAAAATTTATTTATCATAAATTCAACTCCTTGAATTTACTATATCATAATATAAATTCAACTCCTTGAATTTATTCTCTCAACGGGAACAAACAATCCAGTGCTTGTGTGACCCTCAATGGTTCAGGGATACAGCTAGCCGTGGGTTCACAACTCTTTGTGATTCAGGAAATAATCCTTTATTCGGGCTTACCCTAGTTAGCCCCATTCTTTTCATCAACACCTTGATCAAGAATGTCAGAACTCATTTCTGATTGCACCCATCGGATCATGGTAAGAGCGTCTAGTAGCATCGCCCCATGATCCCCTAGGTATCACTGATAGTGCCTGCAAGAACCAGTCGATTATGATTAACGTACAGTACGGTCCCTTCATCTCATATATCCCGATCGAATCTGCAACCATTGGTTCATCGAGGGTTGCATAATAATTCGATAACTATGTGATAACTATAATAGTGGCATCGCGTGTACTATTGGAGAACTCCTTCTCCAACGTACATCTCATACTCTGGCCAGAGATTCCATGCACTATTATTACATTAGATCACATAGGATATCCACACCGGTAGGTGAGCGGTGAATCCCCGACTACAATGCACTGGCTCCTATATGTGTCGCAACTGTACCCAACCTCGCCACCTGATGACTCTCCTGGAGCCGGTAAACGAGTCAAAGCACAGCCCTGGCATATAGAGCCTCAGTGTTGTCCCGGGTCATAAGGACTAATGGTGTACAATCATAACCACGGACTTATCCTCTCGATGAATGATAACCACTTGGAAAGTCCGAGGGAGGGTTGTTCGGTATAATCATCATATGACTACCCATCTGCATGTTTGGACATCCCTATGCCCTTACCAAGAAACGCAGTACACAACATCACAGATGCTAGTCTCGAGCTCAAGCTGCCTTTATCCCTGTTTTAGGCGGCTGAATCGACTAGGAACGAATTTAGAATATGCAGTGTTTACAAATGAGTTTCAACATCGAAGTACGATTCATTTGTATTAAAGCATAATCAAGGACTTTATCTATGCTGTTTGCATGGGTATACAGATAAAGTATAACGAAACCATTAAAAGTTAAATTATATTAAAATAAAGATTGTTTATTTCACTTGAGTCAATAAATTCCCTAGCCAACCGTTGGCTTGCAGGGCATCTACTCTAACAATCTCCCACTTGCCCTAAAGCCAACTACCCTTAATCCCATTGCTTCGCGATGCTTTTCAAACAATGGTCCTGGCAAGGGCTTTGTAAGTGGATCAGCAACATTATCTGCAGAGGGGACTCTTTCAACTAATATGTCTCCTCTTCCCACCATTTCCCGTATGATGTGGAACTTCCTCAGTACATGTTTGGATCGCTGATGAGACCTTGGTTCCTTTACTTGCGCAATGGCACCAGTGTTGTCCCAGTACAACGGGACTGGATCAACTCCATTAGGAATAACGCCCAACTCTTGGACACAATTTCTCATCCAAACTACCTCTTTGGCTGCATCAGATGCAGCAACGTATTCAGCTTCATTGGTGGAATCCGCAACGGTGTCTTGCTTGGAACTCTTCCAAGAGACAGCCGCACCACAAAGCATGAATATAAACCCAGAGGTCGATTTCGAATCATCTACGTCACATTGGAAGCTAGAATCAGTGTAGACTTCCAATTTTAATTCTCCACCCCTTTAGACCATGAACAAGTTCTTAGTCCTTTTGAAGTACTTAAGAATATCTTTCACAGCCTTCCAATTTATTGGACAAGGGCTCGCCTGATATCTGCTTGTTACACTCAAAGCGTAAGCAACATCAAGACGTGTCGATATCATACCATACATGATACTACCAATAGCTGACGCATATGGAATACGTGTCATCATCTCTATCTCTTCATCAATTTTGGGACACATAGCTTTAGATAGAGTAATACAATGACACATTGGTAAGTATCCTCTCTTGGACTCTTCCATAGAGAATCTATTTAGAATGATATCGATATAAATCGCTTGGGTGAGCCCCAACATCCTTTTGATCTATCTCTATAGATTTGTATTCCCTATACATAGGATGCTTCACCCATGTCTTTCATGGAGAATTTAATTGCTAACCATACTTTATTTGATTGCAATAATCCTACATCATTCTCAATGAGTAGGATATCATCAACATAAATTACTAGGAATGTCGCTACACTCCCACTAACTTTCTTGTACACGTATGGTTTCTCAGGATTCTTAGCAAAATCAAACTCTTTGATAGTGCTATCAAATCTGAGATTCCAACTCTTTGAATCCTGCTTGAGACCATATATTGATCTTTGAAGTTTGCATACCTTATGCTCACTTCCTACTGATGTGTATCCCTCAGGTTGAGACATATAAATTTTTTCTTTGATGTCTCCATTGAGGAATGCAGTCTTTACATTCATTTGCCATATCTCATAGTCATACCATGATGCTATGGCTAGTAGTATTCTAATGGACTTAAACATAACAACTGGTGAAAAAATTTCCTCATAGTCAACTCCTTGCCTTTGAGTATAACCTTTTGCAACCAGTCTTGCTTTGAAGGTCACTACCTTCCCATTCGCCCCAAGCTTTCTTTTGTAGATCCATTTGCACCCTATGGGAATGATCCCCTAAGGTTGATCCACCAATGTCCAGACTTGGTTTGAATACATAGGGTCCATTTCTGACTGCATGGCTACAAGCCATTTGGTTGTTGAATCAGTATCAGATATTGCTTCTTTGAAATTCATTGGATCACATCCAACACAAGACTCATCATGGCCCTGTTCATGAAGAAGCGTATATCTTGCAGGTGGTCTAATAACCCTATCAGACCTTCTAGGAGCTTGTACTTCAACTACTGGTTGTTGGGGATTAGGTTCAACTACTATAGTTGAGGGAGTATCTTGAATTTCTTCAAGTTCTATCATCTTGTCTTTTCTATCTAATAGAAAACCCCTTTTCCAAAAAGTGGCATTTCTTGAAACAAACACTTTTGCTTCATTGGGATGATAGAAATAATATCCAACAGAGTTCTTTGAATATCCTACAAAGTAGCACAAAGTGGATCTACTATCCAATTTGTCTCCCACTGTCTGCTTCACGTAAGCAGGACATCCCCATATTCTCTCGTAAGAATATTTGGGAGTTTTTTTCATCCATATCTCATATGGTGTTTTATCCACTGCTTTAATATGAATAATATTCAACAACATTGCCTCGGTTTCAAGCGCAAAGCCCCAAAACAATGTAGGCAATTCAGTGAATCCCATCATCGATCGAACCATGTCAAACAAGGTTCGCTTACGACGTTCAGAAACACCATTCAATTGTGGTGTTGCTGGTGGAGTCCACTGTGAGAGAATCTCATTCTCTTTTAGATAACCCAAAAATCAGCAATTAAGTATTCTCCATCTCGATCAGATCGAAGTGCTTTAATACTTCTTTCTAGCTAATTTTCTACTTCAAATCTGAATTCTTTGAACTTTTCAAATGTTTCAGATTTGTGTTTCATAAACATACCCATACTTTGTGCTAACACTTAGCGAGCCACAAACGTCCGTGTGGATCAAATCCAGTAGACCATGTGCACGTTCCACGTTTCCATCGAATGGAGTCTTGGTCATTTTTCTTTTCAGACAGAACTCACGGGTAAGTAGAGAATTTATGTCTGACAAGTCAAACGTGCATTCTCCCACTAGCTTGTGAATCCTTCTTTGAGAAAGGTGACCTAGTCTAGCGTGCCATATTTGTGCGGGATTTAGATCATCTAACTTTCTTTTGTTTGTTGTTGAATTCATGTTTACTTGGACATTCACTTATCATTTCCAAAACATTTCTGGCACATATAATTTCTTATGTCTGGACTTCATGCAGTGAAATAAATATGTTCTAACTTATCGGGCTTTGTAGGCCTTTTAAGTGTCTTTCAGAGTTTGCCTCTTATTGGGATTTTTTTCTTGGGAGGGGCAGAACATTTCTTTCCCTTACCTTGTGGGCCATTTTCGTCTGACGAGAGGGCCATAAGAAAAACAACAATTCCATGTTTTATGGTGATCTCATAAGTTATAAGCATATTGACTAGCTCTTCAAGACTATCAAATATCTTATTATTAAACTTGAAGTTCACCATAACCCCGTCAAATAAGGAAGAGAAAGATAACAAATTCATGTTACCTAGTAACTCGTTAGGAATCACATATTCCAGGCCCACCACATCCTCAATAAGCCCAGTCATATGTACACTATGCTCATGGGCCAAAGCCCCATCTTGCATACGTGTAGTCATGAGCTCCTTGAAATTGATGTGCATCACTGTACGAGTTTCATGTACCATGCAACTCTTGCATGTTTATTCGAATGTCAGCAACATTCAACATATCCTCAAACTGTCCCTACAGTTAATTTGACATAGAAGCGAGCACATCACACTTTAGCTTTGCACACTATGGTCCTACCATCTTGCATGCTTTGTCAGTTCAACAAGACTGACATTAGTGTGTATGTCATTTTCTCCGAATTCAGAACAATTTCCCAACCAGTCTTGAAAATTAGATTCGGTTAGCTAGTTAATAACAGAAATGTATTACGTGACGAAATGAAAATATACTGATATGGAAACAGAATAATGGTTGCTGATTATTTTAAAATAATTTTAAGATATAAAATATGGATTTTTATTTTATAAATCTCCCTCCCACTATTTTGACATTTCCACCACCCTCTGATGAAAAAGGGAAATCGTATTTCCTTAGTGGGCACGTAGAGTCCAATTAGCCAATTATAATCCCGAATAATATCAGCCAATTATAATTTCTAAAAGGTAGAATTCAATTGCATCCCTATGCAACCTCCGCGTGTTTTGCCTCACGTTTAATAAGGACCCAATAATATGACGCCGTTTATTTTCGCGTGTCAAACCGACCCATCAATATTGAATTGTAGTAGACGGTCGCCATGAGTTCCCCCAATAATATGAGCCGAAGTCATGGGAGTTCCACTCAATTCACATCATATGTCCGCTGGAAGTCACAGCTTTCCGGCGTACAGGCCTCCCCAATAATATGAGCCAGACACTGTCCGCGGGTAGCGATCAACATGCAACCACGGTTGATGGAAGGCAAGGAAAAATTAAACTCTTTTAATTTTTACTTTTCCGGTTTGATATAAATTTTGAATCATATTCAAAATGAGGGATTTTAATTTTAAAATTGTCTCATCATTTTAATTTAAAATCACGTGCCACGAGTTTGTATGTTTGCCGGATTCATGCAACTATATTATCTAATAATATACATACATGCATATTACTATATATCGCATATATCATAATATTACATTCAACAATAAATAAGGATGATCGATCGCCAACACTATTAGATCCATGTGAGCCATACATGGATCCAGGTCCAAACCTAGGTGAATGCAGGGATGCAAATGCAACTATTACAAGAGCTTCCAATATTTTACATGTCTTCATCTTGATCATCGGGCCCACCATCTTCCAGTCTTGATCTCCCACTATATCTAATAATTACATTTGAATAGCCATGGCACATAAGGGATACATCTCATGGGGGTGGGAACGGGCCATAAACCAGGCCCACTTTAATAATATCAAATATTATAAAAAGAATAAAAACAGTAAAATATCCTAACATACACCTAACACATTGGTCAAGGCTCTCGATCATCCTCCATGCATTTAATATCAAATATTAACATCAATTAATTAAACAATTTAATTAATTGATAGATCATATATCTAATAATTTATCACAAACCACCACAATTATTAAAGAATTTAATAAATTAAATAAACCCCTTTATTTAATTTCCAATTAAATCAATAATAATTGATTTCTTGTAAAACTCATTTTACCATAAATAATTAAAATCATATTCTAATTATTTATTTCACAAGAAAATTATTAATTTTCTAAAAATCAATTTTCCAAAATAAAAATTGAACCAATTTTCCAAAATATCAATTTTACCCAAAAAATTTTAAAATTCAGAAAATTGCACCCTAGGCCCAAACAATTCAGGCCCAACATTCAGCAGCATCCCGAGACGATCCCGGGCAGCCGCCCTCGCTGCCCGCCCGCTGCCCGAACGTTTCGGGCAGGGGCGGCAGCCCATGTGCGCGCGGGGCGCACAGGTGCGCGCGGCGCGTGCGGACGTTCCGCACGCCGCGCTAGCGCAGCCGCCGCGCGCTGTGCGGACGTTCCGCACAGCGCGCTAGCGCGGCCGCCGCGCGCTGTGCGGACGCTCCGCACAGCGCGCCAGCGCGGCCGCCGAGCGCTGTGCGGACGCTCCGCACAGCGCGCGCGGCCGCTGCGCGCCCCCGTGCGCGGCCCTGCGCGCACGGGCTGCCCGGAACAGTTCCGGGGAGAAACGATTTTTTTTTTTTTTTTTTCGAAAATCTGGAAAAATAAATTTTCATGGTGCCATAATTTTCTGAAAAATTTTCTTGTGTGGTTATAAATAAATTATTCAATATCAAAACCATACGATCTAGAAAAACCTGGCTCTGATACCACTGTTGGATCTCGGTTTTCTACGCGCCCAAAACGCAGCGGAAGTTTAAAATTTTTATTTTATTTTGAAAAACAAAATAATTGTTTGGACGCTCGTATGGTTTTCATAAATTAAACATCCATAGGGTGTAAAGAATTATACCTTTTGTGAATAAATCACGTGGCACCAACTGATCCGGTATTACGGATCTAGCTCTTGATGAATCCCTACGAACTTTCTTCAAGAGACTCCTTTCTTCTAATCAGGTCCACGACTAGATAATTTGTTCTTCTTCTAATTCGCACTAGAGAATTAAAAGAAGTTTTTCGTTGAGATCGAACGCAGAAGAAATCGACCCACAATTCTCAATTAAGTGGCCGAAACTTCATAAAATTTGAGAAATAAAATTTTTTTTTTTTTTTTTTTTTCCCAAGTCTTGAAACTCACGAAGGTAGGCTAGGCAAGAATGCAAGATTTTTTTAATAAAGAAATCTAAAAAAATTCCTTTAATCATGATTTACTTAATTAATCTCATTAATTAAGTAAACTAAATATTTGGAGGAGGAAGAGGATTTTCGAAGATTGCTTATGGTGGTGGCTAGGGTTTTTTTCCTTCTCAACTCTTATTTATAATTAACTCATGACCTAATTATCATAGTATGATAATTGGGCCCTTTAATTAACATTAATTGACTTGATTAATTAATTGGGCTAGTCACACTAGTTTAATCCATTAATCAAGACCCATTAATAACTTTAATTATTTAATATGTTGGACTTGTACTCCTACAAGCCCATTAAACATATTATCCACCATATTTAATTTAATAATTAATAAACTCAACTTTTGAGTTTAATAAATTAAATTAATTATAAATTCAACATTTGAATTTATTATATAAATTGTAAATTCAATTCCTTGAATTTTATCACCTCCAAAATTTAATATTTAATAAACCCAACATTTGAGTTTAATAAATTAAATTATCAAATTTTATAAATTCAACTCTTTGAATTTATTCTCTCCAAATTTTATAAATTCATAAATTCAACTCCTTGAATTTACTATCTCATAAATTCAACTCCTTGAATTTATTTTTCTCAAAATTTATTTATCATAAATTCAACTCCTTGAATTTACTATATCATAATATAAATTCAACTCCTTGAATTTATTCTCTCAACGGGAACAAACAATCCAGTGCTTGTGTGACCCTCAATGGTTCAGGGATACAGCTAGCCGTGGGTTCACAACTCTTTGTGATTCAGGAAATAATCCTTTATTCGGGCTTACCCTAGTTAGCCCCATTCTTTTCATCAACACCTTGATCAAGAATGTCAGAACTCATTTCTGATTGCACCCATCGGATCATGGTAAGAGCGTCTAGTAGCATCGCCCCATGATCCCCTAGGTATCACTGATAGTGCCTGCAAGAACCAGTCGATTATGATTAACGTACAGTACGGTCCCTTCATCTCATATATCCCGATCGAATCTGCAACCATTGGTTCATCGAGGGTTGCATAATAATTCGATAACTATGTGATAACTATAATAGTGGCATCGCGTGTACTATTGGAGAACTCCTTCTCCAACGTACATCTCATACTCTGGCCAGAGATTCCATGCACTATTATTACATTAGATCACATAGGATATCCACACCGGTAGGTGAGCGGTGAATCCCCGACTACAATGCACTGGCTCCTATATGTGTCGCAACTGTACCCAACCTCGCCACCTGATGACTCTCCTGGAGCCGGTAAACGAGTCAAAGCACAGCCCTGGCATATAGAGCCTCAGTGTTGTCCCGGGTCATAAGGACTAATGGTGTACAATCATAACCACGGACTTATCCTCTCGATGAATGATAACCACTTGGAAAGTCCGAGGGAGGGTTGTTCGGTATAATCATCATATGACTACCCATCTGCATGTTTGGACATCCCTATGCCCTTACCAAGAAACGCAGTACACAACATCACAGATGCTAGTCTCGAGCTCAAGCGGCCTTTATCCCTGTTTTAGGCGGCTGAATCGACTAGGAACGAATTTAGAATATGCAGTGTTTACAAATGAGTTTCAACATCGAAGTACGATTCATTTGTATTAAAGCATAATCAAGGACTTTATCTATGCTGTTTGCATGGGTATACAGGTAAAGTATAACGAAACCATTAAAAGTTAAATAAAGATTGTTTATTTCACTTGAGTCAATAAATTCCCTAGCCAACCGTTGGCTTGCAGGGCATCTACTCTAACAGATGGAACGACTTAAACCTCTTTAGTAAAGTCTCCATCGGCGTAGCGGTAACATCCATCTGTGCACCTGATGTGCTACCCTGCTCTGACTGTGGTATACGTCTAGACGGCATAAATCTGATTATCAAACTGATTAGTACACAATCAATATCATCTGTCTCAGCCCTCCTCTGATCATAACCTCTGATCGAGAATCGGTTCTGATTCAAGCCTGAAATGCTGTAAATCAATTCAAATAATACAACAACATACAATAGGGAAAGCAATAAATCATGATATGCTAGCATGATATAAACAAGGAAGATGACTCAATCTACCCCGCTCATTCTATTCTATCTCAGTCTACAGAACCTACTGCTCTGATACCACCTGTTGTGGGGACCCGGGCTCTAACTCAATTCTTATGGGATTTAATTGGATCTTTGCTCGAAAATGTGGGTCAAAATTTTGCTTTTAACATTAATTCAAATGAATAATTAAAGCATAATATGTCTTTATATTAATTAAACAACATCATATACATACAAGTCTGTTTAGTACAATCATACGCTAGTGTTCAAATCTCAACTACAAACATAAGTAGTACAAGTCTAATAGGAAAACACTAGAAATCTTCAACGCCCGAGATCTCCACGCTATCGTCAATCTCTCATCTAGCTCGAGACCCAGATCCTGCCCCACCTGTTGCCATGCACACATACAGACACGACAACAGCCGGATAACTCCGGTGAGAACAAATCCCAGTATAAAACATGGATGCATGCAATGTAATTAAATCAAGTACAAAAGCATAGCATATATCAATTAACATGAATTATGATCTAAAACATGTAAAGGAATACAAATCTGTATTCAACCTCTAATTCTTGACTCGATTCATTTCTACTCTAGGGATCCCGGTGTGAATAAGACGGTCTGTCACCTACCCAACCACTCGGGGTGACGGTACGTCTTATTCCTAGACTTCGGTCAACTCTGTATCGAGGGTCTACACATAGAGGAAATCTGCTCCTATGCGCCGATACACCGAAACGTCTAGTTTTGGCCGATCTGCCAATATCTCCTATCTCAGAACTCGAATATAAATCAATAAACAATACATTACATAATCAAATGTAATAACAATCTAGTATGTGATTTAGGGAAACTCGTATCAAATCTGAATCGAGTTGTGCAATCCCGTGACCACATGAATTATACCTTTCTTGTCGAACAATCGGTCGTAGACGAATTCTCGAATTCAATGTAGCCAATACCAATCTGAAATGGCAATGTGTAGACACATTCTATCAATATACATCTCAATCAACTCGATGTACAAATCTGTAATTGGTTTTAATACAATTCAACGGCGTAACGGCGTGATTTCTCGATACCGATAACTCACTCTCAACATAACAATATCATAATCAATCCCAATAACTTATAATCTCATCTAAACATCAACCTACATTCTGAAATCTGCATAATTTCCACATAACATAAGCTGGAAAATCGAACAATAGCATACGGTCTCCAAATTTCGATCCGGTAACGAATATATCATGCTCAATATATCAAGAACTCATATTCTAACTCATATCTGAATTCCTCCCACGTGTATATTTCGAAACATGCTGAAAAGATAAGAAACTTACATCCTCTTGTAGCCAATGATGCAAGGATCAATAACCTCTACTTATATCAAAATTTGGATGGATAAAAGTTGCAAAATCTTGCTTTTATTCTCAAAGAACTTGAAGCTATGGAGAGTTCCTCGGTTCTCATCTGATCAAATGAATAACTCAAGTCGAAATTCTATATATATATGTGCCATGTGTCAAGTTAAGAAGCAAGGGTGGCATTCTCGCATGCAGCACCGCGGGTGCGGTATGTTTCTTAGCGCGGGTGCGCTCATGCTTCGGCAGCATTTCATTTTCTGAAATTCATCGACCGCGGGTGCGGTCTCTGCAAGACTGCGGGTGCAGTAATGCTACGGCCAAACTTCACAAATTTGATATAATACACCGCGGGTGCGGTCTTGCCTGAGGCGCAGGTGCGGTATGGCTTCGGCCATTCTTTCAAAAATTCTCATTTTTAAGTCATGCATTCTCACCTCTTCAAATCTAACATCAATGACAACTGATAATTCTCGAGCCTTACATCAGCAGCATCTCGAACTGAAGTATCAGCAGTAGTAATTTCTCCTTGATCCCGAGGTGGTGAAGCAGGATTTGGTTCAGCAAATGGTGACACAACTGAAACCGGGGCCTCTAAAGGGTGATCAATGGAATCAACTGGCACATCAGTTGAAGGGATCGAAGAATCAGCTGGCACATCAGTTGAGATAACCTGATCAGTAGATGGTTCTGGCTGAACAGGTTCTTCTGTAGAAAGAATGGCTTCTGGATTGATTTGATCAGCAGAGTGATCAACTTTGTCAGAAATGGGTGCACTGATCTGGGATTCTTCCACAACGGCCTGAATAACTTCATCGATGTGTGCGAAGGAAAGCTCAGCTTCAGTATACATTTGTTGTTCAACAGGAGGTGAAAGAGGCTTATCATGAGCTGGCTCTTCAGTTGGAACAAGAACTAAAGCTGATGATGGTTCTGTTTTGTCAGAGGGTGCTTCCTCCAATATTTCCTCGTCGTCGTCATCTGAATCTTCTTGATAGAGAACCAGTTCTTGATTCACTTCCCAGAACTTGATTTGAGATAGCAGTCCTATGAGATCACTGTCGAGCTGAGTGATTACAGCTTGATCAGCGTAGGCAGTAGGACTTGTAGGTAAGTAGTTGGTCTTTAGCTTGGCAACAATTTGAGCCAACTTCTTCACTCTTGTCTGATCAAATAGATAACTTTTCCTCTCCATATCTTGAGCAATCGAGGCAGCTTTGACTGTCCTGAGCCCAAAGGCCTCCAGCTTGATGAATTTGCTCAGTTCGACTTCTTCTTCAATTTCTTGGCGAAAACTTCAGTGCGGTAGGCTGTCCAAGCATCATAGGACATAATTTTTGAAGCAGCAAAACTGTTAACCTTTGCCCATACGAGGTCAATATGAGTCTGAATTGGGTTGGTGGGTCTGGACTCTTCAATCAACTTCCCTTTCCCTTTATCAGTACTCAAAAGGTGAGGAATTTCCAATCCTGTTCGAGTAGATTCCACCTGCTCTACAAATTTTATGCCTTTAGGTCTAGCAGTTGCCACAACAGTAGGACGAGATATCTGAATCAGAGGAGCTTTGATCCTAACTGATTCCTTTTTGGTGCCAATTGAAGCTTCTCGTGGAATGATCTGCAGAGGAACTGCTTCTAGAGGTTGCTGATCAGTTGAAGAAATCATTGCATCAATGGGAATGGATACCTCAGAAGTTGTTTTAACCCTTTGAGTTCTTGGTTTCTTCACAATCTTGGGAGATGGAGTCTTCTCTGACTCAGAGGCACTCAACACTAATTTTCTTTTGGCAACCTTCAGTTGAGCCAACGTTTTGGCCTTCTTAACTGATTTAGGAGCTGCTAACTGAGTCCCAATCTCCTGTTTGATTTGCACAAACAGACCAGGAGTTATATCCATTTTGGTTTTGGGTGGCATCGTATTCTTTGCATTGAACACCTTAAATTTCGATGATCTTTCAGAATCATCAGCCACAAATCCCTTTACTTTCAACAGATAACTGATTTGAACAGCAAATCCTTTGGACTGTTTTGAGGACAGAAACATATTCTTCAGAATGGTAAAGATAAGGTGCTTCCAGTTAAGCTTGCGATCAGCCATAATAGCAGAAATGGCTTGAAATTTTTCCAAGGTGAGGGCAGCAAATGATCCAGCTTTTGCCAAAAGCCCCTTAGCAACTACATCAGCAAGCAACTGAATTTCATGCTAAAGTTCCTTCTTAGGATCGGAAACCTTAATCTTCCGTCCATCAGCAGAAAGAAGAGTTTGCATCTCTTCAATATCAGATGCCTTAACATCCGAAAGTTGTGCCAAACCATCAGAGGGTAAAGAGAATAATTCCCCAAGAGAGTCTTCAGAGATGGTCAGCGACTGACCATTGACAGTAGAGATAATGTTACCCTCAGAATCAATCAACCCAGTGGAGTAGAAATCCTGAAGTTCTTTGAGATAAATATCCTGTGAAGATTGGCCCAAAAATGTTCTCAGTCCAGCAGATTCAAGTTTCTGAAATACCTTCTTGACTTCAGCATCGCCGAAGGATAAGATGGATCCAAAATTGATGGCCATAGCGTTCAGCATAAAAGCGGGAATTTGGGTTGCCATTGATAACTGAGTGAGTTCCTGAAAGAAAATTCGAAGAATGAAATAGTTCTTGCTCTCAAACGTTTGTTGATAAATGTAAGGTGAAACTGAAGTGAGGCGGGTAATGGTACATATGTACGTGACCATTCAAATTTTGGACACGTGTCAGTTCGTAGAAATTTTGAAAAAGTAGTGTGTGTACGTGTGCTATAAGCATGTGTACAATTTGAGCTGTGAAAAATGAGTCCACGTCATAGACTGAAATTCATCATGAGTTTAGCAGGCAGTCACGTCATTGATTTGGAATAAAATAGATTTAATTAGTTAACTTATATGAGAAGATTAGTGGAATATTCAACTGAATGATCAGTTAGTAAAACTGAGTCCTTTCAGTTGAGAATTCACTAACAACTGTCTTCTCAGTTAACTTCTTAGACCATTATTCCCCCTTAATAAATGCATAAAAAAATGACGGCAATAGACAGAAATGATTAAAGGAAAGCCTGGTGCTTGGCAGAGTAATCGTCACTTAAAGAAGTGTCCTTTCATTTCCCTCGTCTTGGCCTATAAAAGAGAGTAAGATGGTTAGTCACAGCTATCTCAGCAAATAATTTTCATAGAGAAGAAGAATGGCCGGTGCTGGAAGCTCAAGCGTCTCTCTGTTTTCGCTGCATGCCAGAAAGGAGGCCATAGAGGATGAAGTCTTTTACTCAAGCCTTCCCTACTGGGAGGAGTTGCAGGAGTTGGAGTTCCTGTACTACTCTGGACGGGTCACCACCTTCAAATGGATGGCCCAACTAAGAGAAGTGCGGGAGCACTTAAATGTTCCTGCAGGCGTGGACGTCTTCAAGGATGGTCATCTCTATCAGCTCTTTCTTCGGAAGGAGCTGGAGATCCTTCACTGCATAGCTTCCTCCCACAGTTTCTTCAAAACCTCTTCTTCAGCACTAGCTGCATGGTTGAGTATGTGGATAGCTGATGTGGAGGAAAAATATGAAAATGTAACCCGCTCCAATTAATAAAATGTTTATTTTGTTTTATCGTCATTTTCCTTTGTTCCTGCTTGCAATGATCTGTATGAGATACAAACACAAGAACTACTGAAACTCTAACTGACAACAGTTAAAAACTCATATGAATGAGCAACTCATTTAAGTAATCAGTAAGAAAGCAGTAAAGCTGACATATGAATTACGAGCAATAATAATTAATGAGGACAAATCAATTAATCCAAGTATATTGCTAAAATGAGAAAACTTAGTCTCAGCCAGAGGTTTGGTGAAGATGTCAGTCGCTTGCTGTTCAGTTGATACGTATTCCAATCTGATGTTCTTCTTTAAAGCATGATCTCTGATGAAGTGATGTCTAACATCTATGTGCTTAGTCCTGGAGTGAAGAACTGGATTATACGTAATAGCAATTGTACTCGTGTTGTCACAGAATATTGGCGATTCCTTTGCTTCAACACCATAATCTTTCAGTTGTTGCTGAATCCAGAGCAGTTGGACACAGCAGCTTCCAGCAGCAAGATATTCTGCTTCAGTTGTGGAAGTTGCTATGGATGTTTGCTTCTTACTGAACCAAGAAATCAGTCTGTCTCCTAGAAACTGACATGATCCACTTGTGCTTTTTCGATCAAGCTTACATCCTGCATAGTCTGCATCTGAATAGCCAACTAAATTGAAAGATGAATCTTTAGAGTACCATAAACCAACATTTTGCGTGCCTTTAAGATATTTCAAGATACGTTTGGCAGCAGAAAAATGTGATTGTTTAGGACTAGCTTGAAATCTTGCACACATACATACAACAAACACAATATCAGGACGACTAACAGTTAGGTACAATAATGAACCTATTAAACCTCTGTAAAGCGTCGTCTCAACTGATATTCCCCCTTGATCAGTGTCTAATTTAGCTGATGAGCTCATAGGGGTGCTTGCAGCTAAACATGATTCCATGCCAAATTTCTTCAGCAATTCCTTTGTGTATTTGGTTTGACTGATAAAAGTTCCTGAATCCAGTTGTTTCACTTGTAGACCAAGGAAGAATGTTAGTTCACCCATCATGCTCATCTCGAATTTCTCCTGCATTAACTTGGAAAACATCTCGCATAATTTGGGGTTAGTTGACCCAAAAATAATATCATCAACATAAATTTGAACAAGTAAGATATGATCATTCTTGGAGAATTTGAACAATGTCTTATCAACTGATCCAACAGAAAAGTCATGATCAGTTAGAAATTTTGAAAGGGTTTCGTACCAAGCTCTTGGAGCTTGTTTAAGACCGTATAAGGCTTTGTTCAAATGATAGACATAATCAGGAAGGTGGTGATTGACAAAACCTGGGGGTTGTTCAATGTAGACTTCTTCTTGCAACTGGCCGTTTAGAAATGCACTTTTTACGTCCATTTGATAGACTTTGAAGTTTTTGAATGAGGCATAGGCTAGGAATATTCTGATTGCCTCCAGTCTTGCAACTGGTGCATAAGTCTCATCGTAATCAATTCCTTCTTCCTGCCTATATCCTTGTGCTACCAACCTTGCTTTATTGCGCACAACTGATCCATCTTCGTTTAGCTTGTTCCTGTACACCCACTTTGTACCTATCACAGTTTTTGAGAGTGGTCTTGGAACTAAGTTCCAGACATTGTTATGGATAAACTGATTTAGCTCTTCTTGCATTGCATTTATCCAGTTCGGATCAGCAAGAGCTTCATCAGGTTTTCTTTGGCTCCAGTTGAGATACAAAAGCTGAATGTATAAATAAGTTAAGCATTTGATTTCTTGTTCTTACCGGATCAGATGGATTACCTATCACCAATTCTGGAGGATGTGATTTCTTCCATCTAAGTTCAGCATTTGTTTTTTCTGTATTAGCAATTTCCTCAGTAGGCAACTGAATGTTTTCAGTTTCAGTTAGATCTAATTCAGTTGGAAACTGATTCTCATTTGTATGCTCCACTAACTGATTGTCAAGATTTGCTTCCAATTCAGCTGATTGATCCAATATGTCAAGTTCAGGTGTTTGGAGGTTGTTTTGATTAAGATGGAAATCTTCTTCATCATCATCATCGTCCAAGCTTATATCTGTAAATCTATCAGCTAGCTCAACTGTATCAGTTGGCTTAGAGGTTAGTGTAGATTCATCGAACACAACATGAATAGATTCTTCAACATTCAAAGTATTTTTGTTGAAGACTCTATAGGCTTTACTCACTGAAGAATAACCAAGAAATATTCCTTCTGCAGATTTAGCGTCAAAAGCTGTTAAATGGGTTTTACCATTGACAAGTATAAAACATTTGCAGCCGAATATTTTGAAGTAGGAAACCACACTTTTTCTTCCATGCCAGATCTCATAAGGTGTTTTCATATGATTCTTATTAATCATTGATCTGTTTTGAGTATAACACGCAGTGTTCACTGCCTCTGCCCAAAACCTTTGAGAGATAGAAGAATCAGCAAGCATTGTTCTAGCAGCCTCTTTGAGGGTCCGATTTCTCCTTTCAGCTACACCATTTTGCTGAGGAGTTCTGGCTGCTGAGAGCTCATGCTTGATTTCGGTATTCTCTAAATAATTTGAAAGAATTTGATTGATAAATTCAGTTCCTCGATCGGACCTGATTCTATCAATTCCAACTGATTTTTTATTTAATAATCTTTTGAAAAGCTTAATCAGTTGAGCAGCAGTTTGGTCTTTGGATTTGAGAAATATAACCCAAGTGAATCTTGAAAAATCGTCTACAACCACCAAGGTGTATTTCATTCTCCCCTAAGCTCATGACTGGTATAGGACCAAATAGATCCATATGTAACAGTTCTAAGCATCGGGAAGAAGATTTACGACCCTTGTTCTTAAAAGAGGATTTGATTTGTTTACCAAACTGACATGTTGAGCAAATTTTGTCTTTGATAAAATCCATTTTGGGCAATCCAGTAACAAGATCGTGGTTACTCAAATATGCAATAGATTTGAAATTTAGGTGGTTCAATCTCTTATGCCACAACCAGTTTTTAGAAGATTTTGAGGCAATAAAACATACTGGTGCATAAGGTTGATCATTCCAACTGACTTTGTAAGTGTTTCCACACCTTTTGCCAGTTAGGATGATCTCTTCAGTTGAGTTTTTGACTGAACAAGAATGTTTGTCAAACTGAACTGAGAATTCATTATCGCATAACTGACTGATACTGATCAGATTATACTTGAGATTCTCCACTAATAAAACATCATTAATGGTGAAATTACCATGGATAAGCTTACCCTTACCCACAGTTTTACCTTTAGAGTTATCTCCAAAACTGATGTTTGGTCCAGTGTACTTAGTCAGTTGAGATAATAAATTTGAATCTCCAGTCATGTGGCGTGAACATCCACTGTCCAAATACCATATAGATACAATGCTTGTACCTGTTACCTGCAATCAAACACAAGATAAGATTGTGGTACCCTTTTCTATTTGGGTCCAAAGTTGATTAGTCCTTTAGGAATTCAAACTTGGATCAGTCTAACTGACCGTCCAGTTGCTGTATTCCAAATTGTCTTTCCCGGCCTGTGTGTGTGTGATGTATGGTATGTAGAAGATACAGCATGTGATTTGCCCTTTTTCGACTGATTGTTCAGCCAGTATCTTTTCTGAACTGGCCTGCTGTTATAGTAATTTGAATAGCCACTTGAACTAGTTTTTGCTGAAAAATTTTGGTGGCTGACTTCGTGAGTCAGTCACAACTCTTGGGCTATAACCAATACCACATCTTTTGCCCTTGCTCATATTATGAGTCGGCTGTTCAATCAGTTTACTCGGCTCAACTTGTTCTTGTACCATAACTGATTTGATAAAGTGAATATATTTCCCTTTGTCCATATTCAGTTTTGGTTGAATATCTTTGGAAGGTATTTCATCCTGGTTACTGAACCCTAAGCCAGTTTTATCAGTAAATGATTTCTGAGAGTTCTGTATATCAGTCAATGCAACGGATGATTTATTCCAAGCCTGAATGAGCTCAGTTTGCTTTGTATTTTCAAGCATTAACTTTTGAATCATTAATTGATTCTTGCTCCTTTCAGTATTGAGTTCGGCAATCTCCCTTTTTAGACTCAACATTTCAACTGATACATCAGTTGTTGTTTTATTGTCAGAGGGATCAGTTTGCTCTACTCTGGCCTTTTCAAATGATAAGGCAAGCTTTTGATATTCACTAACCATGTCATGAAGAGTCGAAATAAGTTCTTCTCTTGCGAAATCAGTTGAACTAAAGTCAAATACCTGTTGGCTGCTTGATTGAACTTCTGTGTCATCAGCCATTAAGCACTTCACTTCTTCCTCATCTTCACTAGAGCTACAAGAGGTTTCTGGTTCTGACTCTTCGCTGTCAGTCTCTGCCCATTTGGCTTTGCTATCCTCAGCTAGGAGTACTTCATGCTTCTTTCTGTAAGGCTTCTTATCGTCCTTAGATCTCCTCTTATGCTCATACACTTTCTTCTTTCTTTCAGTCGAAGCTTGACTATCCTTTTTAGGCTTGGGACAGTCAGCAATAAAATGACCAGGTTTGCCACAGTTGTAGCATGCATTGGACTCTTCTCTGGGATTGTTTCTTTGGTACTGCTTCTGAAAATTCCCTTGATTCTTCCTCATGAATCTCCCGAATTTCTTGATGAACAATGACATGGCGTCATTGCTTAATTGATCTGCAGCTTTCTCAACTGAACCAGTTGGTTCTGATCTTACAGCAGCTAAAGCAGTAGTTGCTGCTGGGGTAGATGGTTCTCCTTCTCGGGTTTGCAGTTCAAACTCATATGCTTTTAAGTCAGCGAACAGATCATGGAGTTCAACTTTGTTCAGATCTTTAGACTCCCTCATAGCCATGGTTTTCACATCCCATTCTTTGGGAAGACCTCTGATAACCCCTTGAATGCTACTTCTTTATTGGTATACACTTTTCCAAGTGCATTCAGTTCGTTGATGATGCAGCTGGTTCTTTCATCATATTCATGCATCGTTTCTCCAATTTTCATTCTGATGTTATCGAACTTTTGTACAGCAACAGATAGCTTGTTTTCTTTGGTTTGTTCCTTGCCTTCGCAAAGCTGGATTAATTTCTCCCAAATCTCTTTGGCTGTTTTGCACATCTTGATTTTACTGAACGTCACTTTGTCCAGTGTTTTGTACAATATGTCTTTTGCTACATTATCCAAATTAGCTTTTCTCTTATCTTCAGCAGTCCATTCATCTCTGGGCTTTTCAATACGGTGAGGTGCCCCATCTGTGATTGCAACTGCTGTGTTGGCTTTCAAAATCTTCATGGGTCCGTAAGTTATAACGTACCACATGTCATCATCCTATGCAGCTAGATGAGCCTGCATCCTGATCTTCCAATCGTCGAAATCTTCTCTCGAGAACATGGGGATCTTGTTGAATGAAGACATAGTGAGCAATTTGAGTATAGATATTCTTTTGAAAGGATATGACTTGCTCTGATACCACTTGAAAGCATCGGTGAATCGGGTGAAGAGTGTTTAGAAGGGGGGGTTGAATAAACACTGCTCGATTAAAATAATTCTTCGACAAACTGATTTCAGTTGTATTACAAACTGAATCTAAAATATTCTTTTGGTCAATAACAATCAGTTAAGCTGAATAAACAGTTGCGGAAAACTAACTGACTGAAAGATAGAGTATCTAACTGAAAATGATAACTGAAAGTAATAACAACACAATTTGTTTCTAGGATGTTCGGAGACTTGAATAACTCCTACGTCACCCCTTCTATCACGCAGATAGAATTTTCACTAAAAGACTTTGATCAAATACAAATCAGTGTACTGACCCACTTCAGTTTGGACTTATCACTTTGCCAATACTGAAACTCTTAGTATACAACACTTTTACAGATCGTAACTGATCTTAGCACAACTTAGAAATTCTATCAATCGATTACAAAGTGCTATGAAAGCTCAAGAGCGTAGTCTAGAATACTACTGATAAAACTGATAAGCGTGAGCTTGATTTCTGAATGTGAGCGGATATTTTTGCAGCGTAACAGCAAGTAAGATAACTGAGAATGCGATCTGTCTTCAGCTGCTGCCTTCGACTATTTATAGGCTTCCCTCTCAACGGTAACATTAAAGATATTTAAATATTCTAACCGTTGATTGCCACGTCGATATATCCTGACAATAGTACACTGTTCATTTCTGAAATGGGCGAGCCACTACCAGTTGCAGATGGCTGTACTATATGTCGGTTGTTGCTTTCAACTGATGACGTGTACAGCTGAGAGATCAGCTGGTAAAGATCAGTTGACGATGAAATAGACTTAAGTTGAAGCGATCAGTTGACTGATGACGTGTTCAGTTGAGAGATCAGCTGGTAAAGATCAGTTAGTCCAATTCAGTTGCTAGAATCAGTTGATCAATCTTTTGTCAAACGCCGGAATTTCGTTTCCAACACTAACCCTATTATTATATATTTAAAAATTAAAATTTTATTTGTTACCTTATTACTTTATCAAATGACTTTTTTCGGAAATGTTACTGAAAATTTTAAATGATGCCCATTTTTTAACATGCTAAATCTAAAATAGTATTTACTTCGTCACTTTTGAAACCGAAGTCGATCATTTTCTATTACTTCGTAATTTGAAATTGCCGAAGTAAAAAGTGTCGAAGTATATTATCAAAATTGCACTTGTAATAGAATCAAAATGAGAGCTCCAACTAGTAGTTCTTGCTCAATGCAAAGTGTCGATCTAATTAGCTCTTCGCTCAGTCTCACATTCACTAGCAACAAAAGAATATTAATCTTCATTAACTTGAGCAGATTGTAAATCAGTATTTCGTTTGGAAGATGTAACAAGATTGAGAATAATCGTCAGATTCGAAAAAAAAAATCCATATAGAGATCTTCTTTTCAGCAGCTTCATCTAACGCTAGTTGAAGTCCATGAGCAAAACAATACACATAATATCAAGGGCAATATTTAAGAAATAAATCTTGCAATCCATTAAAAACACTAAACATGTTGCTAAAACCAGCATACCCTTGACATCCCACATTATAAATTCTTAAATTAAATCTAATGACTGATATCACATAATTTTTTCTTAAGTTTTGCAGTTGTGGTGTCATGAACATGCATAATTTGGGAAATCAAAAAGCAAAAAACGATGAGCATCAAAAAATCTCAAAAGTATAGTCATATGTTCTTTGTTAAATGCATAATTCACTTCATCCACCAAAATACAAAACTTAGAATCTTCAATTTCATCACGAATTTTATTTTTGATTTTGTTACCAATAATATGCAAGATTTGTTTTTGAATTTCTGGTGAGGTATGCATTTTCCGAATATTTCTCTATGATACCATCACCAATACTAGCATTCTACTTTTCTATGAGTTTTAGCGTCTCAATGAAATTACCATGATTTTGGGAGAGTCATCATGTTAGAGTAGGTGCCTGTCGAGCCAAGTGTTGACCGATGGTTCATGTTGAAACTATATGTATAAACAATTTTTATTTTAATAATATTTGAAATTATTGTTTTGGCGCATCTTTATCTGTATACACATGCTTGTTGCATAGATAAAGTCCTTTATTATACAAATAGTAGAAAGAATATGAGATACTCATATGATGAGTATCATGAAACTCATATTTGGAATACTGTATATTCTAAACAGTTCCTAGCCTATTCAGCCGCCATTAAGAAAGATAAAGGCCGCTTGAGTTTGAGACTAGTATCTGCGATGTGAGTACCATGTTTCGTTGGTAGGGGACACTTGTGATGTCTGAGCATGCAGATATGTGCTCCTTGTAGAGTGCACTGAACAACCCTCCATAAAGGATTTTCCAATTGGTTCTAACTTATCGAGTGAAAACGTCATAGTTTATGGTTGTACACCGTTAGTCTTTATGACCCGGGACAACATTTTGACTCTATATGCTAACATTGCACTTTGACTTGTTTACAGACTCAAATGGGTTATCAGGTGGTAAGGTTGTGTGTTCTGTCGAACCATATAGGAGTCTATGGATTGTAGTCCGGGATTCACCACTTACATTCGGGTATGGATATCCTATTTGATCTCATGTATATGTAGTTTAAAATCTCTTATCAGAGTGTTGGTGGTAATTAAGAAATGGGTTTCTTAGATTACACCATCGATGCAACTACGGCATGACACATAGGATCGATTTTTTGACAGCTATCAATATACCGATAGTTGTTGAATCGGCCGGGATATAAGAGATGAATGGACCGTACTGTACACTAACCATAATAGAATGATTCTTGCAGACACTATCATTTGATAACTAGGAAATCATGTTAGCGATGCTGCTAGGCGTTTAACATGATTGGTTGGGTACTATCAGACTTGAGTTCTGACGTTCTTATTATCAAGGAGTTGATAAGTAAGAATGCAATTGGGGTATGCTCATATAAAGACATGTTTAGTCCCGAATCACATTGAGATGTGAACCTACTACTAGTTGTATCAATGAACTATTGAGGGCCACACATGTGCTAACTTTCTAGATTCCATTGAGAATGAAATCAGTTCAATATGTTGAACGACTTTGTTAGACATGAATTTTATTGTGGCGATGTTAACTAAAACCAGCAGACCAGAACAGTAGACTCACTTGTCAGAAGCTACTGGTCTAGTAAAACTAAAGCAGTAGAAAGGATAGAAATACAGAACCAGTAGAAGACGTTACTTTAATTGTTACCGTTAAAGTTCCTAGTACTAGTATTAATTGCAACATTAAATACTATACGGAGTCATTTAATGCACTTTACCCAATTAAGTATAAAACAAGACTGATTGTTTTATAGCTTTTCTACAGGAAGCTCTTTTGGTAATAAAGCTGATTGTATCAGTTATCTGGAGACATCCTCTGATTGTGAACGTTGAACTCAGTCGATTATATATACATGGATCTAATCCTTATACCCTACGACACTTCGCTTAACATCATTTTTCAAGGATCAAAGCTATTTTCACTGATCAGACAATCTCGAAATTCCTTGAGTACTTAGAGTTCAACACAAAGAAAAGTAGCACACGCTTCATAGCTAATATCTGATCTTTTGAAGATCATCTTGTGCTACTGATTCTTACACTCTTCACAATCTTTACATCACTTGTACTTTATCAGGAAGAGTTTGTAATTTGAAAAGAGTCTTTTCAGAACTTTGTGTATCACATTATTTGTGAGGTGAGTAACTAAGAGTTTCAGTAGGCTGAGGTG
The DNA here is from genome assembly GCF_022965805.1 of Primulina eburnea. NCBI lineage: Eukaryota > Viridiplantae > Streptophyta > Magnoliopsida > Lamiales > Gesneriaceae > Primulina > Primulina eburnea. Next base: position 14,544,566 of record NC_133116.1, read on the forward strand.
TAAGTCCTTCTGAAGTGGGTGTGTACAAGAGTTGTACTGTAATTTCTAAAGTATTTTAGTTATACCTTCTGGAAAGCAGAAGAAGGGGAGACGAAGAAGATTTTATCTTCGAACTTCCATAAACAACTGCTGCCTACTGTTTTTATTGTCTTTCTATTACCTCATCAGATTGTTTCCGCACGTTTTATTGTAATCTAGGTGAAGGTATACGTACAAGATAAACTACTATCTCTAACAGGATTTTAGTACCCCATCAGAAGACGAAAGAAAACGAGTAGAGTTTATTCACCCCCCCCCCTTTTAAACTCAACTTCGATCCTCAACAATTGGTATCAGAGCGGGTTATTCTTGTTTGTGAAAATCTACAACAGATGGCACACTTTAGAAAGATCCCTATGTTCTCTAAGGAAGATTTTGATGATTGGAAGATTAGAATGCAAGCTCATCTTGCAGCACAAGATGATGACATGTGGTATGTCATCACAGATGGTTCATTGAAAATATTAAAGTCTAACACAGCTGTTGCTGTTACTGAGGGTGCACCGCAGATGGTTGAAAAATCAAGAAGTGAATGGACCAGTGAAGATAAGAAGAAGACCAACCTTGATAATGTTGCGAATGATATATTGTATAAAACTCTCGACAAGAACACTTTTAGCAAGATCAAAATGTGTTCTACTGCAAAAGATATTTGGGAAAAGCTCATTCAAATATGTGAAGGAAATGAGCAGACGAAAGAAAACAAACTGTCTGTAGCAATGCAGAAGTTCGAAAATCTAAAAATGAGAGCTGGTGAAACTCTAAACAAGTTCGATGAAAGATTCAGTAGCCTGGTAAATGAGCTAACAGCTCTGGGTAAAGAGCATAGCAACAGAGAGATAGCCCTCAAGGTGATGAGAGCTTTACCCTAGAGAATGAGATGTTAAAACAATGGCTATGAGAGTGTCCAAAGACTTGAACAAATTGGAACTGCACGACTTATTTGCAGATCTAAAAGCTTACGAGTTCGAATTGGAAGTAAGAAGTGGAGAAGAGCCTTCAAGCCTACCTACCAAGGCTCTTGTTGCTACTGCTACTGCTTTTACTGCTACTGCCACCACCTCTTCTACTGCTGCTGCAGTTGTACCTCAAGCACTACCCACTGTGATCATTGACAATACATTGGAGAAGACTGCTGAACAAATCAGTAGTGATGCTATGTCCTTATTTGTAAAGAAATTCTCCATGTTCATGAAGAAGAACCATCGAACTTATCAGGGTCCCAATCGCAAATTCAAGAAAGATTCACCATCTGGTGATATGGGATGCTTTAACTGTGGAAAGATAGGTCACTTCATTGCTGATTGTCCTAAACCAAAGAAGGATGACCATAAGAGAAAGGATCACAAGAGAAATGACAAAAAGTCCAGAAGAGATCGAAAAGCAATGATTGCTGAAGAAAGCAAATCCAAATGGACGGACTCTAGTTCCGAGTCATCTGATTCAGAAAGTCATTCCAGTGACAGTGATGCTGAAGAAGTCAAATGTCTCATGGCAGACAATGATTCAACCTCGACATTTGGAGAGGTATTTGATTTTGACTCTAACGAATTTACATGAACTGATTTGATTGATGCACTACATGACATGGTAGAAGAGTATTCTAGACTTTCTCAATCATTTGAAGAAGTTAAGATCGAAAATTAGAACTTAAAGAATCAGAACAGTAAGTTAACTTTCTTGCAAGTAGACAGCTGCAATGATTTACAAGTTAAGATGAGTAAATTAATAACTGAGAATGAAAGAGCCAAAGCAGATTACCAGAAGGTGCTTTCTGAAAACCAGAAGTTGTCACTACTGGTAAATGCTTGGAACAAGTCTTCTGTTTCACTGGAAAAGATGCAAGAATTACAAAAACAGTCAGGAGATAGGAGTGGTCTCGGTTTTTGTAATAATGAAGGCACTTCTGAAACGAATACTAAGCCAACACTGGATATGTGCAAAGGGAAATATATTCACTTTGTGAAATCCAGCGTGGTACAGAAACCAGAAATACCTATTGCTTCAGTTGAAAGGAATGTAAATCAGATGAACAGAAGAATGCACTATGGTCTGAGTTACGTTAAACCTAAGGAAAAAGTTGACCAGAGTTCTAGATTCAGAAAAGAATTCAACTTTGGAAGACAACATCCTATGAAGGTTAAAAATTACCAGTACTACAACTCAAAACCTGTTCAGAAGAGATACAGACTGGAAAACAGAAACAGAAGGGAGGCAACAACACTTTAATATGCATACTGTTAGAAATAACAGACCTTCTGTTGCACACACATCTTTGGATACCCGAAGTACAAGGTCACCAAAAATTGTACAAATGTGGGTCCCCAAAGGACTGATAAGGCTTGGACCCAAATAGATTTGGGTACCAGATACTAAAATTTGTGTTTGCAGGAACAGCAGAAGAAAGCAGAAGTCAGTAACTTTACATGGTGACAGTGGATGTTCCAGACACATGACTGGACAGAAAAACCTACTTTCCGAAATAGTGAGTTGCAATGGACCAAAGATAACTTTTGGAGACAACTCAAAAGGTAAAACCATGGGTAAAGGTAAGATTATCCATGGTAACATAACTATTAATGATGTATTTTTAGTTGACAATCTTTGTTACAATCTAATCAGCATTAGTCAACTATGTGATAATGGTTATTCTGTAGCTTTTCAGAAGCATTCATGTATAGTTAGAGATTCTGCTGAAACTACTGTGTTAACTGGAAAGAGAGAAGGCAACACTTACAGAGTATCTTGGAACTCAAATCATGTCAATACTCCTACATGCTTAGTTGCTTCTCTTAGCAATAAACACTGGCTATGGCACAAGAAATTGAATCATCTGAATTTAAAGTCAATCAATTATCTCAAGAAGCAGAATATAGTTGATGGATTACCTGATATTAATTTTGTTAAAAATCATGTTTGTTCTGCTTGTCAGCTTGGGAAACAGATAAGATCCAGTTTCAAGAACAAAGATAGCAAATCAACTTCAAGATGTCTGGAACTACTGCATATGGATCTATTTGGTCCAATCCCTATTATGAGCTTAGGGGGAATGAAATATACTCTTGTTGTTATTGATGATTTTTCTAGATTCACTTGGGTAATATTTCTCGCAGGAAAAGATCAAACCAGTAGCCTCCTGATCAAACTTCTGAAAAGGATTCAAAATGAAAAATCTACTTCCATCATTAAAATCAGAAGTGATCGGGGTACTGAGTTCACTAACAAGTATCTTGAGTTATATTTGAATGAACAGGGGATTCATCATGAATATTCAGCTGCCAGAACACCTCAACAAAACGGAGTAGCTGAGAGGAGAAATAGAACTCTAAAAGAAGCAGCTAGAACAATGCTAGCAGATGCAGACATCTCTCAGAGCTTCTGGGCTGAAGCTATCAATACTGCTTGCTACACGCAAAACAGATCTATGGTCAACAAAAGGCACAATCAGACCCCTTATGAAATATGGAAAGGGAAAAAGCCTAACGTATCTTATTTTCATGTGTTTGGTTGCAAATGTTTTGTACTAAATAATGGCAAAAATCATTTAACTGCATTTGACTCAAAATCAGATGCGGGACTATTTCTTGGTTACTCTGCTGTAAGCAAAGCCTTTAGAATTTTCAACAATAGAACTCTTAATGTTGAAGAATCGATTCATGTTGTCTTCGATGAAGACAGCAGTACTCCTGAAATATCTAACATATCTGATTTAAGTAACAGGCTAGACAGGATTCACTTGGAACTTGACAGTGAAGATGATGTAGAAGCAAACATCAAGGATATTCAAAATCCAGAACCAGATATTCCGATGGTGGAACCAGAAGTACAGACTTTAGATCTACCAATACCAGCAGAAGACACTCAAGAACCTAATACTGGTTCCATCGAGAACAATCTCAACATATCAAACCAGGAAGATATCCTTTTAAATCCTTTTATCTAGAGAAAATCTCATCCTCCATCATTGGTTATTGATAATCCAGCAGCGCCTTTGAGAACCAGAAGGCAAATGCTTAATGAATACATGCATGCTGCTTTTATATCTCAGGATGAACCAAAGAAAATTGAAGAAGCTCTTCTGGATGCTAGTTGGATTGAAGCCATGCAAGAAGAGCTGAATCAATTCAAACGAAGTGAAGTTTGGTTTCTAGTGCCTAGACCATCTCACCAAGCTGTCATTGGAACTCGGTGGGTATTTAGAAATAAACTCAATGAAGAAGGCACAGTGGTGAGAAATAAAGCAAGATTGGTTGCTCAAGGTTTCAGACAAGAAGAAGGAATAGACTTTGATGAGACCTACGCACCAGTAGCAAGGCTCAAAGCAATCAGAATATTCTTAGCCTTTGCTGCTTTCAAGAATTTCAAAGTATATCAAATGGATGTGAAGAGTGCGTTTCTGAATGGTCTCTTACAAGAAGAAGTCTACGTCGAACAACCTCCAGGTTTTATCGATCATCTCTCACCTCATCACGTGTTTAAATTACACAAAGCTTTATATGGTCTAAAACAAGCACCTAGAGCTTGGTATGACACCTTATCACAGTTTCTTATCGATCATGACTTTACCATTGGAGCAGCAGACAAAACTCTGTTTACTTTAGTCAAGAATAAGCATATTCTTTTAGTACAGATCTATGTTGATGATATTATTTTTGGGTCAACTAACCCCAAATTATGTGCAAAGTTTGGAAAATTGATGCAGGATAAATTCGAAATGAGTATGATGGGAGAATTAACATTCTTCTTAGGATTACAGATTAAGCAACTGGATACTTGAATTTTTATATATCAAGCGAAGTATACCAAGGAGCTTCTGAAAAAGTTCGGTATGGAAGCATGCTCTGCTGCTTCTACTCCAATGAGTTCATCTATTAAACTTGATAAATATGAAAGTGGAATTCCAGTAGAGGTAACTCAGTATCGTGGTCTTATTGGTTCTTTATTATATTTAACTGCCAGTAGGCCAGATATCATGTTTGCTGTTTGTATTTGTGCTAGATTTCAATCTAACCCCAAACAATCTCATTATATTGCTGCTAAACGTATTTTGAAGTACTTAAAAAGAACTCAAAATGTCGGCTTATGGTATCCCAATGATTCATCATTAAATCTTATTGGATAATCAGATGCTGATTATGCAGGTTGCAAACTAGACCGAAAAAGCACAAGTGGTTTTTGTCAATTTCTTGGTGATAGGCTGATATCCTGGTTTAGCAAGAAGCAGACTTCCATAGCCACATCTACTGCAAAAGCAGAATATCTGGCTGCTGGAAGTTGCTGCTCTCAGATATTGAGGATTCAGCAACAGTTAAGAGACATTGGAATTCAAGCCTCTGAATCCCCTATATTCTGTGACAATACCAGTGCAATTGCAATCACACAAAATCCAGTACTTCATTCCAGAAAAAAGCACATAGACATCAGACATCATTTCATCAGAGATCATGTGCAAAAGAAGAACATTCGTCTGGAATACGTTTCTACTGATCAACAAACAGCAGATATCTTCACAAAACCTTTACCAGAAAATAAGTTTTCTTACTTTCGTAACTCTCTTGGTTTGATAGATTTAACTTGATTACTATCTGTTGTCTTGGTTTAACTTTTATGATTACTTGGTTATTTATCGTATTTAACTAACAGTAAGTCATTTGCAGAAAAGCAGAAGGGAATGTCAAGTACGTAAAGTGATATTTTATTAACCATTCCAGTACATTACACGATGCAGAAGTAAAAACAGTAGATCTACAAATGCTATTTAACCAGAAGCGTTACATTTAGCTTTTGTCTTCAGTAATATGTAGCTCCCTGCAATTTGTTTGCAAAGTACTTCAACAGGAACAAGAGATTCCAGCAAGCTCAAGGCCTAGAAAGAATCTAGCAAGCTTGGGTCTTGTCAGCATTAATGTATTTTTAGATGCCTTACAGGGCATCATAGATGATATCAGCATCATCGATCAACCAGCACTCTCTTATTGCATTAGCATGCTTCTGGAAGGAATCGATGCTACATTTCAATATCAATCGAAGCAACAGATTTGTTTGACTGTGGACACTACAACTCCACGAGTATGTTTCAAGGATCATTACGTAAAGAATGATATCCCCAAACTTCCTTCTGAACATTTCTTCGGCTCCTGGATCAAACTCTAACACTCTTTTATCTTGAGTTTTCATTTTAGATTGTGTATATTTTATTTCGTCCAAGTTGTGCAGGTATTTATAGAAGAAACAAAGACCCTTGCCACTGTTCATTTCGACGTTTCAGATTGAAAGATTGCCAAGAGTCACTTGTCGCATTAATGACCACTTATTAGTTGCATTTACCGAGGGGGAACAGTATCTTAGTCAGACTAAGATTTTAACACCTTTTCAGAAAACAGATATAATGTTTGTCTTTTCGATAAAACTACGAGTCTGCTGGTTTTGTCAAAGTGCTCAAATATTTCAGCACCCTAAAACTTCCAGCAGACGTTATCATAAAACGACAATTACTCTTCTGGTTTCTTTTAGTAACCGTCTGGACAGCCCGCCTTTTTCAAATTTTTGAAATCATTCGTATATCTGACAGTTTCTGCCAAATCTTTTCAAACACTCAACCAAAAACATACTGACATGTGTCTTTATGTTTATTTGACGGTTGTATATTTATTTTCAATTTCACCTTTTTCATCCTTACTGTTTCATAACTATTGTTATTCAGCTACTGCTTTCTCTTCATCATCTCTAACTACTGCAAATTGTATCTGATTCTATCCTCATACAGAAATGGCCGGAGCATATATTGTCAACGTATATCAAGTAAATTTTGCTTCTGTTCTCAACGTCAAGGATGAGAATCTCGTCAAAATGTTTCAAGACATTGAGAAATCAGGACTTAGAAAATTCCTGGAAGCACCAGCTGTTATCTACAAAAATGCTCTCCTGGAATTTTACGCTAAAGCGACAGTGCATGAAGGAAAAACTGTTCATTCTCAAGGAGATGCATCCATCTCCATTGATGCCACACTTTTGGGAGCCACCTTTCTCCTTCCACTCTCAGGTATTTCTGAACTATCTGATATCTCCAAGATAGATATGTCTATTGCGCTCAACTCTTTCTCAGCCTCTGGAGAAGAATTGTCTCCTTCTTGTCACAAGAAATTACTCAAAATAGAATATCAAATTCTGGCCGATATTGTGGCAAAAGCCATCTTAATCAAAGCCGGCACTTTCGACAAGTTGACTAAGGATAAAGTTCAAGTGATGACTGCCATCACTAAGGGAATCAAAGTGGACTGGAGTCGTTTCCTCTTCAGAATCATGAAAGACATGGTTGTCAAGAAAAGTTCTGGATTCAGCTGTTCAAATCAGCGCAATGCTCAAGGATGCTGGTTTCGCCTCTACCAGTGATCAAGATGCTGCTTCAGTATCCATGATTGATGCTAAGAACGTACAACAGTGGTTGAATTTGTTGCCTTGAAAAAGGAGATCGGAGAAACTGCTTCTGAGGTTCAAAAACCTCAAAGGACAATTAAAAGGAAAAGAGTGATCATTTCGACTGATTCGGACAAAACAGCATCAGAAGAGTCTGCTGCTGCTGTTCAACCACCCGTACCAACTCCAACCAAGAAGAAAGCTCGCACCGTTCTAAAGATCAAGAAGACAGCAGCACTGTCTGAGATTGAGAAAGTACCTATCAGACAGGTATTTCCAGAAGTAGTTCCTTCTGTTCGATCCACTGTTCCTACGTCTGTACAAGCTACTGCATCTATTCCAGCACCATCTACTGCTGCTGCTTTCAAGCCATCGTCTGGAATAGTAATTCGAGATTCAAGAAGCGGGTCTCCTGCATTCCGACCCATTTTGCCTATTTCATCATCAGATAAAGGCAAAGGAAAAATGATCGAAGAACCACCAGTTTGTGGACTCAAAACAGCGGTAATCACCGGTGTTGATCTTCATCTGGCAGGAAATCGAAAGCTCTGCAGATGATGACATGAATTTTTTCGATGAATGGCACACGGTCCGACTCTTCCATTCTTTTGCCTACTTCAAGACAAAAGGAACCTATGCAAAAATGTTGAATGCAGAGAAGAAAATTTTTCAGCTTGCAAAAACTGAAATATCATCGAGGTCCTGCGCAGAAGGAGTTTTATCCTCGATCAGCTGAAATGTCAGAAGCTAGAATCGGTTCTGAAAGTTCTTGAATCGAATTTTGATCCTGCTGTTCCTACTGCTGTTCAGGATCAAAACGTTATTTTGATTCTTTCTGACAAGTTAAAACAGATGCGTGAGCAACTTCTTGCTCAAGAACAGGGTTTTGGCGAGCCCATTGTATATCACGTCGGCCTTGTTCCAGACTTTCATCAGGTTCAGACAGTTGAGGAAAGGAATGCAGCCTCACCAAAGGCTTCTGCTCTCAGTACTCCTGCTTCTCCAACGAGGCCCATTCCGTCATCGTCTTTGTTATCTGTACATGAACTGGCTTCGGTTGAAGAATTCATTGAGTCGACTGTTCCAACGGTTTCTACCACTCAGGAAACAGCATCGGCTACTTCATTGCCACCCTCTCCTTCTTTGACTCCAGTGCAACATATAGCAGAACCAGATGCTACATCTCTCTTGCCAAATTTAGAGAAATTTTATGCTGCTCATCAAGCAGAAATGCATATTCTTCTGAATCATCCTTCTGCACCTTCAACTACAGAACCATCAGATTCACCTGCTGTCATTGCACCAACGGAAGAGAATTTGGCCTCCGACTTGGCCGTTCCCGCTGAAGAAATTGCTCCTCCCTGGTTGCTGCTGAACCCAATGTCTCTACTCTTCCAGAAGAAAGCTCAGCAGACCCTGGTCCTTCTACTGCTTTGATGGACACTAATCTCGTTTCTACTGCGTTGACTATCTCTCATCCTGTTCTGACTCAGACGAACTCTCGTCTTGCTGAGATTAAGCAACGCATACTTGTGCGTACCCCCTCCCCTGAATCAGATGCATTCAACCTGGAATTTCAAATTGACTGCTCTGCAACGGGCACTCAAAAACGTGTCGGATTTAGTCAAACGAATGTCCTGTGAAAGCATTTTAGAGTTCAGTGGTGCTCAATCTTTCAGAGGACGAATGGGCAAACACATCTATAACACGGCGGAAACCATGGACAAGATGTATGCTGAGACCATCGTTTTCAGACAGGCTATATCGAGAAATCACAGTAACATCATGCTTGCTCAAACTGATATACTCAACCGAATCACCGAGCATGATGATCTCTTTCGATCATTTTCCACTTCCTTGGAACTTATGGATGCCAAGATTGATTCACAAAATCAATCTCTCACTAAACTGAATGATCGCATCTCTTCTCAAACTCCGTATCTGGAGATGCTAACCAATGGCATTCAGAATCTATCTGGAAGAATGAATGATCTCTTCGCCCATGTAGTTGCCGCTGATGCCATAAAGGGGGAAGATAGAGAGATCCAGCAGAAGCTAGGCAATCAGAAGCTGAAGCTGAACCTTCAGACAAAAGACTTCAAGATCCTCAGAATAAAGAAGTCATCTACTGGGATATTGAAACTGATTGATTATTTACTTTGATACTTTATTGACATTATCCTTTTGCTTAAAGATTATCTGCTTTATTTATCGCTTTTCTACTGTTTAGGTTTTGGCATCACCACAAAGGGGGAAATTGTTAGACATGAATTTTATTGTGGCGATGTTAACTAAAACCAGCATACCACAACAGTAGACTCACTTGTCAGAAGCTACTGGTCTAGTAAAACTAAAGCAGTAGAAAAGATAGAAATACAGAACCAGTAGAAGACGTTACTTTAATTGTTACCGTTAAAGTTCCTAGTACTAGTATTAATTGCAGCATTAAATACTATACGGAGTCATTTAATGAACTTTACCCAATTAAGTATAAAACAAGACTGATTGTTTTATAGCTTTTCTGCAGGAAGCTCTTTTGGTAATAAAGCTGATTTTATCAGTTATCTGGAGACATCCTCTGATTGTGAACGTTGAACTCAGTCGATTATATATACATGGATCAAATCCTTATACCATACGACACTTCGCTTAACGTCATTTTTCAAGGATCAAAGCTATTTTCAGTGATCAGACAATCTCGAAATTCCTTGAATACTTAGAGTTCAACACAAAGAAAAGTAGCACACGCTTCATAACTAATATCTGATCTTTTGAAGATCATCTTGTGCTACTGATTCTTACACTCTTCACAATCTTTACATCACTTATACTTTATCAGGAAGAGTTTGTAATCTGAAAAGAGTCTTTTCAGAACTTTGTGTATCACATTATTTGTGAGTTGAGTAACTAAGAGTTTCAGTAGGCTGAGGTGTAAGTCCTTCTGAAGTGGATTTGTACAAGAGTTGTACTGTAATTTCCAAAGTCTTTTAGTTATACCTTCTGGAAACAGAAGAAGGGGAGACGTAGAAGATTTTATCGTCGAATTTCCATAAACAACTGCTGCCTACTGTTTTTATTGTCTTTCTATTACCTCATCAAATTGTTTCCGCACGTTTTATTGTAATCTAGGTGAAGGTATACGTACAAGATAAACTACTATCTCTAACAGGATTTTAGTACCCCATCAGAAGATGAAAGAAAAACGAGTAGAGTTTATTCACCCTCCCCCCCTCTAAACTCAACTTCGATCCTCAACAGACTTATAAAGGAGTTTATGAGCGCAAAGAAAAATAGAAGTATGACTTCTATAAGAGATATTGGAAATGCAACTTTTAATTTATAGAAATGTTCCTAAATTTTAAAAGTGGCTCAAATAAATAATGTATTTGAAAATTGTGATTCATAAAAATTATTATGGACTAAATTAAATTTAATTCAAGTGCACTAGTGGACCTAGTAGTGCTAAAATAATTAAATTAATTCAAGTGTTAAATTAGTTAAATAACATTGGGTCTTGTAGAGACTAACTGAAAATAATTATTCAACTAGTGGGCTTGCGTAAAATCAAGTAAAGTTTAAACGATATCAAATATGTTTAAGACATTTAAATAAAAGTTCATGAGCTTTGTAACTGTTACATGCCCAAATAAAATGTATGCATGAGAAGTGAAGGGTTGGAGGCTACTTTTTCAATAAACAAGTCATAGCATGCACATGCACTTTTCACTTTTTACACAACCAAGAAAATTTCATCACCTTCTCTCTTCAAGAATAGTGGGAAATTTCCATCATTTTTACACGCATATTTTGCTTCTTCAATTGTTGATGGAAGTTTATCCTTCTCAAAGAAAAATCCTCTAATTTTTCTAGTACAAAATTAGAGGGGATCTTTTTTGTTGGTGGTGGGCTTGAATTTTGAGCAAAGAGTACTCATAGAAAACTTGTAGATTGTCTACTCATTGAAGAGCTAAGTTGTTTAACAACTTAGTTGGAACCATCAGCAATCCTTTGTGATTGATAAGTAAAATTACTACGCACACTATGTATGACATTTTGTGCTTTGTTTTTGTTATTTGCTACACACTAAAGGGGTGCTCGGTTTACTTGTATAAAACATGATTTTCTAAAAGTTCTGTTGCGATTCCAGGACATCGTAACCTATCCTCTTTCACATTATGACCTGTCAATCTGCATGCTTGCAATTTCTGCGAGCCTTAATCGATTCTTTTGAATTTGTTCAAAAGATTCTCGATTCATAACATTATCTATATGTCTAGTTACATTAATCAAATCAACAATGGATTTTGCAGATTTATTGTGCACCAAATTAGAACTTCTCATGTGAGACAAAAGCACACTTCGCTCCATCATTAATATATATTTCCAACTTCTAAAACCTTCAACTATAACGGTAGTTTGTCGTGCTCTACTTAATTTAAAAAGATAGCACGAAAAACAAAATAATGCATCCCTTTGAAGGAAGGTAAACTAACAATGAAATTTTTTTAAACCATGTATATTGAAATCAATGATATTGTTTTCCTGATTCAAATCATAGGTACTCCGATAATTAAGTTGATACTGACGCATTATGATATAAGCTTGTGTAATTTCTTCACGATTGATGATTAACAAGATATCGCCACATCGAAATAAGCAATACAGGATCCGTTCAAGAGAATTTTCTGCAAACTTAACTCTTTGAGATTTAGACGGAGGTTCAGGCTCCTCATTAAGAATGAAGGCATAAGTTTCGGCCCTCTCTCAGATGATGAAAGATTGTCAATTATTAACATAAATAAGGATAGAATATTATTTCGCCTCTCTCTTGATTTGACATTAAAATAACTTAATAAAATAAAAATATGTATAAATTCATATATGAATCAAAGTAAATATTAATTTTCACGTTTCCGGAAAAGAAATTTATGCAATACTTTACCAAATGACACATCTAAGTCAATTAAGATTTTGAATTACAGCAACATTTTTCAAGCGAGAATTAAATAACATTCTATTTTATGCTCAAAAAATGTCTATAAAATCCCTTGTTTTTAATAATACCACATTAGTGTGTAGTATTAGGTAAGCTAAACAAAAATTTCTTATTTCTTAAAACAAAACGTTCATAATATCACAAAAAATAATTCCATTCAACAAACCCATCACACACGTTCAGGGCATTTCCAACCTTTGATTTTGGTGCAAAGATTGGCTCCGGCCAAAACAGCGCAACCTTCATCTCTGCGCCAAATTTGGCGCAATGGCATAGAGGCACTTATTATTATTTTTTTTTGGTTTTAATTATTATATATTTGTATTAATTTTATTTTTATTTTTAAATATAAATATTATTTAAATAATAATAAAATATTTATTTTATTATTTTAATATTGAGATATCTAAACATAAAAACTAAAAATAATAATTATTGATTTTTAAATATTTATTTATTTATGTTAATTATTAATAATTAAGGAATTATTTGATTTAATGATTTATAGTTGTATCAACACATTATTATATATGTTGTTAATGATCATATCAAATTTCAAGAATTTCTCAGTGGATATAAAAGAATAAAAGATAAAGATGTTCACTTCGCACTATGAAATGTTTTAATTGATCATTTGTGAGATAAATATAGTCATTCAAATATTTGAGTTGTATTCTTATTATATTTGAAATTGTATATGTATTATGTTTGAATTTATATTCATATTTTTCAATTTAATAACTTTCTTATATTAATTCATATTATATATAACTTAATTTATATTATATAATTAAATTATAAACTTAAATATTATTATTTAAATTTATTAATAATATAATATTGATTATATAATATAAACATTAGTCATAATTAAAAATATATAAAATAAAAGATAATAATTACTATATGCAAAATAAAAGAATATTTCGAGAATATTCTTTTTGGTATAAGATTTGAAGTAAATGAGTTGGAGATAGATTTTGTATTTGACGCGGAAACCGCATTATTTTTAATATAAAATTTACACCAAAATAGATTTTGTAGTTGAAGATGACGTCAAGGAGACAATAAGATTCAAATGTCAAAGGTGGACCCCAAAACAACTAATTATGACTGAACCAACGGATGCTCTAACTAGTTAAATAAGTTTGAAAATGATAGTTGATTAGATAAATACATAAGATATGTTTATGGATGTTCGGAGATTTCAACTGCTCCTACGTCATCCCTTCTACCACCTCGGTTAGGATTCATTAGAAGACTTTGATCTATACAACAACTTGTAAAAACCCTCCCAGCTTAGGACTTACCCGCTGCCTTAACTGAACTCCTAGACTAGACTGCAGGCAGCACCTTCCAATCAACACTTCTTTAACGTCTATGTGAGAAAGACTATATACACAAGTTTAACGTCTTTGTGTAAGACGGTATTTGAGTGGTTTTGAGAGTGAGTGTATGTGTGAGAACTGAACAAGAATGTTCTCGCGCACTGAGGGAAAGTGGCTTCTAAACTAAGCTGATACAACAATGAAGAGTTCCCTCTGGGCTTAAGTGCTTCTGAAAGCTGATATGCAACTGAGCGTGCCCTTTCTGTTTTTCCTTCTCAATTCTTTTCACTCTCGTATTTTTTTACTGGTTTGAGTCTTCACTGATCTTCTCTTTATATAGGCGGAAAAAGCTGATCGTACAGTGAGATTCATTTAATGTATCTGTTGCATTTGAATCGGCTCTTTGGAATTTGTGTCTCGTCTTTTTTACTGCCCTTCTGAAGCGCTTTGTCGTTAATGCTCTGATACAACGACCATTATTGTCCTTTTTCTGGACAATGCCTTTGTACCTTCACGCACAGCTGGAATCTACTTAAATCAGCTTGTCTTGATCTGCAACTGATTGCTCCAAACTGATGTTCTGAACTAGTCAGTTGAATTGGTATTCAGTTGGGCTGGTGAAATCAGTTGACTCGTCAGTTGAACTGATTTCACTATTTTTCAGTTAAACTGATCTTCAGTTGGGTTCTTCATCAGTTGAATACTCCTTCAGCTGGCTGGGCTTTTGAGGTTCTCCTGCTGAACTACCTATCAACTGATTAATCAGTTGAACTCTTTTACGATACATCAGTTTAACTGGTTCAGTTTGGTTGATCATTTGATGCTTTCAGTTGGCGTCTTCGACAACTTCAGTTTTACCTCGCTTAACTGATCAGCTAGAATCATGATCAGTTCCTAGCTATCTGCGCACTAAAGTAAATCATTACAAACATGATAGCAAGTTTTGTTAACATCAAAATTAAGATTGCGAACATGAAATTTTCCAACAACTCTTAATACCCAAGATTAAGATTCTATCAATTAATCCCATAATGTGAAATGCCTAAATTCCTTCAATAAATGTTCAAATCCAAATAAAATTTCAAAATGGTGTTCGTAATTGCATTTGCATTGCACACTAAGTTTATGAATCTATCATCACAAATCCAGGATTATGTCTCAAAATCTATATTATGATTTGAATTATTTCAAAATATTCATCAAATTTTACATGCAAAAAATGTGATATGCAGAATACATGTGGATACAATCATCTAAATAGGAAGAACACAACATTATTTGTCAAGTTCCATGGACTATGGTTGTAAACATCGACACTATGGATAGTGGAGCATGAAATATTCTTGTTATTGATATTCTTCTTCAAATAGTAGTTAATGATATCATTGTCTTTTGGGGCAAAGCGATACTCCGATTGTCGAGAGAAACAAGAAAACTCGTCCATGAAAAAGTCATGCAATGAATGGGCAGAAATTCTTTCATTGTTACTAACAAGTTGAGATGTTTAATTCTTTTAATTGAGCTACAATTAAGTCGCCCAGACTAATATGAAATTGGTCCAAAAATAATATATAAAAATTTTAAAATAAATTGGGCCACCTAGAATACAGTCAATGTGGCCAATCACATGCATCTGCACTTGCATGGAAGTCCAGACGAACTGCAACTTTTACCTCGTCTCCTTTTGGTGAGACCAAAACCACGTTTATCATGCTTTCTTCATTACATGTTGATGATATATATTTTCCATGGGTCTTTGTTCTCTTATCACATTATCTCAGCCAATAAATTTGAGAAGAATGTGCTTTAATTGCAATCATTGGCTTGTATTGAATATCATACTCACTCAACTCAGTAATCCACTTTACCAACCTACCAGGCATATCATGTCGAGTTAAAATCCTTCATGAGGCACTATTTGTGAGCACGATGATTGGGTGAGAAAGAAAATAGGGTTTCAATTTTCTTACAGTCATGACCAAGATTAGAGCCAACTTTTCCAATACAAAATACACATTTCAATACCTTCAGGCATGTGACACATAATACACAGGTTGCTGGGTAGAGCCTTCCGATTTTACTAGCACTGAGCTGATAACTTCCTCTGCGGCAAAGAGATAGACCTATAGATGCTCTCCCATGTCAGCCTTAGATAGAACTGGGAGCTCGGCTAGGTATTGCTTCAAATTTTCAAAAGCTTTATCACATTCAAGACTCCATTCAAATTGATTGATTTTCCACTTAGTACGAAATAAAAAACACACTCTGGTGAGTCGGTCTGGATATGAATAAGGAGATGACAACAATTTTTCTCGTCAACTATTGGACCTCTTGTAAATTCCAAGGATACACCGTGTCTTGAATTACTTTTATCTTTTCTGGTTCACTTCAATTCCCCTTTTAGTAGTTATGAATCCCAATATTTTTCACTTTTTTTTTATCCCAAATGCACACTTTTTTGGATTCAACTTGAGCCCATGAGACTTGAGAGTGGTAAAAGTTTCTTGGAGGTTGGTTATGATTTTATCTTGATCTGCTTATTTTACAAAAATATCATCTATATACATTTCCACATTTTTTCCGATCTACTAAGAGAACACCTTATTCATCCTTTGTTGAAAATTTACCCCTCCATTCTTGAGCCCGAAAAGAATCAGCACACAATAGTATGTTCCACCGAAAATTAAAAAACTAACCTTATCTCCTCGACAACTAATGCAATCTGATGGTAACCTTCATAAGCATCCTTAAGTACAAATATGTGTATCCTACTGTTGAATACACTAGTTGATCTATCTGAAGCATCGGATAAAGAGATGGATGACGATCTGGGACATCCACCACTGTTAAGATCACCAGTTTCGTAACTCGACAAGGGCCATTCCCAATAGAGAGATGGAGGATGATCTGGCCAAGAGGTCGGATAATCTGGCCTGTAAAATTGTAAAGGGGAGTAGAGATCGGCTCTATTTGGAATCTTTATAGCTTCATTTGATCTAATACTCCCTTCAGCAACATGTTTACCAAGCTCCTTGAATACACAAATATTCTGGTCATATCGTAGAAAACAATGGTAGCGCTGATTACCAAGCATCATTTTGCAGGGTCATGACACATTGGAGATCTTCAAGTCCAAAACTGATAACAGGGTCAGGAGATTGGCTTGCTTCCTTGGAATCTCTTCATTCTCCTCCCATGAGCTTTACGATGTTGCCAGAATCTCCGTCAGTGGACCTCTTGATATCATATGTATCACCCCTCTATTATACTCTTTGTTATCAATGCGCCTTCTTTATTGCTCATGTTCGCGTGGGTTCTTCTGATCCAGAGATTCGATTTCACCTCTCCCACATCCTCCATGTTCCCCTTGGGGGCTCGTACTCCACGTCCTTTGGGAGTGAAATACCAGATATCACCGTTTGAGCTCCCATTTCTAAAATTGATTGGGGTTTCTCTATTCTCCCACCTCTCATCTTCGGGGGATTAACTTGAATTTGCATAGCCCTGGCCACCCTTGTAGGTAACGGAGCATGAGGCAGAAAGGATATCATGTTCGTTTTTCTTATTGCCCTCTTTCCTTTGACCTTCCTTTGTCCCTTATCTCCCTTTTCTCTTCTTCACTCTCCTTGCACCTTTTGTCATCTTCTCTTCTGCCTTTGGGCCTACTCTAAATCCACAAATTTTTGAGCTCGAACTAAGAGTTCATCATGATTATACTAGGGCGATTATACGAGGGCTTTTTTGTTTCATGTCTAAACTCTATGTAAAAACAGTCTTTATTTTAATAATATTTGAATTTATTGTCTTGGCACTTCTTTATCTGTATACCCATGCTAGTTGCATAGATAAAGTCCTTGAATATACAAATAGTAGAAAGAATATGAGATGCTCATATGATGAGTATCATGAAACTCATATTTGGAATACTGTATATTCTAAACAATTCCTAGTCGATTCAGCCGCCGCTAAGAAGGATATAGGCCGCTCGAGTTAGAGACTAGTATCTGCGATGTGAGTACCATGTTTCATTGGTAGGGACATTGTGATGTCCGAGCATTCAGATAGGTGCTCCTGGTAGAATGCACTGAACAACCCTCCATAAAGGACTTTCTAAGTGGTTCTCACTTATCGAGTGGAAATGTCCTAGTTTATGGTTGTATACCATTAGTCCTTATGACCCGGGACAACATTGAGACTCTATGTGCTAGAATTACACTTTGACTTGTTTACCGACTCTCATGGGGTCATCAGGTGGCAAGGTTGGGTGTTCTGTCGAAACATATAGGAGTCGATGCATTGTAGTCGGGGATTCACCGCTTACCTTCGGGTATAGATATCCTATGTGTTCTCATGTGTATGTAGGTTGAAATCTCTGATCAGAGTATGGTGGTAATTATGAAAGGGGTTTCATAGATTACACCATCGATGCAACTACAACATGACACATAGTATCGATCCATTGACAACTCTCGATAAACCAATGGTTGTCGAATCGGTCGGGATATATGAGTTGAAGGGACCGTACTGTACGCTAATCATAATTGAATGGTTCTTGCAGGCACTATCATTTGATACCTAGGGAATCATGTAAGCGATGCTGCTAGGCGTTTAACATGATTGGTTGGGTACTATCAGACTTGAGTTCTGACGTTCTTGTTATCAAGGAGTTGATAATTAAGAATGGAGCAATTGGGGTATGCTCATATAAGGACATGTTTAGTTCGAATCACATGGAGATGTGAACCCACGGCTAGTTGTATCAATGAACCATTGAGGGCCACACAAGTACTAGCTTTCTAGATCCCGTTGAGAAGTTAAAATAGTTCAAAGTGTTAAACGGCTTATAAAGGATTTTATAAGCGTAAGGAAAAATAGAAGTATGACTTCTATAAGGAGAATGTAATTTTTAATTTGAGGAAGTGTTCCTAAAATAAAAGTTGGCCAAATAAATAATGTATTTGAAAATTGTGATTTTCATAAACATTATTATGGACTAAATTAAATTAATTCAAGTGTTGAATTAATTTAACACTAGAGGGCCTAGTAGAGTCCAAATAATTAAATTAATTCATATGTTGAATTAATTAAATCATATTGGGTCTTGTAGAGCCCAATAGTAAAATAATTATTCAAGTAGTGACTTGAGTGAATTCAAGTAATGTTTAATTTGTCTCAAATATGTTTGAGATAATTAAAATAAGTCCATTGATTTTTAATTGTTAAAAATCAAATAAATAGCATGCATGGGAAGGTGCAGAGTTGGGAGACAACTTTCTCAATAATCAAGACATGTGTCACACATGCCAACAACAACTTTTTACACTACCAAAGCTAGTCTCCCTTCCCCCCATATACCCTTGCAATGGCCGAAAATGAAATACACAATTCTCTCCAATTTTATCTTCAACTTTTGGTAAAGGAAACAATACACTTCTCAAAGAAAAATGCTCTAATTTTTCTAATGCAAAATTAGAGTGGTTCTAGCTTGTTAGTGGTGGGCTTAATATTTGAGCAAGGTGGGCTCAAAGGGAAGCTTGAAGATTATCTTGTCATTCAAGAGCTAAGGTGTTTACACTTTAGTTGGAGCCATCATCAATCTTTTAAGATTGATAGGTAAATCTTTAAAACACTCTATGTATGTCATAGTTTGTGTTTTTGTATATGCTACACCCTAGTACACAAGGTGGCTGAAATGGGGAGGTGAAGAGTTGGAAGACAACTTTCTCAATAATCAAGACATGTGTCACACATGCCAACAACAACTTTTTACACTACCAAAGCTAGTTTCCCTTCCCCCCATATACCCTTGCAATGGCCGAAAATGAAAAACACAATTCTCTCCAATTTTCTCTTCAACTTTTGGTAGAGGAAACAATACACTTCTCAAAGAAAAATGCTCTAATTTTTCTAGTGCAAAATTAGAGTGGTTCTAGCTTGTTGGTGGTGGGCTTAATATTTGAGCAAGGTGGGCTCAAATGGAAGCTTGAATATTATCTTGCCATTCAAGAGCTAAGGTGTTTACACCTTAGTTGGAGCCATCATCAATCTTTTAAGATTGATAGGTAAGTCTTTAAAACACCCTATGTATGTCATAGTTTTTGTTTTTGTATATGCTACACCCTAGTACACAAGGTGGCCGAAAATTTCATGCTAGAAAATATGATTTCCGAATTTTTGTTGCTTCTGTGGCGCTTTCGGTCACCTAAAAATCGATCCCTTTCATGTGGTGTCAGAGCTAAGGGTACTAGTTTTTGTAGCATATACATGATATTGTTTTGAGGTCGATTTCTAACTGCATGAGATGAAATTTTGCAACAAAATCAAGGCATTTTGGGGGTAATTTTTGGGCAGCATGTTGCTGCCCGTTTCGGGCAGCTCGGGCTGCCCATTTCGGGGAGCAAGGGCAGCCCGAGGGGCTGCCCGATCGCCCCTATCTTTTTAAACAAAAAAAAAATTTGGCATGTTGGCCGGACTCCGGCGACGGTGATGACGACTAGGGTTTCCAAAAGTGTTTTGGATTATCAAAGTGTCATGGGCCTTGAAGTTGTTGGGCCATGAGATGGCTAACACAATTGTGAAATTTAAATGGGCCAAAATGTTTTTTGGTGAAAAATGGTTTTTTTTTTGCCCTTAAGTTTAAAATTACAAAAGTTGCAAATATTTTCTCATAAAATAAATTATTGAAGTTGGACTTTAATTATTTATAGTAAATTGTGATTTTCAAAAAATTCGGTTATAAATAAATTAATTGGAAAGTAGACAAAGATGTTTGTATACTTTGTTAATTTAGTTTATAATCGTGGCGGTTAGTGATTGGATCAAGATATATAATATTGGATCAATTAATTATTGTGATAATCAATTGATGGTGTATGATATGTGATATTATGCATGAAAGATGATCAAAAGCCCAAGCCCAATTTGCTAGTGTATGCTAGGATAGTTTGTATTGAATGATTGTAATAATTATCAAATTTAAAGTGGGCTTGGTTTATGGCCCGTTCTCACCCCCCATGAGATGTATCCCTATTTGCCATGGATATTTATTTTTAAATATTAGTATAGTGGATGATCAAGATTGGAAGATGGTGGCCATGATGATTATGAAGATCGAAGACATGTAAATATTGGAAGCTAATGTAATAGTTGCATTTGCATCCCTTGCATTTCCCTAGGATTGGACCTACGCCCCTGTTTAGCTCACACGGGCCATTAGTTTTGGGGCAATTGATCATCCTTGTTTTGTTTACTGTTTATAATATATGCATGATATGTTATAAATAATGAGTATGTGCGTTATTATTATGATAATAACAAAGTTGCATGAATCCGGCAAACATACGATCAAACATGGCGAGCTTTTAAATAAAATTACTGATGAGACCTTTCAAAATTAAAAACCCTCATTTTGAATAAGATTCAAAATTAATATCAAGCCCGAAAAGGGGAATTATAAATTTGTTTATAATTTTCATGTCTTCCATCGAAAATGGGTGCATGATGAACGTTAACCGTACTCGGGGCTCGGCTCATATTATTGGGGGGGCCCTTGGTGCCGGAAAGTTGTGACATCCATTGACATGGTGATGTGAACTACGTGGAACTCCCATGATTTCGGCTCATATTATTGGGGGAACTCATGGCGACCGTCCATTAAGGTTCAACATCGATGGGTAAGGCTTGACACATGAAGATGAACGAAGTCATATTATTGGGTCCTAATCAAACGTGAGACAAAAGTTTACGTAGAGGGTTCCATTGAGATGCAATTGGGAACTACCTTTTAGGAATTGTGATTGGCTGATATTATTCGGGATCATAATTCGCTAATTGGACCTTACGTACCTACTGAGGAAAGGAGTTCTCGTTTTCACTAAAGGGTAGTGAAAATGTCAAAACAGTGGGAGCGAAAATTTATAAAGTAAAAGTCCATACTTTATATCTTACTAAATATTTTAAAATAGTCATAACATTTATCTGTTTACTTTTCAGTACTATTTGACAATGTCTTCAATTCGCAATCCGCTTTCTGCCATACTCGAAAAACATGTATTAACCGGACCTAATTACCTCACTTGGCTAAGAAATCTGAAAATCGTCTTGAACTCGGAAAAGATTGCATATACACTAACTGAGTCGCCCCCTGATAAGGATCCGACTGACTTCACTCCTGAGGAATTGCAGACCTACAAGGATTGGTGTGACCATGACTTGAAGGCCAAGTGTTATATGCAGGCTTCTATGAATGATGAGCTGCAGAGGCGTTTTGAGGGTGCAGAGAGTGCTGCTGACATTCATTTGCACCTCAAGGAGCTCTTTGGAGAGCAAACACGTCCTCTTAGCCATGCTACCATCAAGGAGCTAATCACTTTGCGCATGCGAGATGGGGCCTCGGTCCATGAGCATGGCCTGAAGTTGATTGGGCTCGTGGAAAAGCTCGTTGGCATGGATCTGATCTTGCCTTCGAAGTTGACCACCGACGTGTTGCTGTTATCATTGCCTAGCTCATTTGATCTTTTTGTGGTTAACTTCAACATGAACAAGATAGAGCCGACCCTTGAGGAGTTGGTGAACATTCTTGTAACTTTTGAGTCCACCATCAAGAAAGAGAAGTCAGTTCTTTATGTGGGTTCTTCATCTGGTACGAAGACCGATCCACGTGGGAAGAGAAAGAAGCGTTTTTTCCAACGCCCCAAGAAGAATGTGCCCTTGAAGAGGCAGACTCCGGGTCTCGTTGTGGCAGCCACACCTGTAAAGGTTGATAAGACTGTTGACATCTGTCATCACTTCAAGAAGCCTGGACATTGGAGGCGTAACTGCAGGGAATATCTTGCCCAGAAGAGTTCTGGAAACGGTATGTTCTACATTGAAGTAAACATTTCAATTAACTCTACTTCTTGGGTATTGGATACCGGCTGTGGCTCACATCTCTGTAATGATTTGCAGGTGATGGGAAGAAGTAGGAGGCTCAGGGAAGGTGAGACCTTCTTGAGGATGGGCAATGGAGCAAGGGTTGCTGCCAAGGCTGTAGGAGATGTTTACTTGCATTTGAACAATGATTTTAAGTTTGTTTTAAGAGATGTTTTGTTTGTACCAGACTTGGTGAAAAACATTATTTCCATTTCTATGCTTGATAAAGATGAATTTTCTTGTTTATTTAGCAAAGGTGTTTGCAACATTTACAAGAACGAATGTTTAATTGGTACCGGAGAACTTGAAAACGATCTCTACACCTTAAAATTAATAGATATTCCACTTAAAAATGTCCAAGCTATAACAACAACAAACAAGCGCAAACAAGATACTCTAAATTCGGCACAATTGTGGCATGCTCGATTAGGACATATTCCCCTAAAAAGGATGAACAAGCTAGTGGGAGTGGGCATGTTTGATATGTCTGATATTAATGCTCTCACGACTTGTGAATCCTATCTGAAAATAAAGATGACCAAGATTCCCTTTAAGGGCCATGTGGAGCGAGCCAAAGGGTTATTGGATTTGATCCATACCGATGTGTGCGGTCCGCTTAGCATCACCACTAAGCATGGACATGCCTAATTCATCACCTTTACCGATGACTTTTCAAGGTATGGGTATGTGTATTTGATGAAATACTAGTCTGAAGCCTTTGAAAGGTTCAAAGAATTCAGAAGTGAAGTAGAAAAGCAATTGGGACGAAGCATCAAGACACTTCGATCGGATCGAGGTGGTGAGTACTTGAGTGCCGAGTTCCAAGAGTATCTTAGGAAGAATGGGATTCTCTCACAGTGGACTCCGCCAGCTACACCACAGTTGAATGGTATTTCGGAGCGTCGTAACCGAACTTTGATAGACATGGTTCAGTCTATGATGGGGTTCACGGAGTTGCCGCCATCCTTTTGGGGATATGCGCTTGAGACAGCGGCACTGTTGTTGAACAATGTCCATTCAAAAGCAGTTGACAAGACTCCATATGAGATATGGATGGGTAAGTCACCCAAATATTCTTATCTTAGAATATGGGGGTGCCCTGCTTATGTGAAGCAGGTAGTGGGAGATAAATTGGATAGTCGATCCATTTTATGTTACTTTGTGGGATATCCAAAGAATTCTGTTGGATATTATTTCTATCATCCCCAAGAATCAAAGGTGTTTTTTTCTAGGAATGCAACCTTTTTGGAAAAAAAAATTCTATTGGATAGAAAATGGGAGATGATAGAACTCGAAGAGGTTCGAGAGACACCCACCATTATAGAAACCACACCCGAAGAGCCAAGAGAGGAGATACAAGCTCCTAGAAGATCCGAGAGAGTCTCGAGACCACCTATGAGGTATGGTCTGCTTTTTGAAGAGGGCTATGATGAGCCTATCCATGGATGTGATCCAAGGACCTTCAAGAAGCATTATCTGATGCCGATTCATCCAAGTGGCTTGAAGCAATGGAATCTGAGATGAATTCCATGCATTCGAACCAAGTGTGGAATCTCGCGGATCCACCTGAGGGAATTGTTCCCATAGGGTGTAAATGGATTTACAAGAGGAAACTTGGGGCGGATGGGAAGGTATTGACCTTCAAGGCGCGATTGGTGGCAAAAGGATATACTCAAAGGCAAGGAGTTGACTTTGAGGAAACCTTTTCTCTAGTTGCAATGTTCAAGTCCATAAGGATTCTGCTAGCCATAGCTGCATGGTATGACTATGAGATAAGGCATATGGATGTGAAGACAGCCTTTCTTAATGGGGATATTAAGGAAGAGATTTACATGTCTCAACCCGAAGGGTTTACATCTATCGGAAGTGAGCATATGGTATGCAAACTTCAAAGATCTATTTATGGTCTAAAGCAGGCATCTAGGAGTTGGAACCTCAGATTCGATAGTACAATCAAAGAGTTTGGTTTTTCTAAGAATCCTGAGGAACCCTGTGTGTATAAGTAGGTCAGTGGGAGTGTTGTGACATTCCTGGTATTTTATATTGATGACATTCTACTCATTGAGAATGATGTAGGAATGTTGCAATCAACTAAAATATGGTTGGCAGGTAAGTTCTCGATACAGGACTTGGGTGAAGCATCTTTTGTATTGGGAATACAGATCTATAGAGATAGATCAAGAAGATTGCTTGGTCTCACCCAGTCCACATACATGGATGCCATCGTGAAGCGGTACTCGATGGATGAGTCCAAGAGAGGACATCTACCAATGTGTCATGGCGTGTCTCTATCCAAGTCTATGTGTAATAGCCGAGCCTGGTGAACGGTACGGTTTAAGTTTTCGTATGTTATGGATTTATTGATTAAGTTTAAGTATAGTTGTGATGTTAAGAGTTGTGATTATGGGCCATAGTATTGTTGGTTATTATTGTTTTGTGGCCTGGCTCATGTTTATTGATGGTGGTTGTGTTGTATCAGCGTTTCGGTTCGATTTTAGTTGCATTAGATTTTGTCTTTGCCGTGACCAGACCGCACCCACGCTCATGGTAAGGACCGCACCCGCGGTCTTAATTGTTGGATTTTGGTGGTTTTCCCGTAGCTTCACCGCACCCGCGGTGATGGCACCGCACCCGCGGTAGTGTTAGGACCGCACCCGCGGTCGTGATTTTTCATGGAACTGTTGGGAAGCCGTGAGCTTAGCGCACCCGCGGTGCATGTTGGAGCGCACCCGCGATCGCGCACAGCAGAATCGCGTTTCAGATTTTAAGTGATGTTTTGACTCACTTTACTCATTATTTCCTCTTTCATTTCGTTTCTTCTCTCAAGGAGACCTAGGGTTTCTCATTTCTTTCACTTCCTATCTTCGATTCAAGCTTCTAGTTGGTGATTGATTTGAGTTGAGATCGAAGTTCTTCTTGGTGTTAGGAAGCTAAGGTAAGCTTTTGGTGTTGTTATTTCTTGGTTTTTGAGGAGAGATGATATGGGTTTGTTGTATTTGTTGGATTTATGGATTAATTGGCATGGGTTCTTGATTATTGAGTTGATGATGGTGTTATTTATGGATTATTGTTGTAGGATTTCAACCAAGGAGTTAGATTCAAGGTGTTCTTGTGGTTTGTAAGTGGAATTTCATCCTTTGTGCTCACATGATAATATATGTATGGTATTCCAAAGCTTTTAATATGCTATTCCCTTCATTTGATTCTTGAGTATGTATTGATTTCATTGTTATGTATATTGGAGACAATTTAATGTCTCAATTCTGAAAAGGGAATACAAGAGAAAAGAAAGAGTATGCAAAGTGTTTGTTTAAATGCCATAGAGAGAGTTTCAAATGTTTTATTGGATTGATAGATATATAGTCAGAGATTGCATGCAATTAGTTGATCAACGACCATAGGCTTATATCCCTCAGAGTTGTTGATTTATATCGATGGGATACGAGCACCACAGACAGAGTTACTATTGATAACAATCCACCATAGTAAAGGAAAATACCATCTCATTGTTATGCTATTGCTACGATATACATGTTTCAGAGTTGATGGTATTTAATGTTTTCAAAGCCATGTTTTACAGAGTATACTATGTATCATTGCTATGTAAGAGTTCCACTTGCTGAGTTTTATACTCATTTCAGTTATTTCATGTGATGCAGATAAGAGTGACAGACCAGGACAGTGATTGTGGGCCGGGGTCATATGCATATAGAGAAGGAAGGAAGAAGATGTTATTTTGTTGGCATTTTTGGCATGATCACTCAAATGATATTTTGTATTTTGGCTTTTATCATTTCATTGATCATGTAATTGCAAATATTTTGTAAATGTTTTTATGTTATGAAATTTTATTCCTTCCTCCCTTCAAGTAAAAATTTTAAATTTCCGCTGTATTTTAATTAATTCGGTCGAGGTGTCACATTTAGTGGTATCAAAGCACCGTTCTTCGGACCAATGCATATGACTTCGTCTACTTTCAACTGTCCGTGTATGTCTTCTTCTACATCTATTCATTGTTATCTATTGATTTGTATTTTGTGAGCACATTGTAGAGTATGCCTCCTAAGCGTAAGGCGTCAGAGGGTGAGGATAGTTCTTCCTCGAGAGTTGTCGACGAGTTCGGCAAGTTGCTTAAAGAGCAGGCCAAAGTCCATAGCGAGCAGATTCAGCAGCTGCTTCGATTGCAAGGAACAGGACAGGGTAGAGGCCAAGTGAGAGGCCAAGTAGCTCAGGCAGTTGGCACTGATGCCGTCTTTTCTGGTTTTAAGAGAATGGATCCACCGGAATTCGCAGGTAGCTCTGATCCGTTAGTGGCTGTCTAGTGGGTCAAAGCGCTTGAAGCAATCTTCGACCATCTCCAGTACGAAGATAAAGACAGGATCAGTTGTGCAGTGTTCATGTTAGTCAAGGCTGCACGTATTTGGTGGAATGCGACCAAGGTTGGTGTTGATCTACCGGCTTTGAAGTGGTAAGAGTTCACCGATCTTTTCTACGACAAGTACTTTCCCGATGCACTTCGAGCTAGGAAGGTGACTGAGTTTCTGGAGCTTCGACAGGGAGTCATGAACGTTGATGAGTACATTCTCAAGTTCGGAGAGGGTTGCCTGTTTGCTCCGTACATTGCTTCAAACGACAAGGACAAAGGTGCTCATTTCATTCGAGGCCTTAGAGCAGAGATCAGAAGGGATATCAACATGTCCAAGGCCGTGACATTCAAAGAGATTGTGTCAAAGGCGTTATTGGCCGAACAAGACGAGAAGGATATCGCCAGAGAGAGGCAGGAGAGGCATCAAGCTGTTGCTCAGAGAGGCCAGGGCTCGAATCTAAGAGTCAAGGATCGTTTCAAAGGGAAGGGCAAGATGGAATCGAGTCCTAGACCACCGCCAGTTCCAGTTGATCCTGAGAAGCCGATGTGTCCTAAATGCAGCAGACATCATCGAGGAGAGTGCAGATTTGGCACTCATATTTGTTATCGTTGTGGCACTGCAGGCCACATTGCTAAAGATTGTCCAAGGGGAGCGAGCAAGGATAAGGTGCAGGGTCGCATCTTTACGATGACCAAGGAAGGTATAAACCATGATTCTTCTGTGATCTCTAGCACTATTTTAATTTCAGGCAGAGTATCTACGACATTGATTGATACTGGTGCTACTCATTCTTTTATGTCTGAATTGTTTTTGAGATCTTTGGGTATAGTTCCTTCTGTTCTTCCCCTCCAGTTCAATGTTGTTTTGCCTTCGGGAGATGTGTTGTGCCCGACGTCTATTGTGTATGCGTGCTCTGTTCGCATCGATGAGCGAGTGGTCTATGCTGATTTGATTGTTATCCCGATGGTTGCCTTTGATGTTATTCTTGGCATGGATTGGCTATCGACCTATCGTGCAGTGATTGATTGCGTTGCTAAGACGGTGACTTTTGCAGATGATGGCAATAGGGAAGGTATGCTCGCCAGTGCAGGTACTTCGCTGGTCCTTCCTTTTATTTCTTGTCTTGAGGCTGAGAAGTTGTTGTGTAGAGGTTGTGATGGGTTTTTGGCTTCTATTGTGGATGTGGATAGAATGGTTAAGTTGAAAATTGATGATATTGATGTGGTGAGAGAGTTTGCTGATGTGTTTGAGGATGATGTGCCGGGTTTGCCGCCGGATAGAGATGTGGAGTTTGTGATTGATCTGGTTCCAGGTACGGTTCCTATTTCTAAGGCTCCGTACCGAATGGTCCCCTACCGAGATGAAGGAGTTGAAGACGCAGTTGCAGGATCTTTTGGATAAAGGTTTCATTCGACCGAGTTCTTCGCCTTGGGGAGCTCTGGTTCTTTTCGTCAAGAAGAAAGATGGATCGTTGCGTCTTTGCATTGATTATAGAGAGCTCAACAAAGTGACGATCAAGAATAAGTATCCGTTGCCACGGATAGATGACTTGTTTGATCAGCTGCAAGGGGCTAGAGTTTTCTTGAAGATTGATTTGCGATCGGGCTATTATCAGTTGAAGGTTAGGGAGTCTGATATCCCTAAGACAGCGTTTCGGACTAGGTACGGTCATTATGAATTTCTTGTGATGTCTTTTGGTCTAACCAATGCTCCTTCAGTCTTCATGGACTTGATGAACCGTGTGTTCAAGCCTTATTTGGATAGCTTCGTCATTGTCTTCATCGATGACATCTTGATCTATTCCAAGACCAGAGAGCTTCATTCAGAGCATCTCAGAGTTGTTCTTCAGTTATTGAGAGAGAAGAGGTTGTTTGCCAAGTTGAAGAAGTGTGAATTTTGGTTTGATCAGATTTCTTTCTTAGGCCATGTCGTTTCGAAAGATGGTATGGCTGTTGATCCGTTGAAGATTGAGGCGATTCAGAAGTGGCCTATTCCTACCACTGTACCAGAGGTACGCAGTTTCCTTGGTTTGGCGGGTTATTATCGTCGTTTCATTTCAGATTTTTCCAAGATTGCCCTGCCATTAACCAATCTGACGAGGAAGACTGTGAAGCTCGAGTGGTCCAATGATTGCCAGAGTGCATTTCAAGAGTTGAGGGATAAGTTGACGACAGCTCCTGTTCTTGCATTGCCCAGTGGTTCAGAGGACTTTGTTGTTTTCACTGACGCATCGAAGAAGGGTCTTGGTGCAGTGTTGATGTAGCGTGGGAAAGTCATAGCCTATGCTTCTCGCCAGTTGAAAGACTATGAGAAGAATTATCCGACGCATGATTTGGAGCTGGCAGCTGTGGTTTTCGCCTTGAAGATTTGGAGACATTATTTGTATGGCGAAAAGTGTGAAATTTTCACGGACCACAAGAGTTTGAAGTATTTGTTCTCTCAGAAAGAACTTAATATGCGGCAGAGGAGGTGGTTAGAGCTTGTCAAAGATTATGATGTGACTATCAGTTACCACCTGGGGAAAGCGAATGTTGTAGCGGATGCTTTGAGCCGTAAGTCGAGTTCTTCCTTGAGTTCGATGATTCAGCAGCCGTTGTTGATGGACTTGCAGCGAGAGGAGATTGCTTTGGTGGTTCCGGGGACCATTGCTCGTTTTTCAGCGTTGGTCATTCGGGCTACTTTGACGGACAGGATCCGTAGAGAGCAGGCCAGTGATTTACAGTTGGCAGAGATGAGAGCTAGAGCAGAGGAGAGAGGTAATTCAGAGTTTGGGTTGAATGGAGATGGTTTGGTGACTTTTAGAGGCCGTATTTGTGTTCCTGTTGGTGATGATATTCGGCGAGACATTTTGACTGAGGCTCATACCGCGCCATATTCGATACATCCAGGCAGCACCAAAATGTATCAGGATCTTCGTAGACTCTATTGGTGGCCAGGTATGAAGAAAGACATCGCCATATTTATTTCTCAGTGCCTAACTTGTCAGCAGGTGAAGATCGAGCACCAGAGACCTGCTGGGACATTGTTGTCATTGCCGATTCCTCAGTGGAAATGGGAGCATATTACGATGGATTTCGTGACTGGTCTTCCCAGGACGCAGAAAGGTTTTAACTCCATTTGGGTTATTGTTGATCGGTTGACCAAGTCAGCGCACTTTCTTCCAGTCAAGACGACGTACTCATGAATCAGTATGCCGAAGAGTACGTAGCAGAGATTGTTAGACTTCATGGTGTTCCAGTGTCGATCGTGTCTGATCGTGACCCTAGATTTACTTCAGAGTTTTGGAAGATTTTGCACAGAGCTATGGGTTCACGGTTAGCGTTTAGTACAGCTTATCACCCTCAGAGCGACGATCAGTCAGAGAGAGTCATTCAGATTCTAGAGGATATGCTCAGAGCTTGTACTATTGATTATCCTGGTAGCTGGGATTCCAAGTTGCCTTTGGTTGAGTTCACGTACAATAACAGTTACCAAGCGACGATTGGCATGGCACCGTATGAAGCACTTTATGGCAGGAAGTGTAGGTCTCCCTTGTATTGGGATGAGATTGGCGAGAGAAAGATGTTGGGTCCAGAGTTGGTCCAACAGACAGCTGATGTTGTTGCTGTTATTCGAGAGAGGATGAAGACAGCACAGTCGAGGCAGAAGACCTATGCAGATGTGCGTCGCAGACCGTTGCAGTTTGAGGTTGGCGACCATGTGTTTTTGAAGATTGCACCTCTTAAGGGTGTAATGCGGTTTGGCAAGAAGGTTAAGTTGAGTCCGAGATTCATTGGCCCATTTGAGATCTTGGACAGAGTTGGTGATCGAGCTTACAGGTTAGCCTTACCGCCAGATCTTGACAAGGTCCACAATGTTTTTCACGTATCGATGCTCAGGAAGTATATTGCGAATCCTTCCCATGTTCTTCGCCACGAGCCATTGGACTTGACGTCGAATTTGACGTACCAAGAGATTCCGGTTCAGATACTGGACCGCAAAGTTAAAGTTTTGAGGAACAAAGAGATCGGCATCGTTAAAGTTCTTTGGAGGAACCATTTGATCGAAGAGGCCACGTGGGAACCAGAGGATGAGATGAGAGAGAAGTATCCTGAGTTGTTCGTGCAGTGACGTCAATTTCGAGGACGAAATTCCTGTAAGGAGGGGAGATTGTAATAGCCGAGCCTGGTGAACGGTACGGTTTAAGTTTTCGTATGTTATGGATTTATTGATTAAGTTTAAGTTTAGTTGTGATGTTAAGAGTTGTGATTATGGGCCATAGAATTGTTGGTTATTATTGTTTTGTGGCCTGGTTGATGTTTATTGATGGTGGTTGTGTTGTATCAGCGTTTCGGTTCGATTTTAGTTGCATTAGATTTTGTCTTTGCCGTAACCAGACCGCACCCGCGCTCATGGTAAGGACCGCACCCGCGGTCTTAATTGTTGGATTTTGGTGGTTTTCCTGTAGCTTCACTGCACCCGCGGTGTATTAGTACCGCACCCGCGGTAGTGTTAGGACCGCACCCGCGGTCGTGATTTTTCAGGAACTGTTGGGAAGCCGTGAGCTTAGCGCACCTGCGGTGCATGTTGGAGCGCACCCGCGGTCGCGCACAGCAGAATCGTGTTTCAGATTTTAAGTGATGTTTTGACTCACTTTACTCATTCTTTCCTCTTTCATTTCGTTTCTTCTCTCAAGGAGACCTAGGGTTTCTCATTTCTTTCACTTCCTATCTTCGATTCAAGCTTCTAGTTGGTGATTTGAGTTGAGATCGAAGTTCTTCTTGGTGCTAGGAAGCTAAGGTAAGCTTTTGGTGTTGTTATTTCTTGGTTTTGGAGGAGAGATGATATGGGTTTGTTGTATTTGTTGGATTTATGGATTAATTGGCATGGGTTCTTGATTATTGAGTTGATGATGGTGTTATTTATGGATTATTGTTGTAGGATTTCAACCAAGGAGTTAGATTCAAGGTGTTCTTGTGGTTTGTAAGTGGAATTTAATCCTTTGTGCTCACATGATAATATATGTATGGTATTCCAAAGCTTTTAATATGCTATTCCCTTCATTTGATTCTTGAGTATGTATTGATTTCATTGTTATGTATATTGGAGACAATTTAATGTCTCAATTATGAAAAGGGAATACAAGAGAAAAGAAAGAGTATGCAAAGTGTTTGTTTAAATGCCATAGAGAGAGTTTCAAATGTTTTATTGGATTGATAGATATATAGTCAGAGATTGCATGCAATTAGTTGATCAACGACCATAGGCTTATATCCCTCAGAGTTGTCGATTTATATCGATGGGATACGAGCACCACAGACAGAGTTACTATTGATATCAATCCACCATAGTAAAGAAAATACCATCTCATTGTTATGCTATTGCTACGATATACATGTTTCAGAGTTGATGGTATTTAATGTTTTCAAAGCCATGTTTTACAGAGTATACTATGTATCATTGCTATGTAAGAGTTCCACTTGCTGAGTTTTATACTCATTTCAGTTATTTCATGTGATGCAGATAAGAGTGACGGACCAGGACAGTGATTGTGGGCCGGGGTCATATGCATATAGAGAAGGAAGGAAGAAGATGTTATTTTGTTGGCATTTTTGGCATGATCACTCAAATGATATTTTGTATTTTGGCTTTTATCATTTCATTGATCATGTAATTGCAAATATTTTGTAAATGTTTTTATGTTATGAAATTTTATTCCTTCCTCCCTTCAAGTAAAAATTTTAAATTTCCGCTGTATTTTAATTAATTGGGTCGAGGTGTCACACTATGGCTCCCAAGACTGATGCAGAGATAGCGGCGATGACACGCATTCCATATGCGTCTGCAATTGGTAGCATCATGTATGGGATGATATCTACACGTCCTGACGTGGCTTTCGCACTAAGTGTAGTGAGTAGATATCAATCGAACCCTGGTCTTCCACATTGGAAATCTGTGAAAGACATCCTCAAGTATTTGAGGAGGACCGATAAATTGTTCTTGGTCTATGGGGTGGAGATCTGAAATTGGAAGGCTATACCTACTCTAGCTTCCAAAGCGATATTGATGACTCAAAGTCAACCTCTGGATTCATATTCATGCTCAATGGTGCTGCTGTCTCTTGGAAGAGTTCCAAGCAAGACAGTACAGAGGATTCCACCACTGAGGCAGAATACATTGCTGCATCATCTGTAGCAAAGGAGGCTGTTTGGATAAGGAATTTCGTCCAAGAGTTGGGCGTCATTCCTAATGGAGTTGCTCCTGTCCCGATGTTTTGTGACAACACGGGAGCCATTGCTCAAGCAAAGGAGCCGAGGTCTCATCAGAAGTTCAAACACATATTGAGAAAGTACCACATCCTCAGAGAGGTCGTGGAAAGAGGAGATGTCATGATTGACAAAGTCGACTCCGCAGATAATGTTGCTGATCCGCTAACTAAGCCTTTACCTAGATCATTGTTCGAGAAGCATCGCGAATCGATGGACTTGAAGCATATGGGTAGTGGGCTCTAGTGCAAGTAGGAGATTGTTAGAGTAGGTGTTTTCACTACCACAAGTGTACGGTGTCAAGTTTTAGTACTGGTTAGAGTACAGATATCGATCCCACGAGGAGTGTGTGTAAAATTGTATATCAATTCTTGTAATTAAAATAGTCCAAACTTTATCTAGAAAATTCGTACGAGAATTGGTTTGTTAAAAACAATTAAATTGCGAATGAATAATAAATCGAATTACCGAATGGAGAAATATCAGTGATAGAAAATATCTAGAGGAATGATTTCACTAAGTTTCTACGATTATTCTTCCTGGTAGCATTCAAATTCTTAAATTCCTATTATTTAATGGCCAAGAACACTTACGTATTTTATTCCCCCTTTCCCAAGTGACGAATAACTGTATCATTCAAACTTCGATTCAATTATTCCTAATACAAATATAAGTTTAATTGATAGATGCAATCAATGTTCTTACCTAAGCCTCGCAAAAGTTATACGCCTTCCGAACAATATAAACATCTCACGATGTGCCTCTAGTGATCTATAATCCTAGTTCCTCTCCCGAGTTGCAGAATTAATCACGACACACAATTTATGGCCAGTAAATTGCAATGAAATAAGAGTAGAGAACACAATTAAATAAAACGGAATCCAATCATAAAAATATCCACGTCAAATCATCGTATAGACAAAGCTACGTCAACCTCTAGAATGGGAATTTAGTTCATTACGAAATCCAAGAGAAAACAAGACATGTTTGAGATTCTAGACATCGTCACGCAATAAAATAAAGGGACAAAGGGAAAGATAACATATCCGAAGCGTCGTCTCTGTCCCCAGATCCGTTGTTCTTCGTAGTTGTGGCTGTTCTTCACACTCTGAATCTTCGTCTTGTGTATGCGCTCCGTCTCTCGCTTCTTTTTCTTCCTAAGATGGTGTATTTTCGTGTGATTTCTCCTCACGGCGGCTAACCCCTTTTCTGACCTAGCGATCGCGCTTTTATACATTTTCTGGACGCGGCGCGCGCGCGGTGGCACATGAAATGGCGCGATGGCGCGCGAGTTGCTGTGTCTGGCCGTGCATGTGCGCGCGCGGCTGCGCGTGATCTCGCGCGGTCACGCGTGAGCTTCTGCTCATTTGCTCAGCTGTGTTCGCGCCCTAGCGCGAGATGTGGCGCGGTGGCGCGCACCTCTCGGGTCTTCAAGTTGTATGGTGCGCGCGCTGGTGCGCGAGATGTCGTGTGATGGCGCGTGCCTCTCTTGTCATGTTTTTGTATAGGTGCGCGCGCGCCTGCGCTTGAAGTGGCGCTGCCGCGCGCACACATCTGTCCGGTGGCGTGCTCATGGTCTTGCACTTCTTGGTCCACTTGGCTTCGTCTTCGCTATTTTCCCCATTCCTGTAATGACAACAGAAACAAACCAAAAAACGCATAATTCTGTTCGAAACAAGCATAATTCAAAATGAATTCTAATATAATTTAAGTGTAAATCTTGCACTTATCAAACCCCCCAAACTTGAACTTTTGCTAGTCCCGAGCAAAATAGAATAAAAACCGGAAGTCAATTAACAAATAATGAAACTCTTAGCAGTCATGGATTCGCAAAAAGTGATATTGGCCTCAGACTTATCTATTTTAATGTAATTCATGATTTCCCAAGAGTCACGTGCGTGTGTGATATGTCAATGTTTATTTACCCAATCGAATGCTCAGATAGAGTAATAATGCCCATTCGCCTTACAGAATCGAGAAATCCCCAGTTTAGTTCAACTCACACTTCATCAAAATACAAATTCACATTCATAGATCACATAGGACTTTATTGGTGATTAATTGGCTCAATGAATATTCAACGAAATTATACCAAAGATGAAATCACACAACGAGATGCTTGAAAGCAAGTGATTAAAGTTTATACTTGATGACAATGTTTTTCAGGTATCCATAGGCTTGACTTGAACAACTTTTCTCCACTAGTATATTGGATAAATGTGACAAGGTTAATAGGTCTTGTAGGCTTGTAACGTTAGGTCACGGCTCACGGCTACAATAAAGGTATGGAAATCAAAATTTGAGATAAATATTTGAACTTCATCAACTTCACTCATTTTCATTTTCTTTTGAACCACCACCCACTTTATTGTTTTCTTTTCATTCATATCCTCCATTTCCCGTATTTTCTTTCTTGCTAACTACTTTTGATTCATTCTTTTCATTGTTTTTCTTCTTCTTTTCTTTGCCAACTCCTTTTTGCATGCTTTAAATTTTTCTTTTTCTTTTCAAGGAGCATTTGAATCATTACAACACCACTGAATTTATTTCTCTCAAAATCAGGTAGGAAATTAAGTGTATAAGCTTCATTTGGTAGTTGTTGGGGGATATAGAATAGATACAAGTGGGGGCTAATTGTATGTCATTGACATACGCTACTTGATTTTTTAATAGGCTCAAAATGGGACACTAGGGATACTTCATGTTCAGTTGGTAGGCTCGAAGGCTCAAAACGGCTCCAAAGATCGCCTAAATCATTCTTATGTCGCATATTATCCGTATTTCGCCTCGAAAAGTGTTCAAACAAGTTCTAGATTACCGTCAATACATTAATCATCTCATACAAACCAGTCACATGCAATTTGCAATCAAAATGATATATGAAATAGGTGCACGAAGAAAAAGTACGCATCTCAATTAACTTTGAAGCTCAACGGGCTACAATTGACAGTAAACAAAGAACACATGCCCAAGGATGTTGTGAAAGACTGCCTAGATCATTTCTAAGTCTGCAAAAGTGTCAATCAATGTCATGCAAGTTTTACCAAGAATCGGATTTCCATCATCTATTTAGCATCATAGGCATGCAACTTGTCTCTAAGCAATTATAGTATCAACAACACGACCGTGCAAAATAATTGTGATTCCGAGTGAAGAACCTAAAGGGGGGGTGAATAGGTTCTTTTAGGCCCTTTAGCGTTTTTAAAACGAGTTTGCAAAAATTGCAAGCGGAAGACTTGAGGGACAATCACAAATAAAATGAATGCGTAAAGTAAGTGCGTAAAATAAATGCGTAGTAAAGTAAATGCGTAAAGTAAAGAGGGATAGAGATGTTTATGGAAGTTCGACGAAGAATCGTCTACGTCTCCCCTTCTCGATGAGGATCGAGGTATCACTATATCGACTTGGCTTTAGGAGCTCCAAGCTAGCTTTTACAACCACGCCTCGATGCGTCTACTTGGCCTTGAGGGCTCCAAGGATAGCCACGAACTTTACAACCCACTCGAGAGTATTACTTTCACTCTTTTTCTACAACTCTTTTGATATTACAACTCTTTTAATCAACGCACACAAGAGATAGTAGAAAGCTTTGTAAGAGACAAGAGAGTGGAGTGGGATGTTTGAAAATGCATCCTCAAAGGCCTATTTATACTAGTCTTGGACGCCAAGGTTCGGATCTTCTGTTTATGCTTCGGAACGTCCGATGTGATTGAAATCAATTTCCGTAATTTTGGGATGACTTCGGATCGTCCGTTCTGGACTTCGTAGGGTCCGAACATGCGCTTCGGAGGGACCGATCAAACTTCGTATCTTCCGAACAGTTCTTTCAGACAGTGTGTGAACAGCTTCGGAAGGTCCGAACTCAAGTTCGTACCGTCCGAACATTCCCGCGTTTCCAGAGATTTGAAATCTTCAACACTTCGTAGCGTCCGATCATGTCCTTCGTAGCGTCCGAAATCTTACTCGATCAATCAGTCATATCAATTTGTCTCCGCATTGAAGTGATTTGATTGCTTGTGTTCGGAACGTCCGATCACGTCTTCGGAACGTCCGAACGCTCTCCTCGCAGCTTCCGAACAGCTTCTATTTTGCTTCTGAATTGCACAATTTCGGACCGTCCGAACCGAATGTCGGATCTTCCGAACGTAACCTGTTCTTAATTTCCTGCATGCCTCAATATAAAACATTAGTACATTTTTAATCCAAGTTTTGGTATCATCAAAACAAAAACTTTGGGATATGTTACAGCATTAAAAACATTAATCTCATCCTCGAGATTTGTATGCGTTTAAGGCGTAACAATCTCCCCCTTTTTGATGATCACAAAACTTGGTTAAAAAATGAGATAACAATAATCAACATAATCGAAATGGTTATTAAATAACTCCCCCTTAATCAAATAACAAGTCTAAGAGGTTGAATTAAGGCGAATTTATTTAATAACCAATTAACAGCAATTTTAACCAAATAAATTCTCTCCCTTTTTGTGATAAGCAAAAAGACATAAGCATAAAGAGAGACAAATAAACAGGTAAAATATCCACTAATAAATGCAAGTCTTTTATACAATGATGCATAAAGATAAAATAAACAAAAATAACAAAAACATAATCTAAGAATCCGCATCCCGCGACTCTCTATGTCTCCTCATCTCAGCCTCGATGGAATCCAGACGCGAAGAAGTCTCGGTATGATGGCGCTCTAAGGTAGACTCTAAAAGAGAAAAACGAGTGTCGAAACGAGTCTCCAATCGCTCGAGATACTCGAAAATCCGATCGTAGGGTCCAGAGGGAGCAGGCGGAGTGAAGCCATGAGGAAGGTCATCCATGGTCATCAAAGGAGTGCTAATAGGGTCGGGAACACGCTGATGGGATGTAGAGGGAATATCAAACGAAGGGGTAGGAGTGGTACCCGTAGTAGGGGGACCAGCGGGAAATACTCTCGTCTGAACATGAGGAGGAAGGAGACCGAAGGGAACATGAAAGTGTTCGGTCGGACGATAGGACGCAAAGATGCGATCCTTGTCGATGACCCAAGAGGATAAGACGGGATTCCAAGAGAGTCCCATCTTAACAACAGTATCATGGTCGATAGTCTCGCGAGGAGAAATAGATAAGGATTCTTCATCTGTAAAGTCAATGCCCAGATGGGCTAGAATCCGGTTAATGAACCGGCCAAATGGAAAAGAGACGCGAGTAGAAGAAGCCGCGTACTCCATGGCGTACATAAGAAAACGGGGAAGGTTAAAAGGACGCTGGGAGACTAAATAATAGAGAATGTACAGATCGAGATATTTGCAAGTGGAGAGGTCTCCACTGCGAGGAACAATAGAAGAAGTGATGAGCTTCAGAACAAGCTGAAGCTGAGGAGAAAGGTCCTTCGCATGAGGACGGTCATCGGCAGGAGTAGGCGGACGACCGAAGATGGTGGTCAAGGCAGTGACTCGATCAAAAGTGGGGTCATTCTCAGTCCAAGACTGAGAAAAGAACTCACTCGGTCCATCTCGAGGAAGATCGAACCAAGTGGAGAGGTCGGCGGTAGAAAAAGAAATGAACCGACCCTGAACAATGGTAACAACACGAGTGTCATCACCACCAAGAACTAAGGAAAAGTTCGCATAGAACTGATGTATGAGAGAGGGGTAGATGATATCGGGTACGGAAGGTAGAAAGAAGTTTCCCCAACGTTGAGACTCAATAAGAGTAATCAACGTAAAGAAATTTGCACGAAGATAATCGGTGTGAAGGGTACGACCAGGCAGAATGTTACGGGTTTCGAATTCAGGTGGGATAGGACGAGGGTTGGGTGGTTGAGTAAGATCATGGTGAAAGGCACCGTGACGAGGGCGAACATTTCGGCCAGCTATGTTACGGCGCGGAGGCATAGTGAGTAGTGAGTGTTTTGTGTGGGGAAAGAAAGAAGGAGTGAATGAGCAAATAAATCAGAGGATCCGAACGCCTATTTATAGGCCATGTTCGGACGGTCCGAACATGAGTTCGGAAGGTCCGGAATTTGAACGGAACGGTTATCTGGCAGTCAGTTCGGACGATCCGATTCACAAACGGACAATCCGATCATAGAACGGAGGCTACGAAGCGTAAACGGAGAGTCCGAAGTCTGACAATCAGGCATGGGAAGGCGCGAACATTTAATGACATCGGAAGGGGGTTCGGACGATCCGATGTGTGTTCGGATGGTCCGAAGAGTGAATCGGAGGTTCTGGAACCTATGGTCAGGTTCGGACGATCCGAACAGGTTCGGTGGATCCGAGGTGAAACGGAGCATCCGAATAGGAGCGGTGATTCCGAAGTAGCCAAGATGAGGAACACCTAAAATTTAAAATATTTAGCACATAAATGAATGTTGAGCCATAATTATGGATAAATACAATTAATTTGTATTATCCGACATTATAATGCTCACATTAATAATACTCCCCCTCAATTTAACAAATATGTACGAGAGTATTCGACTAATGTTTACAACTCAATCATGCCAAGTTCACCACGCAAACGAATAAAAGTAGATTCATCTAGTGGTTTTGTAAAAATATCAGCAATTTGATTCTTGGTGTCAACATAGTGAAGTTCAACATCATTTTGCTCAATGTGATCACGAATGAAATGATGTCGAATGTCAATATGTTTAGTACGAGAATGTTGAACTGGATTCTTTGTTAGACATATGGTGCTTGTATTATCACAAAAGATTGGAATTTTTGAAAAAGTAACACCATAGTCGAGTAATTGATACTTCATCCAAAGAATTTGTGCACAACAACTACCGGCAGCCATATACTCGGCCTCGGTCGTTGAAAGTGCAACACAGTTTTGCTTTTTAGAAAACCATGACACCAAGCAATTTCCCAAAAAGAAACAAGTTCCACTAGTGCTCTTTCTATCCACCTTATATCCTCCAAAGTCGGCATCACAGTAAGCTTTTAAATCGAAAAATGAGTTCTTAGAATACCATAATCCGAGATTTGGAGTATTTGAAAGATATTTGAAAATGCGTTTTAAGGCGAATAAGTGTGATTCCTTTGGACATGATTGAAATCGTGCACACAAGCAAACACTAAACATAATGTCAGGTCTACTAGCAGTCGCATAGAGTAGGGAGCCAATCATGCTACGAAATAACTTTTGGTCAACAGGTTTACCTCCCTCATCTTTGTCGAGTCTGACTGTCGTGCTCATAGGTGTGGATGAGGCTTTGGAAGACTCCATCCCAAACTTTTTTTGCATCTCCTTGATGTACTTTCCTTGGTTGACAAAGAAACCATCCTTGCATTGCTTGATTTGGAGACCAAGGAAGTAGTTGAGTTCGCCCATCATGCTCATCTCAAAGTGATCCTGCATAAGCTTAGAAAAATCTCTACACAAGTGTTCATTAGTAGCACCAAAAATAATATCATCTACATATATTTGTACTATCAGCAAATCATTATTTTTAGTCAAGGTAAATAAGGTAATATCAACTTTACCCCTACAAAAACCATTAGACAGCAAAAAGGTAGATAATTTCTCATACCAAGCTCTAGGAGCTTGTTTCAAACCATACAAAGCCTTATCAAGTTTATACACATAATCAGATAAGTGCACATCTTCAAAACCAATAGGTTGCTCAACATACACTTCTTCTTTCAAATCACCATTAAGAAAAGCACTTTTAACATCCATTTGAAACAATTTAAAGTCTCTAGAGCAAGCAAAAGCAAGTAGCATGCGAATGGATTCTAGTCTAGCAACAGGGGCATAAGTCTCATCATAATCAATTCCCTCTTCTTGACTATATCCTTTAGCTACTAGCCTAGCTTTATTTCTAGTGATTGTACCATGCTCATCTAACTTGTTCCTAAATACCCATTTAGTTCCTATGACAGGTCTATCAGTGGGTCTAGGTACAAGATTCCAAACTTTATTCCTTCTAAATTCATTTAGTTCATCTTGCATAGCAATAATCCAAGAATCATCAAGTAAAGCTTCTTCTATGTTCTTAGGCTCTATGTGAGAAAGAAAAGCAAGATAATTGCACATATTAGAAGAGCGAGTAGATACTCCCTTCGATGGGCTACCAATGATGAGGTCCATGGGATGATCCTTGTGTGTAGTCCACTCCTTCGGAAGAGGTGCGTCCTCTTGATCTTTAGGAACATCATCTAGGCTTGTGGACTCCAACTTTTCGCCAAGGACGCACCTCTTCCGAAGGAGTGGACTACACACAAGGATCATCCCATGGACCTCATCATTACTCTATATGCTTTGCTAGAAGTAGAGTAACCAAGAAAGATACCTTTGTCCGATTTAGCATCGAACTTACCCAGGTTGTCCTTACCATTGTTGTGGATGAAGCATTTTGATCCAAAAGCGCGGAAGTAAGAAATGTTAGGCTTTCTCCCTCTCCATAGTTCGTATGGAGTTTTCTTGAGAATTGGCCTTATTGATACGCGATTGATGATGTAACAAGCAGAACTCATTGCTTCAGCCCAAAAATATTTTGGTAGAGAATGCTCACATAGCATGGTCCTTGCAATCTCTACTAGGGTCCTATTCTTCCTCTCAACGACACCGTTTTGTTGAGGAGTTCTAGGACAAGAAAAGTTGTGACCAATGCCTTTGCTTTGACAAAAAATTGAAAAATTTTCATTTTGAAATTCCGTTCCGTGGTCACTACGGATTTGTTTGATCAAAAGATTTTTCTCATTTTCAACCTTTTTGACAAAAATTTTGAAATGATCAAAGGCATCATTTTTGTGGGCCAAAAACAATGTCCAAGTAAAACGTGAAAAATCATCTACAATGACAAAAGCATAAGATTTTCCTCCTAGACTAGTTGTCCTCGAGGGACCACATAAATCTAGGTGAAGTAATTCAAGGGGCATAGAAGTGGATACAAAATTTTTATTTTTGAAAGATTCCTTTGTGTGTTTACCAAGTTGACAAGCATCACAAAAAGAATCTAATTTTAAATTCAGCTTTGGCATTCCGGAAACTAGGTCAAGTTTTAAAAGTTTTTCTATGGTGCTCATCCCAACATGACCAAGTCGTCTATGCCAAAGAATGTTGTCATCAACATTTAATGTTACAAGGCTTTTTATTTTTGAAAAAGATGAAATCTTTAAATCGACCTTGTAAACATTTTCACTTCTATAACCTTTGAAACTAATGGTTTTGTCAGTTGTGAGTGATACAGTGCAATCGTGTGGTGTGAATTTGACTTCATAACCCCTATCGCACAATTGACTAATGCTTAGGAGGTTATGTTTAAGCCCTTTCACAAGAAGTACATCATCAATAATAGTAGAGTTAGATATACCGATTGAGCCAATGCCTTCTATGATCCCTTTGCTGTTGTCTCCGAAGGTCACCGATCCCTTTTCTTTTGGTCGAATGGATTGTAGCAGCTTCTTTTCTCCCGTCATGTGTCGAGAGCATCCACTGTCAAGATACCAAGTGCTCGATGACTTGTCTCCCCTTTGTCCCTCGTCGTCATCCGAGTCGGTCAGATGATCTTCCTTCGCCATGAAGCATAGGGTAGACTCCTCTTCGTTGTCGCTGTCGCTCCACGTGGCTAGAAGGGCCTTTTTCTTGTCTTTGCTGGCCTTCTTCTTGGAGGGACACTCGTTTGCATAGTGACCCTTTTGTTGACAGTTGTAGCAGGTCACTTCCTTCTCAAACTTTTTGTCTTTCTTGTTGAAGTTGGAACTCCGCATGAATCTTTTGAACTTTCTAGTGAGGAGTGCCATTTCTTCATCGTCGCTATCTTCAAGTTGACTGGTCAAGGCGATCCCTTTCGCCTTTACTTTATCGTCATCTTTCTTTGTCTCCTTCCGGGTAGATACTTCAAGTTCATGGGTCTTTAGGGTCCCATGAAGTTGATCAAGGTCGTAGGATGCCGCATCTCCCTTGTTGGATTCAATGATAGCCGTGCGCTTTGCATCCCATTCCGCCGGTAATGCTCGAAGGGCTCTCCTCCACACTTGTTTAG
The DNA here is from genome assembly GCF_022965805.1 of Primulina eburnea. Lineage (NCBI taxonomy): Eukaryota > Viridiplantae > Streptophyta > Magnoliopsida > Lamiales > Gesneriaceae > Primulina > Primulina eburnea. The sequence goes on from NC_133116.1 coordinate 14,587,854, forward strand.
TTGGGTAGTTCTCACCAAGTTGGGCAAGCTCATTGATGATTTGGGTGAGCCGCCGGAACATGGTGTCGATATCCTCCTTGGGTTCCATCTCAAAGGTCTCGTACTTGAGTTGGAGAAGGTCTATCTTCGTTTCTTTGACTTGATTGGTTCCCTCGTGGCAAATCTCCAATTTGTCCCAAATCTCTTTGGCGGAGGTGCAAGCCGAGATTCGGTTGTATTCATTCATATCTAGAGAACAATGAAGAATATTCATAGCTTTAGCATTTTGAGAGATAAGTTTCATATCGTCCTTGGTGAAGTCATCCATTCCCTTAGGAATTTCCTTATTATCCACCGTTTTCATGGGGATATAGGGACCTTTCACCGTTATTTTCCAAAGGTCGTAATCGACGGATTGGATGTATAGAGATATTCTATTTTTCCAATATCCGTAATTAGTACCATTGAAAAGAGGGGGACGATTTGTGGATTGTCCTTGGGCATACTCGCTTGCTAGATTGGCCATTTAAAAGATTTTGAAAAACCTTGCTCTGATACCACTTGAAGAACCTAAAGGGGGGGTGAATAGGTTCTTTTAGGCCCTTTAGCGTTTTTAAAACGAGTTTGCAAAAATTGCAAGCGGAAGACTTGAGGGACAATCACAAATAAAATGAATGCGTAAAGTAAGTGCGTAAAATAAATGCGTAGTAAAGTAAATGCGTAAAGTAAAGAGGGATAGAGATGTTTATGGAAGTTCGACGAAGAATCGTCTACGTCTCCCCTTCTCGATGAGGATCGAGGTATCACTATATCGACTTGGCTTTAGGAGCTCCAAGCTAGCTTTTACAACCACGCCTCGATGCGTCTACTTGGCCTTGAGGGCTCCAAGGATAGCCACGAACTTTACAACCCACTCGAGAGTATTACTTTCACTCTTTTTCTACAACTCTTTTGATATTACAACTCTTTTAATCAACGCACACAAGAGATAGTAGAAAGCTTTGTAAGAGACAAGAGAGTGGAGTGGGATGTTTGAAAATGCATCCTCAAAGGCCTATTTATACTAGTCTTGGACGCCAAGGTTCGGATCTTCTGTTTATGCTTCGGAACGTCCGATGTGATTGAAATCAATTTCCGTAATTTTGGGATGATTTCGGATCGTCCGTTCTTGACTTCGTAGGGTCCGAACATGCGCTTCGGAGGGACCGATCAAACTTCGTATCTTCCGAACAGTTCTTTCAGACAGTGTGTGAACAGCTTCGGAAGGTCCGAACTCAAGTTCGTACCGTCCGAACATTCCCGCGTTTCCAGAGATTTGAAATCTTCAACACTTCGTAGCGTCCGATCATGTCCTTCGTAGCGTCCGAAATCTTACTCGATCAATCAGTCATATCAATTTGTCTCCGCATTGAAGTGATTTGATTGCTTGTGTTCGGAACGTCCGATCACGTCTTCGGAACGTCCGAACGCTCTCCTCGCAGCTTCCGAACAGCTTCTATTTTGCTTCTGAATTGCACAATTTCGGACCGTCCGAACCGAATGTCGGATCTTCCGAACGTAACCTGTTCTTAATTTCCTGCATGCCTCAATATAAAACATTAGTACATTTTTAATCCAAGTTTTGGTATCATCAAAACAAAAACTTTGGGATATGTTACAGCATTAAAAACATTAATCTCATCCTCGAGATTTGTATGCGTTTAAGGCGTAACACCGAGGTTATCATGAACACATATATATTTCAGGATCGCAATTCAGTTTTCATCATTGGTCACATATTTTTCTTATCCATGACGCTACCTAACAAGTTCTAACATGCAATAAAAAAAAATCAAATTAACTAATACTACGCAATAAATAAAAAAAAATTAACTAACAAAGCAATTGCACCAACCCCCCAAACTTAAAGTATGCATTGTTCTCAATGTATAGAAATGAAGAACATGACAACACATACCTCGCTCCCAAGTGTCAGAACTCGGGGCTCAAGTCATCGTTCGAAGCCTCTTCATCATCATCATCCATGGGCTGCGGTGGTGATAGAACTGGTGGTGGGTACTGTGGTGGCCAGACTGGATGTGGTGGATAAGGAACATCCGCGGGTCCAGTAGGTGGGAAACGCTGGGAAAGCACTGATGTGAATTCCATCATAAAAGACATGAAGACACCAGTAGTGTGTCGGTGTTCAGCTTGTTCCTGACGTTCGACCCGCATATCATGTTCCAGTCGGAACATGCGATCTCCCAAACTTGATCGAGGGACCGAGGGTGGTGGTGGCGGATTGCGTGCTATGGCCCTTTGGTTGTACTCTGCCCTGGCCTCTTTTCGTTCTATTTCGTATCCAAAGCGTGAACGGTCTACTTCAAATACAGTGATTGGGCCCTTGGCTTTTAAAACATGTTCATCGGCGCCCCATTGCACACCGGCATGAAGACATAAGGCGGTGATAGTATGTGCACAAGGGAGGCTGACGGTCATAAGTCCCGTGCCAGCACGCATGATATAGCTGTGAATGAGCTTCCCAAGATCGACGGTTCTCCCAGTCATGATGGCGTAAATCAACGCCATTTTGTCTTTTGTAATTTCAGTCTGATGGGAGGAGGGCATGATCCGTGAGAGAATAAAAGATGCCCAGCGGCGTGGGTCACGACGTAGATCAGATTTCTTCAGCGTAACCGGGGAGCCCTGATTCAATCGCCACTCTGCACCTTCGATGCACCAGGTCCTGATAATCTGATCGTAGTTTACATCCCTAGTGATCAACTCTGTGTACCCGTCATTTTCAAACTCCGGCAGATTGTAGATTGCATTAATGGTGGCCGAATCAAAATAGACGAGTTGCCCTCGCACCAAAACTCCGTATTCCTCATGCTTGATTCTCAAATTCGCATAAAATTCACGGACTACGGATATGACGGCGTCTGGCGGAGATTGTGCTATATCTACCCATCTTCGTCGCAAAGCTTCCTCAATTATATTACAATCAAGGTGGCTCATATATAGCCCTCTTTCAAGAATGATAGATCGAGACATGGTGCTCTCATATACCCGAAAGGCTTCCTCGTTCCAAAATTTGTTAGCATCGTAGGAACGAGACGAGGAAGCCCCATCCTTTGACCTTTTTCTTGGCGGCATAATTTTTAATTTGTATCCACTCAAATAATTAACAAATATAGAGCACAAACCCACCAACAAATGCTTGAATCTGAAGATAACCCAAACTATAGCCAAGTAAAGGAGATGGTAACCTTGATTGAAGAGAATAACTAGAAGCTGACGCTTGGCGGTGAGGGGCGGCGACGACGACTTGCTGCTGGAAGTGCGGCGGCGACGGCGACGGCTGGGTGGAGGAGCGGCGGCTGTTGTCGAGAGTGGCGGTGGTTTGATGGTGAAGATGAGTTGTGTGAAGGTTTGATGGTGAAAGAAGGAGTTGGATTGAGTTATGGAGGTGGTGGAGTATGATTTGGAGAGGAATTGTGAGGGTGGCGGCTGTTTGTTGTGGGGAGAGATATGTGAGTGAACGAAATCGCGAGGTAGGTTTTAAAAAAAAATCTGGTACGCTGCGAGCGGTCGCGCGAGAAGTGGCACGGCCGCGCGCGCTTCTGTTTTTTGCTTGAAGTTTTACGTCGCGCGGGTGCACGTGATGTGGATTCAACTAGTGACTTGAGTGAATTCAAGTAATGTTTAATTAGTCTCAAATATGTTTGAGATAATTAAAATAAGTCCATGGATTTTTAATTGTTAAAAATCAAATAAATAGCATGCATGGGGAGGTGAAAAGTTGGGAGACAACTTTCTCAATAATCAAGACATGTGTCACACATGCCAACAACAACTTTTTACACTACCAAGGCTAGTCTCCCTTCCCACCATATACCCTTGCAATGGCCGAAAATGAAATACACAATTCTCTCCAATTTTCTCTTCAACTTTTGGTAGAGGAAACAATACACTTCTCAAAGAAAAATGCTCTAATTTTTCTAGTGCAAAATTAGAGTGCTTCTAGCTTGTTGGTGGTGGGCTTAATATTTGAGCAAGGTGGGCTCAAAGGGAAGCTTGAAGATTATCTTTCCATTCAAGGTGTTTACACCTTAGTTGGAGTCATCATCAATTTTTAAGATTGATAGGTAAATCTTTAAAACACCATATGTATGTCATAGTTTGTGTTTTTGTATATGCTACACCCTAGTACACAAGGTGGCCGAAAATTTCATGCTAGAAAATATGATTTCTGAATTTTTGTTGCTTCCGTTGCGCATTAGGTCACCTAAAAATCGATCCCTTTCATTTTTTACCAAGGATTTGAAAAACTCGGTGCCCCGTAGACCTTGGGTAAAAGCATTGACAAGACATTTGAGGTGACAAAAGACGCTTCAATGGAGCCATGTTAAATTTTCAAATGAACTCCCTCAGGGATTCAAGCTCCTGTTGTTTTTGACGAACAAACTTAAATAATTTTTTTGGTATCTTTTTCTACTGGTGAAGAAAGGAATAGATAATGTCCTCAAAATTCTTCATAGAGCTCGATTAAAGTGTTTAAACCATTGTTCCATCGATCTCACTGGATTGTTTAGAAAAACTATACATTTGATGACATCTAAGTATCGATGTAATTAGGATGCATTCTCAAATCTTCACAAGTTTTCCTCGAGATTAGTACTTCCATCGTATTCCCCGACGCCAGGTTGTCGACAATTTTGTGACAGATCTTCATCCAAAATTTTTGGTATAAAAGGGCTCTCCTTGTGATGAGAGAGGGCCCTCCCTCCCACCGGTTGTTACAACACTTGTATTGTTTCCACATTCTTCCAAAGATTAGGGTGGAGGAACATTTTCCACCCCTAGTGGGAGATTTACACCGTCGGCATGACTTTGTTTCTCCTCTTGTCTTTCACACCATCTCTGAAGGGCTCGTCTGATCCTGGTTGTGATTGTTGTGCTTGATTCTCCTTCATTGTCTTCTTTAATGTTTGAGTGATGAACTAAGATAAGTCTACCACGTTCTTCCCCCCTACAATTCTATTCGTTGGCAGCTCATTTTGTTATAATCTTGAAATAGCAGTGTGTCCTTCGATGGCCTATTCTCCTTCTTCTTGTCATCCCTTCCAAAGATGGCGCTAGCTGATGCTCCGAGGAAATGTGGGGTATATATTTTCCGATGATCACTAAAGAGAATTTTGGCAATCAGGCCACGTGGTCACTAGATTCTGGAGCTCAGACAACGTACTTGCCTGATATCAAAGCATGAGCATTAAATGGGGGTCAGAGAGGTGCTCCGACGTGTCACTCTGACGTTTAAGTCAAAATTTGTATCAAATATGTTTTGAAAAATGAACACAAGATACATTACCTTTAAATGAAATCCAAACCTGATATATATAAAAGAAGTGAGTCACCAAAAGCCAAAGGGTAGGTGGTTATGACTAGGGATAACAACTTTCCTCACGTGTTTGGTAACTCGTGGGGAAAAACCGAAACGAGGACGGAGATCCCAGATTTTTTCGGATTTGGACTTGGGTTTGGGGCAGGTTCTATGAGATTACTATATATGCACACTTAATACTCCGACATAATACCTTCTTCAACCCGGTGAGCATCTATCTCCTTCCTCTTTTATTGTGTGGCGCCCTCCGAACCTCCTTGACTTTATGCTTTTTGTCACGCCCTGTTATCAGCTCGGTATCCGACCTAAAGCTTCTTAATCTCGAGCTGAGCCCTACAAACCCCCAATGGGCTTTATGGATCCGGATTTCCTCGGCCCAGACATTTTGTTCTTTAGCCTATTGGGCTTGACCGACCTTATCCATGGCTCTTGAGGCATTGGCTAACCTAGACATTTTGTTCTTGAGCCTATTGGGCTTGACCGACCTTATCTAGGGCTCATGAGGCATTGGCTAACCTGCCACCTCCCACATCTAATGTGAATCATCCTACACAAGCATTTGCAAACATAAGTTTAATTCAGGACAAAATGGTTGCACTTTCTGGTAAATTTTCTTAACTACCCCGCTACACTTTTGTCTGTTCTACCAGTAATTAACTCACAGTGTATATATCGTGCACATGATAGGCCAGTCCCATTTCACGTCATTTAGCAACAGACTCTACAACTTCAAGTCCGAGTACTAGCCAAGATCCGACCTTGGAGATTAAGCAAACAAGTTGAAGGAAGCATGCCCGCTGGGCAGCACAAATCCTCATCTGGTGGTGCCCATGGACCCCTTTCAGCCTGGCTACGAGTGACGTGAGCTACTATGAAGGAGTTCTGGTGAGTGAGGCCTGTTCACCTCGGATCAAATGTTGCTTACTACACGACAAACACGAAACAAAGTGGTCCTAAACTCTCAAAATTTGTTAGGTTGGCGGAGAAAATTCGGTAACGCGGTGTTGCATATGGGGGAGATCGGTGTGTTGACTGGGTAATAACACAGGTGAGATTCGTGTAGACTGTGAAAAGATCAACAGTTGAAAAGAAGCAAATTGTTTGAACTTCCACGGATCTCTGAAGATGAACTGTTTTTTCCTTTTTGTTATCTCCAAGTAATTTGGATAGTGTGGAGTTATATATTTCAGGTTCTTGTCATAGAATATTTTAGAATAATTACGAAGGGTAAGTTCGCATTATTGTCTTCAAAGCTATGGATTTCAGAACATCGATTTTTGAGTCCTGAATCCAATCTATCCACACGCAATCTAATGATCATGAAGGAAGCATGCATCACGCCCAGCAATGATATATTTCCTATAACCATAATCGAATGGAGCCTTTTCCATCGTTTATCTAATTTCGAATAAAACAGAAAAAAAAAAAAAAACAGTTTCATGAATAAAACGTCAAGTTAATCAAAATGGTCGATTCCAAAACCTTTCTAACGCACGACCGCAAGGGAAAGCGAATAAAAATAACGATAAAATAATTCCTTCATGTGGTTAACTCCATGATGGCACTGACGATGTCTCCACGGTGAGTCTTGAGAGCTTTGACAGCCTTGGCTTTGGATACCCCGGCCTGTGTCATAACCAAATCAACATCACGAGCCTCGACTCCTGTCTCATCAACCTCCTCTTCTTCCTCATCCGCCTGTGCATTTGCAGCCGTAGCAGCTATTTCTGATTTCGCCATCACCGAACTCATATCCGGCATCCTAAATTGCTGTGCGGCCTGCGTCTGTAGTTGAGAGCTCAAATCCTCTATCTTGGCTTCTCCAAATATGATGTAAGTTTCTGAATTGGGGTTCTTAAAGACATCCGGGTTTGAGATGAAAAACATAATCTGCGATACAGACGGATCCATCAACCAAAATTCACACAAAATAAACAGCAAAGCGGGAAAAAATTGAAATGGGAATTGGGTATACATTTTTGGTTCTCTTGATAGTCACCCTGCTTACTCCTGGAACAGGCTTCATTCCAAGTTTCAACATGGCCTTGCGGCTCTTCTTCTCACTTCTGCTCTGCTTGGAACTTTCGTTCGAACCTGTTTAAATTTCCAACCAAAAGAAATAACCTCCATCACTCGGTATCTTGATTTGAAACCCACGATATCGGTAACAGGACTATAGCAACAGAGCACGGAGCACCATTTACAAAAAAATTAATTCATAAACACTCGTAGAAGCCACACTTAGACATGATGAAGCACGAATCGAGCAAAATCCTAAGAGAGCAATTCTCTATTATACAAACATCTGAGTGAGGCGGAACTTGATCAACCAGGTGCTTAAAAGAATATCGAAGACTTATCAATGCAAACCATATTGATAAATTAATCGAAAACTAACGTCTAAAAGCAGAACAACAATTAGCATATAATGTGAAGCATTTGGAATCCAAAAACAAATAGCACAATCTAAATGGATAATGTTTCGTGAAGAATTCCAATAACGTACAGAAAAATTTCTCAATAGCTGAACGTTTTACATTACAATGAGTAACCACTAATCCTATTACCCAGTAAGAAAAACACCATTTATGAATTTTATGCAGCCCGTAACATAAAATCCAGCACAAAATAAATATTTACGTTCAAAAAGATATATTCCCCTCATAAATCTTAATCACACTATACTTTCTAGATTACAGAAAACCAGAGAAAAACCAATACCACACAAATCTTTCAATATGAGAATAAAATTCGATATTTTTTTATGTTTTAAAAAAAGAACCTGGGGAGCCATCCTTATCGTCATCTTCATCGTCGGAATCCTCAGCGTTATCTTCATGGTCATCATCTTCCTTCACATCTTCCACCAGAGGCTCATCCTTCATAAAAACAGATAAAGTTTGGTCCCAATTAACAAAACCCAAAATACACGTAGAATTTTTTCGATGAAAATCTCAAAGAAATACCTGTATCTTTTTAGGGGCTTCAGTTTCTTCAACGACTGGACCTGGCATGGCGGCTTCTTGAACCGGGGTTTTCGTACTGTGAAAGTAGTGAAAGATAAACGTGCCTGAGATGCGTGGAGAAGGTGAATGAGAATATAAAGTTTGATTCTTTCTAGGGCTCGCCGTTTCAGCATTGGCTTGGGCTTCCGTTTCTTATATATATATATATATATATATATATATATATATATATATATATATATATATATATATATATATATATGCTCCTATTTTATCATTATAATTTTTCCTCGGAGCAATTCAAATGGGCCGAATGGGTAACATATCGGAATTGGGCTAAGAATTATATATATATATATATATATATATATATATATATATTAACTTATTTTTCTACTTTATCCTTAAAATATATATATATATATATATATATATATATATATTTTAAGGATAAAGTAGAAAAATAAGTTAATGTTCATGTGTCGTATGATTCGGTAGAATGTTTTGGAAAAATTTATTTTGAGATATTAATTTTAGAGAGAACAACGATTGTTTAATTGATTATTTGGGGTGAATATATAATCCCTCGGGAAGTCTACACATTCAATATATATGAGAGAAATTACGATTTTGATCTTAAGGTACAAGTCCACGGCCCCAAATAATTTAGAGTCATCAGTCTACATGATAATGTATGAACCTCACGCCTCATAATCAATTGATTAGAGATGTAAACTATTCGAATCGAACAATATTAAGATCGAACTTGACTCGTTTAATGTATATATAAGATCGAGTTCGATTCATGAGGTTCGAGCTCGACTCGTTTTAAAATTATTTAAGTTCACGAATAACTCGAGCCCAACTAGTTAAGAAGCTTGTTTTCGAACTCGTCGAACATTCTTAGCTAAAATGTCAATGAAGATATGATAATTTAAGGGGTATGCTTATCATTAATAGCATTTAAACGAACTAAGTTCGAGCTCGTGAACAGGCTCGCAAGCCTACGAGCCGAATACTCTTAAGCTCGAGCTCTGTTCGATGAAATTGTCGAGCTCGAGATCGGCTTGATAAACTTAAAGAACGATCTCAAACAAACTTTTTACCGAGTTATATCTGAATACCTCGCAAGCGACTTGGTTCATTTACTTACTTACAATTGAGGTTGTCGATGCTACTGGCAAGGCATTGTCACATCTCTAGCATCGGATTACTCTATATGATTATGTATTCCTGAGAAAAATGATTATCCCAACGCCAAACTTTGGTAACACTTCCACTATTCTCATCAGTCTTGATCCTTGAACCAACACATGCAGATGAACCTCTTATGAAAATATGAGAGACTCGTAATAGAAGTGAGGAAAATAATGCCTAAAGGATGTGTTATGTATTTTATGTCATGAATGATATATAAAAAGTAGTTGTCAGTGATTTGTTGTTTTCATTTGAGTAATTTTTTAAACTAGTGAATTTAGACTTCAAACATTTGATGTCTCTCACTCAAGAACACTTGACAAAATAAATGTCAGGCCCATCCGGAAGCATCACCTCTGGTTTTGCTCAAATATCTACATCTCTTCAAACTGGAGGAACACAAAATCAAATGAAACATGTCAAATAAACACATAATGGCTTATATAAGCTGTAATATAACTCAGCATAATTGACGTTTGCACTGAATAAGAACAGCCATTCATAGTTAGTGCTTACTACAAATTGCAATTCCATGATATATATATATACACACACACACACGTGGCAGTAACCTATGCAAAAGTAATATCCCATGCGAGGAAACTCTTGTAGAGGCATGGCCGCCATCCATAAAATCAAGGGCAAAATGAGGCACTTCCCAGCGCTTTCTGGTTTTTCCGGTTCAGTTCCCGTGTTCATATTTGACTTCGTGTAGTCGTCACGGCTTGCCTCTTCGACGTCCTCATGTTGTTCCAAGCTTCGTTATTAAAAGCATGGCAATGACCAGATGATCCAGTCCACATTTCACAAGGAGCAGACGAATCACAAACATAACAATAGCACTGCACCAAACAAAACCAAGAATGCAATCACATATTCTTACCACCTTAAATTATCGGAAACACACCGGTCAAGAAGCTTGGGATGAAAACAAATTAAAGTTACCACTAACCAGTTTACAGCAAGTGTCATGTGGAGTAATCAGAAACGGATGTTTTGCACAGGCGTGTCTCGGATGGGGATAATCCCTACATGCCACCTATAAATTAAGATCAAATACGCTTTAGGAAAATATGCCACTAAAACAAAGGACAACGAGTTGGTTTCGAAAAAGGCACAACAGATATAAATCAAGAAACGCTTACTACTAGATATCACAAATCCTAAGCGCCACAGTACTACAACTACTACTACCGGATAGTATGTATCCAAAGCATCAAGAACACAAAAAGGCTAAAAGCAAGTGCGTTGAATATTGATTCAGCAAACTCTTCTTCAATCAGAATCATTAATTACATACAACTATATTTCGCACCATGTCTCAGTTTTCACCCAAATAAACTAAATTATCAATCCACCAAGGGGAAAAATATAACTATTTGTTGTAGAGCATGAGTCAGTAGTAATATTACTATATGTATACGAGCGCACAGAGGCAGATACATGCATTATTAACAAATGAGAAATAACAAAATCCACGAAAACCCGCTTCACATCATCCAAAAAAAGGCGAACCCATTGGCAAGATATCCAACTATTAATGTTTAAACTTCGTTACAACATTAATAAAATGAAGGAAAACCTGTCCTTTTTCGGCAACTACACGGACATCGGGAGAGGCGGCATCATCCAGATCCTCAGAAATACCTAGTTTCAAGATATCCAACTCATCTTTGTGATCGAATTCAAGGATAAAACACTCTTCTTTTTTCTCGATTTCCTTAAGTTGGTCCCGATTTTTCAGGCAAAAAATGGGCTTCAAAGGAGTGTCTTTTTCATCGGGCGAAGGGTAAGAATCATCGATTTCGATGATTTCTCGTTCTTTTTCCACCATTGGAGAGGTTCTCTGTACCTTGGGTGATTTTACAGGTGATTTTTTGTAGTGTATTTCATGGAGAAGACGAGGGGTTTTAGTGTTGATTCTTGCAAAAAGAAGACGTTGGCCGTATGATTTTTCAAATTCCAAAGCGAGTGGGAAATCGCGAGAACGATTGTACAGATTTAGACACGGGCCGGGCTGATTCGATTGAGCCCATTTGAGTAGCTAGTCAAAATATATAATGTGAAAAAATGTATGACATTTTTAATTATTGTTATTCATAAATTAAAATTAAATTAAACTAAATATTTAAAAAAATTGTAATAAGCTTCAAAGTGTTTCAATTATTTTTTTCAACAATATAGCTCATATAATTAACTTCTTAAAAAATAAATAGTCATCACAATTTTTTAATTAAAATGATATAGAAACGTGGTAGATTTATAATATAATTTGTTTGGTGATCAAAGCTTGAGTTGAACTCTTTGGCTACATTTGGTATGTGTGATGGGATAATTAAATGATTATTAATTCAAGTGATTATAAAATGAGATGTATGGATTATTAGTACTATGGGATAAATAACATGGTGTTTGGTATGATTTTAAATTGATGTACTAATTTTGTACTTTTTTAGTGTAAAGACAAAAATGCCCCTAACGACATATAAATGAGTTAATTGTCCTTCTTGTTTGGTTCAATTTTTCAGACATATATAAGTAGTAGGTTTAAGTATATATGTTAAAAAAATACCCTTCCAAGTTAGAAACTGTAGTACAAAGACGAGGCACTTGATTTTCTTTCTGAACCAAATTTCAAACCCTTAGGTGGAACAATATTGTAACGCCCCAAAAATTTTAAAGTTCACGTAAACCACATGCGCGAAAGTTATTAAATTCTTTGTATTTTAATTAAATGCTTTAATTGTAATAATTAATTATGTTGTGCATAATTGCATGTTTAAATTATATTTTCTACATGGTTGCATTAAAATGTATTTTTAAGGAATATTCAAGTGACGATCGAGGAACGGGGACCGAAGGCTGAAAAATGTAAAATATTTTTTTGTAATTATTTAAAATATGGTCGATGTATTTTTAGTATTTTTTAAAATAAGAAGTTTTGAGGTGATTTTATACGTCGGGACGTAATTTTTATCGGTATTGGATTTTCAAATAAAATACGAGCTTTCGAGCCACCCGACTAATAAATTCACATTTTTATTAAAAGAAAAACTTTGCTACTATTTTAATTAAATCCTAATTTAACTAATTGGGCTCTAATTTGAGGCTTATTAGGCCTAAAGCCCACTCTGTGATTAGTCTAGTATTTAAAGTGATAAACTAATGAAACCCATCACTTTTCCACCTCCAAACCATCGACCACCAAAGTTTTATATTTTGAAAATTCTCTCAAACACATCACCCACTCACGGCAGCACACCTCAAGGTCATCCAGGAGAGAATTTCGTAAGGTTCTAGCAAGTTCTAGTCAAGTCGTCTCTCCCATTCTTCGTCGTCAACGATTATTCGTGCGTTTAAAACGCAAAGGCACGCCATAAATCTTTCTTTTCTCATCTTTCACACCATAGTATTTATTTTATTGTGTTGCATAAAAAAAAAAATTTGCACCTCATGGTATTTTCGTTTATGCATCAAATAAGATTTTTAAAGCATGATCTTTGTTCCAAAAACATGATTTTTATGTGCTAGGAGGGGCTGCCATGATTAGGGATTGTTAGAGGATGTTTTTTTACATGTTTTAAAGGATCTTATACACACACGAAACGCTGAAAACGTAATAGAATAGAAGCTGGAAAACCGTAGCAGAAAAACTGGAACAAAGAACCGAGAGTTTGTGAAGGCTTGTGTGTTGTTGAGGCTCAAAGGGTTCAGTTGCTTTGCATGGCCCCTTGGGGCTTGGCCAGGGCTCGCTGGGGCGTGAATAGGGTCAGGGGCGAGGGCCTGGTAGAGTCCTAGTGTGCTAGGATTCGTGCAGCAGGGTTGGGAAGAGTCCTCGGTTGATAAGGACACTTCCCGAGCGAGTTTCTGGTGGCGGAGAGTTCCAGGGGATGTGGCTCGGTTTGGGGCTGGGCCAGGCGATCCATAGTGGTTCTAGGGTGATGGGAAGGGTTCAGGGCAAGGGCTGGAGTGGTGAGATCGCTGCTGGCTCCAACAATACAATGGAATCGTGGGACAGCAGCAACGTGAGGGAGGAAGGCGTGCAGCTTTTCTTGTTTCAAGTGGTTCGATGCAGGGGTTTTTGGGTTTTGGTTGGTTTCCTTGTCGAACTTAGAGTCCAGTAGGTAACTTTAACGTGTTGGGCACCTTTTGGTTTGATATGGTTAGGGGGTAACTCGATAAAATTAAGAGATGGCTCGGGGTCGAAGTTTAGGTGTCAAAACGAGTTTTAAAATAAGGAAAATTTGGAAAACGACTCACGGGGGGGTCGAGTCGTGGTCCATAAGGGCTAAATTAATATAAAAAGACTAAATCTAGAATTTAGGAATTTTATATTAACGTTTGGTATTTTCGGGATTAAAACACCGTTAAAATAACTAATAAAAGATAAATTGAAAAGTCTAAGATCTAAGCCAAATAAAATTACGAGAAAATTCATGTGAGCTTAAATAATTATTTGGGACATGTTAGAGTCAATGGAATTAAGAAAAAAATAAAAAATGTGAAATTTTACGTCCAAGGGTAAAACGGTCTTTTTACACCTAAAAATTAGTAAACGTCATGGCAGTGCCCGTAATGCTGTTTTATATGCTAATATGATTATTTTCAATGATTATGGATGTTTAAACTTTAATATGTCAATTATAAATGTTTATGGATTTTTAAGAGGATATGTTTATTGATTTATGATAATATGCGAAAACGTTTATTTTAAATGTTTATGATTTAAATGTTTATTTTAAACATTTATGATGTAAAAATGTTTATTTTAAAAATGTTCATGGATGTTTATGATTTTTAATATGTTAAGTTATGATTTTTAAATGTCTATGATTTTTATGATTTAAATATGGGCATTTAAAAGACATGTTGCATGCTTGGTTTCAAAATAAAAATGATATTATATGCATGTTTTATTAAGTGATGGAAATACGACATGTTGAAGGATGTGAAGGATTGTGACTACAATATGTTGGAAATATCGTGAGGGTTATGGTCCCAGTGGGAGCCCGACGATCGTGTTTCTGTTGATACGAATACGAATATGATGAATATGATTGGAGATATCGTGATGGGAGAAGGCCCCAGAGGGAGCCCATTTATGGGAAAAGGCCCCAGAGGGAGCCCCGACGATCGTATTTCCAATGCCATGATATGTTAATACGTAAGGCCAGGGCTCAGTTGACCGGTGAGAGTGTTGCTGGTGTCCCCCGCCGCCCAGTACTGTGGTTACATGTAGATGGATCCATCGCCCAATACGTTTAAGAATACGAGTCACAATCACGATCTGAATTCAACAAACACGAACATGAACATGAATACGAATATGAATATGGATACGAATATGGACATGAATATGAATATGTTTAAGTGATATGTTTATGTCTTTTGAAAATGTTTTATGCATCATGAAAATGTTTACGAAAACGTTTATGTTTAAAGTTTATGCATCTTCATGAAAACGATATTTTAAGTACAAGTATTTTTCACTGTTATATGTTGACTGTATTATGTATTACTCGTTATAAATATTATGGTGTGTTGAGTCTTTAGACTCACTAGGTTTGATGGATGCAGGTTATCATGATAATGCTAATGGAGGTCTTGATGGTTGATCCGACTGGACTGAAGGTGCACATGACCCGAGGACCGACGCTAGTTTCCGCATATATGTTATGATTTACGTTAAAAGATTTTATGACTTTTATCATGAGTATGAGTGGTTTTGAGAGGTTATAGTATGGGCTATACTTTTCAAATGTTATTTTTAGATTTAGAAAAATGTTAGTTGGTTGTTTATTTTAAAATGATGTCAAAAATATTTTATGAAATTTTATGGTTCGGCCGAATGCTATGTGAGGTTTAAAAAAAAAAAAAATTTACTAGTACTTTTAAAGCAATAAAAGATGAGGACGTTACAGTTGGTATCAGAGCAATGGTTCTGTAAAGGGTTGTGCCACCATCAGCGCCAGAAAGATCAGTCGTCAAGCCTCAAATTTGTAAGTTTACATGCTTTATATGATTTTATGATGTTACCTGCATAATTATATGGATTATATGTTTACGTCCCATGTTTAATAGCTTTATGATAATATATGATTTTTATGCTTTAGAATTTTTATACGCGATACGATATGAAATGAAAAAAATTATTTTATTTTAACGCATGTTGGTTTGTGGTGGAATTCGACGATGTTGATTTTTTTGGATTTTAGCATTGACGTTCTATTTTTGGGCTATAAGTTAATCGTGAATATTACGAATGCTTTGGGACACGTAGATTTTCTAAGAAAATATTTATGATTCATGGTTACTAGTCGAATTAATTTTTGGGGATTAGACATAAGGAATAATTATTCTAGAATTGCAACGACTTTGGGAATAAGAAAATAGACAAATTGAGATTTTAAGTTGATGAAAAGTAAGATTGGTTATAGGAATTGATTTTTGGGTAAATAAGTTTAAAAATTTTGAAATTATGTTATGGGAAACCCGTAGAAGGAAATTAAGAATACCGAGAATTTATGGGTTAATCGTAGGATTTTTGAAATTAAGGATCAATTAAGATAATTTTTGATGAAATTAAGGATTTATTTTGCAAATATTAAGGAATCTGGGGACTAGTTTAGCATTAAGCGATAATTAAATGGTTTAAATAATAAGAATTTTGAGGATTTAGACTCTTAAGAATATTCAGAACCTTGGGACATCTTGGTTTTAGTATTATAAGGAATTTGAATCAAGGGTTTTTAAGGAGAAATCGATATTAGGCTTGAAAAATCTAAGCGTTAGCGGATGCGTTTTGGATTCTAAGATTTAAATTTGATAAGTTGATGAACATTTTGGTTATAAATTAAGAAAAGTAATATATGATATGTATGATCATCCATATTTTTATATTGGGAATTTTAAGAAAAAATTGAAATTCGAGGCTATAATAGTAATAGCACTAAATATTTCGGTCTTTTTAAGTTGCGATTTGCAAATAAGGATTGAGAAGGAAAATTTAATTGGGACAGTAGTACTAAATCTAAATTTTTGGGTTATTAAGGATAAGCGAATTTCGAGGACGAAATTCAATTTAAGGGGGGGAGATTGTAACGTCCGAAAATTTTAAAGTTCACGTAAACCACATGCGCGAAAGTTATTAAATTCTTTGTATTTTAATTAAATGCTTTAATTGCAATAATTAATTATGTTGTGCATAATTGCATGTTTAAATTATATTTTCTACATGGTTGCATTAAAATGTATTTTTAAGGAATATTCAAGTGACGATCGAGGAGCGGGGACCGAAGGCTGAAAAATGTAAAATATTTTTTTGTAATTATTTAAAATATGGTCGATGTATTTTTAGTATTTTTTAAAATAAGAAGTTTTGAGGTGATTTTATACGCCGGGACGTAATTTTATCGGTATTGGATTTTCAAATAAAATACGAGCTTTCGAGCCACCCGACTAATAAATTCACATTTTTATTAAAAGAAAAACTTTGCTAATATTTTAATTAAATCCTAATTTAACTAATTGGGCTCTAATTTGAGGCTTATTAGGCCTAAAGCCCACTCGGTGATTAGTCTAGTATTTAAAGTGATAAACTAATGAAACCCATCACTTTTCCACCTCCAAACCATCGACCACCACAAGTTTTATATTTTGAAAATTCTCTCAAACACATCACCCACTCACGGCAGCACACCTCAAGGTCATCCAGGAGAGAATTTCGTAAGGTTCTAGCAAGTTCTAGCCAAGTCGTCTCTCCCGTTCTTCGTCGTCAACGATTATTCGTGCGTTTAAAACGCAAAGGCACGCCATAAATCTTTCTTTTCTCATCTTTCACACCATAGTATTTTATTTTATTGTGTTGCATAAAAAAAAAAATTTGCACCTCATGGTATTTTCGTTTATGCATCAAATAAGATTTTTAAAGCTTGATCTTTGTTCCAAAAACATGATTTTTATGTGCTAGGAGGGGCTGCCATGATTAGGGATTGTTAGAGGATGTTTTTTTACATGTTTTAAAGGATCTTATACACACACGAAACGCTGAAAACGTAATAGAATAGAAGCTGGAAAACCGTAGCAGAAAAACTGGAACAAAGAACCGAGAGTTTGTGAAGGCTTGTGTGTTGTTGAGGCTCAAAGGGTTCAGTTGCTTTGCATGGCCCCTTGGGGCTTGGCCAGGGCTCGCTGGGGCGTGAATAGGGTCAGGGGCGAGGGCCTGGTAGAGTCCTAGTGTGCTAGGATTCGTGCAGCAGGGTTGGGAAGAGTCCTCGGTTGATAAGGACACTTCCCGAGCGAGTTTCTGGTGGCGGAGAGTTCCAGGGGATGTGGCTCGGTTTGGGGCTGGGCCAGGCGATCCATAGTGGTTCTAGGGTGATGGGAAGGGTTCAGGGCAAGGGCTGGAGTGGTGAGATCGCTGCTGGCTCCAACAATACAATGGAATCGTGGGACAGCAGCAACGTGAGGGAGGAAGGCGTGCAGCTTTTCTTGTTTCAAGTGGTTCGATGCAGGGGTTTTTGGGTTTTGGTTGGTTTCCTTGTCGAACTTAGAGTCCAGTAGGTAACTTTAACGTGTTGGGCACCTTTTGGTTTGATATGGTTAGGGGGTAACTCGATAAAATTAAGAGATGGCTCGGGGTCGAAGTTTAGGTGTCAAAACGAGTTTTAAAATAAGGAAAATTTGGAAAACGACTCACGGGGGGGTCGAGTCGTGGTCCATAAGGGCTAAATTAATATAAAAAGACTAAATCTAGAATTTAGGAATTTTATATTAACGTTTGGTATTTTCGGGATTAAAACACCGTTAAAATAACTAATAAAAGATAAATTGAAAAAGTCTAAGATCTAAGCCAAATAAAATTACGAGAAAATTCATGTGAGCTTAAATAATTATTTGGGACATGTTAGAGTCAATGGAATTAAGAAAAAAATAAAAAATGTGAAATTTTACGTCCAAGGGTAAAACGGTCTTTTTACACCTAAAAATTAGTAAACGTCATGGCATTGCCCGTAATGCTGTTTTATATGCTAATATGATTATTTTCAATGATTATGGATGTTTAAACGTTAATATGTCAATTATAAATGTTTATGGATTTTTAAGAGGATATGTTTATTGATTTATGATAATATGCGAAAACGTTTATTTTAAATGTTTATGATTTAAATGTTTATTTTAAACATTTATGATGTAAAAATGTTTATTTTAAAAATGTTCATGGATGTTTATGATTTTTAATATGTTAAGTTATGATTTTTAAATGTCTATGATTTTTATGATTTAAATATGGGCATTTAAAAGACATGTTGCATGCTTGGTTTCAAAATAAAAATGATATTATATGCATGTTTTATTAAGTGATGGAAATACGACATGTTGAAGGATGTGAAGGATTGTGACTACAATATGTTGGAAATATCGTGAGGGTTATGGTCCCAGTGGGAGCCCGACGATCGTGTTTCTGTTGATACGAATACGAATATGATGAATATGATTGGAGATATCGTGAGGGGAGAAGGCCCCAGAGGGAGCCCATTTATGGGAAAAGGCCCCAGAGGGAGCCCCGACGATCGTGTTTCCAATGCCATGATATGTTAATACGTAAGGCCAGGGCCCAGTTGACCGGTGAGAGTGTTGCTGGTGTCCCCCGCCGCCCAGTACTGTGGTTACATGTAGATGGATCCATCGCCCAATACGTTTAAGAATACGAGTCACAATCACGATCTAAATTCAACAAACAAGAACATGAACATGAATACGAATATGAATATGGATACGAATATGGACATGAATATGAATATGTTTAAGTGATATGTTTATGTCTTTTGAAAATGTTTTATGCATCATGAAAATGTTTACGAAAACGTTTATGTTTAAAGTTTATGCATCTTCATGAAAACGATATTTTAAGTACAAGTATTTTTCACTTTTATATGTTGACTGTATTATGTATTACTCGTTATAAATATTATGGTGTGTTGAGTCTTTAGACTCACTAGGTGTGATGGATGCAGGTTATCATGATAATGCTAATGGAGGTCTTGATGGTTGATCCGACTGGACTGAAGGTGCACATGACCCGAGGACCGAAGCTAGTTTCTGCATATTTGTTATGATTTACGTTAAAAGATTTTATGACTTTTATCATGAGTATGAGTGGTTTTGAGAGGTTATAGTATGGGCTATACTTTTCAAATGTTATTTTTAGATTTAGAAAAATGTTAGTTGGTTGTTTATTTTAAAATGATGTCAAAAATATTTTATGAAATTTTATGGTTCGGCCGAATGCTATGTGAGGTTTAAAAAAAAAAAAAATTTTACTAGTACTTTTAAAGCAATAAAAGATGAGGACGTTACAGTTGGTATCAGAGCAATGGTTCTGTAAAGGGTTGTGCCACCATCAGCGCCAGAAAGATCAGTCGTCAAGCCTCAAATTTGTAAGTTTACATGCTTTATATGATTTTATGATGTTACCTGCATAATTATATGGATTATATGTTTACGTCCCATGTTTAATAGCTTTATGATAATATATGATTTTTATGCTTTAGAATTTTTATACGCGATACGATATGAAATGAAAAAAATTATTTTATTTTAACGCATGTTGGTTTGTGGTGGAATTCGACGATGTTGATTTTTTTGGATTTTAGCATTGACGTTCTATTTTTGGGCTATAAGTTAATCGTGAATATTACGAATGCTTTGGGACATGTAGATTTTCTAAGAAAATATTTATGATTCATGGTTACTAGTCGAATTAATTTTTGGGGATTAGACATAAGGAATAATTATTCTAGAATTGCAACGACTTTGGGAATAAGAAAATAGACAAATTGAGATTTTAAGTTGATGAAAAGTAAGATTGGTTATAGGAATTGATTTTTGGGTAAATAAGTTTAAAAATTTTGAAATTATGTTATGGGAAACCCGTAGAAGGAAATTAAGAATACCGAGAATTTATGGGTTAATCGTAGGATTTTTGAAATTAAGGATCAATTAAGATTATTTTTGAGGAAATTAAGGATTTATTTTGCAAATATTAAGGAATTTGGGGACTAGTTTAGCATTAAGCGATAATTAAATG
Source organism: Primulina eburnea (assembly GCF_022965805.1). Classification (NCBI taxonomy): domain Eukaryota; kingdom Viridiplantae; phylum Streptophyta; class Magnoliopsida; order Lamiales; family Gesneriaceae; genus Primulina; species Primulina eburnea. The sequence continues at coordinate 14,608,468 of NC_133116.1, forward strand.
GTTTAAATAATAAGAATTTTGAGGATTTAGACTCTTAAGAATATTCAGAACCTTGGGACATCTTGGTTTTAGTATTATAAGGAATTTGAATCAAGGGTTTTTAAGGAGAAATCGATATTAGGCTTGAAAAATCTAAGCGTTAGCGGATGCGTTTGGGGTTCTAAGATTTAAATTTGATAAGTTGATGAACATTTTGGGTATAAATTAAGAAATGTAATATATGATATGTATGATCATCCATATTTTTATATTGGGAATTTTAAGAAAAAATTGAAATTCGAGGCTATAATAGTAATAGCACTAAATATTTCGGTCTTTTTAAGTTGCGATTTGCAAATAAGGATTGAGAAGGAAAATTTAATTGGGACACTAGTACTAAATCTAAATTTTTGGGTTATTAAGGATAAGCGAATTTCGAGGACGAAATTCAATTTAAGGGGGGGAGATTGTAACGCCCCGAAAATTTTAAAGTTCACGTAAACCACATGCGCGCAAGTTATTAAATTCTTTGTATTTTAATTAAATGCTTTAATTGCAATAATTAATTATGTTGTGCATAATTGCATGTTTAAATTATATTTTCTACATGGTTGCATTAAAATGTATTTTTAAGGAATATTCAAGGGACGATCGAGGAACGGGGACCGAGGGCTGAAAAATGTAAAATGTTTTTTTGTAATTATTTAAAATATGGTCGATGTATTTTTAGTATTTTTGAAAATAAGGAGTTTTGAGGTGATTTTATACGCCGAGACGTAATTTTTATCGGTATTGGATTTTCAAATAAAATACGAGCTTTCGAGCCACCGACTAATAAATTCACATTTTTATTAAAAGAAAAACTTTGCTACTATTTTAATTAAATCCTAATTTAACTAATTGGGCTCTAATTTGAGGCTTATTAGGCCTAAAGCCCACTCGGTGATTAGTCTAGTATTTAAAGTGATAAACTAATGAAACCCATCACTTTTCCACCTCCAAACCATCGACCACCACAAGTTTTGTATTTTGAAAATTCTCTCAAACACATCACCCACTCACGGCAGCACACCTCAAGGTCATCCAGGAGAGAATTTCGTAAGGTTCTAGCAAGTTCTAGCCAAGTCGTCTCTCCCGTTCTTCGTCGTCAACGATTATTCGTGCGTTTAAAACGCAAAGGCACGCCATAAATCTTTCTTTTCTCATCTTTCACACCATAGTATTTATTTTATTGTGTTGCATAAAAAAAAATTTGCACCTCATGGTATTTTCGTTTATGCATCAAATAAGATTTTTAAAGCTTGATCTTTGTTCCAAAAACATGATTTTATGTGCTAGGAGGGGCTGCCATGATTAGGGATTGTTAGAGGATGTTTTTTTACATGTTTTAAAGGATCTTATACACACACGAAACGCTGAAAACGTAATAGAATAGAAGCTGGAAAACCGTAGCAGAAAAACTGGAACAAAGAACCGAGAGTTTGTGAAGGCTTGTGTGTTGTTGAGGCTCAAAGGGTTCAGTTGCTTTGCATGGCCCCTTGGGGCTTGGCCAGGGCTCGCTGGGGCGTGAATAGGGTCAGGGGCGAGGGCCTGGTAGAGTCCTAGTGTGCTAGGATTCGTGCAGCAGGGTCGGGAAGAGTCCTCGGTTGATAAGGACACTTCCCGAGCGAGTTTCTGGTGGCGGAGAGTTCCAGGGGATGTGGCTCGGTTTGGGGCTGGGCCAGGCGATCCATAGTGGTTCTAGGGTGATGGGAAGGGTTCAGGGCAAGGGCTGGAGTGGTGAGATCGCTGCTGGCTCCAACAATACAATGGAATCGTGGGACAGCAGCAACGTGAGGGAGGAAGGCGTGCAGCTTTTCTTGTTTCAAGTGGTTCGATGCAGGGGTTTTTGGGTTTTGGTTGGTTTCCTTGTCGAACTTAGAGTCCAGTAGGTAACTTTAACGTGTTGGGCACCTTTTGGTTTGATATGGTTCGGGGGTAACTCGATAAAATTAAGAGATGGCTCGGGGTCGAAGTTTAGGTGTCAAAACGAGTTTTAAAATAAGGAAAATTTGGAAAACGACTCACGGGGGTCGAGTCATGGTCCATAAGGGCTAAATTAATATAAAAAGACTAAATCTAGAATTTAGGAATTTTATATTAACGTTTGGTATTTTCGGGATTAAAACACCGTTAAAATAACTAATAAAAGATAAATTGAAAAAGTCTAAGATCTATGCCAAATAAAATTACGAGAAAATTCATGTGAGCTTAAATAATTATTTGGGACATGTTAGAGTCAATGGAATTAAGAAAAAAATAAAAAATGTGAAATTTTACGTCCAAGGGTAAAACGGTCTTTTTACACCTAAAAATTAGTAAACGTCATGGCAGTGCCCGTAATGCTGTTTCATATGCTAATATGATTATTTTCAATGATTATGGATGTTTAAACTTTAATATGTCAATTATAAATGTTTATGGATTTTTAAGAGGATATGTTTATTGATTTATGATAATATGC